>NC_081225.1:8365549-9035435 GCF_902713425.1 Acipenser ruthenus | reverse complement strand
CAATAATAAGGCATGTGCAAAAAAATGAAGTGGAATAACAGTTAAGTTTCCTAAGTTGTAATGACACGGTAAGGGAAATATGCACAGCATTACGGTAGTCTGAAATATAACTATTATTAGCTCTTCTTGCTGGGCTTTCACTGTTGGCTTTTAATAATATGGCAGCGTTTACAAATTTAAGAGTGTCCAATTATGTTTCCTCACTAGCATTCCCCCACAACAGCTCAAACCTGCTCCCGCCTGACTCACCCTGCACACCAGGCGAGCCACTTGGGCACTTCAGTCCTCAGTACGAGTAACAGACTTGAAAACGGTGAGGAAAGAGCTTTTTATATACTGTGCAGAACAGACTGTGCCACAAGGAACTCGTTTCTGAACATCATAAGCTTGGAAAGGCTTTAGAACAATCTTTGGAATTCCTTTCCAGCTCTGAAGATAAGAATGTATCACAAAATCTCACTTCACACCAGCCCACTCCCCTCAAAACACATAAACACAATCATCAAAGGAGGACCGCACAAGAAATCTGGACTGACTACCTCACAACTGCATGGCCTATCGCACTACAAATAAATCTCAAACAGATATTCCCAAAGCGATTTGAAATCTCGTTCAATTTAGGAATGGTGGAGAGATATCTAACACTGCATATTATCCGAAACATTGGGAGATTAAAACGGTAAGACAGAGGAAAGCTAGTTCACAAGGCATGTGGAATCGTACATCTGATTAAACTGAATCTGTATTATTTACATTTTAAATACACTGTATCCCCTGTAGAGGTAGCGCACGCGCACACGCACACGCACGCGCACACGCACACGCACACGCACACGCACACACACACACACACCTATATAAAGAGATGGGCTTCAATGAGTTACAGGAAAATAATTCCAGCTAGGGTTTCTGTGACGTCATAAATTACGAGACTGAAGGTCAAGTTTATAAACTGCCACAGAAACCAGAGATGGAATTGTTTTCCTGTAACTCACTGAAGAGGATATCTATTATTTTTTATAATACATGGATACCCCTGTGATGCTAATATTAAAGAAGACGAGGTTCAGCAGTACAGTTGTTGTTTTTTTAACGTAGTGTTTCAGTGCTGTACAGACATTCTGTGTCATTATCCGTTTCTCCAGTTTCTCTGAGATACTACTGTGGTATTATGCCTTTTTTTCGAATGGCTCAGGATGCAAATATATATATATATATATATATATATATACATGCCACATATAATATTTAACACATGTTTAAGGAAGACTTTAAGAAATGTCAGAAAATAAGAGGCAGGATATAGGAATACAAACTAGCTAGTGATAGATTGATAGATAGATAAATAAACAGACAGACAGACAGACAGACAGATGGGCACGTGGAACATTCTGATTTTGACTTTCTCTTTAAGGTCTTTAACTGCAGTTACAACACGTTGTTGGCTACAGTTCAGTGACTGCTCCAAACTTGTTTAAGTTAACTTCAGTTAGGATTTGAAACAGAAGGAATCTGACTCTAACCATAACAACCCACCACACAAACAAACACGTCGCCGCTCACGAACATGAAAAAAACGAACTACAGTTAACAACTCCAATCATACGGCGCGCCCAGGATTACAAAATTAGGTTCAAACGACTGTGAAATCGTCTTGTTGCTCGTTGCAATAGTTCAAGAGGTTGCTATAGTTAGAGCAGAGATTTCAAAAGCCAACTCCCCATCTGATAGCTATGAGCTGTAATTTAAAATCTAGGAGGATATGACCATCCATAAGCATATACCGAAATTACCGACAGATGGTATATATTTTAAATTGTCCATATGATTAGAGGGATGCAAGAGGGAGTTGCTTGCTGCATAGCCCTAGTTGTTGTTATTGTACCACCGCAAACTGATGCTCAACCTCTTTACTGTACTGCGGAGAAAACCGTATCATCAAAATATGCTTTAAGTTGCTCAGTGCTTTCATTTGCGGCATTAGACATTGTATCACAATTGACTGCATTTGTTGGTTTGCAAATTCTTAAGACACACGGTACCCTTGTCTATGATGTCCCATTTGCAAACAAGCTTGCCCCTTCCAGACACATCTGAATCTTGACGCTGTATAACTGCTTGCACCTCTTGATGCAACATGAAACAGGTGCTGAAGAATCTTCTTAACTTTAAAAGAGTTTAAACAGTTTGCTTTGCCTCAGCCTTGACCAGGTCTCAACAGGAGATGGTGGAGAACTAGTTGCATGATTTGTATTGCACAGTTCACACACTGTTGTAGAAACATTACTCTAAGTCAGAGGTGGTCAACCCAGGTCCTGGAGAGCCACAATGCTGCAGGTTTTCTGGATATCTTTAAATCACCAATAGCTAAAGACATGGAAAAAAAAATGTTAGTGTTGACCAATTAAAAAAATAATTGGTTGAATTAAGTAATTGAAAACTCTGGTGTAATGAAAACCAGAAGACCCTGCAGCTCTCCAGGACCAGGGTTGGCCATCCCTGCTCTGCATGATCACAGTTACGGTTTCATACAGGCTCCTAGCACTAACTTGGGACTTCTTTACCTAAAGCACCTACCCAGTGCTAATGCGGGTCTGTGACACATGTCCATAGTGTACAGCTTGACCCAGGGGTGTCCTGTCCAGGTTTAACAGATAATATTGTGTGATTAACTACGTCAAGGTCTGGATGGCGGTTCTGTTCCCCCTGCCGGGCTCACCTGTGACAGTCGTGCCAGACCCAGGAGTGACGCCCAGCCTTGGGTCGGAAGTCGGACAGGCCGGTGTTGTGGATCTGGGAGGAGAAGCGCAGGAGGCGTCGGTAGGAGTTTGCGGGCGTGCTGGCGGCAGTGCTGGACAGACAGTTCTCCTCGTGGGCACACTGCAGCATGAACATGGGCCGGTCCTCTATGTAGGTCGTAGCCTCCACTACATGAGAGTTCAGCACCAAGTCCGGGGCGGCTGCAAACACAGGACCGCAACAATGAGACCAGGGCTTCCTAAACCCACTGCCTTCTGGATTTACTTCCAACTCTCAGTTACTTAATTAAACCTTTAGTTGAACCAATAATTTGCTAAATTAGACCTTTTTAATTGTTCTCAGCTCTTAAACCATTGGAGATGTCAAGTTAACTGTAAAATGTTATAAGTCACTTGAAATCTGCAACTTTTTAGGAGCTAAGAACAATTAAAAAGGTCTAATTAAGCAAATTGTTAGTTTGAGTAAGGGTTTAGTTAAGTCACTGAGAGCTCAGTTGGGATTAAAACCAGAAGACACTGGGGTCCTGAAAACCAGGTTTGGGAAGACCAGAATAAGACCCTAAGAATGGCTGCTTAGCAAGACAGCACACCATCTACTGCAGGGGTGTCCAATCAATCACAGGCCCGGACAGTCATTCCACTCCAGGTTAAACAGGTAACATTATATAGACAATTACTCCAGGGTCTGGATGGAGGTTTGATTGGTTTAGAACAGAGCTGGAACAAAGACCAGCAGGGGAAGGGCCAGCTTTGGCCAGCCCTCATCTACTGGGTGTTTTAATTAACTTGAGCTGAGAAGTTGCAGGATATGCCATAAGAAAAACAAAAAATAAATAAACGATGTGAATTTTGGTAGGTAGCTACCAAAGATTTTGCTAAAGAGGTGTGGTGGACACTGAGGATTTGGGGAAGGGGAGCTGTCATAACATGTCAAAGGTGGGTAAAATGTGACAATTAAAATAATATTTCATACCATTTACATGTTCCTAATATAACATTTCTTCCCAGTTTATCTGTGCTCTTTATGATTGACCTATGGGGTTCTTAGTACAACACCAATATCTTTAGAAAATCAGTTTGAGGAGTCTTTTCAGAAGCCATAGTGATAGATAGCAGACATGACAAACAATGAGCAGAAACAACAATATAACAAAGCGTTGAGAAACTCAGTGTTTTGACCTCTCTAAAGGAGTTTAAACATCAAAAAAGGATATCTATGCAGCTGAAACATGTTTTTGTTTTGGCCGATGCTGCTAAATTGTGCCCAGCTTGTCAGACGGACGCACCAAACGACAGCCCACCAGGCTGTGGTACTACATGTTTATAGAGCTCAGGATGCTCAAAAGCCTGCTATTGCTGTATGACAGCGATACAGCACTCAAGCAGTCACTGCATCCTGAATGATTTACAGCTAACGAGGAAACCACTGTCTGGAAAAAAAACACTTCCAAAAAACTACACATGAGAGAAAACAACCCCAGCAAAACAGCAGACGTAAGACGTGGGCATCCAAACTATTTCCTGTTTTCAATACGATTATTCATTTTTATCAGTATCACACATGCTTCACTTACTCTGCTTTACGTGCATGTGCGTCTAATTTTTCATCCAAGCCCTGGAACGGTGAAAAGTCTCTTTCGTTGTATAGTAACGTAGAATTGAAACATCTGATCTAAATGAGGACACACCAATGCATGGAGTAATGTAGGCATTTCACAAATGGAAGTGAAATAACCATAGAACTATGAACGTTAATCCCTCAACACTTGTTGTATAAAGATGTCCACCTGCTGGTTACACTGTACTGTACAGCTATAGACAAAAGTTTGGCATCCCCCTATAGAATTAACAAATTTTGCTTCATAAAGTCGAAAGAAACCTGGTGAGTAATGTTACGTTAACTTATTGAATTGCATACCGCTTTGCAGGTTTTCCTTATACTTAATGGAAAAACTGACAAAAATTGAAAATACTGTACTCTGACTTTTGCAACATCATTTTGTAGTTTCTTTGATTACATGACATTATGTTCATATAGTGTTGTTCATGTTTTGTTTTTTTTGTTTTTTAATTATGTCTCGTGCCTAAGATTCTAGGTAAAGCAAAACTTTTGGCCATAGATGTAAGTTGCATGGGCTGTCAGATAAGCTGTCTTTGGATAACAATGGGCTGACCTATCCCATATTAAGTCTGTCAAAAATGCCCTCTTTATTTCAGTTAAATATCCCGGTTGAAGGTTTCATGTAGAAGTTAAAGGAAAAATTGGTATAATTACAGTAAGTGATTACGACCTTACTAAATGAAGCCTTATCATTGCACAATGGAAAAAAGCGCCCACTAACATTTATACAAAGGAAGTGCTGTTGTCTAGCCCTGTTTGGATGAAGCCCTGCCAATGCTTATTTCTACAGACCGAATACACCAGTGTAAAACCACACTCCTCCAAAGAGCGCCCACACACAAGAAACTACATCAGGACCCAGAGCTGCAGCTGATTAGAAAGCCAGCACTGGATTTAGTGACGTATTTGTGGTTGGTAATGTTATAAAAAATGGAGCGCTTACGATGATGTCACTTTGGGGGATTTGTCTCATAGGATCTGTCTTATGAGACCAGCCTGATTATTTGTGCCAAGCCTGAGAGATCTTTTTGCTGTGACCCTGTGATCTTTCAGCTCTGGAATCACATCTTAATAATATAATAAGGTAAGGATTGGAAGGGAGATCTCCAACAAACACAACCTTAAACGGACACATTAGCTACATTTTGCATAATATTTATTGTCTTACCTGTTTAATATCCTGTATTTGTTTTAAATCCATATGCTTTTTGGTAAACAGGTCACTATGAGTGCCTCAGTGACTACAGGAAATAGTAAACCCCACAGTAGGATTGGGGCGTCAGTTACATTTTCTATTATTGACTATCAGCTAAAAAGGATTATCTTAAAACATGTTTTTGCTTCCATTAATTGGGACTTTCTCTGTAGTTAGTACTTTTCTCCCTCCCACACATTTCTACTTTTCGCTTGTTGGCTTTTTAAAACTATACCACTGTTCTCTCCCACACCAGAGAGAGGACTAAATTGAAGTCTGGTTGAATTACACGGCACCTAACAAACTCTCCGCTTAGGGGACTGTCACAAACATAATCAAGGTTAGAGTCAAGAAGGAATTGCAGAAGGAGACTTACTTTCAGAACAGGAGACCCCGGCAGCGAAGCGCGCCCCTCCTTTAGGACAGTGGAGGTTGGTGCCGTGGTGTTGGCAGTGAGACAGTGACATCTCCGTCCCTGAACACTTCACCCCGCTCATCACCACGTCGTCTGCCGTTACCTCCCCGGGCCAGTACCACGTTTCCTGGGAAACGCACACAGGAAAGTCTCAGGGCAGGCTTATCATCTCTGTGGGTCCTAAGCCGAAGGTAAGGATTGGAAGGGAGATCTCCAACAAACACAACCTTAAAGGGACACATTATTTACATTTTGCATAATATTTATTGTCTTACCTGTTTAATATCCTATTGTGTGTGTTCTCCATCATCCTCTGTTGGCGTTGTTATTTGTCATACTTTCTATAATTATTCCATACAAAAAATGCTTCTGGAAAGACTCCACAAAGCTGCGGGGAAGCACATTAGTGTTGCGCAGGACATTATGCCGTTAAAACATGTGCAGCACCGATATGCTTCCTCAATGCCTTCAGAAATCTTTTCAGGCCAGTATAAAAATGACCACTAGGGAAACTTCTTCTCCTGAAACTCTTTGCTATGCAAGTTATAAGGGTCTACCCAGCTGTAGTGCTGCACTGCCTCTTTATACCAGTTAGGGGTGTGCCGATACTAATTGCCCTAAGAAATGTGAAGTCGTTAGGTATTAATTAAATGCGGTTTCCCTTGTTTGCACAATCGACAACAATCTCACAGTGTTTTTAATATAGAACCTGTCGTGATCAAACCAACTAAAACTCATTTATATCTTGAAGCGATTACTTGTCTTTTATGCTTTTTATATGAAATAGTTTTTACTTCTCTTTCTCTCGAAATGCATCATCTCTGCAGTGCATTGTGGGATTGTAGTCCTGGGCATTGTCACTGATTAAACTCCACAAAGAAATACAAATCCCAGTTAGCTGTTCAGTCAGTTTTATGCGATGAATCAGCTGCATTTGATTTTTATTTTGTGACACACTTTGATTCTCAGTTTAAGGCAGTAAAAACGTAAGCGCCCAGGATGAGAGGAAAATACTCTTCCAATCGGATTTAAAAACTCTACCGACACCCGATTACACTCTAAACTGGATTCTGTTATTTATTTATTTATTTATTTTCATATGGAACTCATTTCCACATCTGTTCAAAGTTACCGAACTAACTTGTACCTTGTGGGAAAGATGTAATAGATTTTTCATGTTTTGTGTAGCAGTGCCTTATTTTTTATTTTTTAGCTTGCTCTGGATGGAGGATCTTTTAAAATTGCAGAACGGGGAAAGTTTTTCCAGACAAGATTCTGGTCTGTCAAAGCGATTAAGAAGTGAGAGGGGGGGGCTCAGACTCCAGCAGGGCCTGCGTTTGAACAGGGGGGTGGGATTCAAAATGTACAGACTGCTTGAAAGAAAGAGGAGACTATGGGGGGAGCTCGAACATGTTCAGCTATGCAGTGAAAAGGCTTTTATATAAGCTTATTTACTTATATAAGCTAAGTCATATTAACTTACTTACTTACTTACCGTATTGGCCAACAGCCCTCTTTCCAAGTCCATAAGATGTACAGTCTTGCCCATCTCGACTGAAACTGACTTCCTAGTATACATGTCAGGAATGCCATTCGAATAAGAGTTTGTGCAAAGCACATTGACACACAAGTCATAGATACAGTATTGCATGCTGATCTGAGACAATCGCCCCTGTGTGGCTGCTGCTGTGTCCAGGGAGTCGTGCTCCTTTAGCAGAGAGGCTTTATCGAGACCCGCAGACTCACCTGGAAGGCGTGGTTGGCGAATCCCAGGCCCAGCTGGCGACACACTACCATGGCCTCCACGGTGCCCCAGCCCTCGCTGCACACCGTGCCCCACTGCAGAGTGCCGTTGCGCTCCGCTAGGACCTCCACGCGGCCCTCAAAGGGGGAGCGCCCGCCGTTCAGACGCACCTGCGGGGACAAACACAGCCATGAAGACCAGCCATGTGTGACCCTGAACAAATAACCAAACTGCAAACGCTATACTTGCTCCGCCCCGACCGAACCAGTAAGGAGTGCGGCAATCACAGTGAATTATTGATTAGGAAATAGGGCTCCTATTGCATAGCACTTTCACCCAATCCAGGTTTTAATACTAGCTTGATTAGTCACAGTGTGAATAGGTAACAAGCTCAGCGGTTTCTTATTAGACACATAATAAAACCAGGAATGGATCAAACTGCTATGCAATGGGAGTCTTATTTCCATCCCTGCGGAATTGTAACAATGTACATAAAAAGGTTTCCGTAATTCGTTTTTTTGATTTTTTATTAATCAGACATTACAGATGAGGAAAATCGTGGGTTAGATGTTAGGAATCAGCCGTGGGTTTGAGATGTTCCCATTGCACATGCCAGGGAGATGAACTCACCTCAATATTACGAGGTCTGGGCTGTAAACAGTATACCGTTAACAGCAGCTGGCTTCAGGGAAAACCATGTAATGGATTTTTAGAAGCACATATAAATTAGGCTGTTTGTGTGCCGCTACATCACACTCCTGTACTGTGCTGAAAAGCCACAGTTTTAATGAAGTGAATAAGAGGTGCGTAATAAACGTGGAAGCAGTGGCTGCTCACCCCAAAGGCGGCTGATAAAACTTGTCGGAAACACTAAGCTCTAGCCCTTAAATTAGCAGATCGATTTTATGTTTTTCTTGCCGTGTGACTCTAGAAAACAGAATTCACTTTAGTTAACATTTCAGCACAGCAAATTGGTTATTACCGCAACTCTGAAGAGAATATGAAGTTATCCGAGTTGAGAAAATGTTACTGCAGTATGCAGAGGTACGCACAAGGCAAGTAACACTCTAAATGATCATTAGATTTTGGCACAGTTTAAGTAAGATACTGGTGAATTTAGTGGCCGATGTTACTGTGTTTAGTCTAAACTATAGTTTGCGTATACATTTAAAACGGACAACCCTAGCTTTAGGTGGCATCTAGATTAATGACACTTAACTCAGAACCGTACTGGCACACTGAGATTCAGTGAGATTCAAATGAACCACCTCTTACTAGCAGTACACAACGGACCTGTATTTTAAGGTACAATTCTTTCCAGTTGCTAGACAGTTTTCATTCAGAATGAATGAAAAGTGCGTCTTGTCCTTGCTTTAAAGCTGAGCTTATTATGCTACACAATGGGATAATAACAAAAGGGATTTGGGGGGGGGGGGGGGGGGGAAATGAGCTGCATAGTAAACAAAGCGCAGAAAGGAGGCTAGGGGTGGTGACACAATGAAGTAACCCTTTTTAAAAGCGACTTCACCTGCCAGGGATTCCTAATGGAGTCGCGGGAAATTCCACTGCAGCCATTATCATCCAATAAGAGCACACCTGGGGGCACTGATGCCTGAGGTCAAAGATCAATGTAACCCAGCTCAGAAATGCTATTATGCCATTGTCTGCATTATGAACGCACTGGAGTTTGTGAACGATTTAATAAAAATATATATTTTTTTTTTTGTATAAGCCCATTAAAACAGCTGTGACCAAGGCATTCGTTTAAGATGAATAGCAATGAACATTAATCAGCCAGTTAAACTGCAGGATTTTTAAACACATTGGGACATATTTTCAAAGTGTTTCCTCCATTCTTCAATTTTTTGAAAGGAGAAAAAAAATCACGTCATGCAAAATTATAAAAAAAAAATACGCTGAAAGTGCTCAAGGAGGACTTGAAAACATATAACTTAGTTGTTTTGTAAAATGAAGAGGCAGTTTGCCTTTAAAAAAAAAAAATAGGAGTTCATTAAAGACTGGAGTTAATGCTTTGAAAATACGTCTCAGTATAACAAATAAAAAGCCTTGGTATTAGTTAGAAGTAATCCAAGTTTATACAGCTGCTGAAGGTCTGGTAGGTGCTTATCGTCACAAGACCAGCTGTACCACTGGTAATGTGAGTGTCCAACACTATAAAACCTGACAGCACTATAGTGACCAAACAGGCGTTATAGATCATGTGGAAATCAGATTCATTCCTTCCATTTCAGAAACCTGTGAAGTCGTTCTTGAGTAAATCCCAGGTGATATCCATTTCAGAATATGTTATAGGTGTCTTAAGTTCTTAGTTACGCTGTTGATGCAGTTATGAATTTGGGGCGAGTGATTGTTCAACCCTGTGCATTGTCTAATTATTGTTGTTGAAGACAAATCAGCATCTAATCAAGTTAATATCCCATCCATAACTATAGTGGTACATTTAGAGTTACAATGTGTAGTATTTCTAATCATGCAGAACAGTAAGTTGTATTGTTAAGTAATTAGTAATTAGCTAGTTGGTATTACAGGTATTCAAATTGAATCTGCTATATTTTTGTTGTATGCAGCTGATATTCGGTTTATCACCGAACTCACTTAAGGGGTGAAATATACTCCTTACATAATTTTTTAGGAATTGTATAGGTCCTAGTGCCAAAAATACTCAGTTACCTTACATCTCTGTTAGAGACATGTAACTCTGCCTGTGCAGGAAGATCAAATGATGTGCCTACTTTGAAAATCCCTAAACTGAGATCTAATATGGGCCAGCGTGCCTTTGCATATCAAGCATCTTATCTTTGGATTATTGCATTCGAACATAAAAACAGCCTCTACACAACCTTTTAAAATCACTTGTAAATGTTTGTTTTAAATCTGACCGGGGTTGCAAATCCTGTAAATACTGACTGCGACCAGGATCGTGCAAATAGGAATTGCTCTATTTTTTATGCTTTTATTTTGTATTTCTGTTTCTATGATTGGTTGATGTGTTTTCAGCCCTGTTTGAATGCTTTGTCTCTTTTTGCCATTGGTTTTTATAATGTTATGTCTTGCCACCTTCTCCTGCCAGGACCCCCTTGTAAATGAGATGTATATCTCAAGGGATCTATCCTAGTTCAATAAATACATTTGAAATTTCAATCTGAAAAAATGTGGCACAGCCAGTTCTCAAAATGAAGTTCTGCCAAAACATGTCCGAGTGAACGGAGTGAACTACTCAAACACATTGACTCCATATGGTCAAACAAGAGACGTCTTTTATAACAAACTCTTAGTAATTCCTAAATTAATTAATAAATGAAGTGCATGGAATGATGAGTCAACCAAACTTTGTTAAACAACTTCTGCGAGATCTTGGGAAGAAGGCTCTGTCCTCAATATAACCCTACATTATTTACACTTCTGGTTATAGATAATGGTAAAAACAAAAGGCCAGTTGAGTTTGCTCACTCAATAAGAAGCACACATTCCATTGACATAAAATCACAAGCACTAATGCTGCTTAATGAACAGTCTGGAAGCTTGCTACTCTGTTCTTGACCCCTTAAGGTCCACAAGGAATTGAGCGGTTGTTCAAACAGTTCTTAAAATACATTTGAGAGCAAATTTTAAACCCTGTTTGGTGCACATCATTTCAAAAGTAAGAAAGTTAGCATAATTTGTGGGACATAAGAACATAAGAAAGTTTACAAACGAGAGGAGGCCATTCAGGTTGTTAGTAGCTTATTGATCCCAGAATCTCATCAAGCAGCTTCTTGAAGGATCCCAGGGTGTCAGCTTCAACAACATTACTGGGGAGTTGGTTCCAGACCCTCACAATTCTCTGTGTAAAAAAGTGCCTCCTATTTTCTGTTCTAAACATACATCCCTTGTACCTTAAAGGGTTAATTCAATCGTTGCAGTCGGATGCACAGGGGAAAGGATTCCTGATCAATGCAAAAATCTGCAGTGGCATTGCTCCTAAAAATAGCGTAGGAGGCTGATTATTCACTGTGTTGTCTGTGCTGTACATGACTAAGCTAGTTAGTACTAACAGCTGTATTTTATGCAGTGCAGATGCAGTGCACAACACCACAGTGGAATGTGTGCACATCATGTGGCACCTCTAACTAGAAGTGGTTATTTGTGAAGTAACAGCAGTGCTATGCAGTGCGAGACTGACCCTTTCCTGGAAGCCCATGGCCGGCACATTGCACCTCACTCCGGCATCCTCCTCATGGCTGCACCCCAGAGACTCCTTGTTGAAGAAGCACTCTGTGATGGACTTCTCGAAGCCGGAGCACTCCACCTCATTCATGTGGACCGGGCCCATTCCTGACAAACACAAAGCACAACACAAGGGGTTAGAGGGGGGCCATTCCCAAAGCTCAGAACCGGGACACATACATTCAAAATACTTTTAAAACTATACCAGGTTTTTTTTATTTTTATTATTGATGAATGCTTCTTATTTGAATAGAGTGATTGTTATCACTTACTGTTTTAACATGAACTGCTACACAACCACTGCTCCTTCTCTTTCCAATTCGTGGCCACGTTTATTTTTCTAACCCTATGTATTGCTATTTCTACCCTTAATTTCTATCATTTTGCATGCTTTTAATTTAGTATGTTAACCGATACGAAAAATATTACTCATTATTAAGATTGCTGATTGCTTATGTAATTAACTCAAGGCGTGCTATCTGGCTCCGTTGCAAAGCGGGACATTAAGGTTTGTGGAAAAATGTTGGGACACCGGGATAGTTGATGGGAAAAGGGGACGGTCCTGCTAAAACCCTTTCTTGTACAAAATGCATCTTAGATTATAAGACTGGCTTTGGAGGAATCAAGCTGGCTCTACACTCAGGCAATCTGGTTACAGGGCTAGCTGGCTCTACACTCAAGCAATCTGGTTACAGGACTAGCTGGCTCTACACTCAGGCAATCTGGTTACAGGACTAGCTGGCTCTACACTCAAGCAATCTGGTTACAGGACTAGCTGGCTCTACACTCAGGCAATCTGGTTACAGGACTAGCTGGCTCTACACTCAAGCAATCTGGTTACAGGACTAGCTGGCTCTACACTCAAGCAATCTGGTTACAGGACTAGCTGGCTCTACACTCAGGCAATCTGGTTACAGGACTAGCTGGCTCTACACTCAAGCAATCTGGTTACAGGACTAGCTGGCTCTACACTCAAGCAATCTGGTTACAGGACTGTCCACACATTGGCCACAAGCTAGTGGTTGGAAAACAGACATGTATAAAATCTTACTGGAGATCGTGGCTTGACATTTTTCTCTACAGCGAGCAACACTTTGTTCTTCCAAATGTGAACCTGGCTTTTGAGACGTGAGAGGAGAACAGTAAATCATTGCTTGCAGACTTATTAGGTCCATAAAATGGAATAAACTGTCAGGCAGCTTTTTTTATTTATTTTTTTTGGCAACTTCTGAAGCAATACTTTGATTGTGACTTTTTTTTTAACGCCTGTTTAGGTTAAATAAATTAACTCCGAAGTTCACAAAACCAAAACCTGTTTAGAACTACTTTTCAAACAACTATGTATCTCAAAATAGTGTTTGTAAACTCTAAAAACAGTTCATTAAGAATTTAACCAACATATTGACAGGGAACCAAAAACTTTACCCTACAGAGGCCTCTGCACACTTTCTGCAGGCTGTTTCCTGTCCATGACGTGCAATGTCTGATGTAGTTCTTTCATTTTGATTGGCTGGAACGCTTTCAAATAAAACCAATGGAGATATGAGAACACCTCTGATTGGTTGGCACACTGGAGTTGTCTTGGAAACATTAGAACCAAAAGGGTGAAACGCTGCGGAACACCAATGGTTAACCCCACGGAATGATCTCATATGCTAGGTCCACTCCACCGCAAGAGTCAAAAAAGGCTATTTATTAGGATTATCGTGAATCTGTAGGAGGATTTCTTTATGTTAGAGGGAGGCTAATGCACTTGGAAAAAGCTCAGAAAGCAGCAGGAACATTTGGTTACATAAAACTCTCTTTTACTTTAAATTAACATTGCACATGGGAAATGCTGTATGAGCTTTTCCATGTATCGAATTTCACCATGGTTGCTGTTCTAATAATTACATGCAATTCACTGCATTTTTCCCCTTGTAATTCATGATTGTGCTTCCATATGTTTTCTCTATACCAAAATATAGTCTTCGAGACAAACCAGATAAACGTTTACCATAAAGCATAGCAAGGTGTGAGAAAGCATAGTGAATACATGGTAAAGAGTAGGCAAGCAGTATAAAGCATATTAAAAAAATGGCAAGCCATGGTAAAAGTATGGGAAAGTATGGGAAAGTATGGGAAAGCTGCAAGAATAACATGCACAATTACTGTGGTAGGTACTGTGGGGCACCCTGAAATCTATTTAAGTGCTACATGGTCCCCTTTCCATCACAGTCATGACAGTTGTTAAGAAGGCTGCACAAAGATCCAGTCTTTCTGCACAGCTAACCTGCCTTTGTGCTACACATTTTCCACATACCAAACATCAGCAGCCCTCCCTGCCTGACCTTGCGAGGCCAAACCAGGCTGTTATCAACTCACTGCTGTACTGAGCAGCTCGGAGACCGCTGTGGAGCTCAATCAGCCTGCAGAGGGAACAATAAAGCCCTCCACCACTGGGGGGCTCTCAGCATGCCCCAAGAGATTACAGGCATTCTTAAAGTGCTGAATCAAAGCAAGAAGCTACAGCTCTGACCAAAAGTGTTGCATCACTTAGAATTTTAGGATTGATTGATACATCATTAAAAAAAGAAACTATAAGAACATAATTCAGCTCATTTATTCAACATTATGTAATCAAAGAAACTACAAAATGATATCGCAAAAGTCTATCGGAAGCCAGTAGTACACTATTTCATGTTAGATTTCGTTAAGTATCTGGAAAACTACAAAGCGGTGTGGAATTCAATATGTTAACGTCACATTATTCAGCAGGTTTCATTCGATATTATGAAGCAAACTCAGTTAATTCTATAGGGTGATGCAAAACATTTGGCTGTATTTCTATGTAGTGCAAGAGACTATGTTTCTAGAAGAGATGCATTGCCTTTGAACTGAGAGAACGAGAGGGGGTCAAGGCTAAAGTAAGCAAGGACTTCTTTCTTGGGTTGCTGTGCAGTCATTTCTCAGCCATTCTTCTGTATTCTTTATTCAACCTTGTTTTGATCAGTCCATGTTCAGGTGCTTGGAAAAGGAGTTCAGGAGTTGCTCTTCAGTTCTAGTGCCTGCCACAGACATGTGTAATATAGGCTAGATTAAAGTGTTTGTCTTATCAGTAAGCAGCTGCACCATCTAGTGCCAGCAAAACTAAAAGGAAACTCTCGAACGCTATACTAACACTGATCTAACCAAGGTTACATATATCAACTGGAACTGAAGAGCTGCTCCTAAGCTTGGGTGAAAGCACATACACAAACTTGAGTGTGTGACAATTGCTCATGACTTCGGGTCATTTGGAAGTTTTATTTATTGAGAACATATGACAGAAACGCCCCGCCAAAAAAAACTGGCAAGTTCAAATGGACAGTCCAACTAAAACAGCTCCTAACTGATTTCTGCTGTGGGGAAAAAAGAAGCTTGTGCCTCACACAGCTACAGAACGTGCAGTTCCATAAGCAGACTATACAGCTCGCTCACATTTCTTATGGGTTTCTGTTTTTGCCTATCATCATTTTGGGAAGCAGACGCTAACATCTGTTTTTCTGAAACGACAGGAGGAGTGGATCAAAAGAGCGTCGAGTTGCGTTTTTCCTTTTAACTGAGCCAGAGCTTGGCTTTTTTTTAATTTGCTCCATGATTGATTGTTTTAGGACATCTGCTAAATCTATGCAGTTATGTATGTTTTGCTTGTTTTGACACTGCGGTTGTCAGGGCAAATGACGAGGAGAAAACCCCTGTAGGTGGTGGTTCTATGGCAAGGTCTTGGTTGTGTTTATCCTTTTATAAAGTGCATTATTTCACTGAGCAGAAGGAACTATGATAAACTCACCACTCATTATTTTTTTACCCTGCAGGGGAAGAAATCCCTGGTTAGGGGTGACTTGGAAAAGTGCTTATCCGATAAACATAAAGCCACAAATGGTCAAATGCATGAGACTTTTTAGAAATTGTTTAAGATGCCAAATTAAAAGCTCCTACAGTAATGTGCAAATGTATTACTGAGCAGAAACTGAAATTCTCACACCCAGAGGTATTCATGCAGGTAGGTCTGGAAAGGATATCAATGACAGATCTTGAGGTGCTCTGGTAAATCTCAACAATACTGTATATCTGTACAACAATCAACACAAGAGCAGCTATCATACTTAGAATTTGCTGCTAGTCTTTTATGTAACACACATCAAAGGTTTTCTTCGTACTAAAAAGGGTTTAAGTTTCATAGCTGCAGGTTTAGTCAAAACAGGAAACGAAGCTGAGATTCAGTAATTGCACTTCCAGATTTATTTGATTTTACAAAAGTGGTAAAGTGATCTTGTTTTTTGGAAATATTCCTCTGTAGTTTAGCAGTTGCAGTGCTGTTAACACTTCTTGCTAGCCTGTCAGGGTGAAGGTTTACAAATCCTGTTTTGGTCACAACTTGCCTAATTCTTGTTGCATGAGGTGATGTTAAATAATCGAGACCTTAAACTTAATATACATCATGCAGCCTGTCAAAAGAATGGGCTGGGACAGGTGTGTCTGAACTAGAATATCACAGGTTCAGTATTAGTCCAGTTCAATTAAAGAACCTGAAAGCAAAACTGCCTACCTGTAAAAATGCAAATCTTTAGCCTTGAAGAAACGTGCAGCTCGGTCAGATTCCAATACTGTGAATTTCCGACAATACCCCTACTGTGCTGCATATGGATCTGAACATAATAGGCTTTATTTTCAAAAGGCACAACTCGAGTGCGCTTAAGAGAACGCCGGCTGCTGTTTGGTTCTAGTTTTGTAAAAAAATTAACAGGTGTTTTACCTCTTTTAATAAAAATAGGAGTACATTAAAGACTTTAATTAATGTCTAATTGAGTTTTACAGTGGGTAAAACACTCAGGAGCGCCCTTCTCTTTATTCTGACATTACCAGTCTGCAATAAATGTTGATTTTGAATATTAGGGTGGGAAAATATTAAGTTTTTTTTTTTAAACTACTTCAGAAGCAGTAATTGAATGAAAAAGTAACATACTACTCCGGCAATGATGGCAACCACAGTTTCTGGTAAGACAGAAAGCCCTCCCCCCAGCCCCTCCTACCTTGTCCCAGCACACCTCCTGTCAGGTACTCTTTGGCACTCCCAAAGCCCAGCTCTCGACACACCACGCCAGCAGAGAGGAGATTCCAGTTGTCGTCACAGATGGTGCCCCACTCTCCTTTCTTCAGCACCTCCACCCGCCCTTCGCCGATGTTGGCTCCTCCCTTCAGCCTCACCAGGGGTTGCTGTGCAGAACAAAGACACACATCTTACAGGTTGAGGAGAAATCCAATAAACCAGGCACAGGGTTACCATATTTCCAGTGTGAAAAAAGGGCCTTTTTTCCTTTCTTCTATTCACTGACGCCGTAGAAACTCTGAAGCCGTTAAAACAACAGTATATAATTACACCATCATAATTTAAATATCTGTAAAATCTCCGTTTAGTCAACAGTTTATCGGATATATTGGTTCACGCTCAAAATAATTCACAGGTTTGCAATTAGACTGTGTTGAAAGCAAACTGAAAGTGAAATAGAGCGAGCACTGTACTGTACGTTAAAAGGTAAAACTAAGAAGACGCTTAGTCAAGCAGACAAACAAGGCCATCGTAAATCTGACCTTTACAATTTATGATTGAGTGTTTCTAAATTAATTATCAAAACAAGTGGGGTCTATGACAAAAAGTCTGGAAAAGATGCATGATTATTCCAGACAGCAGACAGACAGACAGACAGACACTCTACTGGCTGTAAAAAATGCCATTCTATATGATATCTCTTACTCCTATATTTCTTACATTCACCTGATGCGGAGTGTTGCAGAGGCGTTCATGGTACTTGGAGGTATTGCTAAAGCTGAGCTTCCCAGATAATAACAATAAAGAAAAGAACGCAGCCAGCAAGGGAATTCCATGGTCACGGAACACTGAGCCAACAGAACGGAATCTGAACAGAGAGCCGTCTTGCAGCGAAGGACAAATCACCTTGGATGATAGCACAAGGGCTTGTACAATGCATTAGAAACAATGTGCTTCATGTTTTGACATACCAATCTTATCACATTGATATGAACTATTAATACACAACGGGCTTACTTTGCAAATGGATTACATTGCTGGCTGTGCTCTTGGTCCTGCTAGGATTTATTTTAGGCTAAACTTACAATGTTTCTTTCTGTAAGGGTGCTAAGATATAACCTCTGACCAATGCTACACAACTTGGAACGAATCAAGAATATATGCAATGATTATGAAGATCATTAAAGGAAGATACTGTATATTTCATTGTGAGTTAGAGGTATTATTCAGTATGTTCAGTTCAGACAGTATTCAAAGGTAATCAGTAACCAATAATGGGTGGGATTATGTTCCCACTGTCTAAAAATGGCTTGGCCACAATTTCAATGGCTTTTCTGAGCCAGTCTGCTTTCCTCCAAAGACAATAAAGCCATGGCAGGGAAGTATGCCAAGCATGTTCAGCCCTGACTCGACCAGCCACGGAGGTCCTGAGGAAGGGAAGGGGAGATTAGCGTCTGGACACTCACCAGAACACTTCCTCCAGCCTCTCTGTCTGGTACCAACTGTAACTGGCTTTTAGAATTTCCCCTTGTTAACAATAAGCCCATGGTATTGTCCCTCGCACACAATCTCATTCTTAATCTAGCCTGTTCAGAGTCTTCAAATCTACTACAAGAAACAAGCTAGCATACATTGATCAAGGCATTACATCTATTGTAATATATGACAGCTCCATCACTCTGTTGCAAGTTCCACAGTCACGATGGGCAAGCCCTTAGAAAAGTTTGCCACGTTTTTTTTTTTTCAGTTTTACCATTCTTTTCCCATGGTTATACTACGCATTTACCATAGTTTACCTTGGTTTGCCATGTTTATTAATATGTTTTTACTATACTTCACAATGCTTACCTATGCTTTATCATGCTTTCAGCATGTTTTATTACACTTTTCTATGCTTTTACTATCGGAAAGTGAGGTGCTTGGTTGGCAGGTGCCTGCGTTTTTAAAGTCTCTCTGGGTCATTCTGTATACGATACGAAGGAGTGAAGCAGTGTGGGACACAATAAGAAAGAGTGGTACAGAGATTAGAGACAGAAATGTCTTGCAGCAGTGTGGAGTAGTGGTTAGGGCTCTGGACTCTGGACCGGAGGGTCGTGGGTTCAATCCCAGGTGGGGACACTGCTGCTGTACCCTTGAGCAAGGTACTTTACCTAGATTGCTCCAGTAAAAACCCAACTGTACAAATGGGTAATTGTACGTAAAAATAATGTGATATCTTGTAACAATTGTAAGTCGCCCTGGATAAGGGCGTCGGCTAAGAAATTAATAATAATAATAATAATAATAATAATAATAATAATAATAACTGAACCACACTATTTTCCTTGGTTATTTCAACATGTGAAATCAGAGCCAGTGACAAGAGTAGAATTCCATGAGCCTTGCGACAACATCGCTTCCCCACTTCAAACTGGCCAAAAGGAAGGCAAATGGGAATGTATATAACAGTAGCTGTTACATGTTTTAAATAAACCACAAGGAACGTTATTAGCAATGATTTTGATCTTTAAGTTTTGTCTTTGTAGTTTTGTTACCCTACATAAAACTTCACACAAGGCTGGTTTGTGTGAAAGCCAACACACAACAGACTTATGTTTTATTTAGCGTTGTGAATAGAGTTTAAACGTTAGCCAGAACATACAGGCCCATATTTTCAAACTGTTTCCTCCATTCTTTAATTGGCTTTTAAATTACTTTTCTGACCGATTACAAGCATTCCCAGTATGTTAAAAACTCACACTCCTAGTTTGAATGGACAGTTTTCTTTCTTGGTTTGTCAATAATTCTTATTGATCTATAACAGTGAATTCCTCCTTGGGGAAGAGCACCTAAGTACACCCTAAAGGGTATAATGAGGTAGTCCCATTAGGCTTTTCAAATAACAAGGTGGGAAGGTAAACACCGAGAATGAATTGGCCAGTAAACAGGGCTGGGGGACAGCAAGGTGATGTATAGCAGCTGCTGAAGGAATCCATATGGAAAGAGTGTTTTGTGCTTTAGGAGACTGTTATGATTGAGAGGTTTCCTAGCTGCGCTCCGCAGTTGAATTATGGTTCAGTGGCAGCGTCAAAGTGACTGTGAAGGATTGAAACTGCACAGCGCACAGGGTTTAATGCTACGGAAGTCAATTTTCTTGTGAAAATCATTAGCGTGGAGTTTTGTTTCTGAAAACGAATGGAGGATTGCATTTAGGCAGTCGAAATCAAGATGTTAGAAAATGCTGGCTTAAGAGAAATTTGATATTTATTGAACCAGCAATTCGTTTCGATCTCTTGTTTTTTGATGCTTGCAGAAATGGTTTTTATAACAAAACAAAACAAAAAAAAATTGGAATCTATATTTCTCCACCTCCTGGCAGTGTCATCTAATAAGTGATGGATCTAAGCACAATTGGAGCCAAGATTATGAAAATTGAACATCTAATAGTGCATGTGAGAATCTACTGGGAAGAAATGAGTATAGATTCTTCAATCTTATTCCTATTAAAAACAAGTATTTCTAACACCAGCTGAGCCCTGTGGAAAATGTGGTACATTCCTTTTTTTCACAGCTAGCTAGAAAAAAAAAACTAGAATACGTGCAGCATGTCAGATGTCTGCAGTTATGTCATCTCATGAGGGGGCGTTCTGAAAGGTGTGGTTTAGTCTGGAACACCAGTGAAATTCTTCAGGAGAGGCTGAGAGTTACAACAGAAGCTCAAGACTGCCAGCAAAAAAAGAAATCCTCATTTTTATTACTTATGAAAGCATTGCATTTCGGGGACGTTTAGAACAGCAAGAGTTTCCATCTGCATTTGCCTAGTAAAATAAAATTAGCAAGCACGGTAAACAGCTTCCACATTGACATTCTGGTATTTAAGTGTTGGATATCGTTTACGTTTTTAGCAGCCATGGAGAAACTCATTTTTAATAAACAGACAATTAAAAATAAGAATTCACCAGGCAGTCTTGAATGCTTGTGCAAAGTGTTTTTTTGTTTTTTTTTACTATGACTTTCCGTTGATCTTTCTTTAAAACGAGGCCCATTCAAACTGTAAAAATAACAACTCCATGTTTCTCAAACTAACCACGAACACTGTTATTAGCGCATGTCAGTCACTTTCCCCTCAGTATTCAAGTTTAGCTAGGAATTGAGGCCCCCACTCTCAAAAGCTGCTGCTGTCTACAGTACTTTTAGTTTATTATTCACATGTTCCGCAGACTGTATCTCTTCCAAACTTTCCAGTGGAGCTTCAGAAAGCCCTACACTGACGATGACAACGCCAAGAAGGAAAGTATATATATATATATATATATATATAAGCACTGCATAGCTTTGGTTACCCAGTTACCCTCAGTTTACAAATCATTGTGGTTGAAAGTTTCCTGGCACAATTTAAACTCTCTGTCTCTCTCTTAACCCTGGAATTTTTTTAATGCACGCGTATTATTCCATAACAAAAAAACAAAACTCTTCTTGTACACTGGGAATGGATATATAGTCTAGGGCTTGACTAAAAATATGTATTACGCATTTATTTATTTTACTAAGAAACGAATACATTGAAATGCATATGTACATTTACATTAATTTCCTTATTATTATCAGTAGTAGTAGTCTTAGTAGTATAGTAGTAGTAGGGAGGAACACATTTTCACTTCCAAGTACTATAGTCGAGACTAAGAAACTGATTCAAACGAGTATTCTGGGCCGTATGTGACTATGCAATTCACTGCTTTGACAGCTGTGAACTGTTTCTGCCTTATCTGAACTTGTGCCATAGCCACAGAGAACACTGTGGACTTGAAACTAATTGCAGAATTCGCCCCAAGCACTGTGTATGAATTCCTGCTCCTGATTTCGTAGACAGATGCCAAACATTCACGAAAGCTGTATATTTGATCTTTATCCATAATTTTCAAACACTCAGTCATAGTCTTAGGTAAAACTATAGGAATCGGCTGGTTTCCCTCAGACTTAAATCGTGGATTACATTGCCTAAGGTAAGGCTAATCGGGGTGAAACCAGTCAAGCTGAATTTATGAAGGAGGCTGATTAAAAAAGTTTGCCATTCATTAAAAAACCTAAGAAGAGTTTGTACTATTTAATAAAAAAAAAGACTTATTAAGTTACCCCTTAACATACACAAGGAGCTGAGAGCTTGTTCAAACGGTTACTTCTTAAAATAAATTTGAGACTCAAGTATGACGAAGAGGAAACTGACAATTTGGATGACCTGTCTGTACATTTTAAATCCTGTTCCGTGCACCTCATTACAAAAATAACTACGTTAGATATCAATCTTATTTGTGAGAAAATATAGAAATGGCTGTTATTTTAAAGTAGCTTTTCATGGATAAAATAACATTGTGTATTGATCCAAAAAAAAAAAAAATCAAAACTGACTTTGAAACAATAAAATGAAATCAGGTTTTGCTGCTTGTACAGCTCTGGCCAAAAGTGTTGCATCACCTAGAATTTTAGGATTGGGACGGAATTATATATATATATATATATATATATATATATATATATATATATATATATATATATATACACACTGCTGTGCAAAAGTCTTGGACACATTCAGGAGTTACAATATATATCGATGTTATGAGCATCAACAATTTCCTCAAAGCCTCCACTACTGTTTTCCACGATTATAACAACTTTGACTGTTATTAATGCAGCTTAGTTTGGGTGAGAAGAAACCAAGCTTGTCATTTAGCAATCTTTAATTAATCAGAATCTTCAAAAACTTGTGATCACAACAACTCAAAGAAAACTATACGTGAGCAGCTGATACGAAGTCTTGTAGTAGCTAATCCATCACATTTACCCAGTGGATCTCAACAGGGGGGGCACAAGAAACGTCAAAAAAAACCTCCATGACGTTTTGTAGATGGCGTGGGTTGATTCTATTCTACACCCCACCCCCCTCCCCAAAATGTGCAAAATGTCTAAGCAGTGCAATAAAAACATCATGTAATCAAAGAAACTTCAAAATGGTATCGCAAAAAGTCTACCGGAAGCCATATTATAATAGCAGTGCAGTCACTATTTCATGTTAGATTCTGAAATGTCGCATTTATCCATTTTTGTCAGCCTTTGATTAAGTATCTGGTAAAACTACAAAGCTGTATGCGAGTCGTTATGTTAACGTAATATTATTCAGCAGGGTTCATTCGACTTTATGGAGCAAAATGTGTTAATTCTATCGGGGCCAGAGCTGTATCTCCTGGGGTCCTACCTCCTGGCGGAAGGCCTTCTTGAAGCCGGTCATGGAGCTGGGTGCAAAGGCTCTGCCCGGGATGCAGCTCACCACCACCGGCATGCCCCCGACACAGCTGCTGTTCTTCTGCACCACCGACTGGCCCATCTTGCAGTTCGAGAGGTGGGCTTCATTCCCAGTGCAGTTCACAGAGTAATCCCAGTAACTGTGCTTCCTCCTCCTCGCAAACATCCTGAACAGCAAGCGGGGAAAAATAGCTCAGTGTGATGCTTAGCACTTCAAAACAACGCTTTCTTTCTTTAAATAATGATTGATTACTGACTTTGCAAATGTATTGCTGACCGGACATTGAAATTCTCGCACCCAGAGGTTTTCATGCAGGTAGGTATGTAAAGGATATTAATAACACAACTTGAGGTGTTTGAATACATTGGCAGGTGACTGTATGTCTGTAAATCCTAATGAAGGTGAATGGCACCGAAACGTTGATTTGACGTATTCACTTTTTAATCTTTATGTTGCGTTAATAAAAGTAAAAGATAATCTGGTGAACCAATTCTGACTGCAGATACCCTTTGTTGCATGTATACTTATTTTATCCAGCACCGGTTTTCATTCTGTTATTGCCACTAATGAAGGGGATAAAAATAAATTAATTCAAAATTAACCGCAATAACAACATGTGGCCATGTGGTGGCACTGTAGTAACTTTTACAAATGCTTTAAAAAGCACTTAATACAGTGTGGTGGATTCAATTAACTAGCAATTCTATGAAGCAATGTTATACTGTGAGGTTCACATTTTCACTGGAGGAATTTCAAGTTTTTCCTCGGTTTGGGAATTATCAAGTCCGTTACTTTTCATTTATGTTACTTAAGGAATGTCTGTCGAACCCAGATCCCCAGCAGCTCTTTAAGCACAGGCTGGAGTAACAGATCCTACTGGTATTAACATTTCGTATTGAGGATACATGTTTAGAGTGTATTTCAGCCACTACGCCAGCCCTCTAATATAAACCACATGCTTTCTCCCTGGTGGACCTCTTGAATTCAGCTGTGAATTTGACTGTGAAACAGAGCTGTACTAAATTAACCACAGTTTTAGCACTTCAGTACCCCTAACTAGCTCTTCTACCTGTTGTTAGTTAACATTATTCTTATACAGTTTTACACAGTTAACAGAAGTTCCTCCCTATACTGAAACAGGATGATACAATTATGCTCAGAAATATTAACAAACAGGAATCATCACAGAAACAAATCAGTAATGCATGCTTCCTGGTTTCCTTGTTTTACATTTGAAATCTGCACCAATAATCTCAATTTCAATCAGGTTTCTAACTGAACAGGGATTAAGATTCTTGTGTTTTAGGGGCTGATCTTATCAACTCAGACCATGTTGGTATCACCCGCAGCTGGATAAAATCCACCTTGATTTCTTCAACCACTTATTTTTAGGGGTAACGCGGGGATAACCAGATAAGCGCTTGATACAATCCAGGGGGAATCCCTAGAGTTGTAAAATGTGCTATTAAAATCCTGCTGGGGCTTATCAGGAGGTTATTATTAAATTAGTTACAAACAGCCAAATGCAATAAAAGCAAACGTTTCTATATTAACTGGCTTATAATAACAACAAAAACCTCTAAAATGACAGAACAGTTTGGCACAGAACACCATCAAACGATTGTATTGTATTTAAAAACATACACGTGTTGAGATTTTTAATATAGATATGACACGCAGAAACAGCTTATCGGATCTCAAGCATGACATGACAAGCGCATGCTAACACAAATTAACAACAACGTGATCTAGTTTCAGATAGCTGTACTTTATGGTCTTGAAGGATCCAAGGGAGGCTAATGACTGCTTAAAGTGATCTGCTGGTGCATGCCAAGTTACACGCCCTGCAGACAACTTCAGAAAGTGATTTCTTGTTCTGTTATTAACATTGTAGGATGGGGTCTCTCAAGTTGTTCATGCACTTAAAGATATTTTGACTTTTAAAGTAAAGCCTTTTCTTACACTTCTTCCTGTTATTGTAAATGTGTCCTTTTTATTTATATTTCTCATCCCGGCCTTTTTTCCCCATATGGATGTGGAGCAGAAGGAGACTGTTAGCTTAGTGTAACAGCCTCCCTTGGGTCAAACTTCAAGTACACAAGCGTTATGTGAGTAGACAAGAGACAAACATGAAAAGCTGAAAAGTGATCTTAAAAATGACCCCCGCAATCTGACCCAAAGAGACTGGAGTCCTCCGTTAACCCACACAGCACAGAAAGCACTGACAGGGCAAACTTCTCCTCAAGCCTGCCCTGGACTGGAGGAAGCACCCTTTATCTTAGGGGTGAGGGAGGGAGCAGTTCAGTCTCCGTGCCTCAGGCCTGCCCTGGACTGGAGGAAGCACCCTTTCTCTTAGGGGGGTGAGGGAGGGAGCAGTTCAGTCTCTGTACCTCAAGCCTGCCCAGGACTAGAGGGAGCACCTTTCTCTTAGGGGTGAGGGAGGGTGCAGTTCAGTCTCTGTGCCTCAAGCCTGCCCTGGACTGGAGGGAGCACCCTTTCTCTTCTCTCATCCCTGCCATGGACTAATGCTAAATTGTATTGCTTAACCATTTAAGGAAACTGACATGTACAGATTTATCTTTGTAGCTCTGTTAGTGGAGCAGCTACTGTCATACATTAGCAGACTGGAGCAATGTGCTACAGCAGGTTCAGTGATCACCTGTAAGCAGAACAGAATGTACTGGAATTTTGACAGATACCTAATTCCATTCCAAGGCACCATATAATAGCCTCATTGAATTTTTCACCTAGCTGCTTTACTGAACAAAATCTAAGTACTGCACTATATCTGACTGGCAGCCTGTCTATGTAGCCTTATTAAAAAATGACAGAATCCATGCACACAGCTACAAGAGTGATTCATTAAACCCTAGCAGCCAGTTAGGCATGGGATTTTTCTGAACGTTGTGTTTGAAGAGATTACGGTTCTGTTTTTTCCTGCAATGCTTTGCACATCTGGAAACATTTATCCTTCACAAGTCTTTAGCCAAGAGCTGTAAAAAACGAATACGATTGGGCTTTGGAACAGCTTTCTTAATATTTCAATATACAGTATTTATATATAGCCCCTGAAGAGCATACAACTTACACAGGCAGCTCTGTTTATAATTTCTGACTCATGACGCCCCCTCATTGAAACTCTTTCCTTCCCTAGAATAGTTTACTCTTCATTGCACAGAACTTAGTTACTTTATCATACTGAATTCCATCTGAGTCCCACATGTCTAATGCACTTCCTCTGATTTCTGAAGTAATTCATTTTGAATTCAGCCCTGTTAATTCATGTGGATTTAATATATTGCTCTGTAACAAATGATGTTGATCACAGGTATGAGGCATGCATTCCTGGGATTGTGAGAAGTGTTATTGCAAGCATGAGCAAGCCATGCTACTGTTTAAACTTAAAAATATATACTACAACAAATGATACAAGTAGATCTAATAGACAGTACATTCACACAAACTACTTCCTAGTATATTCCATTGACTTATAAAACATGACTCATTCCATAAACTAACACAGAGCCCCCTTAGCTAAGCTGGGATTTCAGCAGCCCCTGTGCTCGTCTGATAAAACTAGCAGCCGTGCAGCATGCAAAGCCACGGAAAGTTTTATCTTCAGGGTGGAAAGTCTGAACCACAGTCGTTCCTCATGCTGACACTGTTAGAATAAACAGAGCCTGTCTGAGCCAATGGCAGCTAGAAAGGAACCTGGTGTTCCTTAAAACCCATTCCTCTGCACCGGCCGAGACCAATGGCTCATCAGCAGGAGATGGGAATGTATGATCTTATTTAAACAGCCTTGAGTGAGCCAGTTATTTAAACGCCTCTTTGTTCAGTCACATCAACAATAAAATGAGCTGAATCCATCATCATTTATTTTTGTGGTTTGTTTTGTGATTAATTGAATTTCTCAGCCCAGGACAATGAGATGAGTCTAGTATTAGCAGCGTCTCGTCCCTAAACGCAGTGGCAGCGTTGACCAAAAGTATCCCAGGTTAAACAGAAAAATGAATCTGTTTGTTTGCGAATAGCGAGCGTAGTTTCTCTGACTGGTTTTTTGGTCGCTATCAGGAATCAGACAGATTCATTAATATATCACATCCTATTTTCCTTATCCTCACACCTGTCTGATTCAGTCAGCCGTCTTATTCACGCGATGAAAACAGCATTAGAAACTTCTTCTATTACAAATACTCCTTTAAGAAGGCTAAAAAGGCTGACGAAGATGACAGCAACAGTGAGTCGACTAGGACTGTAGACACAACCACAAACAAAGCTCTTCCCGGAATGGCATACAGTGAAGAGGGCGCTGACACACAGAAACGTAAAGTAAGGCATTCTGACAAGATGGAGAAAGACACTTTGTGGAAATACCTGCAGAAATCATCCCCAGATCCCAATACTCTCAATGCTAAAGAACACCCTACCCAGATTTCTTCACAATCCGATAAGCGAATCTCTCTAGATACAAATGTATTTTGTATAGCCTGGATAATGTCACCAGTGCAGTAGCTTGCAAGCCCCTCTTACTTGTAGACTCTAGTGTTGAACTTCCTCTCCCCAGGAAACCCGAACATCCCGCAGATGACCCGGCTGCTCAGCGGGCTCCAGTTCTCATCGCAGATCTGCTTCCAGCGGCCCCCGTCCTTCACCTCCACGTAGCCCTCCGTCACTGGGACCCGCTTGCGATAGCTGACCAGTATCGCCCGGATCCTGACGTCCTCCACCTGGATATTCAGACTCTGCAAGAGACAAGGAGACAGTCAGATCCAGGACTGGGCCTTTACGGAATTCTAGGCTTTTGTAACAGGGAGGAGGCTGAGCGCAAACCGGTGACCCCGCGATCTTCAGCTGTAATGGCAGCATGATATCTGACCATAAGGGGTTAGCTATGAACTTGCCTGCTTATATAATCTGACATGCTGTCTGGATATATTGTATAGATAATGAATCAGAAGCTCTTATGACCTCTCTGACTGGAAGCACATGTGATCAGGTTCTTTGAACTTTGTGCTCAGAGCTGGTGCGTGCAAAGCCTAGGATCAGAGTGGGACATGCTGCATTAAGCTTGTTCAGATATCACCATAGAGAAGATCTGCCTGGCTGCATACCTTTCAATACTGTCCTTGATGATGACCATGATAAAAAACCAGAAAGCCCAAAAATGTGAGAGGTGAAGGGCCACTTTCTTCCCCAAGAGATCTCGAGCAGTTCCTATAGTTTAAAATCATGTCTGGGAGGCATAATTAAGAACACCATTGATTCATGTCATGTCAGTGTGATCTTTTTTTTTTTAATGTTTATAAACACCAGTTAAAACATTCACTCGTGCCGAAACGTTTGTCTTCTGGACTTAAAGTTAAACCTGAATTCTGGGTTTTGGAGTTACTGGCGAGGGCTTTTTTTCTTTTGAAAGTTAATAACCATTGACAACTCGCTCACATGAATAAATGTCGTTCATTTTGTGTTAATAGTATTATCTTATGCATACAAAGGTTATAATAACATGATGTTCTATACATTGCTATAGTAACCATTTTAAAAGTGCCTCTACACAACCGCAGCCCCATTTCAATCACATGACCTTGGTAAGCAGGGTTCTGTTGTGTGCTGAGAAATTTGAGCTGGGATATTGGCTTATAAATTAAATGACTATATACTGCACAGAACAACATGTGCTTGGTATATTTTTATGGAAGGATGCATTGAATATGTCAATGTAACCTTAGTAAATGTACATTGTTTAAGCTGTGTTCACTGCCTGCGTTAAGTTTGTAGTTGGCTTCTCTAACATGCTCCGTGGAGGATAATTAGGCTGGTTTAACCCTGTCACTCAGCCCATTGGTTTTCCATAATTCCAGCAGTGCTTTCCAAGAATGAGCCCCACATTCCTGCCGTACATGACAGCACAGGGATTAGACTGGGCAATTGCACGTTCAGGGTCCTTCTAACAAGTTTCAGAAAGTTTTACAATATTAATGGCTGGTTTTCTGCAGTAACACCAGGGCTGTGGAATTCTCAAAGGCTAGTAGAATGAAACAGCTCAGATTTAAAATGAAATTAGATTCCTACTGTCCACATCAAGCAGTGGGGGGGGGGGGGGGGGGGAGGGAGGAGTGGAGGGGGGTGTTTAATTGAATCCAGCAGCCAGTGAAAGTTCACAATTGAGAAACTGTTTCTCAGAAAGGGTTGCAGTGTTTAGTCTCACAGATCTCAGACAGGCCTGTTCTATAACAAATTAATACAAAAAAGGAAAGACGAAAGTGAGTTCTGCAAAGCTGTTACTATTTATTATTATTTATTTCTTAGCAGACGCCCTTCTCCAGGACAACTTACAGTTGTTACAAGATATCACATTATTTTTACTTACAATTACATTATTTTTTACACATTATTTTTTAACATACAATTACCCATTTATACAGTTGGGTTTTTACTGCAGCAATCTAGGTAAAGTACCTTGCTCAAGGATACAGCAGCAGTGTCCCCCACCTGGGATTGAACCCACGACCCTACGGTCAAGAGTCCAGAGCCCTAACCACTACTCCACAATGCTGCCCCTGTAACTGTTAAACCTCACCTCAGAGGTTTAACAGGTGTAACTGTTAAACCTCAGCACTGAAATCTCTCATGTGTCCAGATTGAAATGTCTTTTTACTACATCTGTCCATAGTTTAGCCTTCTGGGAACTCAGAAAGCAGATCTTGTTGGATTAATATATAGTTGGTAAGCTAGAGAGCATATACGTACATAGTTTTTGCTCAAAAGAGCCAACTTCAGCAAGACGAAATAAAACAAATAGCTCACTTCAGAGCAATATAAATGCACCCATTCAGCAAAAAATATCATAAACTAGCCACTAATCTATGGCCTCCACACGTGTGACTTCATCCCTCGGCTAACCAAACTACACTCCGGTTTGGCACAAAATATTGAACGGTTAGAAAAGCAGGACGGACTCCAAGCCAGCGAACGAGAACCAAAAAAAAAGTGAAGCAAACTTTACAGAAACACAATACTGACCCCCTGGTGGAACTTCATACAATACAAGCGTGAAGGAGACAGCTGGAAGCGAGACTGCCGACGCGTCAGTGCAGGGCACCCCACCTGATCCACTTCATCTCACCTCGCTGGCACACTGAGCAAAGAGTTACTGCATGTACTTCCACTACGGTGTAAGGAAAACTAAAGACACTTCAAGACGACAAACGTTTGAGCAATCAGAAACAACACTGTGTGTCTAGTTGTGCTACATATGTGTGGTTCAGCTGCTAACTCAGTTGAAATAAGTGTACAGTACACTTGACCCTGTATAGATGGAACTAATAACTAATGACACCATCAGAACTATCAATTTCAATTACAGGCTAAACAGACTGTACAGTTCCTTAGACAGCCTATTGCGGATACCCAAGTAAATTTCAATTAGGTCCAGTCCTCCCACACACTGCAATGAGTGTTGAAGGCACGTTGGTGGTGCTGTACTTATTTATTGGATTTGATCTCAACAGCACAATAATTGGTTTAAATCATGGCCGCATGGGGGATGCAATTGAGTTGGTAAATTGAATGCAGAAAAGAAACAAACATAGCAAAACGTTGCCCACTTCATGCCATCTCCTAACTGAGATTTACAGGCTGTATTGCAGGCTGATTTGTCTGCTTTGCCAATGATACTAAAGCATCTATAACTCCAGGTAACCCATAGTATACCATGCGTCAAACATATGTACGGACAGACACCTGCCCCCATGTATCCCTGTTCTCCAATTCATCACAAATGGAGCCACTGATTCTCTATATTTATGTTAAAACGGGGATAATAATGTAGAGTGGTCTAACTTTGAATAACTTTTCCGTATTCAATGGTACAGATTGAATATTTTGTAATCTTGTTTTTTGTAATCCATGGTATTTTTGCGTTCATGCAATTCCAACGAATCGCACCGTTCCAGATTACACCACATTGCTCAGCAGAGGTGCAGTTTGATCTAAAGGAAAGTAGTTCTCCCAATTCAGTTGTTTAATTTAGGTTCAAACTTCATATACTGTACATCCGTACATGTACATCCTGTACATCCGTAAAAGGCATGTCGTATGCAGACAGGCTAAAAGAATTGAATCTATTCAGTCTTGAACAAAGAAGACTACGCTGCGATCTGATTCAAACATTCAAAATCCTAAAAGGTATAGACAATGTCGACCCAGGGGACTTTTTTGACCTGAGAAAAGAAACAAGGACCAGGGGTCACAAATGGAGATTAGATAGGGGCATTCAGAACAGAAAATAGGAGGCACTTTTTACACAGAGAATTGTGAGAGTCTGGAACCAACTCCCCAGTAATGTTGTTGAAGCTGACACCCTGGGATCCTTCAAGAAGCTGCTTGATGAGATTCTGGGATTAATAAGCTACGAACAACCAAACGAGCAAGATGGGCCGAATGGCCTCCTCTCGTTTGTAAACTTTCTTATGATCTTATGTTCTTATAAAAATGAGCATTGATGAAGTTATTTCACTCAAGAGGATAACCGTAAACAACCCCTTCGCTATATTTTAGTTGGTTATTCGGCTCCTTTGTGGTATAACTATAGCATTTCTGAAACATTCATGGACCATCCTCTTCGCACATCTAGTTTTGTTAGCATTTATTGTTACTGTCAATCAGAACTGAGACACCTTCTCATCACTTTGCTTTACCAAAACTGCTTGTTCTGATCCTTATATTTTTCCCAGGCTCGGAAGGGTGATGATTTCATTACGTGACTCATCCAAATCACAATGGGGCCCAGAAGCTGACAGACACAACACAACAAAACAAACCTCATCCTGTTTCAGTACTTCAAATGACTGAAGACAGAGAGGGAGGTAGAAATAAAGGGGCCAATGGAATACGTCTACTATTATAACTGTTGGACAAAGATGTGGAAATAGTAGGACTGGATTTGTATATCTTTAACTGGTAATAGCAGGACTGTGACTGTATGACTTCTAAAGTGAAGAATGGATAAACAGGTTTCAACCTAAACCTCAATCTCCCTGCAGATAAAGCCTGCGTGTGTGGGGGGGGGGGGGGTAAACAAACTAGAATATAAACAAGGTCTGTTTTCTGACGACGGTCGGTGGGTGCAACATTTCTCTTAAAAGTGCAAGGCATTAACACAGCAGACAGAAAACTCCAGCCATTAGTTATAGTTACCCTGGACCCACAGGAAGGAAAAAAAACTACCTTCTTCCCCCACTGAGGTTTGCAGTTAAATAAACTCGCTCGCACTGCTAAATCAGGGAGAAGGTATGTTTCCATTTGCAGCGTATTTCTCCCAGTGTGTGTATAACTGAGGCATGACTCACTGTGCACTAACAGTGTTATTAAGTTTTCCTAGCTACCAGGCTTTTATTTTTCCTTTAAACTTTTCCTTCTGTAGATCACGCGTGGCTGCCTGTGTGGAATACCCAGACGGTACAGCTTTGTAATGACAGATGGGGATTTCTTTGCCATGTGTGGTGTGCCGATCCCCATGCCCCTGGTCTGAGACAAAGGGGAATGAAAGCACACAGCTGGGGGATCTACTCCCATACTGGCCTTCAGAGCAGGGTTGAGACTCATGAAGTAGGCAGCGCGCTACACATCTCATCTCTACAGCAGATTCTGTGGGAGCAAGCAGTAAACTTACACTGGCTGGCCACTTTATTATGACCGGTTCTAAATATCGGGACACTGGGACAACGAAGAAGGCATCAGCCGGAACAACTGACTTTCTTAGAATTCTACCTTTAGAATTCTGCTTGAGCGTTCTGATGCTACGCCTTGCCGAGACGTGACACGGACTCCACAAGGTGCTGGAAGGCATCTCGAGGGACCTTAATCCAATCCATTGGTTCAGAGAGGTAGGCAGAGGATTGAGATTGCTCAAGTTCCAATTTCTGCTCTATTGATGGCCTCTGTTGGTAAGTGATGGCCTGGAAGATTCCTGAAGTCTCTGTCCTTCTCCTCAAACCATTCACATGCAGTTCTGGAACGGCGGAAGGGTGCATCATTGTCTTAAAAGTAGTTTTCGGCAAGTGTGGCATTGTCGGGTTGACTAGATCCACAGCAAGGTTTAACGATATAAATTGTTCGGCCTTCCAGAGTAATCAAGGGATCCAGGGTTTACCAGGAGAACACACCAGGGCGATGCCAAAGCTAATCGGTCGGCAGGTCCTAATAAAGTGGCCAGACAGTGTTTTGCAGTTTGTGTTATGCAAGAGACACGGTGAACTGTACAGCATGTTCTGCACCGGGAGAGCATGGTCTAACACTGGTTCTGAAAACCTTGCAGGTGTCAGACACCAGTGTTTTGTAATGCTTTTTTTTTTTTTGCATGTCTAAGTGAAGTGGTTCCATATGGGCGCCATTCACTTTTTGGGTCTACCATCAGACCCAACAGCATTACTGCAGTGTAGAGGAAAGCCTTGCAAAGAAACTGGGGGAAATACAGAGCTAACTAAATACAAAAAATAGCTAATAACAAAATTGCAAAAGCAGCCAGTCAAAATGAACTGCTGTGCAGTATTTTAAACCTGAAAGTGTTGTTGTATATTTAAAAAACATTTTCTTTTTCACCCCAAGAGACTATACAAAAGGCCAGTGTGAAGGGTTTAAATTGTTACACAGCTGTGTGCTCATGATACAACCTAGGTGAGGTAGTACGTTCCAAGTTTAGGAAGCCCTAGAGGCAAAGTTTGATTTATTCAAATCAGATGTATTAGCTGGAAACTTAATACATCTTAAATTGTATAAATATACAGTACTGTGCAAAAGTTTTAGGCAGGTGTGAAAAAATGCTGTAAAGTAAGAATGCTTTCAAAAATAGACATATTAATAGTTTATATTTATCAATTAACTAAATGCAAAGTGAGTGAACAGATGAAAAATCTACATCAAATCAATATTTGGTGTGACCACCCTTTGCCTTCAAAACAGCATTTTGTATATATATACATATAAAACTTTTGTATATATATACATATGTATGTTATATGATCATCTGAAAATCAGGGTTATCTAATGGCTTAGATCAAGTGATATCCAGCTAATGTTTTGCACAACATTTAGTTTGTCACGTGAGAATGGGGGTTTTCAAACTTAACCCCACACATTACGAGAATGATTAGACTGTGTATAAATGAAATTGGCATTAACTAGAATTAAAAATGTGGGAGAATATAAATAGGTTTGCTGCCCTTCATCTGTTACCGATTTGCCAAAATATAATGAAGCATTTATGAGATGTGAGCTTTCTTCTTCCACATCTGTATTATGCTCTGGCTTTGCTTTAAAACTGTATTCCAGATGTCACAACTATATACAAGACCTTCTCAATACACCTTATGCTCTCAGTGACACGGCAGTGGATTTTAACCTGTGTCCTTTCCATAACGTAAAACTTAGAAGAAACCAAGTCCAGCAGACACACACCACCACATCCAATTGTCAATCTGCACGCTGAAGAAGGCACAAGCCGAAAAGTTTGTCTATTTGACTTTTTCACCTTCGAATTTTAATTGTGAGCTTTGAAGTTTTGGATGATTTCACCCTTTCCATAACAGACGACTGAACGTCTTCTACACCTGAAGATGGTAATGACAAAGGGAAGAGTACTTCTGTTTTATAAATCTGATATGCCAACCAACACCAGAGAGTGTTTCACGTACAAGGCTGCAGTGTGCTGCCTACGCTCAGCTCTCACACTTTAAACTTTTCATGGTGATAGATGTTTAATTGAAAACCTTGCTATTGTTTCTCTGCCCTAGTCTACTGACAGCACCCTGCCGCCCCCCAGACACACTGCAGCCCTGCTGTGTTAGTCTTGTAACGGTATACTCATGGAAAGCACACACATTCCTAAATGGTCCATTTGCTATGAAATAGTAAATATGGGACTCAGTGCTTTATGTATTATAACAAAACGTTTTTGTGAAGTCAAAATGAACACTCTGATAACTTAATAAGGAATGTAATTACGCATCCGGCTTTTAATGACCTGATTAATTAATATCTTTGTTTGTGTGTGTTCTGTATGCTTCTGCTTAGATCATTATTAGTTTGCCATGTTCACTAACTATGCCAGCGAAACTTGTTTCAGTAAAGACTTTGCAAGGCTTGAGGCAGTGAGGCGGGGAAGCATATTAGCGATACACTGTGCACTGAAGCCCGCAGGTGAAGCACGGTGCTGTAGTTAGTAAACCTGGGAAATATGAAGGATCTGAGCAGAAACATCATACAGGACATTAAACAGGCAAGAAATTCAATGTTAGGATATTGTACCTTTTACATTAGCAGATTCTGCATGTACGATCTCAAAGCTAAATGTTTAACTGAATACATTTTGGTGTAAGTAAAGTCGACCCATCTGTCTATAAACTCTGTAATAAGGAGCTTTTTTTCACATGCATTCAAGCAAAAAGGTCGATGTATAACAAACTCTTCTTCAGCCTTCATAGAGACTGCACAGTAAATCCCATCTGAAGCATGGTAAAGCATTTAATTGCATTGTAAACCTGTCTAGAAACATTGTAAAAAGGAGATAAACATATGGAACTCCTATGGCAGCCCAGGTACCACACTACCCGTCCCAGAATGCTGGACTGATGAAATACTAAAACGCATGCGCCTCCCGTGAAAGCTATCATTACAAACCGTCCTTCTGTTTCAACACCAGCTTGATAAGTCATACCGCACTGTAACATTTTAATTAAATAGCTGTGCGGTTACAGGCAAGACTGCAGCTGTTAAGGGGAAACACGGCGCTGAATGCCTGCCGCAGTCTCTAAGCAGGAGCACACCTGATTGCACTGAGCAGTAACAGGGCTCACATTAAAGGGGTGGGTTTTCAGCACGTGCCTTGCTAGAAGCAGCTGGCTCAGGGCTGGGCTGTGTGTGTGCACAGCTGGGCATTCCTAATACTGTGACTGTCTGGCCTTTGGACAGCTTCCAAGAACTGACCAGCACTTTTATTACATTAGGGCCAATGGTTCTTAAGTTGTGTCGCAATCCTAAAATTCTAGGTGATGCAAAACATTTGGCCATAGCTGTATAGTTTACCCATGTTCTTTATTATGCTTTGCCATACCTTTCTACCTATGCTGTAACATTACAATAAGGCCCCCTGCATTTTTTGCCTAGGTATAAGTAATTAAAGGGATTAGCATGAGGTCTTAACACTCATTGCACAGTCGTTCCTAACTACAATGGTGTACAAGGTTGTAGGTATTGAAACTTAATTGTCTGTTAGAATGCCCTGCAATAATGATACTGCATGCAGTTACTCCAATTACCAGAGTCCTTACAGAGCCCAGAGCTGCTCTGCGGTCATGTAGGGACACATTTACAAGAGGAGGTGGGGGAGGAGGGCTTCGATAGCTAAACTCAGCTGTTCTTCATTTCTGTTCAATCTCAACATCATCTCACTAACTCGCTGCCAATTAACAGAAGTGTGCTTTAGTCACTGTGAGTCTAACTCTACTCACTGTAATCGCACACACACAATGCATGTCCTCTGTTTGGAGGTGATCTCCGACTCCACAAAGCCTAAACCTTAAAGCTGTATATACTGTATATATAAAGGGATCATTACGCTACCGTTAGGTGCGTCAGCGTTCTCCTCCTTCTCTGAACAGCTTTCTCATTGGTCCTCTTGTAATAGCAACACATGTAGTGCGGTACTGCTCTCCCCTGTGCTCTCCCCTGTGCTCTCCCCTGTGCTCTGCTTTCCTGGACATGCTTTGAATTTCTTCCTTTACTGTCTAATCTTCACCTAAGGCAACCGTATTAAATAGATAATAGGGGAGCTTTTTGGAAAGCAAGCTGGGTTATTCGCATTTGAACTAAGTAATAAGACCTGTGTCAAAATGCCCCAAAATTATTCAGCCCTCCAACCCACTACACTAGCTTTCAAAAGCACTGAAGCCATTGATAACCACTGCACTCCTCTTTGCAAATTAAACTGGATGAGAGACTACCACTGAAAGGACATGCTTACTTTAATTGTCCTTGGGCCTAGTCTACAAGAACACAGGGATGGAAATAAGCCTCCCGTTGCATAGAAGTTGGATCCATTCTTGGTTTATCTACGAATTTAACAAGACACAATTGAGCTTGTTACCTATACCCTGTGGCTAATCAAGCTCGCATTAAAACTTGGAATGGATTAAACTGCTGTGCAATAGGAGTCTTATTTTAATCCCTGAGAACAGCACAAAAACAAACCCCAAATGTTTCTACAAATTTGGGGAAAAGTCAAACAGGATGTGTCTTATTGATATGTCGGTTATGTTTAGACCAGGACTGTACAGCGGATGGCTCTTAGGCCAACCATGGCTCGTTCCCTATGACAGTTTTCCCATAGCAAAAGCATAAAAACGTGTGACAGAGTATAGAGAAAGCGCTATAAAACAAAACTAAGCCTTGTGAAGCCCAGTGAGCTTTTTTATTTCCTTGCTACTACTAAGTTAACTTCTTAGCTTAAGTATTTTAGATTACAGTATTGTGTCTAGTGACTGGTATATTTTGTTTCTATGGCCTTTTTAGAAGTTCCTAGTCATCACTACAGCTCTTTTAGACGGCTCTGGTTTTGACCATTTGCACTGCGTCCTTCCAAACGTCTCACGCAAACATTAAGGGTGCAGGGTATCCTGAGCAAGCAAACAGATGAGGGGACAAAAATAAACCACTCGGTCTGTTACTAGCTTGGTGTTTACTGTCCCAAGCACTTTGCTGTTTCTGTAAACTTGCTTAACAGCAACAAAACCATAAATGTGGATATTCGTGTTGCCCAAGAAGCCTGCAGTGGATTTGTGCAGTACTGTGTGTGGTCCAGTGGTTAAAGAAAAGGGCTTGTAACCAGAAGGTCCCCGGTTTGAATCCCAGCTCACTCACTGACTCACTATGTGAACCTGAGCAAGTCACTTAACCTCCTTGTGCTCTGTCTTTTGGGTGAGACGTTGTTATAAGTGACTCTGCAGTTGATGCATAGTTCACACACCCTAGTCTCTGTAAGTCACCTTGGATAAAGGCGTCTGCTAAATAAACTAAAAATAATAATACATTTTTCAAGATCGATCTGAAGATGAGCATAGTTTATGAGGCTGAACCATTTCAGTGAGAAAGGTTTACTGCCCAATATGACAATTGTTAGTGGAGCTTTTGTTTTATCACTCACTCCTAAGGCTGAAAACAGAACTCTAGAGGGTTTCATGTATTGTATAGCAGTTGCTAAGATAGTGAAGTCCTGGAAATGCAAGATTAGATGGATTTATTATAGCATTTTAAATGAACCAATGCTGTTGTTTTCTTTTATTCATTTGAATAACTCGGGACCTATGCCATGCTGCACGCGGAAGCTTAAAAACTGTTCTGGATTCTTCACTTTCTAGACTTCTAAAACAGAGTTTGCCATGGCACTGGATCCCAAACTTTCCAGTGGTGAAAAGATGACCCGGTCCCTATAAACATTCTCTTCGATCCTTAGCCCTAACTGGGTCAACAAAAAGGATAAAACTAGACTGCTTTCATTGATAGAGTTGGATGCACATGCATACAGACCCTCATTTACAACCAGCCACTGCCTGCTTTGGCTTCTTGGAAATGCACGTTACCAGTAAATGAAAAATAAAACCTGTGAAAGAGGCGTCCTTGTTGATTATGGCTTCAGAAAGGTTCTAGTTATCTGAGAACGTAATGTAACATAATTCAGCACTGGTCCACCTCTCCTATATAAACAAGACCTGATTGTATATTTCAGCATGGCTGGCCAGCCCTGCTTCTGCATTGATGGAGACTTAATCAAGGAAAATATTTGCCTAAGTCTGGAATGTACTGTTGCAATGCAAACTAGCTTCTCTGGGACATAAATATTGATATAAACATACACATGGAAATTTGCAGCTTATATGTACACACTGTGGAGTGTATAAACAGTTCAAGATGTGTTTATATTTACGGAATTTCAGACTCATGGAATAGCTTGTATTGCATGGGTAACGTTTCTTTATAATTAGTGCCAATATTTCTAATGGTGATTTATGCACTAAAGAAAGGGGTTAAAGAAAGGGGCTTGTAACCAGGAAGTCCCCGGTTCAAATCCCACAAATCCTTGTGCTCTGTCTTTTGGGTGAGACGTAATTGTAAGTGACTTTGCAGGTGATGCATAGTTCACACACCCTAGTCTCTGTAAGTTGCTTTGGATAAAGGCGTCTGCTAAATAAACTAATAATAATAAATGGCTTGTAAACAAGATACTGTAATTTGAAATCATATGAACATCTTTTCATCTCAATTCTACATGTTTTTATTACACCCTGAACTAGTCAGGTCATTTTATACTTTTAGAATTCATAACATATTATAATCTTTAAAAAATCCCATGAGAGTAAACTCCATACCCCATGAAATGACCTATTAAAGAAAGAAGAGAAACACTCTTCTACAGAATGTGTGTTTCTGACCTCATTACGCATTGGGGTCTATCTGCAGGTCATCTTTCTGACAGCCATTTATCAGTTGTTCGTACACCAGTATGAACACGGTCCATTTTTCCACCGAATACATTTCAAGAGCAGTTGGTTTGAATATTCCAATATTTGCCGCAGGACTAATTGAAATGAATGGAATAAGCCGATATCACAGCACTTGACTAGGTACTGAAAATCAAACAGATCTCCAAATGAATTCTGTTGCATTTATGAAACAAGTTCATGCATCCTCAGCATAGCGCTCTCAGTCCCCCTCTCACTCCACTGAGCCTTCTACTAAGGAAGTGGAGATTTTTCCATCTGCATTTTGCCAAGCACCATTAGTGTGTGCGTGTGTGTGGTTCCTGGTATTCTTGGTATTAGTATTAGGAAACTGCAGGAATGTGAAAGGATCACTTAAGGACAGTCTGGTCTTCCAGTAAAACTGCACTGAAAAATAGCTTCTCCATTGTGTTTCTCGAATGGCCTTTAACAAAGGCTTGTCTATTTATTAGCCGGTCTGTTAGATATAACTAAGCCAGGGCAGCCCAGCCCAGGTGAGATGAGTCGTTTCCTAGTCTGTGCGCACCTCCTGCTTCCTCACAGCCCTGGAGCTGGGCTGGGATTCAGGCAGCAAGAGGTCAAGGGTTAAGCCAAGGTCACATATTGAAAAATCCAGTCGCTTCTCTAACTTAAAGCTATGCAGAAAGTTGCAGGGATTCTCAGTTAAAAACTGGTCCGGAAAACATTGTTTTTAATCTGCTCAGCTGAGTAGATACACTAAAACTAAATGATCATCATCGCGCAATCTGTCTACGATACTGCAATGTAAAGGCAATGGTTTTGTACAGAATATAAAGCCGCCATAGCAGTAGTGCCACAGTGGCTCATCTTCATGCTTTATCTTACAGATGGTACCACCATTCTATGAACTGATACACTTTTATCAAACCAGAACCAGACAGTGTGCTCCAGCACCAGGACTGTACTGAGCTATACTGTTTGTGTTCCGTATCCATTGTGTTGTCATTGCTGGAAATGCTGTTGGATGCTAGTGCTTTGGGTTTTCTATAAAGGAGCTGACTGTCAGCATGTTTGTGTTCATCCGTGCTCTACCACCTCCACCCTGATATGAAACCAGTTTGTATTGGTTCTGAAAATACTACCATTCCATCACTGCAGCTGCCTTTACGCTATTACTGTCCCCTAGTATAGAACCATTGCCACTGAAGATGGTAACAAAACCAACCAGAAACATGTCTGAAAAAGTTCACTAGAACAGTGTTTCAATTGCTCCTATTCCTTGTGTTTATACTGGAAACATTTTTCAACTCATAAGCCATTTCCCCCAAGCTTGAGTCGGAGGATGGTCCTGCACTATACTGAGCTTATTAGTACAACCAAATAATTTATAAATCACAAAACCGCTTTGTGGATGCATCTGATGTTGTCATCCCACAAACATTCAGGAGAATTTCCACAAACGTAAGCTTGGTAGTTACAGCTCATAGCAATCTAACTAGACCACAAAAGGCCATCGTCATTAGCTCCTTGGTAAGAAACAGCAGAGAGTGATTCACTCCTTTAAAATCCACAGATCTAGAAGGATGGGACTGTTTTATCCATTAGAAAAGCCTGCCCACGTTACTGCATGATAAGTGGAAACACTGCAGATGCATACCTCTCCCTTTGACTTCATAGGGAAGCCCTGTCTAGACATCTCTGTTTTATATTTCTCACTAAACCCTTTTCCCCAAGAATCTTAAACAAGCATCTCTCTGAAACATTCTAATGCAGAACAGGCATGCACTGCACAAGGGACTCCCCAATCAGACAGAGAAGGTCTTGTGTTAACCTTTCAACAGGAATTCATCACAGCAAGCACGTGGTCTTAATTCACACGGATAGCCCCTGAATGCCTCAGAGATGAGGTAACTGCTCATTAACTTGTCCTATGCTCAATTTTTATTTTTACTGTTTTTTTATTTTTATACATGGGTTCTCATCTGGCAAACCTAGCACTTGTACATTGTACATACACAGATTTTCATAGCTTTCTATTTTTTGTTTCTCATGTGTTAAGTGAAACGTCAACTTCAGCAATGCATTATTGAGAGAGTCAGAAAGTCTCAAATGGGATGACTCTGTTTATAGGCTATTCTGGAGAACAGACTTTGCCTCCTGGTTACAAGCCCTTTTCTTTAACCACTGGACCACACAGCCTCCTAACAATTGTACATCATTTCGTTTTACATTTAGTATCTAGTTAAATCCCAAAGGAGCAAAATCATCAGACCCTCGACCTCATGTCCTGCCAAAAATCATGACCACTGCTCTCCACCCTGCTGACAGTGCTGTGCAAGCATTTCCATTGTTTTACCCAACCCTTTGTGCATCAGCACACTAAATAAATCAACACTCAGTGGCACTCTCTTGAGCCTCTTTCATCCCATTCCATTCCTTGCAGCCCAGAGTCTTGCTCCAACCAATACCCAAACAAAAGCATAATCTCATAGGTCATAAACATGGGGTTGTCCTTCATAGCATTCACAATCAAGATTTCAAAATGGGATAAACTTATATTCTGAGGGTAGTGTGAACAGGGTATTGATTGCAGGTGTTCCATTAGGCAAACGAGGACCTGGTTGGAACAAGGTCCTGGGCTAGTGAGTGTAACTGTCTGCAGTAGTTCAGGGTTTACCTCAATGTTGTTGGTCAGAGTGTTGATGAATTTGAAGCCTGGGATTCTTTTGTCACTGCAGACCACGCCCACGTCCTCAGTATGCTTGCAGTCCGACACCCCAAACCCGTTGGAGGAGCACTGGGCCAGTGTCTGCTCCTTACCGGTACAGTGGACATTATCTAGCCAGATACGACCTGTGGAATGATAGAGAGGGAGAGCACAGGAGTCAACAATTCGTGCCTAAAGCTGGCAACCATTATTACAGCTTAACACTGTAATCATGCGAAACCCCAGCTGAAAAGTCTAATGGTAAGTAAGAGATGTGCGCTGAAAATGTGATTCTCGTGTCAAGTTCATGTGACTGAGCCAGACATATTAGGAGTTGCGGAACTAGTCCTAGGATGCTTATTCAAAACATGTGGGATCAGATCACAGAACTCACAGGAACGATGGCTGCCAACAATTTGACCAGCAAATCCCCTTTAGTCTGATGGTTTAGGAACATGGCTTTGGAGACTGTAGCTCATTGTCTTGAATGATTCTCTTAAATTATGGAGCCAGACGGTCTCCTTCAGCAAGCTGGAGCATTAACCGGAGGGCCAACTGGTGTGCTGCATTGTGCCGCGCAACATTTCCTACAAGAGCAGAGGAGACTGTTTCTGAAAGTCTGGGAATGGACCCAGACTGGTCAGTCGATTAGTGAGCATTCTCTACATTCATAAAGCACATTACAGAATCACAGATCTTTAAACCTCTGCAGTCTCTTAATTACCAGCCCAGGAGTCTGTGTCTCAACACAGAAATCTGCAAGTACAACTGAAAACATGTATGTGCCTATTATTATTATCCTTTGTAATATAATATATGCATCAAAAGCAAGCAACAAATTAACTTCGACTCAACTGAAAACATGCATGTGCTTATGACATATATGCGGGAGACTCCAAAACAGGCAACAGGGCGATTAATTGATCAGTGATCAATGTTTAATTGAAGTTTGCAAACTAAGAGCCATGGCCCTCAGTAATTGATTAATCTATAATAAGCAGATCACTATGATCTCGGTCCTGAAAAGAAAATTCAGCGATTGCTATATCCTGTTGAGGGATAGTATTACTCAAAACACTACAGCTCTCAGACGTGTCCCTAACAGATGGCTAAGCTCTGCTTAGTTAGTTGCTGTCCCACTCACATTAAATGATGAACAAATGGTTGCAGCTCACGGCGTCATCTGTGTTTTATTAAAGCTATACTTCAATGAGCAATGCATCCCGAGTGCTGTGTTTAAGAGCTCTTTGCTGATTTACGGTGTTCGGGCTATTCAGCTGTTATGATACGGTTGCAAGCTGTTGTCAATTAATAAAGCAGTGTGTGATTTCAAGGGATGTCCCTTCAGCAGCATGCTCCAAATTAAACTATACAAACAAGCAAAGAAGCAAAACGACACAAAAAACGATGACACAGTGATAATGTTGCATGTGCTATTAGGCAGGGATGGGAATAATACTAATAAGACACTGATTGCATAGCAGTGTCACCCATTCTAGGTTTTACTAGGAGCTTGATTAGCCACAGCATATGGGTAACAAGCTCAGGTGTGTCTTATTAAAATCCTAGTAAAAGCTGGGAATGGATCAAACTGCTGTGCAATGGGAGTCTTATATCCATCCCTGTATTAGGAAACAAGACATTGTTATGACTCATTCAAGTTGTACATGAGTTCAGAGTTTTGAGCAATCAGACCCCAGTGAAATAAATAATTCCTTATAGCGGCATAACTCCTATAAATAAACCTACAGACTATGATGAGACTTCATGCTTGCTCAAATTCCTGGCATCCGTCTTTCCAAACCAGTTCTGAAGCCCAGGACTGGGTACAGGACTAGCATGACCCTGAATGTAACAAAAGGAAAGTGCCAGCTTTACCATCTCCTCTCCCGTACTTTGACGAAGGTGCCCAGGATATAGCTTCCATGTAGCCCAGCTCCCTGCACACCACCTTGGCAGCGTGGATTGAAAAGTCGTCATCACAGACCGTGCCCCACTCCCCGCTGTAATACACCTCCACACGGCCTTCGTTGTGCTTGCGTTTCTCGCCTGCTAGCCTGAGCTGGATTTTGGGGGTGTCGGGAGATAGCTGCGGAGCCTGGTACTGCTCCTGTTCCGGCTCCGGGTAGCCCTCAGGGTACGGCCAGTTCTCATATTGAGCGAGACACAGAAAGCCCAACTCTCCCCAGAGCAAGAGCAGAGCCGCTGCATGACAGAGAGCAGAGGCGTGCATTCTTCAGACAGCACTCCGGCAGTACACTGTGGGGATAGCTTCCAGTTTCCTGAAGAAAACAAACAAACAGACAAACAAACACTTTGTTAAATCTCGTCACCGCCCTCTGAGTACAGAAAGTGCTGGCATGTACAGTAGAAGGCAGCAGGTACTGTATAACGTAATAAGCATACGGTTTAAAATCTGACTTGTTTATCTAAAACTTTACTCTTGTATCCAACAACTTCTGAAAGCTTGACTGAAACTTGACGCTGTGAACAGGGTGTTAAAAAAAAATGATACATGGGGGTCAAAGGTTCCCCCGGCAGCACAAAACACCCCGCCCCCCCTCCCCCCCTCCCCCCCTCCCCCCCTCTCCAGAACAAGCAACTTGACAGAAAGCTTCCTCCCTTCCTTCCTTTGGGGGTTTGTTTCCAAGTTATCATCCACACAACTAAATCCTCAGCTTTATCCCCAAGATCAGTTCCAGACCAGTCTGCATAATTTCCCTGTGAGCCAATGGCAGAATCACGGTACCCATACAAGAACTGTTTTTTGTCACTTGGTGCACTGGAGAGATACCATACACGTTAAAATGTCAAGCACTTAAATGGTATTTGTTTATAGCTTTTCTCTCTTTTGTGTATTTTAAAAACAAGTTTTTTTTAACATTTTGAAGTCTTCAGGGTTATTTAAAACCTGCACAACTCCATGCTGCTCATGCAATTCAAATTCTTTTCCTGCAATAATCCGGTTCTTTCTGGAGCAAGCGCTCAGTCGGGTATTACTGCTTTCCTACGACAGTTTCCTTTTCAAGTGAAACTAAACACAGAGCAGTGTTAAGTGGCACCAAGGGGCTCTTGGCTCTGCATTTTACTCAGGACACAGAACCACAAACTAGTTAGTAAACAACAGTTAAAATGCATACCAATTCTTGCTTCATGCAAACCCATTTTAAATGGAAGGATATTAAATTGCACCAATTTTTCATTACTCGCTCCTTGTCCACAAAAATAGACTAAGGTTGCCAAACTGTTGGTTGAAGTCAGAAACAGCTGTAGGAAAAGGACAAGATTTGTGCTCAACGGGTTCCTTAGGCACTGGCTGGAGTCATGGTGTTGATCTTGTCAGAACTCCCCTCTTTGTGATGTGGTCTTTTGGCTGGTTTCACAGACCCTGATTATCAATAGTCAGGATTACCTTGCCTAAGGTAGCTTTAGCTAGAGCTAACCAGGGTCTGTGAACAGTAAGTGTTTTAGGAAAGGGTTAATTGGTTTTAGCGCATCATTCCTCAATGTGTGACAGGGACTTACTCTTAGAACTAAAGGTGACGACAGATAATCTGTGTGGAAGTGGCATTAACTGACTATTAAAGTGTTACAAAGTAGCTCTAACTGTAAGCCACTGACAGTACATCCCAGAATCAAACCCTCCGTTTGCACACTAACATGCATTCCTTCTTAAATTGCAAATACCCCCGGGAATACACAGCTATGAAGAGAGCTTGGTTGAGTTTTCAAATGAAATGCCTTTTCTCTATCTACCTCGATTAGCACTCCATTAAACATCAGATCCATTTTTCGTAACACGTTTTATTTGAGATGGATTTCTGTTTGCTCAGTCTAGTCACTGGAATCATTGTCAGCCTGTGTGGCTGACCCCTTTCACCCAGCAGGAAGCACGCGGTGTGTAGGTGGTCCGAGCCAGTCTCCTAGTGTGACTGAACGCTCTAACCCTGCTACTGCAAATACATGAACACACAGCCTCAGATATGCACACCCCTTCGGTGCTGAACAATGCAGCTCTAGTGCCAATCAGGTCACAGGAAAATAAAGGGCTTGATTCTCAAACAGATGTCACATTACTGTGTGGCTGTGCATAGTACGACTTCTTTCAACTTTTAAAAACTTTCAACACAGGTCAAAAATTCAAGCCTGGTTAAATTCCTCTTCCACTGTCTAATTTGATTTCACTTCCTCCTAACCCTGATAAATGGACACCCTGTAAACAAGGCACACAGTGTATCCATTTTCTAAAGGTTGGCTACAGCACTGTCAGTAGGGTGTGAGGCCTCCATGGGCTGCCCAGGCGGCATTGATCTTTATCAGTCTGATAGATCACATGTCATGACCGACACTGCCTGCTAACAGGGAGATGCACCTCACAAGATTTGTATAAAAATATGCATCCTGTGCTACACATTTCACAGGCCTTTCGAATTGCCGTTTGGGAGATTTGTTTTAATGAAATGGCCAACAACGTGAGAATGAGATGCTGTTTGTAATGCATTTTGTTAGAAAGTTCGGTCGAACGTTGGATCTTAGATGCTCCACAAGGGCAAAGGTTGTAAAAGTATATACAGCTATACTATCCACTAAACACAAAGGATTTTGGCATGGTACTTGATAAATGGGAAACACCGAGAGTTCTGTCAGCTGGTATCCAAGCAACCAAACAGAGGAATTCTAGAACACGGGTGTCTCCCACTGGCAGGAAGGCTCAACAATCTCATTAGAATGTACAGTTCTTCATTACAATACAAGCCTGCCCCGTTTCACTGCAGAGTTCTCATTGTATATGTGACTTACTGCATTGCCAGACCCCATATCACCTCTGAGGCTGGAACCATATGAGAAGAATCAGGCTTTGTTTGAACTTGAGTAATTATGCGTTCGTTCAGTAATAATACTAATCGCTTGTTTTTAACGGTCAGGCTTGAGTCAGAGTTGGCAGGAAGTTCAAAGGTCAGATAGTTTTGGTGTATTGCAACTCCAAAGTGCATTAAACTTAACAAAGTCAGCTGCAGTTTTTCCTAGCTGTCCACTGTAACTTGAGCCAGCTGGATTTTTACAGCACACAGCTCACACACTGACTTTTTTCCCAAGCTTTGTGATACATAATTGTTTCACACTGAGTTAACTTAACTGGTAGTTAAAACTGGGGGTTCTGGTAAAATAGCAGCAATACACAGCGTGACGGACCAACAAAAACACTGCCATGTGTAGCACACTCTTTATATGCAATTACCCATTTATTTCAATTACATGTTTATTAACTGTTAATTGATATGTAATAGAAAATGTAACCATATAATAACAACATTTACCATTATTATTCCATAACTTAACAACCAATGTTTTAAGTTGTCTTAAATGTTTGCAGTCAATATGTCTTAATAAACATATTCAACATACATATGAAATATTGCATATATACTTTACAGTGCCTCACAGGGATTTAATTAACACTGCAAGCACTATCTAACCAGTGGATGGATGTGTAATATCTAACAGCACTTAGCAGATCCCGCTTGCCTAGACTTGAACATGTAACCGGAGTGCTTGTCAATACAGAGTGTGAACCAACCTAACGAGGAAACTCAATGCAGAGGTTTAACACCGTGGGGACCCTTAGCTTTATGACTCATTAGAGACCAAACAGTTGAAATACCATGGAATCGACAGAGAACCCAATCTAATATATCGATAACTCACTGAACGGCTGTTAAAACCCCGTCAGCACCCCTTTAGAAGAACAGTTTCCGATTAGGCGCCGTGAGAAGGTTCTGGCAGGGTCGCTTTGGAGTAGAAACTGGAAAGTGGGACAGTTGTCTTACTCATCTGGATAGCTAAAAATGTCCCACGGCTATCCTGAACGGGGCATTACTGCGCCTCGAGTATATGCTATAAAAAAACATAATAATAATCCTCCCAAAAGGAAAAATATGCTGCGGTTATTATTTAAACGTTTGCGAAATATCCCTGAGCGCAGAAACAGTAATGATTGATGAGTACGAACACCCACAAGCCCAGTCTGCTTCACTATTAGTTATGGATTATATACGTTGCCGGCCATATCCTGATTTTGTTTTTAATTACGGTATAATGTATACTGTTTTGTAAAAACACAATCTGATTGCCGTTCAGTTTTGCGCATGCCAAACGCAGATGCGGTTTGCTGTACTTGAAGCGACGAGTGAAAGCGTGTTTCAATGCCGTGGAAATTGCTTCACACACGGGGAAGGGTTAATACAAACGGCACAACCACCTACCCTTTTTTCCTGCCTTGTGAACCAGGATTGCTGACATGATATAATTGATAATCCATTGCCTACAGAGTTTCCGCCCCAAACGGTTTTAAATTAAACGCAGCTAACAGATGTTGTTGAAAGAAATGTGAGTGCGTCGGGGGACAGCGGTGTGTTAAAGCGAGCCAAATGCTTTCTGCGGAGTTTAGTGTCATTTCATGATGTACTGTAGGCCCTACTGAAGAACGGACTTTCTGTGCTACACGGTCTTTGCTTTGGGCTATACTCGCAACGTGAAATGGTGACAGCTTTCTTTGTTCATAAACTGGACTGAATGCCATTCCTGGCTGACATAGTTATACAAAGGACGACACGCACATCGAATCTAGCACGCGTGGAACTAGAGTAACTGCATAGTGTTGCATGCCAGCGTTAATAAAGACATGGTATCCAGCCTTTTAAAAGCGTTTTTGTTTCCCCTTCTAATTATTGGGGATTATGTTGCCCTGTCAAAATAATGTATAGGATTAATAAAACGGGTGGTTATATAAGATCTCCAACTGTTTTGAAACGGTATTTGCTATGTGCTAAAACTTAAATACATAAACGTGTCGTTCATTTAATAAGAAGTAAACGTGTGTCTTGCAGTCAGAAAGCGATGTTAATTTGCAAAATATGTTTTATTCCCAGTTAGATCCATCGCAGTTAGTGTTCATCTCAAGGGTAATACATTCGGCAGCATGACTATATGCATGTAGTGTATTGCTGAAGCTAAAGAGAGCACATACCATAAATAAATACAAATTATTATTATTTTATTCAAGAAACAAAGATTTAAAACACGCACACATACCTTCAAATATATACAGCCAGATCACTTGTCTTGCCCAAGTCTCCTATATCGCCCTGAATGCTGCATAACATTTGAGTTGCAACTGTTGCGCTTCTGCAGCGTCTTTTCTTTTGCTCTCCAGTCTTGAAGTTCTTTTGAAACTTTCACCACCTCCTGAAATTTCACTGGAGTTGCAGGCGAAACCACGCCCATTAGGACACCCCTCTCTCGGCAGGAAGAATGAGCTCATCATGGCCAACCGGCTCTTTGGTGGATGGAACGTGAGACCTTGCCGGAATTCCGAGGAAATCTGTGACGGGCACCCGGCATGTAGTGCATACCTGTCAAGAACAGAAGACAGCTAGACAAGCCATTGAGTCGGTTACAGCAAGCCATTCCACAAACACCACGGCGCTACCGCAAGCTATTTCCATAACCACGTTCACATAACATGAAATACAGTCATTGATATCCTCACCCTAAGGCATAACGCACGTATTCTTTCCAGCGAGCTCATAACATTTCCATACGTTTATATATATATATATATATATATATATATATATATATATATATATATATATATATATATATATATATATATATATATATATATATATATATATATATATATATATTTTATATATATATATTAGAACTAACTATTTTCTGTGGGGGATATTGTCACGCAAAATCTTTTACCCACAAGACAACAAGAAAAACAGAGAGTGATTTTCCAATTGTGCTTTTCTACAACAGTATAGCATTATTCCGCGCTCTGCGCTGTAATTTGCATCTGCAACGTAATCATTTCCTAAACGTCTTTTTTTCTTTCTTCCAAGCAGATACCATGCAATTTCCTATTGCATGACGCCCTCACTTTTCAAATTCTTCAAACGCATTCTATTCATTCAGTCATTCATTTCATTGCTTAGCTACTTTCCAAATTAATCCTTGCTAGCCAAGTGAAAATACATACTGTATATCTAATATATATATATATATATATATATATATAGAGAGAGAGAGAGAGAGAGAGAGAGAGAGAGAGAGAGAGAGAGAGAGAGAGAGATGGGTTTACTGAAAGCTGAACAGATAGTAGCAGTGACTCGAGTCATTCAAAATATTGCAACAAAATATTGAATTATGCATCGTATTTTTTTCATTCTGCCTTTGACATAAATGTGTTGAAAACTGGAAGAAAGTGGGCGGCAAAGAAAGCTGTGGAAGATGCAAAGGCTGCCCTTCGAATTGGTGATATCATGGGGCAAGTTCAGCATGGAAGAGGGGGTCTTGGTTTCAGTTCAACTCCTCCTACATGGCACAAGGCGGCCCCAGCTCAAAGGAGGAAGCTGGTAGTCAACGAGGTGCAAAAGCAGGAGGAGAGGATGAGGTGTATAAAGGCCATTTCCCAGGCCAAACAGGGAGAATGGATGAGATGGGAGAGTGTGGAACAACGCAAGATTGGCTGGCAAGACCTATGGTCAATGGAACAGAGCAGGATCAGTTTCCTCATCAGGTCAACATATGATGTTCTCCCATCACCACAGAACCTAAACCTCTGGGTAGGAGAGGATCCCTCATGTCCTTTGTGTTCATCACCTGCAACATTAAGGCACATTTTGACAGGATGTAAGGTGGCTCTTAGCCAAGGACGGTTTACTTGGCGCCATGACCAGGTGCTGCGATGTTTGGCCTTAGCATTGGAAGACAAGCGTAACATGACCAATAAGTTGCCACCTGTTCCATCAAAACATTACACACAAAAGACAACATTCCTCCGCCCAGGAGAGCAACCACCAAGAAAAGGTGTTAAAACCAATCCTCGCCCAGGACAACTGGAAGCTGCTAGAGACTGGAAAATGCTGGCAGATGTTGGTCAACGGCTTATTTTTCCACCTGAGATTGCCACCACTAACCTTCGACCAGATATTGTCTTGTGGTCTGGATCAGCACGCCTTGTTCACCTGGTAGAGTTAACAGTGCCATGGGAGGATGCTGTAGATGAGGCGTATGAGAGGAAGAAACTGCGGTATGCTCAACTAGCCACTGAAGCGGAACAGCGAGGATGGAGAGTTCGGGTTTACCCAGTGGAAGTGGGTTGTCGAGGATTTGTGGCACACTCTACAACCCGGTTTCTCAGAGACGTCGGATTCAGTGGCCAAGAGTTGCGTCGCACAGTGAAGAACTTATCTGAAGCAGCAGAGAGGAGCAGCAACTGGCTGTGGTTGAGACGGAAAGATTCTGGCTGGGGACAGGTAAGTAAGCTGGGCTGAGTTGAGTGGGGGACGGAGGGGGGTGATGCTGGGACGCCAGAATCACCGTCGAGCCCTCTTGAGGTGTCGTGGGCTAGTCGACGAAACACTGAGGATGGAAGGTGCCCACTTGAAAACCCCAGAGATGTACCCTACTTGGCTCAATCCAGACGGTTGTCATGCTGATGCGCTGGGGAGGCCGCACTTTGGTTGATCCCCGGAGCCAGCATCGCAGCCGTTGTGTGTGCTGATGCGCCAGGGAGGCAAAATAAGCTGATCCCTGGAGCCAGCATTACACTTCAGCCATTAACACCAGACAGAAGGATATCTACATCATCATATGGAAGGAAACGTAAATGGAGGGAGACACATATGGATCACATTAGTTTACTGTAAAGCTACGTCTTAGTTGGTGCTTATCTTGGCGAGAGCCGAGTTCAAATCAGCATGAAGTTTTAACATCTACTCTCGTGTAATGGAAATCATTTCTGTCTATTTTTTATAGGACAATAAGAAAAAAAAAATACATTTTTTTGGTTAAATTCTTTTGATGTTTTTTGACATTGTAAAATAAACCATTATACGTTTTTTTTGGTTTTGTTTTTTTCTCAAAGATCCAAATTCCCAACGTTCCGCTGTGTTTAACATGCCTTTGTCAGGGGAAAGTGTGTTTCAAAACAAACACTGGAGGTATTTATAGGCTTTTTGATGCCATGGTAACCACACATTTATTTCTCTTTAAATCTAATGTCTTTGTGATGTCATTCACTATATAGCTAATGATGTAACGATCTTCTGTGCCTTTCTATTTAAACCTTCAGGCTTCGCGCTATCTAGTCTATTTATCCATTCATTTTCTTTTATTCTTTTATACTGTACATGATCTAATTCTATTGTTTCTAAAACCACAGATCCATGGTGAGCCTGTTCCTTGCAAAGTGCTGAACTATTAGTTCATTTACTTTCTTATTTCTTATATTTGATAGGTGGTTCTGTATTCTTTTATATAATGATGGACCTGTCTCTCCTACATATTTTACTTTATTACATTTTATGCAAAATATACCATATACAAGGTCGCCATCCTTACAGGACGGATTTTTTAAGACTGAATGTTTATTTTCTTTATTTGTGATTTCACTTTGATCTTTACCAACATAGTTGCACACTTTACATGTGCTTTTACAGGTTGCAATGCCCCTTAGTGTATATATGATCTCTTTAAAGATAGATAGATATATAGAGGATAGATAGATAGATAGATAGATAGATAGATAGATAGATAGATAGATAGATAGATAGATAGACAGACAGATAGATAGATACACACACAGTAGGGTTCAAATGATTTACAGCAAGACTAGGGTTGGGGATTGTATTGCCCATGTTTCCTCAAATACTCTGGCATCTCTGAATAGATAATCATCTATTTAAATATGCCAAAAGTTTTAATGAGCAAGACATCTCACAAGTACCCCAAAGCGATCTCCTTTTTCTAGGAAAGCAGTACTGAGGATTTCTCACTAAATATCTCCTCTTTGAAAATATGCAAGAGATTTTAATGAACACTTTCTCACAAGTGCTGTGGTACCGTAAATATAATCCACTTGCTATCAATGCGGAATGACTGAGTGGCATTCTCTCTACATTTTACCCTGAAAAATATGCTTCTGGCTGAGGACTGCCAAGGACAATACTACATTCAATACTGTACCATTCCTGGCCATCACCACTCAGGAAAACAGACAACAAATGCTCCACCCAGCCATTCAGCATTGTTAGTAAATTAATCATGTTTAGGGAACCACTGAACTTGTGAGACGGATCGCTCATTAAAATCCTTGGAATATTTTTAAAGAGGAGACAATTATCTATTCAGAGATACCAGGGTATTTAGTAAGCAAGGGGTCTGAGTGAGGAGACATGGGCAATACAATCCCCAATCCCCACCCCTAGTCTTGCTGTAAATCATCTGTTGTTTTCTAAACTTTTATATATAGTGTACTTGGCATTAGCTGCCAGCACACAATTTTAATGCAACAAATTGCTTTGCAAACACTCAGTTTAGCCACTAGAGGGCAAAGAACAGCATACCGACTGTGCTTCGAATGACTACATACTGCATGTCTGCCGTCTTGTGGACATAATGATTTACTGCAAGGAACCCGTCTGTGTTTTGGGTTATATATGAAGTAATTATTTTGCAGGTCATGATGGAATCCAGACAAGACAATTCATATGAACTATCACTATATCAAAACTCAAGATAAGTATTTTAAATGGGTGGATTAGCATATACAGTATGAGTACATTTGAATGAACAATGAGTTCAGAATGAGAGACAAACATTATAAATTAACAATAGCTCTATCTTTACTTTTTTACAGTCCTGTTTTGCTCCTACTGACAACAGTGCAAAGTAATATTCAATATTAAGGCCACCCCCGTATTTAGTCCTAAATGTATCAAGATCTCTCAAATAAAACCAACCGAGAGCCCTCAATCAAAGTCTAGCAGACTGCTCTCTTGCTGATGAAACTGCTATCCAATGGGAAACGTACTTTGATCCCTGGAAACAGACTTGCAAAAGGAAGATCTGTCATGCGATGCAGAATTCGCGTTCGGGGTGCCAGTACCACAAAAGGACAGCCTGCTTACACAGAGAAGAAAGTGTGCTGCAGGTGTTTATAGTTTGCAGTCCAGTCCCTGAATGTTACCAGCATGCCTCGTTTGATGTGTTAAAATGGTAATAAACACTCAAAACATTCAACTGTCCGAATACAAACAAACGCAGCGACACCCGAAGCTTCCTAAACGCAGCTATTAAGATAGTTTGAGGTTCGAGAGACGCTTAGTGAAAGGAAATCCCCACTCCTCATTAAGGCGAGTGGGATATATATTTCACTTCAATGGGGGGCAAGACGCAGCTTGAGCCGAGAGTGAAAACATTCAGGCAGAAAAGAAAAGAGGCGGCATGGCATCAATCTTGTTAATCTCCGTCACTTCGCGGCCGGCCTGGGTGTTCAGTCTTTTTTTCCCTCTGAATCATTGTTCTTGTGATATTAACAGGACAAATAACGCAGACTGATATCGAATTACCCAGTTCTCAAGCTTCGGGTATAATTAATATCACCACGAACTCTCCACCTGGTCTTCGTCTGCTGAAACGGTTACACTTTTACTTTTATTTGAGGGTGTACCAGCACCGCAACTGGTTACAAATATGATTAAACAACTTGGATAACGTGGGGGCATATTTTGGCGCCTGATCCGATATAGTTAACCATGGTGCTAAAAGTTCGGCATTAAAACCAGAAACATTGCGTTGTCATTTCTTTAGCACTCGTTAAGGAAAGTTGAGCAACTGCTTTTGCCACAGATAAAATTCATGCAGACACTAAGAGATGAGCGTGCTGTTTATTATAAGACCGCTAGATGGCGCTAAGGTTCTCTTTATTAACTTAGTTTGTAAATGATTGCGTAACTTGCACTGCTATAAAACGAGCCTATATTATTACTCTTCATATCTTTTAAGACCAACTTAAATGTCTTTCAATGTGTATGGTTAATAAAGCAAAAGCAATCACTGACAGCGACAACCTAGTCCATTGTTCGCATGGCACACTGTAGCCCTACCTATAGCTGAGGGTTTTTGGGTGGTCGTTATTTCTCGGATTTCTTCAGCCAAGAAAAATTCTTATCATCATGGCAAATGTTTGAAGCCGGGCCCCCCCCGGATGACTGACGGGAGGAAGTGTCCGTGAAACCGAGATACCTTTGTTCAGCTCGCATGAATAACCGTCACAGAAGAAGGTCAAAGGCCTCGACTCCTTTCTCTGACCCTATCCGAGTTTCTGTATGCTTTTCCAGGGCTTATTGCGTACCGGAGGGCGGGGCCGCGTTTGGAACATGCAAACAAACACAAACATATAAGCACTGCCTTTGAAAGTTGACGAGCCGATAAAAGCAGCAGGAGTTAAGAGAAAAGTGACAGTGTGGTGAGATTCACTGGGTTATTAACCGCCGTTTGTTTACACAGGTAATCCCCACCTGTGGATTTTCACTGCCTCGACGAGCCTGGCGTAGGAAGCTATAGTAATGCCCTATTCACACGAGCGTCTCAATTTGAAAACGTGAATGTGGCTTAAATGCGCATTATTTAGGTTGTGTGGATGTCTTATAGAATAATATCGTTAACGCTACACCATGCCAGTCTTTGTATTTTTTTCTCTCTCAAAAAACATGATACTCAACAACACACATAAACATGAGCTCAAACGGCAGGCTAATACTGTGATAGATACGCACATGCATGGACTGTTTGACTTGTTTATTAGCATATCATCACTTGGTGAACTACTATGAGTTAAATAATGCACAACTGAGCATCTTAGAACATTATCTCAATAGAAGCACTTAGAATAAAAATAAAAGGATTGCATAGCTCATATGCTTCTTCGTCTGAGCACCCACCCCATTCACCACTCTCCTCCCTGAATCCTGGAGCCCCTCCTGCTTCTTAGCCAAGTACACGGAGAGGGGATCCCCTAAAAAACAGCGAGAGAGAGTTAGTCTACCCACTCCCTGGGATACCACTAAATATATCAGCCATAACACAATACAACACCCTGCATCAATGCAGCAACAAGTAGGTTTGTTCCCCCACTTTGTATAAAAGCAGCCTTACTTCTATTTTTGTTAAATTATTGTGACAATATCTCCTCTCAGGTGAAATAGTTTAGGCGGTCTAAATCTAGCCCTGGCTGAACAGTCTAAACAAAGAAAAGTGAAGATTTAGATAGGCATGGAGTCTGAACTGCTCTCTTACCTGCCTATGAAGATAGTAGATCTGAAGTGCAGTCCCAGACTAATGTGGAGAAGCTCATCTTGAATAGCCATGGCTTGTGGAGCCTCTGTGGACAGAATGTTTAGGATTTGTGATGCAACTGTGCAACAATAATGAACTTGTCTTTTAATGGTTTGGGATCTGTTTAGTTGGGCCGTATGGGTTGTTAAAATGTGGACCACCCCTGTTGATTCACTCCAGGGTTTCATGTACGCTTTCAACTCATTAATGGCGTTCCACTCACGGCAAAAGTACAATAGAGGCAGGCCTGACACTACTAAACTCTCCCAAGCTTCCTTAGCAACTGTTGCCTGGGCTGCCAGGAGTTATGGACATTCCATTTCTTACTGGGTGTTCCGATGTTTTGTGGCAGAGGAAGTAACGGACAGGTTTATTAATCTGTACAGCTTTTTAAAAAAAACACACAAAAAAAAACCAAACGCACGCCTCTTAATATTTCAAAACTAGAAATAAAGAACCATAAAGTTTTAAACTTGCATGTGCATTTATCTGTGCCTTTTATTACTAGTTTTTAAATATACAACATAGGGATCTATTGAGAAGCAGACACATTTTCAGAAAGGAATAAAACTGATATAAAAGGGTGTAAAACTAGGAAGAAACCAACAGATGGAACTTTAGAGTTCTTTAAAGTAGTGCCAGATGCACAACATCGCTTATGCATCCGATGTAAACTTGCGCACAACATTGGATAATAAATGACAGAATGGATCCATTGCACAATGGTCTGTACCTACAAAGCACCAAGGGCACAACTGAATAAAGAAATACAAAATACAGAAAAAACTGTTCAAATTGACACACGACGCAAATGAAAACCCAAACCGAAAACATTAATTGCATTTTTATTACAGTCGAATTCTGCATTTCCATTTTCAGAGAGAGAAAAAAAAAATACAATTTGAACGACGACACACCTTTCTGTGCAAATGATAAATTAATTTAAATACAGTTCTTTATAAATACGGCAGTCTGTTACATCACCTATTAAAAAAAAATAAAAACAGAAAGTGTGCATTATTACAGCAGTGACACTGGTGCTTCAGAAAACGAAGCTACATCTAGTTTATTAATAATAATAATATAAATAAACAAACAAACAAAAGTAAGCAGATGAGTCATTCCAAGCACAACAATCAGTCATCAATATCATTAACAGCACAGTCATGATGTGTGGTGGTGGTGGTCCAGTAGTCCGATATTGATCACTTATCCAATGCAATGCGTAACCTTTTCACAATTTACTATTTAAAAAAAAAAAACACACATCAAATATGCACGTACTGGAGTTCACAGAAACATAGGTTTATAATGATCTTCAAGACCACTTTGAACTGTACAGGGATGTTAATAGGGAGGTTGTAAAAAAAAAAAAAAAAAGTTTGCATCACCTAAAATTTTGGGATTTAGACAATTAAAAAAAAAATTAAATACATTTTTGAAAATCATGTAGATCTGTAATTATATATGTTAACGTAACATTATTGGGAAGGTTTCATTCAACTTTATGAAGCACAATTTGTTAATTCTACAGGGTGACGCAAAACTTTTGGCCACAGCTACATTTTATATAGATAGAAAGATAGATAGATAGAGCTGTATTTAGATCATTAAAATCGACACTAGGAAGTCTAAATGCAAGTTGGTATGTAACCACAATTTTAAAACAGCCCCATTCACAGGCTAACTGAAACGTTGCCCACGTTAATGTGAAGCACACCAGCACCCACGGTCTGTTCCAGTGTGGTGTGACAGAGCCAGAGGTATTTGCTACAGGTAAAAACATGTCACAATGACCTGCTGCCAGAAAATTTGTGAAGGAATTGCTCAAGAAAAGTTCCACTGAATCCAGCGCTGTGTAACCTCAACGTGCATCTCATTGCCACACATATCACTGCAGGGGTAAAAAGCGGTCATGTACCCAGGTGTACCGACTGCAAGCGTTTCATCCAAACGGGAATCATGGAGTGCAGCCGACCAGCGCAGCCCTGTTTGCTCTTGAATGGATGTGGTTTCTGGAGGCTGCTGGTTACGGCGTGCCGGGTATCTTAAGTGCCGCCCCCCCCTCCTCCATCCACAGGGCCGACGAGGACGTGCTGCGCGGCATGCGGCGGTGAATCCGGCGCAGACGCAGCAGGTACAGCAGGATGGACAGCAGGACGACCAGGAAACACACCAGGAATAAATAGTGGTTGTAAACGAAGGAGAAGCCCCTCCAGTGATAATGGTTTGCTTTAAAGTTCTCTTGTTGAATGTCCCTAAGAATAAATAAATAAATAAATAAATAAATAAATAAAATTATATATATTCACACGTTTTTCAAAATTCAACATGCACACTCAAATTCTGTGGAGAAACATTCTGAATAATGTCCCAGGCTAAAATGCTTTTTTTGCACTGGATGGCATCAACCACCTATCCTTAGTTATCCCTGGATTATAAAAATAAGCGTTCTTGACTTTTGGCTAATGCCTTTGTCTATGTTGTTATTTGTCTGCCGATTGCCTCTCTCCCTCTCTTTTCTGTGTGTGTTGGCACCCCAAAGGTTAAGGAATGTAACTTTTTGGGGACGAGGGTTAAAAGCAATGCATATACTCAAACGGGCAACAGCTGAAATCAATGCAGGGACTGCTAGCGGCTCCATGGAGAGTTATGTTCAGAATGTTATTTCTTTACCTGAGAGGCAGGAACCTTGTTCTGTACAGGATGGCCCCGAGGGTCCACTGTACTTCTTTATCATAGACCAGCAGAGCAGTCTTCAGGTTCCTGTAGTTTTCTGGGAAAGAGAATCCTACGTGGAAAACCTCATGCATCCAGGCTGATTTAAAACACTGGTACCTGGAGCAGAAAAACATAGAAAACATCTTAAGAGCTGTGCAGAGCTTATCTCTATTAGTCTTGGTTATTGATCCTTTAAGATATACAAGCATGGCTAAAATATTTATAGAATTTCAGCATTGAAAATAAGACTCCCATTTCGTGTCGGTTTCACCAATTCCAGGTTTTAATAGAAGCTTGATTAGCCCCAGTGTATAGGTTACAAGCTTGGGGGGTGTGTCGTATTAAACCTCAGGAATGGATCAAACCGCTATGCAGCAGGAGTCTTATTTTCATCCTTGAATTTTTATGTGCAAGTCATTTGTGGTCCTGTGTTTCACCTAAACACAAAACTTCACAAATACAAGAGTCATCTTTAAGACCTTTAACTCATTAATGCTGCTGACGAAGCCTGTAACATCTCTAGTGTAGAACTTACTTTAGTCTGTGAAGATCAGCATGCGTTGCATACAGGCCACGATCGAACCGCTCTTTCAGCGTTGTCCACTTGGTGGCGCAGTAACTCTGCAACAACAGTATATCTTGAGGATTTCAACAATGCATGAAAGTTATACAAATACCCCCATTACAAGCAGTTTGAACCAGACTTAATTATTAACTTAATTAGACACACATTTTTACAACACTCCCAGGTGCAGATGTTCATGCAAAGTTTCATAAACATTTGGAAGAGAGGTTTTGAAGATCTAGCCTTCCAATAAGAGGCCATAACTCCTGCTAAAGCAGATCACCTAGATTCTGAACCCCTCAATAGCATGTGCTAAGGAATGTGCATACCTGAGTGGTTTAAAGGGGTGAGGCCTGTATGAGAAGAATGTGCCATGCAACTGACCACACAGCTAAAGACAAACACCACTGATTTCAATTATCTGGCTTTGCTGTGTGAGTAAGTGGAGCAGACCTGGATTCAATTTCAATTGTAATTGTGCAATTCGTAATTAATCTCAATTACAACACAATTGAACCTTGGTACACTTCCGTAATTGTACCATATAAATGATCGATTACAGTTCAATTACACATTTGTCATTCGCTCGTTATTCTTGTATTTTCAACAACTTTTGATGACCCCATTTGCTGCATTTGTACCTGAGATTATTGCTCGGTTATTTAGAATAAACAGAGTAAGCACTTTAAATGCGTGTACTTGTTTATGTTACTTTAGTGTAATTGTAATTATAATTGCAATTACTGCAGCACAATTGTAACTAATTGTAATTTAACAAAATAGCATTGGAATTGCAATTTCAGGTATAATTGATCCCAGGCCTGGACCACAGTCCTTGCCTGAACACTCCGTGCCATTCAGCCCTAATCTCTCTAAAGCACGGACGAGTTTGACTGGTTCAGACTTTGTAACGTGATGCACAGGATTCCATTTTAAAGGGATACTATGTGCCATCCACATGTCCTTAATATTTAATTTCTTACCAGTTTAAATATTCCATTGTGTGTGTTCTCTATTATTCTCCATCGTTATTTCTGCTAAGATCATTATTTCCAGGCTTACTAACTAGTCCTGCAAGTCCCTTTTATACAACCCAAAACATGGATGTCTGTCTCCTTTAAAACCTACAGATTTTCCCATTTACTAACTCACAGCTGCCCCGGTCCGTTCAGAGGGGGCAGAAATTAGTTGTGCTTTTACAGTGATGAAAAAAAATGGTTAGAAAGAATAACGACAATACATACTAGGATATTGATCAGGTAAGAAATTAAAAATTAAATCATAAAGTATTTTTTTCTTATGTGGAATTTTTTTTTTTTGGTGGCTTCTCTACCTTAGCAGCATTTGTGTACTTTGTCACATTGTAAATCCCCCCCATGCGCAGAACGTCTTCAGTGCAGTAGTAGAACTCGGAGAATCCATAGAACTCGCTGTTCTGGTAGTCTATGGGGGGTTGGTACACTCCATTCAGGGAGGACTGGGTCTCGTTGGTCTTGTTCATAAAAGGCTGGATCAAAACCCGACAGCGATCAAAGTCCCCCGTGCCACGGAGCAGCAGAGTCTTTCCGTTGTGCTGGATTTCGTCAACGATATCGAGGGGCAAGCAAGGGTCCAAGTAAGGGGACTCGGACGTCTCTCCTGTATGTTTTCCTAGAAGCCTACACAAGAACAGACAGTATTTTATATACAGGGTGTGCCTTTGGGGACAGTACAAGGAGGAACAGCACAGGTGGTGAGGGGCTGGATGGATGCCTACCTGTTTTCAAGCTCGGTCTTGGTGACGATGCTCTCCTCGTATCTCTGGCGGGCAGCGTTGCCTCCGAACCCCAGGAAGGTGGTCACATACACCCGGTACACGTGCTCAGTGCGGTGAGCGTCGCAGCCCAGATTGAACTCAGCCAGCAAGTTTTTTGCCACTTCTTCCTGTGATGGGGCAATGGGCATCGCGTGAGATACAATAAAGAGCTCTTAACCCCATTGTAACTGTATGCTGCATTGTTCCTTTAAAAGCATTAGCACGCCACGAACAGCACAGAACTGCAGCATGCCAACTTTGAAGACTGTAATGCTACCTTTCTGAATAAAACAGTCTGAGATTAGCTAGGCCTGTTACTGAGATATATATATATTTATATATATATATATATATATATATAAGAAATGAAAAACCACTGATTTTATCTGTGGTACTTCAGCACATGGCTTTTCTTACCTCTTGTACCTCATTTGCCCCACTCTTCACTTACACTGTAGACAAAATTGCTGCAGCTATTTCCTGTTCTGTAGGTCAATCTCACAGCAATGGCTTAGCACGTGACCATGAAGTAGCAGTGTAATTAATGTGAGTGCTGTATAGGAAATGTCTGCATATCTAAAATTATAGGTGCCAAAATATTTTCAGCAATTAGGACAGCGTTTAAGGTTTGAAGGCCTTGGTTTCATTGAACACGTTACACATACATTTATGATGTATATTAAATACGGGCATAACTCATTAAATACATATTTTTCCAAAAACCTACATTTATACTGGATACACACGCTTTTCATAGCTTTAAGCCCAACATTTGAATAGACTGGTTTTACATCCAATTTGCTGATCTCTGCTGTTGAAGCAAAACAGGCAAAACCACAGTAGCATGTGTCTGGAACACTGCTGCCTTTTATATGAAAAATGTAAATTGCCTGTGTTGGGGATGCTTTAAAACCAGACAGGACATTCCGTTTCATTGTCAGATGCTGCAAATGCCCTTGTCACCATAGCTCTCGACATTCCCTTCAGACAAAATTAGAAAAATCCACGGAATCTCTGTCTGCAACAGCGTACTGGTGCGCCATTAAAAAAAAAAAAGACAGAGAAGTCTGGTATCTTTCAGGCATCCAGTGGTGTCTGTGCTGCAGACTATTAGACCAGTAAGTGTACTATCCATGCAGATATATCTTATTTATATCCTTTACAGGGAATTTAATGTTACTTGCAGTTTCTGCTTTCAGCTGGTACAGCATTGCAAGGTTTCAGACACACAACTGTGGAATGCCCGTTCTGCACACGTCTGTTGCATACGTCTTTCTCTTAGTATCTGACCTAGTGTAAGCTCCGGGTTTATTAAGTTTGTTTTACAGGTTCATGCTTGAGTGGTTCCCAATGTGCTCCTTGCAATGTTTCATTTCTTTTTCAATCCATTTGCTATTTGAGCCCATTTATATTTGCTGTGCTATAGAACATACACATTACTGTGCTGAAACCTGAATGCGCTTTTGAAAGGAACATCTTCCAAAGAACTGAAACACAATACTTTCCTGCATTAGCTATGCTCCTGTTTTAAAATATTGAAATTATTTAACACTTAAAAAAAAAAAAAAACGCACATTTATGCGGTGTTAGTAAAGCACAAAAAAAAGAGAGAACTTGGCAAGTTAAAAAATTAAAGAAGCGACACACCCAACAGACATAGAGCATGCACTTTGCTTAGCTGCCATCAGAACTCCACAATATCCTCCCTCTCCTTCAGAAACTGTCCCTGTGCCGAGGGATCGAGGGACTCCAGTATAAGGCGAGAGGGATGGGAAACAATGGGTTAAAAGAAATGGATTGACCAAAAACAAGGAAATAAAAAAATGTCTGGATAATAACCTGCTGTGAAGAGGCAAAGCTTACAGTTTTGGGGACTTCGTACGCGATCTGGGTGGAGACGCCGCCCATGTCCAGGACCCCAGCTGTGCGCTTACGGATCACAGCCTCCTGGTTCTCACTGCCTGGGACCTGAACCTCCACCACTGCGTCATCTGAGGAGAATCAGAAAAGCTATCATAAGCCCACGATTCATTTTTAGAACTGACTACAGCATGTACTTGAATGTAAAATCATGAGGAAGAATGCATGTGAAATGAAATTGACTGAATCTGTAGCACTATGAAAACACTCAGGCCATATTTGACCTGCATATTGTTGACAAAAAAAGTGAACACTTGAAATGTTTAACACTCTCCATTTGAACCCTAAAGTATTACTGCCCCTAATTATTTCCCTATTCTACGGTTAAAGGAATCATAGAATTTAAAAGATTTACCATCTTCAATATGATCAAATCTTCCAAGCACAAAATTAATGCCAATCCATGCATAGACACCTATAATGTGGGGAAAAAAAGAATTAGTATTTTATAAAATGTTACCATCTTATACTGTACATTGATCCCCACCCAAATGGTCACACCTTTTTCACTTAGACATTTACCTAAGATTTCCCAAACCCTTATTGGCATTAATCTTGCATTACCTAATGTTACCTTAGGCAAGAGTACAAAATGAGTGCTAACAGGGGTATGTAAAACGACACTTACTGATTGTACCAAACTCAATCTGGTATCTAAGCAATGAGAATGTAAAACTAACATTTCAAAACTGGATTTAATAGGTTATACAGAATGTACTAAAAATAAAAACCGTTCAAGTTAAAAAGCAAAATAAAAAAATGCAATCAATATAGTTTAAAAGTTTGGAGAATGGCTAAACATTTAGAAGTAATATACTGAACTTAATCCACCTCTTTATCACTGACCGACTTTCCGGTAGAAAACTTCCAATTGAGTGGCGCTGGCTACAGTTTCTTACCCTCTTGCTTGCCGGATATAACCTCCACATGCGAGTCGGAGAAGAGGAAATCGAAATGCACTGGGATATCAGTGCGGAGATCTTCCAGCAAGGCTTCCTGCTGACTGTGAACACAGACCAGACACACACACACATCTTACTGCCACATTCAGAAACGCTTTCAATCAACCTGTACCCCACAGCCACGGCTGGACTTGATTTTACAGCAACCGCTAAGTTTGAGGGGGGATAACCAAGGATAGGTGGTGGATGCAACCCATGGCAATTCCTCAGTGCTGTAAAATGCTGTAATAAAATCCAGCTGCATCTTATCCAAAAGCAATAATCAAATCGACCCAGTCACATTCAGGAACAAACACCTGAGTGCTAATGCTAGAGTGTGCTTTCTCAATGTTAGAAACACACGTTTTAAAAAAATAAATTATATATACATATATATATATATATATATATATATATATATATATATAATATATATATATATATATATATATATATATATATATATATATATACACACACATACACATATATATATATATATATATATATATATATATAATATATATATATATATACATATATATATACATATATACATATATATATACATATATATACACACATATATATATATATATATACATATACATATACATATATATACATATATATATATATATATATATATATATATATATATATATAATGTGGTCACTATCTCTCAAGTGCTGCTAATAAAGCATATATAGCTGTGGCCAAAAGGTTTTGCATTAACCTCTATATAGAATTAACAAATTTTGCTTCATACAGTCAAATGAAACCTGCTAAATAATGTTACGTTAACATATCGAATTACACACCGCTTTCTAGTTTTCACATATACTTAATGAAAAACTGACGCAAACTGAAAAATGTGACATTTTAAAATCCAACATGAAATACTGTACTACTATCATGACTTCTGGTAGACTTTTGCAATATCATTGATTACATGATGTTAAACAGAAGATCTAAAAGTATGTTCATATATTTTATTGCATCTCAATCCTAAAATTCTAGGTGATGCTACAGCTGTATATATCTGCAAGTATGTCAGTGCTCATTGAAGGGTGCTGTCTCAATATGAGCAACCGATAAGAGTTTTTCCTGAATACATTCAAAAGAATACTGCAAGTTGCACAAACTTGTGATTTGTCACAGCCAACTTAACCAGCAATCCATCCTCTACATAACATTATTGCATGGCACTGTAATGCACCCCTGATGTGAAATCGTGGCTTTCAAACGATGTGGTAATTACTGGTAAGAACATGTTAAAGCCTGTAGGGCCGGGGTCTCAATCCCCAGCCCCTTTACCTCTCCGGCAGGATTCTCATGCCAGCGGTGCAGAGGATGTAGAGAGGCGTCTCCTTGTGCTTCACCTTGGGGATGTGTTGAGACGCGAAGCTCAGGAGGGTGTAAATATAATCGCTGGCTTTTTCTGGAGTGATTGCCAGCTCTGAAATCCCTAGGAAAGAAAAAAAGGAAAAAGGGAGGAAACCAGAAGTGTGATTTCTACACACAGCTCCCTTCAGTGAAGCCTTCAAGTCCACTACACATACCAATAAGCACGTGCATGTTTTCAGTTATGCTTCTGCCAGAGTAGATACTTTTGTGTTCTCAATGCCCCGGATGTTTCCTAATATTGACTGGAAAGCGGTTGCCGATTGCGCTTCTAGTGCTGCTGTGCTGTTTCTAATACCGCAGTCCTGCGCAGGCTGCATGACTCCTCGTGCATGGAGTTGGGCAGACCTGCTGCTCTGCACTCCAGAGCTCTTACCTGGTTTGATTTTCATGACCACTGGCTTTCTGTTCTTGTCCCTCATCTGTTTGATGTCCAGCAGGTCATGTGGGTTCCCGTTGTGTCTTGGCCAGCAATACACAAACACTCGGGAGCCACTGCTGCCACAGTCCACCACGATGCCGTAGTTCAGGTAGGGGTTGCTGGTGTCTGTTGCTTCAACATCAGTCACTCGAGCCAGGTACCTGCAAACAGAGGAACATGAGTGACTGCAGTCGAAGCAGGAGCTTCTATAATGTACAGCTATGGACACACATTTTGCATCACCTAAAATCTTAGGATTGAGACATCTCTTACTTGCCAAACTTATCGCAAAAGTTCTACAGGAAGTCATAATAGTAGCAGAGTATCTCATGCTAGATTTAGAAATGTAATTTTAGAAATGTCCGTTTTTTGTTAAGTATATGGGAATCTACAAAGCGGTATTTAATTCAATATGTTAACGTAACATTATTCAGCAGGTTTTATACCACCTTCTATAGGGTGATGCTAGGTCATAGCTCTACAGTACACAGTCACTAAAAAATCCAGAGTCCAGCTCGAATCAAGCACATGGGGTTCTGTATTATTGAGATCGATGGTATACTGTTACTGATCGTGTATTGTTGTGTCTCTTGAAATCTTTCATGTGTTATTGGCGTCCCACAGAATCTATGCGTTTCTACCGCATGTAGTTTTGAATTTGGCAGAATAAACTTGACCCCATGGTTGTAAACTGTCGCTACAACAGACAGAAAATCCAATCTGGTGTTTTCACAAAAAAAAAAAAAAGCTATTTTCTTTCTCCAGCAAAACAAGATTTCTGCATTTAAATCGGACTTACAGTATTATACTAACCGGATATCTCATTTGCAGCCATTACTGAAGAAACAGAATCAATCTGTCTATAAACAGACATTATTATAAGCTTTTCAAAAATCCAATAGACATTTGACATGGGCGCAGTGTGCAACACTTATGTATTTCACATTCAATTTAAAAAGGCATATTAACAATAGCAAAGGTAACAGACAGGCAGGCAGTATGCTAGCTAAGGCACAAAGCTCAACGTAACTCAGTAATCCTAAACACCGACCCTCCCTAGCAGAAATTGACAGTGCTTCATTATGTGGTGGTTTTGTGATACTGGCTTCTCTTAAGAGAGAGATGAACTGAGACTACCAACCACATTGAAAAGGTGTCGTAACCCTATACATACACATATACACACACACACACACACACACACACACACACACACACAACAAACTGGTTACTTGGTGACTTTGCAAGCCCATGTTGAAATGTTACCCTGCACGTGACACTCAAAGCCTACCTCTGAAACTTCTTGTCTTTGTGTAGCCAGCCCTGCTTGCTCCTCCCCAGGACGAGGAAGAAGTACAGCAGGACAAGGAGCGCGATGCAAAGTCCGATCACGATTATTTGGCGAAGGGCAGTGATGAGAATACGAGGAAACCCGACCGGTGCTATGCTGAAGTGCCAGGAGGCTGGGAACAAACAGGAAAAACTGCACCTGAAAACAAATTGAAACAAACATCATTACCAGCTACTCAACTTGCTTAAACGAAGGCATTCATTAGAACAGACGCGGTTTTAAAACCATTAGGAATTGGGAAGTTTGACTAACAGCGTTTGTGTCTCTTAACTGTATTTATGTATTTTAAATGCAAGTAGGACAGGATTGTTCCTACTTTACTATTTCAACTCTGGCGGACCGCTTCAGATCATTTTAATAGATTGACATGATATCTTATGGGTCAATTCCATGCACACTTTGATACCCAAATAAAAAAACAGTGTACTTAGATCAACTTAATAATGGTTTAACACTAGAAGCCCCGCGGCAGTCACTTTGGCGGTTTTTGGTTTCAAAATGTAATTTTCTCCAGCCGTGTAACACATATGGGGCTGCGCGTTCATGTACCTTTCTGTCCGTATGGATTAAATATTCTCACAAAGCATGAAATGCGGGACTGCAGAAATAAAGGAGATATATTACATTATACCTGAAAGCCATGGGAGCAGTCACATTGACGGCCACACAGAAAACAATTGTATTTTGATTATACAGAACGGTATTCTACTTTATTATTTTTATTTACCAGTCAGCAATGTGTTTAGCTGTAATTAGATTAGTCTCTACTCTCTGCCTAAGTGAATAACTGAAAGTCTACTGTTTTTCAATCAGCCTTTTGAAAGGCTGGCGCCTACTTGCCAGCTGCGGTGCTTTGGTCAGACAATTAGCATCGGGACTAGTGAAAATAAATACCAGAGACCGTGGAGTTTTACAACGCAACAAAATTTGGAGTTGATGTTTTGGATCAGATGGCACGGAAGTATTCTGTGAAAGCTGGCTCCCGACGGTGGTCTGTTCAGGTGTTTTACAATGTATTGGACCTAGCAGCCATCAACTCCTGGGTACTTTACAAAGAATGCACGGAGAAGAATTTACCAAGGAGAGAATATATTTTACAGTTAGAACAGGAACTTCGCAAGAAGCATTTGGAAGAGAGGGAGACTGCCAAGCGTGTTTCCACAGCTGAAGCTGTCAACCCCGGAGAGAGCCGCAAGAAACGCCAATGCCAGGTTGGCAAGTGCAATAAAAATAAAACTTCAGACAGCTGTGCCCTGTGCAGAAAGGCGGCGTGGAGAAGAGCATTACCTGTTTGATTGTGAACAGCCTTAGACTCAAGAAAAAGGAATACCCTTTTGTTGAAAAAAAGAAATAAATTAAACTTTTTTTATAACTTGAGCTGTGCGCTTCTGCAAAATGTTTTTTTCTAACTATCTACATTGTTCAGTCACTCTGATAATAAACCAATTGCTGTATATATATATATATATATATATATATATATATATGCTTTGGTTGTTCAGATGTTTATGTGATGTACTCAATAAAAAAAAAAAAAAATTACATCTGACGGTTTCTCCTTTTGTTATACTCTTTACAGTGTTTTGAATACAGCCGTCAGAAAGACTGCTGCGGGGCTTCTAGTTATGAGTATATCTCCGGTCCTTCTAGTGTTAAGATAATGAATTACGTGTATCTGTACTTCAAAGTTTTGTATCAATCAAGCTTCTGGGCTGTTCCCCAAAAGTCTTAGTTTCCTTACAGTGTATTTACTCAAGTCAAACTGCAGGGACGGAAACATAACTCATATTGCATAGCAGTTTCACCCATTTCAGGTTTTGCTAGGAGTGTGTAGGTAACTAGATCATTGGATTGGATCAAACTGCTATGCAATGGGAGTCTTATTGCCCTCCCTCACCTGTAAAAGCTGGGTAATAAATTGATTGAGATCCACCTACCTCACCATGATATTGTCTCCTTTGATCAAGGCACTGGGAATACAATGAGGGTTCAGCAAGTGTTTTGTCAAAGCATCTTCACCGGTTTACAGTACAGAGAACACAGGTCCTCCAAATGGACACCATCCTGAAACCTGATGAAAGACACGCTCGTTAATGCATCATTTCCACTGCCTTTCCCCATGTATAACTGAGCTGAGCGGCCTGGACAAGGTGTAGCTGAAAGGTGTTTCCACTGACACTCATACCCAAGGCTACGGTTTTGTCACCGTGGTGACTGAAGTTGTGAATTTGAATAAAGTCCACGAAATCTTGGAAATGGATGTAGAAACACATTTAATTAGCCGCTTCCTTTATTTCTGTCAAGAAATCCGATTATATGATGAATTGCTGTCGTCTACTTTCACCTGAAGAAGAGACCTCGGTGATCTTGAAAGCTTGCGATGAATTATTGTTTAGTTATTCCAATAAAAGGTATCGCCCACCGCTCTCTTTGAAAATCACAATCGGTAAGTGTACTAGACTGAAGTTAGCATTATAGTACTCGCTGCGATTAAAATCAATATACCGCGATATAACTATGCATAATAAACCGCAACTGGGTGGCCTACGGCTTCGACACAATACTGTATCGAACACACTACCCAGAATTGTTGATATTAAGAAAATAACTATTCCTCAATTATGATCAACATGTAACGGTATAGCTTATATTTTTACAACTAGCACAGCGGTGTTAACTAATGTTCCAAGTTAAAAAAAATGATAATAATAACCTATCGGTACTGTGACACACTGGCACAGCGTTTCGACCAGGCAACGGAGACATATATAGTACATACATTATTGCAACGTAACTCGAGCACACTGCTCCACTGTTATGCTGTTTGCATACCTGAACACCTGTACAGAACCGGTCCCTTTGACGCTGATGATGTGTCACTTTTCACCCTGCTCTCAGGTGTTTAAAATGACAAACTTCCTCCACTGCAACCTACCTTGAACCACCCAACCCCCCCGCCCCCTGCTCTCACTGATAAAGCTAATTGGATAACCGCGATAGTCGCTGTCGCCTATCCGTTTGAAACTGACGCCATTGCGGCTCAACACGGAGCGTCCCGTCGTTAGTAAACTATAGAGCGCCTGGAGCCAACATGGCGAACAAGCGGGCTGTTTCACAACAGCGTCTTAAAATAGCGCTTCCTCGTTCACAACAAGCAAAACTTACTGGCAATCAATGTCCGGTCCAAAAAAAAACACTGGCAAGGACACAAAGCTCGTTTTATGATACAAGAAAAAAAATATTTAGAAGTACCTCTCAACAGATGTCATTTTAAGAAAACTGCCACGTCTTCGACCTAGTTTAGTTGCTATAGTAAAGTAAACGAAAACACACACCTGGCAACGCATGCGCAGGATGAACTCTACGCTTGAGTGTTTGCGCATGCACCAAAGAAAACTTTATTGATTGAAAAAAAAAAAAAACCACACTGCATTCATTGTACACACGGTGTTGAAATTCGTGAACAGTTTGCGATTTAATCCAGTTTAGGTCTCAGTTTAAATCAATGTTCTTTTTTTTTTTTTAATCAACCAGATCTATCCGTTATTTTTAAAAACGTCGTATGTTTTGCCACATTGCTTAGGCAAATGTTGAACTTACAAGACAAGGCAAAAATAAATAAGAAAAATGTCCACATTTAACAACTCTTGAATAGCATTAAGCAGACATCGTTGACAGTTCAGATTGTTTACATTCCCCAAAGGTAGTTTAAGCTGCTTACTTTTAAATGGTAGTTAGCGTGTAAGCTAATACACGGTGCAGGCTACCAATTAATAAGAAGCTATGCTGAACATAGAAATCGAAACATACGCTTTACTCTATTTGATGTGATGTTTTGTAACGACTATAAGTCGTCCTGGATAAGGGCGTCAACTAATAAATAAATAAATAAATAATAATTTTTTAAAAAAATAACTTTTAAAATACTGATAACATGGTGTTTATAGTAACTTATTTCTAAACTATATGAAACTGTGGAGTAGTGGTTAGGGCTCTGGACTCTTGACCGGAGGGTCGTGGGTTCAATCCCAGGTGGGGGACACTGCTGCTGTACCCTTGAGCAAGGTACTTTACCTAGATTGCTCCAGTAAACACCCAACTGTATAAATGGGTAATTGTATGTAAAAATAATGTGATATCTTGTAACAATTGTAAGTCGCCCTGGATAAGGGTGTCTGCTAAGAAATAAATAATAATATTAACAAATTGCGCCTGCAAACGTTTATATTAGGTTTAATATAAGGTTTCATTTTGGATATTTAAAACGAGTTGCCCGTGTGTAAAGGTAACGTGATGGTACTCTCTGCAGTGTTAAATCTGCACAGTATTTTCTGTAAGCAAATGCAAACTGTTGGGATAATAAGGAGAGCTCAAAGCAATGTTTGCAGAGGTTTCTACGTTGAATACACGTTGAGAACATCTCTGCAACCAAAAAGCTGAATCATACCTTGTGTAAACAACACCACTTTACAAGGAAAACAAAACATACTTACAACACAAATTGAAATAAAAAAAGTATTATACTTTTGAAAACAATAAAAGTGGGTACATTCACTCAAAAATCCCATTCTACAGATGTTAGTTGTTCAAGCAGATGGCACTTGTGATTGAAACAGGTTGTGTGGCTGGACTCTTCAGAATGCACATGTCCCCCTCTCTGCTTTCCTTCATGTCAGTAACCCTATCTAATGAATGTCCACTTGATGGTCACTATATACAGCCAATAGGTCTCTCCCTGTTGTTTTATTTAAACCCTGTATGATTAGTTTTGGCACAGGTGCAGAAAGACGGGCCAGGCTTTTCAGTGACGGGTCAGCTGAGAGAATTTGAATACTGAGCTTAAGTTTGAAATCACCCTAACCCTAACCCTAATCTAAAATAATGTAGTACAGTTTCACATTGGCCCGTCTTTCTGCACCAGGTAAAGAGCGTGGCCCGTCTTTCTGCACCTCTACCTGAGTGTCCAGGTAATGCTTAGAAGAATCAAAGGCTGCATTCGTCAGAGCAGCTGACAACTTCAGAGTGTGACTAGGACTCTGTGACATACTCTATACAGCTGAAGGGAGGGGTGGCAACATACTTGGGTGAAGTGCACTGATGTTCCACTCCTTAATGACTGGGGCCATCAAACAAGTGCTGAGCAAGCACTGCTGGGGATTAGCATTGTGCAAACATCCTGTGGGTGCATAGCTCCCAAAAACACATTCAAAATATCCAACCCCCTGGTTGTAGTGTGTTAGCGAGACTCCATTGTTTGTTGACAGAGGAGTTGGTTGCTAGCAGTAATTTAAGTTAAGACAGGGGTGGAGGCTATCTTTCTTCCGAATCCTGGAGTAGCTGCTGGTATTGTCACTGTTCAGGTTTGTTGTTGTAAGACACTTTCAAGTCGTCGCGTGCGATTTTGTTTGCATGTAGCCGGAAGTATGATAACGACTTTTCATGGAGAAAATAACGTCATGCAAAATTAGATATTAAAAAAACTTGTGCTGTGCAACTTTGGGTTATATTTGGGTATTTTGATAATGTATATACCACTATTTCCGGTTTCTTCCGATTTCCAGTTACCATGATTATAAAATGGTTAATCATACACCGTGTGGATATCTTTTTTCTTTATCAAAAGCACATGTGATTTCACTACTTTATTACACTTTTAGATGAAACTTTAACATTTGTCTACTTGACATATTCTGATATGTCAAGCAGACCTTTTATTTTGATCTGTTTTGAAGTTATGGATGATTTGCTACAGTTTTTATTTTACCATGTTGCACCATAGTACACTTTTATAAGGGCAATAATGTCAAGGGGAAATCCCAAAGGCTATGTACTAGCTTTTGGTTTTATTGAGATGTCATTGGGGTTTAGTCCTGAAATAGTGGGTAGTGTTGCTGCTGTATGTCAATGAAAATATTAAATGAGCAAATAAGAAATGCAAGGAGCTATATAGCACATGGTGTGTATGGATAACTTTATTATTATTCTGGCATTAACAAGGTCTCGTGAAGGTTGGATTATGGATAGTTTTCTTAAGGGTTTTTTATGCAGTAACTTCATTTTAGACAGCATAGGCTATATTGAGGGAAAACCCTAAAATCAGATGGTAACTCATACCTAAGGTTTCACAAACCCAGAATGGCACTAATTTTTCACTATCCAGTATTACCTTAGGTAATGTAATCCAAGATTAGTGCTGATCAGGGGGCTGTGAAACCAGATCATAACATTGTAGACTTTTTATTCTGGGTTTGTGGGCTGTTTGGAAACAGTACCAAATACTATCACAAGGTGGCGCTCAACTCCAGCGAACCCATACAAATGCACAGGAAAGCCACCAGCATTCATACAGAGCCAGTGCTCTTCAGGTAACCAGCTGCAGTAACACGTTACATTACTTTATGCATGCTTTATAAACGTAATATTTTAATATGCTGTACCATACCTCACTATTCTTTAGCATGCTTACCTATGCTTTGCCATGCTTTCACGATGCTTTATTACACTTTGCTATGCTTCACTATAGTAAACTTTGCATGTACAATCCCTCTACTGCATCCCCTTCGCAGGGGACAATAAGATAGAATAGATATAAAAGCACGCAGGAAGTGGGTCTACAGAGATGGGGCATTTCCTCTTGGTATTCCCATACAGCTGTGTTATCACAATCTGCTTTTCATATGTACCTACGCTGGGGAGATGCTGACACCAGTGACCTGCCACTTACGTTTCTGTTGTGTTTACAAACATGAAAGCTGGGCTTTCCCCCACTTACCCCACCCCGGTACCACATTTCACATCCTGAACTTTGATTTGCATTTTTCTTTTTTCTTTTCAGCCTGTTCTGCATCGAAAGATCCCCTTTGCTTCTGCTTTCGATTACCTTGTAAAAGCAAGCTGGGTGAAGATCAACGACAATAAGGCTGCCCTTCACAAGCACATGCACCTGGAACCTCTGAAGTCTCTGGGTTGCTCTGAAGTTGTTATAGAAGTTCTGCCCCCTGCCATACATTGTGCACATGCATCCAGTGGATCTACTTTCGCATGTATTAAGAGTTCTTGTTTTGAATGTTCAGCTGTGGCAGGGGGTGTACAGATCACCCTGTAGAATTAACTAATTGTGCTTCATAAAGCCGAATGAAACCTGCTGAACAATGTTATGATAACATATTGAATTACACGCCGCGTTGTAGTTTTACTCAACGAAAAACACACAAAATATAACAATGTGACATTTCGAAATCTACTGTACTACTATTATGGCTTTTGGTAGACTTTTGCGATATTATTTTGTAGTTTCTTTGATTACATGATCTAAATTATATTCATAATATTGTTTTTTAATTATGTCTCAATCCTAAAATTCTAGGTGATGCAAAACTTTTGGCCACAGCGACATGCTTGTTTTATAAGGGGGTATGTATTGGCACGGTCTGTTTGGATTACAATACAGAAAGCATTGCAGACCAATACTATGTGAAATTGCTGTGTCTCTCCGTCTTTTCTGAAAACACACACCAGCTATTGAGTACCACAGCCCATGACAAAGCAAGCCTATTCCAGCAGCTTTCTCAGATAGCTCTTTGATTTATGATGGGGGTTTGTCATAGCCTTCAGCCCCATCCTCAGTTACAAAACAAACAGACAACACCCCTGTTACCAGCAGCCAAGTGTCGGACAGATTCCTCCCTAATAGCTCTGTGTGGGAAGGAAAGGGTTGCAGGACAGTAAAATAAAACTAAGAGAATGAAATCTGAACCACAAGAGATCACTTTCTATTGGTAAACAGATATTGGACAAAGGATCTGTTTTAATTTGGTAGCTGTGCTACAGTTCATTCTGTGAGATCAAACTAGAAAAGAAAAAATCCTTCGTTTGAAATTAAACAGCTTTTTAATATTCTTGTTGTGTCAAAGTGTTTAGTTAAAAAGTAAAACAATTGAAATGTAATTTCTTTAATGTGTGTTTTTTTTCCACTATATCGATATAAAACATTCACAGAATTAAATAGAAATACATGAGTATAGTTAACATGGCATCAAAAGCATGTAAATACCTCCAGTGTTTGTTTTCAAGCACACTTTCCCTTGACAAAGGTATGTTAAACGTACCGAAACATTGGGAAGTTGATATATATATATATATATATATATATATATATATATATATATATATATATATATATATATATATATATATAAGATAACCCAAAACTTCTCTTCTAGTTTAGGAATTACGAGAGAGTAATTAAACAGAGTTCCATCTACAAGACAATGGTTCTATATTGGAAAATGACAAAGCAATTGATACAAACCGGAACTCGGAATGGCCTAATTGGAATTGGAGATTGTTTATAAGAAGTACTATTCAAAAGCATTCATAAATTCTACATTCTATAAATTCTACACACTATAAAACTACACACATAATCCTTCAGAATCATTTTTTTAAAAAGACGTGTGTGTAAGTATTCGTAACTTGACATAACATTTATTACAAACCAAAAGTGCTTTGAATTGAAAGCTCAGCATTAATTATGCCATTTTTGTGAAATATTGCACTCTGTAAAGACTTTAATTGAATTTATTAATTTCCATTATTAAGCTCAGCATTTCAAATGCATGTACTAGTCATACCTATTACAATTTTTAATAATAAATGGTATCATTTTGTAGCATAACTGTATACGTCTAAGCATGATTGGTTGTTTTAAGCATATAGTTAGACAGTGAAATGTAACCTTTACAAAGGTAATGTGCTAATATTTCATCGTCTCCTATTACAATACAGCCAAACAGTGAATAATTGAATTGGTCCCTTGGTAAAATCTCATGGACCTTATCAATTAGGAGCAGCGCGATGCAGACGGGCTTAATAGCCGTATCACTTCAACACCAGTAATTGAACGTTTATCTAAATCAGTTACGCAGGCCGGGCCTTGCACAGTAGTTAAAGCCCCTTGTTTTCCTTGCAGAGCTGCTGGCTGCCGTGTCTCAGTCAATGGGTGGGCTTTTTCCCATTGCTCCCTGGGGTCTTGTCAATCTGGATCACTGACTCCGGAGTGGGGACTGAATCTGCAGTGCTGACAGGTATCTAGACCTAGCCTCGACGCAAAAAAGCCTGCATTACCACTGTTAATTTAATCTTTTCAGGGTTACAAAGGAGATTCCTAAAATCTATTCTTATATCGTTTTTTTTTTCTCTATGCATTTTCTTTTCTCTAGGATTGACATAGAAATATTGTCCTGTTAATATACTCTCTCTCTCTCTCTCTCTCTCTCTCTCTCTCTCTCTCTCTCTCTCTCTCTCGGGGATGCTTAGCAGGGGGTCCTGGGACAGGTCATGGAGGAGGGGCTCTGGGGCTCCAAGAGCTGCAGACGGTCCGACCATAGAGGACGCGGAGCTCGCCCTCGTGGCCTCTCCAAACAAGCTTTTTTCACCCAGGGCTGGAAAGCCTCACAGATGCTACAGGCCACGTCCCTCTCGAGGGCCAAGGTGGCATGTTGGACGCCCAAGCACCGCACACAGAGGGTTTGTTTATCCTCTTGCGGGATATTGGCGTTGCAGGCCGTGCAAGTGTGGAACCACGACTTGCCTGACATGGGCCTGGTGTTGTGCATGGGCTGTGCACTAAACACCGCTTGCATTGCACTAGCGCTGTAGCTAGTGCTGAGCCCCGTGCGCACAGAGTACCGTGGCACTACGTGCACCGAGTAACGTGCAGCACCATGAACTGTTGCGCTGGGTCTGTGGCAGTGGCCAAGTACCGTGTGCATCGCATGCATCGTGCATCCCGAGCGCCGTGCGCACAGAGTACCCTGCACTATGTGCACCGCATACTGTGCAGCACTATGCATTCTTGCACTAGCACGGTAGCAGTGGGTATCAAGCACCATGTGCACTATGTGCACCGTGCACTGACACTGTGGCGCTGGGCACCGTGTGTCGTATGCACTGAGTACTTTTGCACCGAGATACCTAAGTATCAAGGGCTATGCATGCACCACGGTACCGAAACACCGGGGGGGGGGGGGGGGGTGTACCAGGGGGACACAAGACAAGGGGCAAGTTGAAGCAGACAGCAAATACACAGTAGAAAGTTAGTATAGGGGAGAGCACACTGTTTGTTTAAAAGGCCCGACTCACTGAGGTGGGTGGGCCTACACAGTCGGCAGGGTCCACTCGACAGCGGGGATATGGCAAGGCCTAGCGCCGTTGGAAGAACTGTGTACTCTCACACACGACAGACAGATAACAAAGAGCGGCCTACCACGCAAGCAAGGAGGCCGCTGAAAGACAGAAAGGCAAAAGGCTCGGTCTTTTCAAACCGCATTTAGCCTGTGTGTGTACGTAGAGTACATTTATTTGAGTCGGTTCCAGGAGGACACCCTTGTAAACGAGGCCTCGGTCTCAGTGGGGTTATTCCTGGTTAAAGAATAAATAAATACATAAATGAAGATTACTATTTGTAATGGATTTTATAGCATTGGTTGGCACTAATAGGTTGGAATCTGTACCGTGTATTTGTTTAAAAGAATACCAGTGAACAACAAAACACAGTCCTCCGTTAAAAGCACACATCGAACCGGAGCAGAGCAGAACAGCGTCACCGTGCTACGTTGGTCATTAATCATCCTGGTTTCGGTCTTGAGACAGTGGAGGTCAGAGGGAGGCTCCAGTGAAAACAGCATTGTGTTACACCAGCACTCAGACACACCGGGTCTCCACAAACACTGCAGCGCAGCCTGGCTCGTACATTACCCCTGTCGAATCATGCTTCTGCCACACAGTGTGTAGCCACTTACAACGTAACCAAAGCCCCATTCACTGGAAATGTCATCAGTGCTGCTGCTAGGAAGAGCCAGCCAGGCTGAAACGTGCAGTCTGTCGCACAGCAGGAGAGCACTGCCACTGTATTTGGATTTGAAATACCCGGGGTGAAGTAAATTGATTAAGCATTGGCTCAGCTAGCAATGCCCAGCTATGTGTTCAATATGTTTCATTGAAAGGATACACTCCTATTAAAAAAAATATTCCATTTTTGTTTTCACTGCTTCCTTCATTTTGATGATGTTTGCTGGTTTTATCGCTTTTAGTCATTTTTTTTTTTATTTTTTATTGTAAGTCTGTGTTAAGGTGTGTGAGTTCAGGAACTCCAACAAAACTCCTGTTTAATTAGTATCTGTTATAATTCTGCCAATATAATAATGTTGGCTTAATTTAGTAAAACTATAAACAGTCAAGTAGACATTTCAGCTCGTGCCTTCATTTGCGTAATGATGTTTTCATTAAAAAATACCCATTATAAACTAAAACAAAGTACTAAAACAAAGTACAAACATAGTACTCAAAGAAATTAAAGAAGTTACTTACAAACCGCTAACCAAGATCATGCAACAGTCTCTTGACACAGGGGTTGTACCGACAGACTGGAAAATAGTAAACGTAATACCGATCCACAAAAAGGGAGACAAAAACGAACCAGGTAACTACAGACCAATAAGCCTGACTTCTATTATATGTAAACTTATGGAAACTATAATAAGATCCAAAATGGAAAATTACCTATATGGTAACCATATCCTGGGAGACAGTCAGCATGGTTTTAGGAAAGAGAGATTGTGTCTAACTAACCTACTTGACTTTTTTGAGGATGCAACATTGAAAATGGATAATTGCAAAGCATACGACATGGTTTATTTAGATTTCCAGAAAGCTTTTGACAAAGTCCCGCATAAAAGATTAATTCTCAAACTGAACGCAGTAGGGATTCAAGGAAATGCATGCACATGGATTAGGGAGTGGTTAACATGTAGAAAACAGAAAGTACTGATTAGAGGAGAAACCTCAAAATGGAGCGAGGTAACCAGTGGTGTACTACAGGGATCAGTATTAGGTCCTCTGCTATTCCTAATCTACATTAATGATTTAGATTCTGGTATAGTAAGCAAACTCGTTAAATTTGCAGACGACACAAAAATAGGAGGAGTGGCAAACACTGTTGCAGCAGCAAAGGTCATTCAAAATGATCTAGACAGCATTCAGAACTGGGCAGACACATGGCAAATGAAATTTAATTGAGAAAAGTATAAAGTATTGCATGCAGGCAATAAAAATGTGCATTATAAATATCATATGGGAGATACTGAAATTGAAGAAGGGAACTATGAAAAAGACCTAGGAGTTTATGTTGACTCAGAAATGTCTTCCTCTAGACAATGTGGGGAAGCTATAAAAAAGGCCAACAAGATGCTCGGATATATTGTGAGGAGTGTTGAATTTAAATCAAGGGAAGTAATGTTAAAACTTTACAATGCATTAGTAAGACCTCACGTAGAATATTGTGTTCAGTTCTGGTCACCTCGTTACAAAAAGGATATTGCTGCTCTTGAAAGAGTGCAAAGAAGAGCAACCAGAATTATCCCGGGTTTAAAAGGCATGTCGTATGCAGACAGGCTAAAAGAATTGAATCTATTCAGTCTTGAACAAAGAACACTACGCGGCGATCTGATTCAAACATTCAAAATCCTAAAATGTATAGACAATGTCGAACCAGGGGACTTCTTTGACCTGAAAAAAGAAACAGGACCAGGGGTCACAAATGGAGATTAGATAAAGGGGCATTCAGAACAGAAAATAGGAGGCACTTTTTTACACAGAGAATTGTGAGGGTCTGGAACCAACTCCCCAGTAATGTTGTTGAAGCCGACACCCTGGGATCCTTCAAGAAGCTGCTTGATGAGATTCTGGGATTAATAAACTTCTAACAACCAAACGAGCAAGATGGGCTGAATGGCCTCCTCTCGTTTGTAAACTTTCTTATGTTCTTATGTTCTTAAAGGTATAATAATATAAAACTGATCTCATTTGCAAATCATTACTACAATACAGTAACATATTACAGGAATTTGAGACAAAAGCCCTTATTCAGTTGTGTAGAAAGAAAAGGCTTTTGACTGAAATGTCTGAAAAAAAAAAAAAGCCCTGTTCGTTTTATGAAACCACAATGATGAGAAGCTGGTAAAGACCTCGACAAATTCATCCTGGAAACAAGATGCGCGCCGCTCAATCCATCCAGTAAAACACCCCACTGGGTCAATTCTGACTACTGTCCTGCAGCAACTAGAGCCGTTACAGCCAGCAGGTGGCGCTGTAGCGACCCAAAGATAACAGGAACCATATCAAAACACAGCCGTGGTCAACGTTGTTCGGATATTACCGTTTGTTTTGCCACCGATTTGAATATTTCTTATTTTTATGATTTACCAGTAAAGATTTTTTCCAAAAAGTGTTAATATCTAAAACTATACGCCAAGTCAAGCAGGTAAAGGATTCGGCCAGGGCGGAGAACGGAACTGAACGAAACTTTACTTACCAATACTTCTTTCATAGCTTACTAAAATAAAGAGGCCTTGGCTTTCTCAGTATGTATAAGCTAAAGGATTCGTTTTTCGCAAAGGCAGTAATGTTGAGAGGAATGCACAATGCTGCGGTGTGGTGACTAGACTAGAGTAGGATGTTGTCCAAACAGCTTCATTACTGGCACTAAGCGCAGGTTTCAGTTACAGTTTGAGTGCCAATAGCAGGTAGATGTGAGGCTTCTCAGACATTTATGTGGGACTTTGTAAAGCTTAGGTCGGCCAGGGTGTCCTCGGCTCACCGCGCACCAGCGACCCCTGTGGTCTGGCCGGGTGCCTGCATTGTCCTCTGACGCTGTAGCTCTGAGGTGGGTGCATAGTGGGCCTGCAGTGTGTAAAAGTAGTTTCTCGCTAGTTTTATTTTGGTGAGGCTTTTTTTTTTTTTTTTTCCCATGGCCGATTCTTTTAAAGAGTTGCTGGGCAGGGTCACACTTCCCAGTCCAGCCTGCTCGTTTATAAAACCAGTTGGCAGCTTTTGTTATGATTCCGAGCCAGCTAGGTTCCGCCTCGACAGGGGGTTCGTGCTCCCCTCCTACCTCCTTGCCAGAGGTGAAGGAGGCTGTGCCCCAGGAGGCCGCTATAGAGAGCGGTAGTTGGGGCGGTATTACAGCTGAGACTGCGACTGGAGCCTGGGCCACCTGAGCCTTCAGGTCCATAATGTCCCTGGCCTGTTTAGAACGCTTCACCCTTCTCGTCTGCGGGGATGTGGAGTGACTACGGGGGGCCTGTGCGTCGGGGATGTCCAGCAGGGGGTCCTGGGACAGTCCATGGAGGAGGGGCTGTGGGGCTCCGAGAGCCGTCGACTGTCCGGCCACCGCGGACGCGGAACTCGCCCTCGTGGCCCTCTCCAACCTGTTCTCCTTCACCCGGGGCTGAAGAGCCGCACAGATACTGCAGGCCACCTCTCTCTCAAGGGCCATGGTGGCATGCTGGACGCCCAAGCACCACGCACAGAGGGTATGCCAGTCCTCCTGAGGGATCTTGGCCCTGCAGGACGTACAGGTGTGGAACCCAGTCTTGCCCGACATCATAGCGGAGTGTTCTGCACCAACTGAGCACAGCGTGTACGGAACACTGCTTGCACTGGGTGCACCGTGTGCGTTAGACCACGTGCACTGTAGTATACAGCACCGTGCGTTCAAGCACCGATTGCACCGTGTATCTTGTGCACCACGCATACCGAGCACCGTGCGCACCACGTGCACTGTGTACCGTGAGCACTACGTGCACTGTGTACCGTGAGGCACCGTGCGGCCGTGCACTAGCGCTGTAACATTACAAAGCGAGGAGGCTGCTGAAAGATAGAAAAAAAAAAAGAACTCGAATTTTTAAGTCGTTGATTCTAGGAAAGTGGCAAGCCGGCTTTCAGCACGAATGCAGGAGAAATGCAATCGACTTGAGAAGCTCTTTTCTATCAACACGCTCAGCTCAACACAGAAGTCTTACCGTACCATCTTGAGAAGGTATATCCCAAACATAATGTCACTGGTGGTCATCTTCGAATTGAAAGGGAACCGCAGTAGCAATGCATGGGATTAACATACATGGATTCCCTTTCATTAAAGCATGACGGACACAGAATGCACATCACAAACATACGAAATATACAGTTTCAAGAGCTCCAGCAACCATTGCATTAGTTTAGGGCTTTACAAGAACATGAAAAAAAAAAATCCTAAAAGGTATTTAAATCACAAATGATACAGATAAAGTCAATCTAAATCACTATTTCAAATTTAACACAAGAGTAGGGAAAGAGAAGTAAATGCTGGTTCACAACAGAAGATAGGAAGAGCTTTTAAACAGAGCATTAAATGATGGATGAGTCACCAGAAGAAGTCGTGCAATCTAGAATGATATTAATGAGAGAATACAATTAGTGATTCAAAACCTTTTCTAATGTTGTTTTATTTTAATTTTATTATACATTTTATAGCCACTCCTGTAAAAAAAAAATAATAATAATAATAATAAAAAACTATATTTTTAATTTAAATTCTGCTGTATTTAATTGGTTTCCCCCTTGTCCTCAATGAGCCATTGGAACATAGGACTGCTTCTATTGCAGCAAATAATAGCATGAGCCTGCACATTGGGAACAGAGTTACACAGGGGCGAGTTGGGTTGAAAAGGGGGACATGGGGTAAGCTTTAGGAAGAAAAACTACATTTGAAAAATGTAATGCATTGACAGTACCTTTAATTGCCACCTGGCCCATGCAAAAACATCATATTGTACTTCAGTCCACCGTATCTTCAATTGACTAAAAACCATAAGTCTCCACATGGCTGATTCATGCACCCCCTTTCTGCCCTTGATTCTGAGAAGCAGAGATAATGGAATCTGCCGGCCTGTAAACTTGCTCTGAAGTTCCATCCTGTTCTGTTTGGTGGTGAGCTATTCCCTCAGGCTGCTTGCCAATCACATGATTGTAGGAAGCTGTGCATGGTGGCCTGCATGCAGCAATTGTATGAAATGAACTTCAGGGCTGTCCTCAGAACTTAACTGCTGGAATGCATTCAGAAGGGATTTCTATGCCAGTCTTGCAGCGTAGATCGCGCATCAAAAAGAGCGAGGCTTGAAAAAATTAAGAGTGAGATTTTTTAAATGCTTAATTACTATCTTTTTTGAGCAAGACTGCTAAATAATTTAGACTATTAAAAGTCATCAAAATGATCTCATTCGATAAATGCATGTTGTGTAGGGTGTCACTTATTATTATTCTAAGAGATTTAGGGCTATATTTCCAGTGTGTTTCTTCCATTCTTTAATTTACTCCTATTTTTTGAAAGGGTAAAAAGTTTCTTAATGTTACAGAATGAGAAACAAATACCTTGGTAGTGACTAAGACAACTTGGGTTATATTACATAGTGAATTGGTTCTATATGGCCAAAAGTTTTCATCACCTAGAATTTTAGGAGATATATATATATATATATATATATATATATATATATATATATATATATATATATATATATATATATGAAAATACTTTACATATTTTATGTAACATCATGTAATCAAATAAATTACAAAATGACATTGCAAAAGAAGCCACTAGGCCATAGCTGTAGTTTTATCAAATTAACCGGGTTTTTCACCTCTTTCAAAAAGTAGAGTTGATTAAGGACTGGAGCAAACGCTTTGCAAATATGTCCTGTCATCTGGTGCAGTTTGGCAGCATGAACGGGGAATAAAATAGACACCCTACCCAAAATGAACTTATTCAAACCAAGATATGGTGGATGTTTCAAAAGTGATTCATAACGAATGGAATCTTGTACTATTAAACAATACAAAGTGTCTGTTTTTATGAATAAAATATCTTAGTGTTGTTTTTTAAATGTAAGAAGAAAAAAAAAAACTAAATGCATTGAATTAGCCTTACTGTCGGCTTACTACAGCGACAGCGAAAAAAAATGTTGTAACAATTGTTATCATATTGTTCTTATTATTATGTAATAATTATTCATCACTGAAGGTATGGGGTGTGGATTTAGAGTCATACATGTATGAATGTTAAAGCTATATAATTAACATTATGTTTGTATTATAAGATTGCATGTATATTATTTACACATTTTTATAAAAATATTTATTAAAAGCAAAGTAAACGAATCAGTTATTGTTAGACAGCTTTTTGGGTCTTCCTGGGTTTGTCAATTACAGATGATGTTTCTCTGTGCTTGTTGATTATGCTTCGGATCCCACACCTTGAAAATCGAGTGATGCAAGCTATTTCACTCAATGTTTTTCCTTCTTTATGCAAGTCAAGGTTGTTATATTATATATGTTGAGCAGGATTATTAGTAAGTAATGAACTAAAGATCAAGCATGAAGAAGTTTAAAGAACGCTGCTCGTGTCGCATTGGATCCTTCTGTAAGTAAAGACCTCTTAAGCCTCCTAATGCATAGCAGTTTCAACCCCATTCCAGACTTAACTGCAAGTTTGAGTAGCCACAGTGTGTAGGTAACAAGCTCAGGTGTGTCTTATTAAACTCATAGCAGAACCAGGATTGGATCAAACTGCTATGCAAATTCAAATTAAAAAAAGGGGTTTATTGGCATGACAAAATTAAAATTAAGTTTTGCCAAAGCACTTACACAACGAACATCAAAAAAGACAAAATGCATACAGATACCCCCAAGGCAAATAAAAGAAAATGTGTCTACATACTGTTCCTCAGGCTGTGGCAGGCAGACACGTATTGAGCTGCTAGCTCTGCTGTCTGCTCTCCCTCTCCTAGCAGGGTTGGCAGTTTCTTTGAATCAGGAAAGTGTGGAAACTCTTTTACCTGACTTAAACATTTTGGAAAATATGATTCCCTTATTTTTGAGTATTTGGGGCAGTGTAACAGGAAGTGTATAAAATAATGTAATTGAATGTAAAAATAATGTGATATCTTGTAACAATTGTAACATTTTGGAATATGTAGTCAGTTAAATATTAAAAGAGAGAAACTATAATGCTCTGAGCCGGGTGAGAAATACACAAATGTGCACGTTGCCAACAGCAACAAAAAATGAACTTTGAAGACCACTGGATCAGATGAAGAACGAGCTTCGCAGCCGGACTGTTATCTTTGAGTCACTGTCTTACCGCCTTTGCTGTCCTGCTGGATAATTCAGCAGATGTCCTATGATAAAGGTAGCCCGGGACACCTAATCTGTATGACCCACCCAAACCATTGCCTTAACACAAGGACAGCTCCCTTGTTACACCCATTCTGTGGAGTTTTGTATCTGTAATCATTACACCACGTTACTGGAACACAGGCAACGCCATTCTCAAACTTTCAAACTAAGCAACTTGGGTCTCCCTTTGAAAACACATTGCTAAATTATTATTAGTAGTCGTAGTAGTAGTCGTAGTATTCAAAGGAATTTTCTCAACACTGACACTCCAATTAATTTCTTACATGATTTAATAATAATAATAAAAAAAATGGCATACAATATTTCCTACTCAGTTTTTTACGTCTATTTTTACAGTATATACGTAATTCAGCTGATCCTATTAAAAGGGCTATCATTAAAAGTAAACTTTGCTGTACTTCAAATATATTAAAACAAATGGAAAATCCATGTAAATATATATATATATATATATATATATATATATATATATATATATATATATATATATATATATATAGTTTACAAATTAACTGTATTCTTGTAATACAAACGTCCACTCACATATATACACACATGTGACATACGGATATAAAACCCACAGCCCATGCCATGGGAAATTGTTATTTAATATATAGATGTGTTGTTTATGGTGTATAGACAGTCGTATTATCAATATTAATTGCAAATGCAATATGTGTGACAGTTCTAAGAATGTTAAAAGCCTGCTCGTTGTTTTCCTAACTGCTCATTTTACAACACGCGAACTTCTACTCTGAAATAGTTTGACATTTTTTTTTCTTATTTTTTTCAAAACCTGCACTAGACAAGATCTCCCGAACCCGTTTCCTTATTGGTCGCAACCCAAATTGTGAAGTTTACAATTGGTCAAAACCTAAGTCGATCAAAAAAAAACCTCTTTCCCATCGCTTAACATACAGTAGTGACGTCATAGTTTTATCCCCGGCAATCGAGCTTTTTTTTTTAGCTTTCCCATTGGTTATCTCCACTGTCAATCGGCCCTCTGAAGTCGTATCACTGCCTTGCCTTAGAATTCTACTCCGTATGATTGTTCTCATTGGCTCACCCGGGGTGTTGTGTAACTATGTAGAATGACGTCACAGCGGTGTGATTGCAAGGAGCAGTGGTAGCTGGCTGCCCCGAGTGTGTAAATAATTGGGATGGAGTTGCGTACAGACACTGTTGTAGCCGCGTTGGAGATGGCAGAGAGCAGCGAAAGGAACGACGACGAGCCCGTGGACGTGGTAGACTACGAGAGCCTGCCGCTCACCGTTTCGCTGGGGACACAGATGACAGCCGGCGCCGTTGCGGGCATTCTGGAGCACACGGTGATGTACCCAGTGGATTCTGTCAAGGTAAGGGAGCGTGGACTTCTGTCTGACACGCACACGCACACGCACACGCACACGCACGTGTCTGACCACTAAAGAAAACACACACTCACTCACACAACTAGCTTATGTGTTTGTTTGTTTGCTATCTCCACCCGTTTAGTTTTGAGCTTTAGTTTTATACTTTAAATTGCAAGCCTAAAAAAAAAAGTCTGTTTTTTTATTATATTTAATTTAGTTAGCGCTGCCATAAGGTACATTACTAATGCATTTGCGTGTGCACTAGTAAACTACTTTTTTTTTCATTTGGACTCGCGGAAATGTGCTCGGTGACTGTCTTGTAAGTTGCATTGCAGCCTCACATTTGCCTACCGTCCTAGGGTGCAGACCGGTTTGACACGCTGGGAGAAAGTAAAGGCAGACGTCAACCTTTGCCAAGTCATGCTAGCTTGCAACGACAATGTCAGCCTAATGTCATTAGGACACGGAACAAAGTGTAAGAGTCGTTTGTGTAGGACGTAATTATAAACACGTGAAGTCGACAATATTAAATAGTAATACGTGTTAACAGAGATTTTGAGTTAAGTATGTACTTACAGTACAGACGAGTAGCATATCAAGTCAAACGTTATAACAAAAGTTGATAAGTTGTTAAAAGCTACTGTAGCAATTGTCTCCATCTACATACAGTATTACCTTTGTATCAGACAGAAGAGTTGCATGGGATGCGTTGTTTTTGCACAGTTTTTAGTGTCAGTTGTTTTTTCCATTCAGTTTTGTTCTCTGGATTTGATCATGTGTACAATATCTTAGGAGTATTACCACTGCACCACCCTGATAAAAACAAGACAAAAAAAAAAAAAAAAAACTACACCCAACTTTAGAGCTTTTCAGCACATACAAAAGTTGCTGCGTCAGACAGTTACATAAACTACAGTTTTCAGATATCATCCATAACTGCAAAACACTGAGTAGTGGTACATTTTGAAATAGTTTCTGTGGTGAATTGTTTTCCCACAAGAGCAAAGCGAAGTGCCCCATCTGACTTTATAATTACCCTGTGCTTCTTAAATCCAGATTGTGCGTCATGAAAAGTTTTGAAATACTAAGAGAAATCTCAGTAGTTACGGACGATATCTGAAAACTGTAGTTAATAACTAAAATTCTGGAGGAGGGTCAGGCATCAATCGCCACGTCACCAATTTCAATCATTCAATTTGCACATTAGCTAACCAAGATTGCTAGTAAAATATATACCCTCTTCACTTACCTCTCATTGCATCTCGATTTCATCGTAACCCACCACCTCACCTTCCCCACCTTTTTCAAAATATAGAGTTATGGTCTTGGGGGTTTCTGTCTGGTCCATTCGGCCAGGCAGTGAGTCGTCAAGTTAAGTTAGGTTTGATGCCAAATTAATGTTATAATCCGTGTCATTCTGTATTGTCAGTCCTTGCATACTCCGCATTCTCTAATAAATATTTTGTATCTAACGCACATGTGATTGGTGTTTGTCCCGAACTACTGAACTGTCTGACGCAGGAACTTTTTTTTGTGTGCTGAAAAGCTCTGAAGTTGGGTACATGCAACTCTTCCGTCTGATACAAAGGTAATACTGTATGTAGATGGAGACAATTGCTACAGTAGCTTTTAACAACAAACTATCACGTTTTGTTATAAATTTTGACTTGATCAACTCCTAGTAAAGCCAGGAACGGATCAAACTGCTATGCAATGTGAACCTTATTTCCATCCTGGCAATCTACTGTAGAAGCATAGTGAAATCATCACAGACAAGCAAGGTAAATCACTGATAAGATGCAAATGTGTGCCTGCTAGATCATAGTGTTGTAATCTGGAAATACTGGAAAAATGTATAGAGTGTGGTCAAGAATGGTTGCTATCCGTGATGAAGAGCAGGAAATGCATGGGAACAGCAGAGTACACTGGTTAGTGGCAATGACCTTAATTGTATTTTGTCCTAAGGTAGCATCTATTGGCATTCAAGAAGACAAACAGTGGCAGTGGTTCCTGACCTTGCTGCACAGTGAAGCAGAGTTAGTTCACCTGCCTGGTGCGTGCTTTCAGGGATTCCTTACAAAGGCATTATTTCTCTGCACGTATGCTGCGGACTACATAGGAGTAGTGTGACATGACTTTTCAAGCACACCCTCTGTACTGCCGCTAGTGGCGTGATTGGTGCCTTCGTCACATGTGCATGGCAGTCATGTCTTTGCAGCGTTTCCTGACAGCTGAACCATTGTGCAGTGTGTTGCCTCTAATAAAGCTCCCTCTTCAACAGAGTGCTCTGACTGTTTGGTTCCTCCTGCGTTATGGAGATTTGCTGCTAAGTCACAAGAACAGGGTCACATCAGCACCACATTTCAAGTGTTCCCTAAAAAGTCCAGTAGCTGCAGGTTTTAATATCAGTTCTTGTCCACGTCACAGCCTTGTACCATTTGGGGCAGCAGTGTGGAGTAGTGGTTAGGGCTCTGGACTTGACCGGAGGGTCGTGGGTTCAATCCCAGGTGGGGGACATTACTGCTGTACCCTTGAGCAAGGTACTTTACCTAGATTGCTCCAGTAAAAACCCCACTGTATAAATGGGTAATTGTATGTAAAAATAATGTGATATCTTGTAACAATTGTAAGTCGCCCCAGATAAGGGTGTCTACTAAGAAATAAATAATAATAATAATAATTTGCACTGATCCTCTTAGCTTAGTTCTGTGTACATTTGTATAAATTGTTCTTAGATTGGTTCCATTTTATATTTTTTAAATTTAAATTTAAACATTGAAAGTACATCAGATTAGGCTGATGGTGTTCTAGTAGTGTCCTCTTTGTCTGTTTTATAATTCAGTCAATGAAATCAATGAAAAGGAAAACATTTACATATGACAACATCAGTGACCCAAAGTTGTGCAACAGCTATTTCTTGTGCAATAGTGGACTTTTTTCTTTCACTTCTGTCTTCTGAAGATGTAATACAATGGGGAGGGGATGTCATCACACAGCGTGAAGTCAGTATTGTAAAACACATCTGTTCTGTGACTGTGAAGACATCCAGCATGACTGTGTTTAAATAGCTGTCGAAGTTATTTTTTATTGTGCTGACACTTGTAAACGGTGCTTGATTATCCAGCACCCTAAAATTAAAAATCTGCTGTTAATTCACATTATATTCAAGGTGGACTGTCTTAACCAATTAAGTTTCATTAGGAAAGGTAACGTCACAAAGTCTCCCATTCACAGCTCAGCAGAGGCTGCTGAATGACTGGTTCCATTGATGTCAGACTCAGCAGACACTAGATGTGCCTTGTAGTTACTGCTTAAGTACAGAAAGCATTATGCTGTCTCCTCAGAGGATGGTAGCCCATGTCGCAAAACTAGCAAAAGCACAATCGAGATCCCGATCCCCAATTGTAAGTCGCCCTGGATAAGGGCGTCTGCTAAGAAATTAATAATGTTTTCGTGAATTTCTACCTCTTGCTCATCGTGCCGTGGTGCCGCTGCATGCTCTTGTGGGTGATCGTCAGCAGCTTGCCTGCAGCACAGAAGCCTGGTGAGAGGAATCAGTCCGATGCAGGCACTGGGTGGGTTCACTTCTGCGCTGCTGGAACAGACACCGATTAGCAAACTGTCTGTCACGCAACCGCTGGGCACCTCGCCCTTTCTGAGGCAGCATCAGCTGTGACTGGCATCAAACCAGCCAGTCACCTAAATAATAATGAAATCATCACAAGGAGTGCCAGCCAGTGTTTAAAAATCAGTGGGCGCAATGACATTCCGAAATTGTGTAATATTAAACACCTTGCTAATTTACAGCGATCCCTGTTTTTTTTTTTTTTTTTTTAAGAATGTACTGAAATAAACTGTTTGATTAACGACAAAGCAAGTGGATAACATGCCCGAATGCATTTAGTGGCTAACGCTGTAATCTCCGAGTTGAGTTGAAATGTATGATTTTAAAAGTTTATACTTTTTGCCATACCTACTCGGGAACTTATTCTGATGCTTAGAAATGTTTGATCTTCTTTTGAGCATTCTGATGTTTACACTTTGAACAAAAAGCTTAAACCCAATAACCATCTAAGCATACCATTACTGTGTTATTTGTATTCTGTTGTATTTGTAATCGTACTAGTGGTTATCCACACATGTCATTGTGCTAGAAGCCTATGAGTAATCTATTTCCTGGTACAGAACTTGGTGCCAATAAACCAGCACAGACAATGGCTCATTGTGCGTGACTTTGCAGAATTTCTGTGTTTTCCACACAGTTTTACCTTTTTTTTTTAAGGAGGCTAATTCCCTTTGGATTCAAAGTAAAGGCACTGTTAAACTGTATAACTAAATGCAGCATAATCAAGGTGTAACCCCACGTCTTTCCATTTGAATTAAAACACAGTCGGCTCTTCAGGAGGTCGTGATATGCATAGAAGCTCAGTCCTGTGACCCGTCACGTCTTCTGTACAGTTTGAAGGAACAGCCAACTGTTAGTTATTCTGTAAAATTGGTAGAATAAAATCCTATCAAAACACTCTATTGTACTTTTATAGAATACTATTACATACTGCACATCCTGTGTATAACACACCGAAACTTATTGTGTTACATTTCTATAAAATTACAGAACGCACACTAAGGTTACTGCATAAAAATCAGTCAATCAATATCCATCTTTATTTTATATAGCGCCTTTCATAGTGGACCACCATCCCAAAGCGCTATACAAGATAGTGAGGAACAATGCATAATACATTATATACAAACAGTAAAAAAACAATACATTAAATACAAGGCTAGGATGTGAATTCTAAACACTGTGGATGCGTGTTTCGTACAGAATCATACGAATACTGAAATAGCAATTTAGACAACAGCTAATAACAGATATCAGGCTGCAGGTTTACAGCACTTGGATCAAGAAATGTGATCTTATGCTGATGAGTTGCACAAAGCCAACGTAATACACATCTCATTATTTTTAATAAAAAAAGATTCCTGTTCTTTAATGGCTGTTTAAGTTGGCACTTCTTGCATGAACCTTTGAACTCTCTTCAGGAAGGAGCCCTTCAGCTGTTGTAAGACTTCCAGTAATCTCTAGATAATGTAAAAGGTGAGGAAGTGAGTGAATGCAATCTTATTGTTTGTGGTTACAATGTAACGAATAGGGAGTGTTTGAAAGGTGTCACTCCCACTCCTAGGTGACAAGGTTACTGGCAGAGTGAGAAGGTAATTCTATTCTGGGCACACATAGCAAAGGTGAGAATCCTGTCATTGCGGAACCTCCATTACTGGCTGGTTCTTAATCTACCATCCATACTCCCAATAGGGCTGCATTTAGAAATCCTAACAGAAACTAAAATTGACAAACCTTTTGACTGGAAGTCTGTTTTCATTTCCTTATAATGGTTCAATGAATGTATTGCTACTTGACAAGGATAGATTTGTAGAATAATTCATTTATTTTATACCAGTTTAACATCGTGTTAAAGTATGTGTCTCATTTTATACTCCTTATTTCCTGCACAAATCATCCAGATGTCTGCACTATTCTGTACATTTTTTTTTATAACTCGCAAAACTGATTTCTGAAGTGAGGTGATTTTTGTATTTCCTGGCTCTTTCTTCCGCTGTGGTAAATGAATTACTGTACAGATAAAATCACACTCTCAGTGGGGACACACATTCAAACCACCTCGCTTCAGAGAGTTAGTACAGTGTACATTGGGAAGAGGGTGCATGGATGTCATTTTTATTGATGGGATCATATTTTTATGACCATGGGTGTGTGTAGTAATGGCACAGTATTATGGGATGCTCTTTTTTTGGTATTTCAGATCCTTGGAATGCAGCGTTTGGTGGTTGTTCTCTGTTCGGTACCCATTGTGTCAGTAACTGAGGCGTTCCTAACACGAGCCAGTGAGAATTCATCCCCAGTCTAGCCTGCACTTACTCCAGCAGAATTAAACTGATACTCTCTACAAGCAGCCTTTGGGGACATTTCAGAGAGACAGCATTTCATTCTCTGTACATTGCTGCTTGGAAATCGTTTGAAAAGTACACAGTCATTTCAAGGGAGTTTTATGATCTGTATATTTCAGTCATAAAACTGTCCCAACGTTGCCACCAGTGCAAACAAATCACTACAGTCCTGTGCAAGGAGCAGGTTTACAGCATTTGGGTCAAAGCCACTCCAAAAAATGAGCAAGAAATGATGCTTTCTATCAGAAGAATGTACTAAGAAATACATAGGTGCTCAAAACTGCTCTACCGTATACTGTGTTTATAGGATTAGGACAAAGCTCCGCCATAAAGTGGATTGAAATCTCTCTGCTGGTTTATATTTCAAGTTGTTGTTACGGCACATTCTTTGAAACCTTTGGTATTGTGTGCATTTCATCCTCAGAACTGAACCGACATTAGAAGTAATTGCCTGCATTTGACAGATGCAATGCAAACCTTTCATTGCCCCCCCCCCCCCCTCCCCTGCTGCATGCAGAGTGATCTTTCAAGTGCATGGATTACAGGGATAAGAGGAGCAGGTGTTGACTTGGCTTACTGTATTACAGTACCTGCCTGAAATTCCATTGCAACAGGTATAGAGTGTGGATACTGGAAAGTGACAAAGTGACCGGATAGCTGTTGTGAAGAAAGACAGCTACAGTAGCACGTCCTTGCAAATAAACATGTGCTTGCACATACGTTGTACGGTAGTAATAACGAATCAAAAACAATTGCAGGCAGATTCTTCGGTTATCTCTTTAAACTCCACGGTGGAGAGAGCTGCCGTTCTTCTCACTAATTTAGGTAGGGCGGAGGGTGCTAGATAGGGTGGTGGGGGAAAAAAATGGGGTAGCAGAAAAAAGGCAGAGGACGTAGAGTCCCTTAAACTCCCAGCAGCAGTAGAATCATATTGTATTCGGTCTGACAACACTTCAATTTCAAGGCAACTACAGGTGTTACAAGGCAGTGCAGGGTTACAATGAAAGATGAATATTTAAATACAGTGTAGTTTACAGTAAGTGCAAATAATACTGCTAAAATACAATATGAACTAGGATGCAACAAGTTAGGATTACAAGGTTATATCTACAATGACGTAATAGTAGTGCAAGGATAGTGCATCAGCTGAGGATCCAGTAACGTGGTGTGTAGATCAGGCAAGTCCAGTGCATAGCAGGAGGATCAAGAGATCTACAAGTGCTGCCTAAACAGGTTTACCCCAATTTGGCTGTTGAATGCATTTTCTCCACTAGCCAACAGAGAAAATAAAACAGTAGCCCATCAGAGTTTATTCTAATATACTTAACTGTTACACACTGCCAGCATATGTTTAGAAATGCACAACATTCATATAGCATTTCGATTTCAAGATTGCTAGTGCTGTGGTTATAGAGATAGGAGTTTATAATGGAGGCTTGTCTCCTCCTGATGAAAAAAAAAAAAAAAACTCTCTGGGCTCCTCCAATTAAAACCTGTGCTCAAATCACGTGATCTGCTACTGCTACGTTCATAACAAACAGGAGTTTATAACGGAGACTTGCCTCCTCTAAGGAGCCTCCACTGCTAGATATGCACTTCTCCCTCTCTAAACTAGATCAGATTTCTAAGGTAAAACCATAAGCAGACTAAAGAAGGCACTAGCCGAAACGTTTGTCTACTCAACTTGGTTTGTTATAACGGTTAAAGAAAGCGGGTCTAAGGTCATCAAGGAAATGTAGTTCGATAAATGGCTCCGGTGTTGATTTTGTATTGCTGTGTGTTTTCTCCAGACGCGAATGCAGAGTCTGTATCCAGACCCCAGGGCGCAGTACCGGAGCGTGTACGAGGCGCTGCGCAGGATCGTGCGCACTGAGGGGGTGTGGCGGCCGCTGAGGGGGATGAACATCACCATCCTGGGGGCGGGGCCTGCGCACGCACTCTACTTCGCCTGCTACGAGAAAATGAAATGGACTCTGAGTGACATCATCAAGCACGGCGGCAACAGCCACACAGCAAACGGTATAAAAAAAAAAAAAAAATAATAATCTAATGACAGAAGCAAGCTGAAGCTAACTGATGTAAAAAGGGGGCTTTATTTCAAAACCATCGTTTTGAATTGCAGATCCACAGGTGAAGTCTCGTCTTGTGTTGGTTTCTAAATGTCGTTCTTTTAAAATGACTTTTAAATGAAACTCTCAGTTTATTTCTAGTTTTGTAACTTCAGTTTTGCCTTTCTTCTTTTGAATCAATAGATTCACGTACACTTCCAATGTGTTAAAAAAGCTGACAATAGCGCCCAATGTCTCGGATAAGAATGCTGTTACTGCAGCAGCTCCCACATAACTTCCATTGACTTCAGTGTGAATGTCCAAACCAAGTTGCGTGGCTCGATTTGTCAAGCACAAGCTCTTTAACCAACAGTAGCTTACTCCTTTTAAATCACAATGACTCCATTGAAAAGGACTAGCGCCGCTGTCATAGATCCAGAAGTGTTTTCATCCCCTTGTTCATACTGCTGGGTCGACATTAACACACATTTTACTTTTCTTACTGCACCCACATGCCGCAGCTAAAGCAGTTTGAATTCTACCTATTGTTTACGAGATCAGTTTTCCTCCTAGGCAGAGTGAGAAACAAGATGCATTCTGTACGCCAAGTCCCGCTGTTGAAATACAATCCTCTCCAGTGTCTGGTTTTAATTAAACAGAGTGGTACAAAACTGCTGTCCGAAGACATTTTGCTAGCTACAGCATTAAGGTTGCAGTAGCAAGGCTGCAAGCAAAATAAATGGTTCTGTTCCGTCTGTGTACTGAGATTGAACTAAACAAGTGCTGTTTATTCCAAGTCTTCGTTGGCTGCTGCCCAGATCACAGTTTAGACAAGCCGCCACACTGTGTTTTTATTGTGTTCTGTTGTTAGTCAAAAGGTTTCTATCTGCTGTTGTTTTCTTTCCTGTTCACCCTCTTTAGAGCTCAAGACCGTTATAGATTACAGGCAAGAGCATACAAATCCATTTTGGTTTTGTAACCATTGGCCTACATTGTACCGCTTTCCTTTATTAATTGTGTTAATTCTTGCAAGTTAAATATCCCAGTTTAACAGACAAGCAGTGTGAAAGTAATTTACGAGTGAAAGGAATAAAGTAGAACTGAGATTATTGCATGATTTTTTTTTACTTTATTAATTTAAATAAATCACGCCTTCATTAGAGCACAATGGGGGGAAAAAAGAGCTTTATTTCCCTGTATTATTATTTATTTCTTAGCAGACACTCTTATCCAGGGCGACTTACAATTGTTACAAGATATCACATTATTTTAACATACAATTACATTATTTTTTACACATTATTCTCTAGCAATCTAGGTAAAGTACCTTGCTCAAGGGTGTAGCAGAAGTGTCCCCACCTGGAATTGAACCCACGACCCTCCGGTCAAGAGTTCAGAGCCCTAACCACTACTCCACACTGCTGCCCATGTGTGCTAGACTGCACGGATAACACTCTTCTTGCATTCCCCATGCTGAACTGCAACAGGTTTCAGTTTGTTTGTAATGTTTGCCCTTCAGACCAAAGCAAACATTGTAAAAGATCTTTTTTTTTTTTTTTTGCTTTACCTTTACTCTTGCTACAAACGCCTTGTACTTTTGAGCACGCCCATCTCCTCCCCACTATCATAAATAAGTTGATGATAAATCGCAAAAGAGCACACTACCTCCCAACCCAGAGGAATCTTTCATGCAAACCACATCAATGTTTGTTTGGCCACAAGGCTTCTGCAGGTAGTTGCGTATTTAATCAGAGTTGTGAAGCAAAAAGTAAGATTCAGACTCCAGCTCCCCTACACAGTCGTCTTTTCAAGCAACTGAAACGCCTTTATCGGGGATGGAAACAAGACTCCCATTGCATCGCAGTTTTACCCATTTCAGGTTTTAATATGTGTTTGATTAGCCCTAGTGTATAGGTAACAAGTTCATAAAACTTGATGATACAATCAGGAATGGACCAAACTGCAATGCAGTGAGAGTCTTATTTCCATCCCTGCTTCATGCAAAACAAAGTTTCCCTCGGTGTGTTATTGTTTTTGGCTGTATGCTGCCTTTTCTTACACAGGTTCCATAGATGTGTTTGTATGACAGTAACAGTGGCACAGTGTTGATTTTATTTATTTTTTTCGATTGTTTCCAGGCATTGCTGGCAGCATGGCTACAGTGCTCCACGATGCAGTGATGAACCCGGCAGAAGGTAATGTGATGCAGAGGTGTGATAGTACAGCATGCTGAGTGAACAGCTTGCAGTAATGTATGCATTCATTTATTCAGGCCTGAGTCAAAGTACATGGAAATGTGCTGGGGGGAAATTTTTTTTTTTTAATAGTCTATCAAAATTTACAGGGAAGATTTTTTTTTTATTTTTTAGTTTAGATAAACCATTTTCTTTTTTTCCATCCTCATGACCCTTCATGTCAAATGCACCCCCCCGTTTTTCCAACACTGTTCCAACAAACCTTAACATCTCTGTTCTTGGGGCTCCGCAGTTGTGAAGACGAGAATGCAGATGTACAACTCTCCTTACAAGGGCGTCTGGGACTGCATTCGCACGGTGAGGAGGACAGAGGGCTTGGCGGCTTTTTACCGCAGCTACACCACGCAGCTGACCATGAACATCCCCTTCCAGGCCCTGCACTTCATCACCTACGAGTTCATGCAGGAGCAGCTGAACCCGCGCCGGCAGTACCAGCCCCAGACGCACATCATCTCCGGGGCCTTGGCGGGAGCCGTGGCCGCAGCCGCCACGACGCCGCTGGACGTCTGCAAAACGCTGCTCAACACGCAGGAGAACGTGGCCTTGAACTCCGCCCACGTGAGCGGTCACCTCTCCGGGATGGCCAACGCTTTCAGGACGGTGTACCAGCTGGGAGGCGTCCAGGCTTACTTCAAGGGGGCCCAGGCTCGCATCATCTTCCAGATGCCCTCCACAGCCATCGCCTGGTCGGTCTATGAGTTCTTCAAGTACTTCCTCACCAAGCACAACCTGGAGAAGAGCGGCGGATCCTCGTCCTGAAGAAGAGGGGCAGAAAACGAAACCAGTTAAGCGCTCTTGCTAATAGGGAGCAAATTGAGACCCCGTTGGGACCCCGTTTTTCAACAAGAATCGGGAGATGTTTTTATTTTATTTTTTTTTACTTCTTGTTTTCCCTTGACTGCAGAACTTAACTGGATCTGCACATCTGCTTGTCTCCATTCTGTGTGGAGGTGCAGTGATTGGTAAGGGCACTAATGAGCACCATTACTGTGCCATAAGAAGCAAGTGAGCACTCCAGTAAGCCTTCATTATGCAGTGTGTTTGTGATGGGATTTGGTGTTCGAAACTGAAGTATGTGTCAATAGGAAACTGAGTGGGCTATAGGAAATGATAAATGACAGGTCATGTTCATCAGATCTCAGAAACGCCCTGGCATGATCTATTTTATATGAATGTAGGTTTTTTTCCCCCACTGTACCCATGACAAAAGAAACATCAGAACGATCAATCATCTGCACAGTGTCCTAGCTAACTGGAATCAAAGAATATGTTCCTTAATGCAATGGGTGATTTTTTTTTTTTTCGTCGGGTGTGTTGTTTATCAGTAGTCCTGTCTTATCTAGTTTTAACCAATTGGGACAATTTTTACTTCGTGTATCAACCGAAATGGTGTAATGTAAAGTGCAATTTCTGAATGTTTCTACAGAGAGAACCCTGCAGTAAGTCAATGTTTATATTGGCATATATCTTTTTTTTTTGCAGTCTTTCAAAAGTAGGACATCTAGTTTTTTTTTTAAGATGTCAAGATTACCAGCAAATATCATTCATTTTATCGTTTACTAAAAAGTGCCTAGACTTTCCATAGGGTTGTGTTTTTCTTGTCACAAACAGCGCTGTCAATTTCTCAAGTAACCTACACAATTGAAATCCTATATTTTTTTTACAGTACGTACCGTAATCATTTTATACCAATGAGGAAAACTAAATGAAAAGGAAGTTGTAGACCAGACTTTAAGACGTGATCTTAACCTAAAATAACTGTAAATAATTGATGCGTTAATTGACTTCAAGGTTACCTATTCCTGGACCTAGAGCTTCTTGAGTAAATGAATTTCCCTTAAGCACTGAATGTTGCTATCGCTAAGTTCTTACGCGCTGCTTTGTTCACCCTAGTCTGCAAGCATTACCTCATTCCGTTTCCCTAAAAAAAAACAAAAAAAACATTACATTACTTTTATATTCTCGAGTAGGAAGCTGGATTAACTTTCAAGAGAAGTGCATTGGAAAAAATCATAGCAGGCAAGGCGATCTGCTGTTTTAAAACACGTACAATAGCTAATTAAAAAGCTAATATCAGGTAGCCCACAGGCAGTTCTTCTCTGGTGTCATGGGTTGCATTGCTTGACATGCCTGCAGCAGTAGGACGAGTGTGGGCTTGAAAGCTGGTTACAGTTTGGTCTGTTTGAACCCAAACAGCCGCTGTTTTGTGCAAATCTGAAGCTAGTCATGTTTGCTTCCACACAAATCTATAAGGATTGGACTCAAAATTGGAAACACCTCCCATAGCACTGTCAATAGGATGCAGTGCCACAATGAGCAGGATGGCACATATTTCTAAGCAACTTGCTCTTAAGAGATACGTGACCATTCTCTAATGATCATTGCCTTTTTTAGGTTAGTGGAAATCTACAGAGAATTCTATTCTTATTAATGATCATTAAAACCTTGTTAAACAGTCCCTTGGTTTGTTTCTGTAGTCAAGGCTTGTCCTCCCAATATCAGTCCGTCAGATTTGCTTTCTTGCCCACTGTGACTGCTTCTGACACGACTTAAATATACTACAGAATATAAACGTATGCAATTTGCATTACAAAGGAATCTGTCATGTTCACCCATTTACACAAGTGTGTGTGCTGCATATGGCAGGTGTTTCCAATTTTTTTCCCCCCCATACCCTGCACAGTGGTGTTTGTTTCTGATGGCCTGATCTTGACCCCATCGTGCCACATGACCTTGAACGACAAAAATTGATCAGGACAGGACCAATATAATATTTTAAAGATCAGCGGGCAGAGTTCAGTGGGTCAGTTCAGTGTCCCGTGATCACTAGGGGTCAAAATTGGGTCATCATGAATAAACAAGTTCATACAGTTGTGTGCAAATGTATTGGATATTATACCTACCTGCATGAAAACCTCTGGGTGTGAGAATTTCAATTTTCGGTCAGTAATCGACGATATAGAAACAATAGGCACTCGTGTGAAAATGTTAGACCGCTTTGTGCTTTAATTAAGCATCTTAAACTTCTATAAAGTCTCCTGCATTTTACCATGTGTCACTGTGTTCCTTTTCTCTTACTATTTTAAATGAATTGCACGTGTGGCCTATTAAAGTCATCAATTAAATTGGACCATCACTAATTTGCCTATTTTGACAGTTTTCCAATATTTTCAGTTTCAGTGGTTGGATTTCATATGCATAACAAATGAAAACAGAAGCAATGGGGTGTTCTAATACATTTGCACTCTACTGTGTGTGTATATATGAGTGTGTGTGTGTGTGTGTGTACTAAAGCTAATGGACGTGATGGGGACTCGTGAGGATTTGCCCCATCCAGGTACTGTGAAAGTGAGAGAGCTTCCGCTGCTATTTCTAACAAGTCCTGTGATAAATGATGAGAGGTTCTGTCTACCGTACACACTGCTCCTTGCCGTGTAACCTTAACGTGAGTTAGTTCACGAATAACTGAACTTGTCACCAAGCGCACACTACAGGGATAATCATTCCCTCGAAGATGCTTGAGGACTGCGTTCTCCTTTCTAGATCACGCCTTCTGTGAACAGTGTGTGTTTTTTTTTTTTTAAATTAAATTCTGTTCTGTATTTAAATGATGTTTAGAGACACTTGTTATGCATTAAATGTGTATGCTGTAATACGCACAGAGGGCTAGGTTACAGTTTATCTTCTTTCCACTGAGCTGTAGTAAATGTATGGTGTGGACAGTGAAGAATCTGTATTTCGTTTGCTGTAAGTCACCAGAGATGGCTTATTTGCTAATTGGAAATGTGCAGCTATTATTCTCCTAGCCCTGAATCAACGTACTTGCGAGGCTGTGCACGTCGCAGGCATTGAGTCATGTGTTGGCTTTCTTATTGTAGTTCATGTTTGATGGGTTTAATGCTGGTTTTATGTTTTCTGCAGCTGAGTTACAGGCTAGACCCGCCTTCCCCCTAAAAAAAACAAAACAAAACAGGAAATCAAAAGCAAAGGGGCACAGATCCGTTTCCTGGACTTTTGATTCATATAAAAGAATGTCAATTACAGAAAACTGGAGCCATTCCGTCTTTGTTTCTCTTCTCAGTATATTCTCTGGCTTCGTACTTTTAGGTTCTAATGGCTTTTTATTCTGCTGCTGCTGCTGCTATTCTTTTTATTAATAATCATATAATCGTATCCTTTTATTCACAGTGTCCTTACGATTCCTATAGAAACAAGGGCCAGACCAGCTTTGATTTATTTTTTTTCACTTTTTTTTTTTTTTTTTTTTTTTTAAAGTTGAGACGCAGACAAAAAAAGAAAAGCGGGCATCACCTTTAAAAGAAAACCCGTTGAAAACAAAACTGAAAGCAAAGTGACCGGGGAAAGGTCAAAAGCGTGCTTTGATTTAATACTACACCAGAGGGCAGCATACTCCCTTTTGCAAAGAAACACCTTCTCACAATGCTAAACATGAAATGCAGAGGGAGGGACGCTGCTTCCAACTTCCAACTGAAAACAAAAGTGAAAGCACACAGAGCGGCTTGCAGTGTGTAAAAGAGAGTCTGTGCGCAATCTGTCCGTTTTTGCAATAGGCTTTGAACTTCACCCTTGTATTGCACAGGAACCTTTTTTTCAGTGTTTTGTTGTTGTTCTTGTTATTGTATTGGTAAAAAAATGCCAGTTAAATCTAGTTGAATGGAGGTTTAGTAGGCATGCTGGGTTTGTTACATCTAGTCATCTGCAGGCCACTAGTTTGCTGTATGTTCCTAAAAAAACAACATCTGGTGTTCTTAAGCAACCTGGAGCTTTACGAATCAGCCTTGATGATTGACAATGACCAAAAGTGTACCATTGCCTTACCACTGCACCCTACCCATGCTCTTTATTCATCCAGGGCTGGGATCACATACATGTGTGTTTAAAAAAAAATGCTGGTTTCACAGACCCTGATGAGCAAGGTGCTAATCAGGGTCTGTGAAACCAGCCCCGAAAAAAGTCTAGTCCTAAAAGGGTCCAGTCCTTTTTAAAATGAATGTATTCCCCAATGTATTGATTTCCAATTCAAATGCCTTTCCATTTCAGTCCGTTAGTGTTGGCACTGGGGAATGAGGACCAAGGAGTGTGGGAGACCATGTTTGAATTATGCAAATGTGTATTTTGTAACAAATCTAACGAAAGAACTGAACATTTCATCCTTTTAGATAAAGTATGTACAGATACTATTATTATTATTATGATTATTTGTTGTTTTCTTGTATAATGCATTTTGTTTTGCTGCTGTCTGTTGCATAACGCACACGAGGAGTAAAGACTTGTAAATATATAGTGCCATCTGGAGTCTGAAATAATTTTAAATATTAAAATACAGATGTTTTATGATTTTATATTGCTGCTGCAGTTATAACACTGGAGCGAAGACACATAGTAAAGAAATGCTCTTGGCTGGTGTGTATGTGTGTTTTTTTTAATTGATTCTTAACCCCCACAGTGTCCTAATTTGAAGCAAGTGCCTCTTTGTTGGATAAAACTCAAGGCGTGGTTTTTCCAGTAGGGTGTGCTATTGCCACAATGCAAAACAACAGTCTGCCTGCAGTGCCGGGAGGTTTGGGTTTAAAGGAGCCATAACCTAAACTAATATACAGTGGTACTTCAGATTCACAGCCTGACCAATGACCCTTCAACAGTGGGGTTTTTATCCAGAAAATGTGACAGCAACTTTAATGGTTCACAGGTGGAGGCCAATGGTAAGGTAATTGTGTCCTCGTTAGGGCAATTTCATCATTGTAAACTGGGAGCTTCCACAGCACAGGGGTTGAACACTTATGCAAGCAAGATATTTCAGTTTTTTATTTTTCTTAAAAATATTTCCCAACATAAAACCAATGTCACCTTACAATAATTGATTTTGAGTTTCAGTGTTTTAAAATAAAATATCAAACAGAACAAAATTTCAATGTCCCATTTGTAATTCAGTAATATGAGAGAATTGGTCAGGGGTCTGAATACTTTTGCAAGGCACTGTGTATATTATATATATATATATATAATATATATATATATCTATATCTATATATATTTCCTTTCCAATTCCGCAATTTTGGTTTGAACCATTTGACTTGTTAAAGAACAATGGTAAAGCCAGTAAAGTTTGTCTGAACTTTCTACCCTCTAAACGAGTTCATGGAATCATGATGTATCGTTTGAAACATTGCGGTTACATTCAGCCCTTGCCGTCTCTTTGTGTGATAACTGACCCAAGTATCTGTCACACAGCTTTTTATTTATTACCCAAATGCATGTCATCATTGTTTTGGCTTTACTTGGCAGAAAAAGAAAAAAAAATAAAAGAAAAAGAACCGAATATTCCCCTGTGCTTTGCTAAATAATATTAAAAAAACAAACAAACAAAAAAAAAAAACATCTGCTGTCATCCAAAAGCATTAGGACACCTTTTAAAAAACATACTGTGAGCCCAACAAATTATAGAAAAGCATACTGTGCTGTTGGCTATCCTAACTCTGTTTCTGTATATCAATGCTCCCAGTTTTACCTTAAGCTTGTGGAGCCAAATCCTTGATAACTTGATCCTTTTGTAATCACCTTATCTCTCGTAAACTTTCCTACCAGTTTGCTACTTTGTCTTTCAAGATAAGAGCAACATCGAAGGGCTTTGAAAGTAAACGATGTGGGCTGTACACATCACACAATACAGAGCCTGTGTACTTAGCTCTGTCATAACGTTGGACAACATGGACAATGCATGATAGGGGATTGGCTGTATCTAAATAAAGCATCAGTCGGATGTGAAACTATATCAGCTAATAGGATAGTTGTGCTGGTACTGCAAGGTTATTGTCTTTCACTGTTTGACCTGGGAGTTTATGAATCTGTTCTCCGAGGACTCCCAGGGCTTTATCAGCAGGGCAGTAAGCGTTTTGCCAGCCAGTCACGGCATATTTGAACTCTAACAAAGCATCTCTTCTTGTCTATCTGTTTGTTTTTCTTATGCAGCAATGCCAACTATGAAGAGCTAGTGGTAAGACTTCATGACCACACTGTCTTGAAAAACTCAACGAGGCTTTAGAGATTGATTGGAGATACAGATAACTCGTGAAACAGTATTATATTGTGCCTTTACTTTTGTATACACATGTCTCGCATGATCTCCAATGGAAATGCAGTGGCACTGCAGTACAAAGCACAATGGCAGACACACTGTTACGACATCCCTCCAGTCGCTGTGTCTCCTATCAGGCGTGATTGTATCAGTGGTGAGCAGCTCCCATCATAGCCGACCTACACAAAGTTGAAATAGCAAATAACACTGAGTGCTAGGTAAGATGGGTTCATTAGCTTTAAATTCTTTTCATTTCTATTGTTATTACCCTGTGCAGCATGGTGTCGGTCTAGTAGTGTCAATGTTAGGACTGAAATTCAATCAGTCAAGGGATATATTTTGCTCAGAGTCCAAAAAGGGTGACTTAAGTAAAGTACTTAGACTTGTGGCTTACATTCTTAGACTGTTATCTGTCTATCTATCTATCCATCTATCTATCTATCTCTATCTATATTATTCTGGGGTGCTCTGTTAGTAGCTTCACAAACAGGGTGTAATGATGGGATCTCAGCTGACACAGAAAACAAGCCTGTCAGCCAGTGTGCAATGCTTTAAGTCAGGGGTCTCCAGCACTGGTCCCAGAGGGGTGGTGTCGCTCCTGGTTATTGTTCCAACTGTACCCTAAATTACTTAATTGGACCAATTAAGTGCTTATTAATAGATTAATTGCTCCAATTAATTAATTTAGTGTACAGTTAGAACAAAAACCAGGAGGGACAGCAGCCCTCCAGGACCAGGGTTGGAGACCCCTGCTTTAAGAGCATTTTTAGATGTATGAATGGTGGTGCCTTCTCGATATGGTGTCGTTGTTGGCAGCCAGGTTTGTGTTCTATTGCTCAGTGAACACCGCCTCTTATTCCTTCAGTGTTTTACGAGAAGGATCATCTCTCTTGAGAGTTTTTAAGACTAATTTAGTAAAATTATACCGCATTTTTTAATTTAGTATTTAAACTCTTGCAACTTTTGATTTTAAAACCTTTTTTTCATTCAGTTTTCTTTCCTTCCTTCTTGTTGCTTTCCTGAGCTCAGGGTTGTTCCATCCTCTCTACCTCCATGAAAAGCCTTTTGATGATGCTCAAGATAATCCCATCCATTCCCTTGCTGGGGACTGACGTAGCTGCTTGATTAAAGGTGGGTTTATCAGACTGATGGCAGGTGGTGTTATTCATAACAAACACAGCATGCTGTTTATATACGGAAGGCTGTGTTTATAGTTTGAAGATGTCAGTGTGTCTCCAGGTATGGAAAGCAAATCCATCTCATTACTACTTCTTTGTTCAGGCGTTGGTAGTAAACTTGATCTCAATCAAGATTCAGTTGCACTCTGGACAGCTTTATGTTCAACGTATACTGTATTGAAAGGCAGTTACTGTACTAATACTAATAAAATTAAAGTTTTTTTGTTTTTAATTGATCAGTGGTTACACAATGATTGTACACAATTAAACACAATGTAATTAATTACCCTCCCCAAAATAGTAAACATGTAATATATACAGCTATGGCCAAAAGTTTTGCATCACCCTATAGAATTAACCAATTTTGCTTCACAAAGTCGAAGGAAACCTGCTGAATAATGTGACGTTACCATATTGAACGACATATTGCTTTGTAGTTTTCCATATACTTGACAAAAATTGAAAAACGTGACATTTTCGAAATCTAACATGAAATACTGTACTACTATTATGGCTTCCGGTAGTCTTTTGCAATATAATTTTGTAATTTCTTTGATTACATAATGTTAAAAAAAATATCTAAATAAAATGTCTCAATCCTAGAATTCTAGGTGAATGCTGGCTGTATGCTGATGGTACAAACCCCAATTACAACAAAAATCTGTTTTGCACTTCTCTCAGCTACATTGGCCTTAAAAGTGCAGTTTCAAAAGAAACACATGCTATAGCAAATATGTAATTTATTTTTATTTTATTTTGATATTCTCTATGTACGATTTATGAAAATACTTCTCGACACTTTTTTTAAGGAAAATGTTGATGACCCTGACATCTATCAACAAAAATAGTGTAAAATAAGAATGACCAAGTTTCATGACAATTTATTAAGGGGTTATTCAGATATATGCAAAAATGTAAATGTGGCACTGTCGCAGACCCTGTCGCTGGTTCTGGAGGTCCTGATTGGCTGGGGGGCGTGTCCGGGTAGGCTGCACAGCCATAGCCATACAGACAGCCCTGAGTGAGAGCTTGTGTTTGTTGACATCAAGGAGGAGAGTGTCCACTCTGCAGGAACTACTACACGAAACCCTTCCACTGCACCACGGTGCTCGTGAAGGCATTGCCCAGCCAAGGCAGTTTGAAAACGCTGTTTGAAGAGGCCACAGTCGCTGTGAGAATACCCGGACTCCAGGAGCCCAGAAGTAGGTCAGTTTAGGGGATGTTGATCCCAAAGAGTGTAAGTTTGCATAGAGAAGGAGGTTCCTGGAGCGGGACGGTTGTTTTAGTGGGACTTGCACTCGCCTTGGGTGACAAACTTTTATTTTTGGTTTTGTTTTTGTTTTCTTTATTGAATCTGACACTAGGGCTACCGTTGCTGGTAACCTCGTGGTAGCACCTGTGTTACTTAAACCTGAGCGTCTGTGTGGCATGTGTCAACACCCAGTGCGCTGTGTCTGCCTCAGTATTGATTAGTGACGTCCCACACACGTCCCCCTGTTACAAGACATACAGAGGGATGGATGAATGGTCAGACAAACAATTTGAGCATTTTCTATTGAAAAGATAGGAGGGTGTCAATACTTTTGGGCAGCGCTGTATGCACCATGTAAACAAAGCCATTCCAGTCTGGGTGATTCAAATCTATGTCCGTATCTTGTTAGTACACCTTTCTGTATGAAAGGCAAGTTTGTTGAGACAGGTAGACTTTGTGTTGTTGTGCAGTTTGTGGGGTGTGTGGTTGAACATATTAACAAGGACTCCTATATTCTTCTTAATTGGCTTTCAATGTAGCTACGTAGATATCTAAAAAAAACAAAAAAACATACTGGTAGCTGGTTGCCAGAAATAATACTAAGAATCTGAAACATGAAATGATCAAATGCCTATCCTTTACTTACTGCTATCTGATTGCTGCTATCAGTCTGAAAGAGGCAGGTTGTTTTCGAGGTTGTGTGGGAGGTTGCTGTTGACGACTTCAAGATGAGTATCTGTCTTCAGAGCTGCACTGCTTCTTGCGTTCGTGGATGATCTGTAGTTCAGAGGAGGAAACAGCGCTTCCAGAAAAAAAAGGTCCCCTTTCCACCCAACGCTTCTGAAAATACTAATACGGTTATCTCATTTTAGTTCGTGATTTTGGTTAGTTCACGGTTAGGCCATGTTTTACTAATTCATTATTTTCAGTATTTCACACTTTTTTCAATGTGCAAGTCAGATAGCAAAACAAAGAGCTGAATTTCAGAAGTGAGGTAGTTTGACCACTAGGGGTGTTTAGCTTTCCCCTTTGTAGGTTTGTATTGAGAGTTTCCATTTTTTGTCACTGTTTTAGAAGGGGCAAGAATTACATTCCCCCTCCCCCCTCCTCCCAGTGGTCATTTCATGTAAGGAGTATGAGATGAGATAATATGAAGAATAATGTAAAACCAATTGGAGGGGTAAGGTTGTAATTCCATCAGGGGGCTCTTGTTGCATAAACCACAAGAGTGAAACCTAATAAGTTATTTGAGGATTAGAGAAATTGTGGTGACTGAAGGAATTCAGTTTGTCAGCAGGGTGTTCAGTAAGCATGGCTGAGTAGTGGTGCTAGAAGAAGAAGAAGAAGAAGAAGAAGAAGAAGAAGAAGAAGAAGAAGAAGAAGAAGAAGAAGAAGAAGAAGAAATGGACTCTGCACCTCCCTCTACCACTGTTTCTCATTTCACAATAATACAGCAACTCAACTGGTTCCTGTTATCGTCTCGGTATCTGATATGATAAAGAAGTCACAATCTCATAACCAGTATAGTTAGAATTTTAGATTTCAATCTGGTCTCACATTTAAAGTTCACCTGTGGGTGTTGGATTGTTGTTAATGTTGTCAGAAGCTATTTGCTTAATGAGCCAAAGAAAGCAGGATGAACTAGTAAGGCTATTTCAGACTAAAAAGGCAGGCTTTAGAAGCACTGGCTTTTGCGCCTTCATGGTGCAGGTTATTAGCAGAACCTAACAGTCTTTTGCCAGTTGGTGTGTTCATTTAATTTAGGCTTGAGGTCAATGGGGGACAGTGTATTATATTCCATACATGCCAACAGGCCCGATATGATCGGGACAGTCCCAATTTCCTAGCAAATGTCCCGCATCCTGATGCATGAGAAGACAATCCCAATATTTATCTTTGGAATTTTTAATTTTTTTCCCTCTCTCTCTTTAGTGGCTGCTGACCCTCATGCACAGCATTGCCTGGCTGGGATGGTGTTCACTTGACCAGATCTCAGTTTATTGACATATGTCAGGTCCAGTCATATTGGAGAAGCGTATTGTTTCGTCACTGCTGCTGCAATATGATTTGATGTGTATGGTTTTGAGTAAAATGTGGGAGCCAATGGAACGTGAAGGACCGGAGTTAACTAGTTACTCACTACTCTCTCAAGTGTTCTCTTTCCTTCTCATTTCCTGTACCCCTACATAAAGGTAAACCCCAGTCAATATATGGGGAACCGTAATAGTCCAAATGCAAATTTCAAACATATTTCTCGGGGGACCATAAGGTGGGGACCTTTTTTCACAGTGGCACTAGATTTCATAATGAAATTTTGTCCGGCAGGGGGAACCATGTTTCAGGGACCAATTTCCGCGTTACACCATCATTAACCAACCAGCTGCTTTGACAGAGCTATCTTGTAAACATTATCTTCAGTGTCAGTAATAGAACTATATTTAGTTAAACTATTAAACGATGTAAAGCTAGCGATTGCAGTTGAAAGAACATTTGACATGTCATGGCAGATGAAAAAAAAATGCACACAACTCTGAACTTAACACCTTTGTTGCTATTTATACAGTTTGAAAAAGAAGCCAGAACTTGTTTTGATTGTTATACGCATTTTATTAATGAGCCAGCGTTCCTCTTAAGTGAACCATTCACTTAATGCATAGCATGCACTTCAAATAGCAAAGCCCATGGTTTGTTGCAGTTAAATAACTAGCGTGCAGGAGGGACTCGGTTCAGAGATACAGTCATTCTAAGTCTAGGGTTTTGTTTTGCATGACAAGTACAACAAAAGAAGGTGAATCATAATTAGAAGTTAGAAGGATAAACAAACATGGATACCTAACTTGAGGTAAACAAGAGGTGAAGCTATATGGTCAGCAGTGTGGAGTAGTGGTTAGGGGCTCTGGACTCTTGACCGGAGGGTCATGTGTTCAATCCCAGATGGAGGACACTGCTGCTGTACCCTTGAGCAAGGTACTTTACCTACATTGCTCCAGTAAAAACCCAACTGTATAAATGGGTAATTGTATATACAAATAATGTGATATCTTGTAACAATTGTAAGTTGCCCTGGGTAAGGGCGTCTGCTAAGAAATAAATAATAATAAATAATAATAAAAACGGCATCAGGTATACACTGAAATAGGGTTGGCCGGGCTCTGGCTTTGCTAGCTCAGCTCCGGCAGACCCTGCCCCAGCTCCAGGCTGGCTCAGGCAGACCCTGCCCCAGCTCCAGCCCTGGAGCTGGTCCGGCAGACCCTGCACCAGCTCCAGGCTGGCTCAGGCAGACCCTGCCCCAGCTCCAGCCCTGGAGCTGGTCCGGCAGACCCTGCACCAGCTCCAGGCTGGCTCCGGCAGTCCCTGCTCCAGCTCCAGGCTGGCTCCGGCAGCCCCTGCTCCAGCTCCAGGCTGGCTCCGGCAGCCCCTGCCCCAGCTCCAGGCTGGCTCCGGCAGCCCCTGCCCCAGCTCCAGGCTGGCTCCGGCAGCCCCTGCCCCAGCTCCAGGCTGGCTCCGGCAGACCCTGCTCCAGCTCCAGGGTGGCTCCGGCAGACCCTGCTCCAGCTCCAGGATTGTTCAATCGGGTCTGCAGCTCACGAAGTGGGGAGGGGATACTAAAATCATGCTCTAATTTTACACTCCATAATTCACAAAGTAAGTAGGATTTGGAGGTCATTGTCACACAGGTAGATTAAAGCATATGCCTGGAGTGTGGGAAACCTTTGACTTTTGACCTCCATGTCAAGGTCATAGAATACCGAGCTGATTCTCTCTTTTTGGCTTTTTCACGACAGCAGTAGAACCAATAAATCGGATTTGAATACAAACATGTAGAATTAATCAACTAGGTACAAACTTGGTTCCTATTGCATTTGAAGTAAATGCGTTTATCGCAAATAGGTCAAAATAGCCTTTCTCAAAGTACCATTGACCAAGAACCAAAACCACTGATCTAACAATGACCTGCTAAGGATCTACATATATTGGACAGGAGTTGGACAGGAGTTAATTGTGCAAACACTTAGTACACTTAGTATTATCAATTTTTAAATATGGCTAATTACTGTAAATTTGTGAGGCAACTTTACAAAAATGAAACTAAGACTAAAAACTTGTAAGAAAAAGCAATTTAATTAAATTAATGAATTCTTTTCAGATCTAACTTTTTTGTGTACAGCCTTTTCCAATATTTGTTTTGCAGGTTTATATACAAAAGCAATTAAAAAAAAAGTTAATTGAATGCTTACATGTGTTTATGTAATATGTCTTCTAGGAGGGTTGTAACATTTTGAGACCTGTAGTCTTTATTAGTATTAGTTTTTTATTGTATATTTTCTGTCTTGGTCTAATAATAATATAGAACGTACAGTAAAATAAATTTCAATAAGGAATATTGTATTCGAAGGGGAACAAATCTTTGTGTCAGTCAGAAATGACAGTTGACAGAAAATGAGAAATACATACCACAACCTGTTTCAACTTGCACAGACCTACCACCTTGCCAGGAGCTGCTATAGCACGGTGTGGGATATATATATAACAGAAGATCAACACTGCTACTCTTGGTCCTCTATTTACTTCTAGCTAGTCAAGATCAAACTGCGCACGCAACACTAGCTGCCAAATAGTGATGTCTGCACACATGTGAAGTTGCAATGGCAGGGATTATTAAAAAATATGCGTCGTCTACTTTATGTTTTTACCTGAAATACACACAGGATTATTATTTTATTGACAGTAGCTACTGTACGGCATGCTTTGTTTTGTAATTAATTCACAAGGGTACAGCCAGGCCTTTCTTGCTTCTGGGATATTTTTCAGCTTTAATAGTGTTACACAGAATGACTTTGAAAACGTTTGGCCAATTAACAAATATTCAATTACATGCAGAGGCGCAGGAACAATTTTTATAGTAGGGGTACTGAAAGCCATTGGACAAAACTGTAACCCCAGTATATGATGGAAGCCATGCAAAGCTAGGGGGTGCTGCCGCACCCACAGCACCCCTAGTTCCAGCGCCCCTGAATACATGTCTGAATCCGGAACAGATATCTGAACATGAACATACCATTCAGATATCTGAACATGAACCTTTCATATAGGCTATAATAATTTTCCATATGGGAGCATTAAGAGTCCCATAACTAAAGTCTTGATAAAAATAAATAAAAAAAAAAACACATTTAAATGAAATAAAAATAACTCCAAGACATTATACAGTAGGTCAGTAGGCCATATAAAAAATAAAAATCTACTGGAATTAAAAAGTCTGGTGTAAAAACGAAACCTAGATGTTATCACTTAAGACGTCTGCCAGATAGATAAATAAATAATAATATGATTCATGTTATACATCAAATGTAGGGGTAACGTCTTCAAAGTATCAGACTTAAGCCACTTAGGTCGACAAATTGTTTATTCGCACACCCACGAATAAACTACAGAGACAGCTGGTGTTCTCAGTCATTCGGCCAAAATAACTTTTAACAGTTCAGCTCCGAGGGCCCTATTCTCACTCGGGTTACGTGCTGTTTTACGCGCTGGCAATAAGGGCTTCAGAGGTTGCATAAGCCTTCCTTCCAGCGCGTAAATAGCGCGTAAGCCAAGTGAGAATTGGGCTCCGAGTGAGGATGGCGACTGCCAAGGAGAGGCTGCCCAATTTTTAGAAAAGAAAACAGAATCTGAAATAGAACAAAAAAAAACCACAACTGTTTTTTTTTTCATTCAACAAAAATTTTGAAGTAAGTTATATTTCCGTAGCCCTTTCAATCTCAATGTGTGTGACAAATATAATTATGAAAATAACATTTAAAAAAAATACCTTGAAATCCAGTTAGAAAACATAGCAGTTATTTATCAATATTACGATGATAAATTATTATTATTATTATTATTATTATTATTATTATTATTATTATTATTATTCTCAATCTGTGAAGGCATCATGTTTGCCACGTTTAGCACAATATCAGACTCGTCTCTTAGCGTTATACACAGAGCTGGTATGCCAGCTATATGGAACAGGTATACCTCAGCGACTGTGCTCATGTAATGAGCTTATTAAGAAATAAACGCTGCTCTAGCGCAGGCTTCTCACACTGGAGTGGCAGCCGTTTTGTTGAATGCATGTCATTGTTATAGAGTATACTGAGTGTGTGCATGAAAGCAGTTACATTGCTTGTTTCCTTTTTTGTACCTTGTAACATCTGTTATGAAACATGAATGATGTCATCTTCCATTAAAATGCAAGTTAATATAGTTGTCATGTCTGAGTTAATTTGACAAGATACAGTACAGTACCTCGCAGAATTACACGCAGCAAAAGTCAAAAGATATTGTATTTGGAATAGAGAATTAAGGGTGGAAATGTTTGGGGTATTAAATAATGAAATAATCAATAGCAATGTGAAAAAAATACAAATGTAGGGTGATATTTGGAGTTCTACCAGTGGAAACAAAATACATTCTGAATTTATTGTTTGCATATGTTTGCAGAATTTTCAAGTTACATAACATATATGTTTATATATGTTTTATTTAGTTAAGATATCGGTTCACCATGTGTAATATAAAGCTATACATTTTAAATGTATGACTCATATAGACCACACATTAAAATATATATTGAAAATATTGTTTTTGTTTTTCATCTTAAGCAAACATGTGGTCTAATTTTTAAATATAAATTTTTTTTTCTTTTATAGTTATGTTTTAATCACAATGTTCACTAAAATCTCCCCAACATTCACCACAACAATGACATTTGAATAACGATTCCATAAAAAAAAAATCAACTGTAACTGTACAAGGATTTGGCTCAAACAGCAGATACTGTAGAGTGAAATACTGGCTGGGAACTTTGATGTGGAATGTCTTGACCCTTTCATGACCTTAAGACCTTTGCATACAGATTTGTAGGCTTAACACAAGTCATGCCATGACAATACCCAGGAATCAAACTGAAGGCATTTTACTGTTGGATTTTACTGTGTGTACACAAGGGACTGGACATTCTCAAGAGCATGCTAATTAATACTGGACCAGAGAATCGATGTTATGTTAAACAATGTCACTTCAGCCATGAATTGTGTCTGATATGCATTAGCAGAGGCTACTGTCAATTTCTTGTCCTAGGGAGGTAAAAAAAAATACTGACAGTCCTCCTTTAAGACAATTCACAGCCACCTGCAGTATATTAATTAATTAATTAATTAATTAATTATATATATATATATATATATATATATATATATATATATATATATATATATATATATATATATATTCACCAGTAACCACAGCTATAATCTTACAGTATTATGCCACTTACAATGTAGTTATAATGTAAATAGCACAATTTTAAACTATTTTGATATATGTTTTATGTAACCACATAATAATAATAATAATAATAATAATAATAATAATAATAATAATAATAATAATAATCTGACTAATAGAGGGTGTGGTTAGCTGATTGTCTTAAGAATTGATATTCATCTTGAAAGTAACACCCTTTTAAAAATGATAACTACAGCAAGCACCTATCTTTACATTCTTTAAAAGCACAGCTGTGAAGCCTGCAAAAGCCAAGCTCACATTATCAGCAGACCTGAGCGAAACAGAGCTTGAATATATAATCCATAACACCCTACTGCTGCAAGTAACATGAGGGCCATGGCAAAGTGTGGCATCGTTGTTGGCAAAATAGAGGCTATTAATTGGACAGGCTAGGAGAATAAAATGCTGTCACCCCTAAAGAGGGGAAATCAATGAACAGATGCCAGCGTCTTCAACGAATACCTGTCTCAGAGTCGACTAAAGAGAAAAAGATCTCTGAAGACTCACAAGCTTACGAGAGAGGCTGTGTGTGGGAATTCTAGAGTGCAAAGACGTAGAACAGCACTCACTCAAACAGCTTTTTGAATAAAATGCACTCTATTCTGGAACTCGCTTCCTTCTGAAATTAAGGTCTTAAGTGACTTTAAAATCTTTTGCAACAAAGTTAAGATTTGGCTTAAACATACTCAATTGTGTAATCATTAACTTATTTAGGATGTTTTTAGTAACTGTTTCACAGGTTAATAATGCATGAGGACTATTATGTAAATTGCTGATTATTATGTATGTACAATAGGTAATTAATTTTTTTAATAGGTGATTTATTTATTTCTTATTAGATGACATTTTTAGAATGGTTGTAGTATGTGTCTGACATATTACTATTATTATTTATTTCTTAGCAGACACCCTTATCCAGGGTGACTTACAATTGTTACAAGATATCACATTATTTTTACATACAATTACCCATTTATACAGTTGGGTTTTTACTGGAGCAATCTAGGTAAAGTACCTTGCTCAAGGGTACAGCAGCAGTGCCCCTCACCTGGGATTGAACCCACGACCCTCCGGTCAAGAGTCCAAAGCTCTAACCACTACTCCACACTGCTGCCATATTGATGGACTATACTCTGTATTATATTGGTTATTTATGATTGTAACTAGCATTAATTAAATCATTTAGGAGTTGGAATAGGAGCAGTAGGGGTATTATTTTATAGTTGTCACCAATGTCTGCCCAGGGACTATCAATGGAAATTAGCCAAGTGGCTAAATTGAAAATACAATGCATCTTGTGTTATGTAAATGACACAAATGTTGTTATTGTATGTGTCCCTGACAAATAAATAAATAAATGTTCAATATGGTCTCCCCACACTCCACATTGACAGTCTCCATGGCATCCATGTTGTTTTTCAATCAATCAATCAATCTTTATTTTATATAGCACCTTTCATAGTGGACCACCATCACAAAGCACTTTACAAGATGCAGTAACAACAAAAAATCCATAATATTTTAAATACAGAGAAATGCATAATACATGATATACAGTAAAAAACAATGCATAATACATTAAATACAGTGGAAAGTGCATAATACATGAAATAGTAGCAACAACACAGCAGCTAATAGCAGATATCAGGCTTAAAGAGCATGGAAAGCATGAGAGAACAGGTGGGTCTTGAGAGTTGATTTAAAGGGAGCGTCACACACCAAAGCTGGGAGAGAGTTCCAAAGAGTAAGAGCCATGAAGCTAAACGAGCGTTCTCCGAGTGTGGTGCACTTTTGCTTGGGGATAACAAGCAGGCCAGATTCGGAGAACCTCAGCTTGCGGGCAGTAACATAGCAGATCAGCAGGTTGAGGAGGTACAGGGGATCTGTGTGACGAAGGGCATTGTTGGTGAGCAGGAGAGTTTTGAAAGTAATCCTGAACTTTACAGGTAGCCAGTGCAGCTGGGCAAGACGGGGGGGGGGGGGGGGGGGGGCTTTCTAGCCAGGTGAGTGGTGGCTCATCGGCAAGTTTAACAAAAGTTCGTTGAGTCACCTGTAGACTTTTAACAGTTCGGTGACCACAGAGTGCCACTGGGGGAGCAAACGATAAATAGAACAGCACTCCCTAACTGAGCTGCTCGTTGCTGTTGTAATCACACTAGCAGCGGCCCTTTATTTATTACAGACAGAGCGTGTCAGATGTACATTAAGCAGGCTGTACAAACAGTACATCATAAACCAAGCAGAAACGGCAATATCAAAACAAACAGTAACACGAAAACAGATATCGATCCATCTGGCACTGTCGAGTTTTCACATTATGCAAATCACTGGAGCGTCTCAAGCGAGGCCTCCTCCAGCCAGTCAGGATGAGTCATATAAGGATATTTAAAGTAGAAACAATTTTGCAATGTATAACAGGCATAAGTTAATAAGTTTGAGTGTTATGAATTATGTATTTGGCCATCATTAAAGATCTGTTTAAAATTGTTTGTTAAAAAGTCAATTTCATGGAGGCCTCTACATATATATAGCGATCTCGGTTAACGCAGGCAGGCGCATTACACAGAGCGAGGCAATCCACACACAGGCGGAGGGCGGGCGCGAACCCGGGACCTCTCGCACTCCAGCAGGGCTTCTCAAACTCGGTCCTGGGGACCCCCTCTGGACCCCCTGTGTCTACTGGTTTTCAATCCAACCGAGCTCTCAATTACTCAACTAGACCCTGAATTGAACTAATAATTAGACCTTTTTACTTGTCTGTCTTTTCTATAATATTTTATTATAGAAAAGACAGACTGAGAAGGCGGCTTCTGATCAATTGGAAAGCTATAACAAAAACTAGTGTTTCATTAACGTACACAAAACAATGGAAGAAAGAAGTATCACAGAGAAACCATACTCCAATCTTTAATGTGATTTTGGGACGCTGCACCTTTAAACAGTCCCAAAAACGAGTTGCATACTACCCTGTAATATAAAGACTCGATGACGTCTCTTTTCTGTCTAAAGCACTTGAAACAGAGCAGGTCAATTCATACATTAATAAGGGGCCGCGACTATAGAGTGGGGTACTTCGGTGCACCCTGATACATGTCAGAGCGCACAGGCGGTGTGCTGGGCAGCAGGAAAGGGAGGGCAATGCGATCCATTACTTCTGTTTACAGCGTGTAGGGGAGTTCTAATTAGATACCTTTTAGAATGTTCTGGAAAGGTCACTGCTACTGGACAGAGGTTGATACATTCCACAACTGTCAGAAAAAGGCTAAAAGGGCCCCCAGCACGTTCTGACCTTCAACCTCTATTAAATACTGCACTGTGCGTAACACTTCAAAATAACGGCTGCAAATCCATTGCTTATTGTTACATTTAATAACATGTAACAAACAGTGATTTTGTTTGCATTCTATTATAGGGGAGACCGGGGACAGTTGTGACATTTTTTTTACCTTTCTCTCCATTACGCACAGAGCTAGTTTGACCAGACTTTGATACAAACAACTTACATTTGTCCTCTACCAATCCCCATAGTTATCCTATTTTAAGAGCTGATATACATACAGCAAGAGCTCTTGAAATGTAACGGGTCCGGATGAACCCACAGCCAGGGTCCATTGTAACGGTGGTGGGGTCAGATGTAACAGTCTGTGAAGAATAATTAAATAACCAACAGCACATTTAATTTAATTCAAAAATGTAATGTTTTATTGAATAAGATCAATTTTCACATGAAGCAAATATGCTTGTATTTAATTCAAAAACTGAATCTTTATTGGAAAATAAAAATGTTCATATAAGGCTTTTTTTTGTCGTTATCCTACTTTTAAAACTTTTTAACATCCCTAAAATGCTAGGCCTTATCAAGCAAGAATATGTCACTCTGAGTCACAATTGTGATATATGAACATTTTGTTTCCTTCAGTGCAAGATTCATGTGCCCAAATATAGTTCAGCTAATGGTGTATGGGATCAATTGTAACACATGTTACAACAGGCCCCAACCCAGGGAGCCATTACTAAACCTCATGTTCTAGCAAGAAACAACAAAACTAAGAGCAATCAATTGTGTCAATTATAAGTACAAGGATCAGGGATGAGGATGCTAAAAGCCTGGATTCATAAACTGGATAAAACAGGTATATATCACAAGAAGAAAATTGGGGGAAAAATGTACTCTTCTAGGTCAAAAATCGATTTTTGTAGCTACAATCTCAGGGCTTTGGCACAGACTGCTCCTCTTCCACAGGCAGACAGAGGCTTGAACTGCATGTGCCCAGTGAGTGATGGATGGCACAGCTTACTTCTGATTGGAGAAATTCAAGGTGTTACAACCGTCCCGTGTTACAACTGTCCCCGGTCTCCCCTGTCCATTATGATATTATAAATGGTATCCGGATACAGATTTAAATATTGTTTTTATTTTCACCAATCAAGACAGAGCTAAGTAATAATTATGGTGGTGATATTTTGTGTGTGTGTGTGTGTGTGTGTGTGTGTGTGTGTGTGTGTGTGTGGACACCTGTAGTGAAAAGTTTGGCAATGTCAAGTTTAAACAAAGGATTATAACATGTTTTGGGGATATACAGTTTGATTAAAAGAAACGTTTCTCATATTTATAGCAATGCCATTGCTGATACAATGTTTATGCCTCCATGTATTGTGGAAACATTTCTGAAACAATTCGCTTTCTGCCTGGTTGCTTATTTTCTAGGCACAGGGCCACGACAGCGAGGTCCAATAAGGCATGTTATTACCCAAAACGAAATTCGTCAAACTGACAATCTGGCACGCTAAACAAACCTTGAATTGCAAGTGCCACTTTGATTTATGAGTATTTTACGCTCGCTTAAATACAAATACAAATATTATTTAAAAAAATATAAAACATAATTTGAATGGTCCTTGCCAATGTATACCTGGTTGTGAACACTAAGCGGATACCAATACAGTTGGTTTTATGTTGCAAATGTTTTAAACTTTTGAAACTAATCTTACTGTTGTTTTGCTGTAGGCTATACTGGTTATTACAAAACACAGCTGATTAAAGTCGGATCATAGCTAAAGCATACGGAAAACATTTTGTAAAACATCACACACAGTTATAATTAAGATCATAACCACTCAGTCTTTACATGTAACATTATGTAATGCTTAAAAATAAAAGCTGAAATCTTAGCACTGGGCATTGTCTCGCCAGAACTTAATACGCAGCTGAAGGAATGCTTAATATATATATATTACCGGTCAAAAGTTTTAGAACACCCCCATTTTTCCAGTTTTTATTGAAACTTAAGCAGTTCAAGTCCAGTGAATAACCTGAAATGGTACAAAGGTAAGCGATAAACTGCCAGAGGTTAAAAAAAGTTTAGGTTACCAAAAACTGAAAAATAATGTACATTTCAGAGTTATACAAAAAGGCCTTTTTTCAGGGAACAAGTAATGGGTTAACAACTTACAGCTGTTCTGCAGCAATGGAAGTAAATTAAGCCTTGAAAGTTGATGCTAACAATTCCTACAGGTGTCCCAACTTTTGTTGATTACTTACAAACCCTCTGTCTGTATAAAAGCAGTGTTGGAACAGACTGTGTTACTACACCCTCTTAAGCATTATTTGGACAGTATTGTACTGCAGGAAGTAGTATATTGCTCTCATAATGGCGAGAAAAAGGCAATTAACAAAGGAAGACAGACAGACCATTATAACCCTTAAAAGTGTAGGTCTTTCCTTTAGAGAAATTGCAAAGAAAGCCAAGGTGTCAGTGAGTACAGTTTCCTACACCATCAAAAGGCACCTGGAAACTGGAGGAAACTCTGACAGGAAGAGGTCTGGCAGACCCAAAGCCACAACAGAATCAGAAGACAAGTTTCTGAGAGTCAACAGCTTGCGTGATAGGCGGCTCACAGGACAACAGCTTCAAGCACAGCTTAACACTGGTCGAAGTAAGCAAGTCTCAGTTTCAACTGTGAAGAGAAGACTTCGAGCTGCAGGTTTGACAGGTCGAGTGGCAGTAAGAAAGCCATTGCTAAGATGGCAAAATAAGAAAAAGAGGCTTGCCTGGGCCACGCCAGTGGACAACTGAAGAGTGGAAGAAGGTCTTATGGACCGATGAATCAAAATTTGAAATCTTTGGTTCATCACGCAGGGTTTTTGTACGCCGTCGAGTAGGCGAAAGGATGGTTCCTCGGTGTGTGACACCAACTGTCAAACATGGAGGAGGAAGCGTGATGGTCTGGGGCTCTTTTGCTGGACGCCAGAGTCTGCGACTTGCACAGAGTGAGTGGCACCCTGAACCAAAACTGCTACCACAGCATTTTGCAGCGCCATGCAATATCCTCTGGTATATGCCTAGTTGGTCGGGGGTTCATCCTACAGCAAGATAATGACCCAAAACATACCTCCAGGCTATGTCAGAACTACCTTAGAAGAAAAGAACAAGACGGTAGGCTTCAAATCATGGAATGGCCAGCACAGTCTCCAGACTTAAACCCCATTGAGCTGGTTTGGGATGAACTGGACAAAAGGCTGAAAGCAAAGCAACCTACAAGTGCAACACATTTGTGGGAACTTATGCAACAGTGTTGGGAAGAACTTTCCGAACAATATTTGATTTCCATTGTAGAAAGAATGCCACGAGTGTGTTCAGCTGTTATATCTGCAAAAGGTGTCTACTTTGATGAGTCAAAAATTTAGATTAAATTTTGTTAAACAAAACGATTCCATGATTTCTTTTTTATCTCCAATTGTTTATTTGTTCTATGCTTTAATTTCAGAGTACATTGAGACATTAAACTGCGTAAATTTCAATAAAAACTGGAAAAATGGAGGTGTTCTTAAACTTTTGACCGGTAGTGTATATATATATATATATATATATATATATATATATATATATATATATATATATATTTATATATATATATATATTCCATCAAAAGATGTTAAGAAAAAGGGAAACGGTGATAATACTGACATTATTATTATTATTATTATTATTATTATTATTATTATTATTATTATTATTATTATTATTATTATTATTGTGACAAGTAAGCTATTTTAAAAACAACTAACACATATAGCCTCACCATTGGCATGATCATTGAAATGTAATTCCATAAAAATAATTATTACAATGGTAAGACATACAAATATGATGTTCTATAGAACTGCCAAGCACTGTCCTGATTATATTAATGTTAAAAACGCATACAGACGTGTGTAGGGTATACCCTTATTAAGAACCAATCTACACAAGCCCATTCTGCAGGGCTGGGTGGAGACCGAGCCCGCCCCACACCGCACCTGAGCATACGCTCGGCAGCTGTTACTGAGCTTCTGGAGAGAAGCGCTGCTAGATGACATCATGCCAGTGCAAGGGAAGAGACCGCTTGGTCAGCTGCTGCTTCCACCATGAAGAATATGTTCATGTCACACATGCAGAACTTTGGATATGCTAACACAGTGGCACTCAACTCTGGTCCTTGAGATCTAGTCCAGTCCAGGTTTTTACTCCAAGCAGGTTCTAATGTAGTTAATTGAAGCTGTTAAGAGGCACTAATTTAGGACCTGCTTGGAATAAAGACCAGGACTGGGATTGATCTCAAGGGCTAGGGTTGAGTACCACTGTGTTAACGTGCACTCGCTTATGTTACTCTTTCCTTTTTATTTTGATTTTTTTTTTTTTTTTTAATTTTTTTAATTTTTTTCTCCCTCCCTCGAAGCACTTTTTTTCTGCTTTGGCATGCTGTCTTTCGTATTGAGCTAGCTTCATTGTAGATGATTGCTTATTACAGTACAGTACGAACTAGACCTGGAGAGCTACTGGGGCTGCTGGTTTTCTTTTCGTTACAGCTACTTAATTGAACCAATTATTGGCTTAATTAGTCAAGATTAACAGGTGTTCCAGATCATTAGCCACTGATGATGTGAAGACACCTATAAAACCTGCTGGATAGGGGCTCTCCAGGACCAGGGTTGGAGACCCCTGAACTAGATTAGGAGGCAGTGTGGTCCAGTGGTTAAAGAAAAGGGCTTGTAACCAGGAGGTCCCCGGTTCAAATCCCACCTCCGCCACTGACTCATTGTGTGACCCTGAGCAAGTCACTTAACCTCCTTGTGCTCCGTCTTTCGGGTGAGACGTAGTTGTAAGTGACTCTGCAGCTGATGCATAGTTCACACACCCTAGTCTCTGTAAGTCGCCTTGGATAAAGGCGTCTGCTAAATAAACAAATAATAATAATAATAGATCGTTCCACTGCTGCCGCCTAGAGGTGTTGGTACGCATTACAAGACCATACACCAGGAAACAACCTAGGAGTTCCAAAAGCGAGAACGTTTAATCGTATGTCAGTTCAGTTAATGAGACGCATGGTCATTTTATCAGCGTCATCGAAAGGGCCTTAACTGGAAAGTCTAGAAACGAGCGTGTTTTAGTTTCATCCTGATCGAGGAGTGTCGTCAAGGAGTGGCTGCAGTTGTGTTGTGGTGTTTGTCGACTTTGTTTCTTTGAATTTGTCCTCTGGGCAGACCTCACAAAGCACACACCATGAATCATTAGGAGCATATTCACCAGGAACAAATGCCTTTGATAAATCAATTAGAATTAAAAGGTTGATTTATTTATTTTAAAAAAATATAAAAATGACAGTAGACACATATCACTCACACACACTTAAAAAAAAAAATTATATTACAAAGAGTTTGTACAAAACACGTGCAATTCCTAATTTTAAGCTTAGAAGACACAGCATGTGATAGACGACTTTCGCTATATTTTGTACACGAAAATGGCCCGGATTTAGCCATGAACAAATGTGTTACAAGTGTTACAAGCAGGATGAACAAATAATACTTTGGTCCAACACTAGTATTCAATAGCGGCCGATTTAGTGAAAAAAAAAACCCCACATGTGTGTGTACAGCTAATCCATAGCAGATAATACAGCTTGCAAGTTGAAAAGATCAAAATAAAAATAAACATTAAATATTGGTTTTTAAAACAAACCCCCAGCTTGATAAATATTTCTAATTTAGAAAAGTCAATGTCAAATATTTGTCTTCTTCCAAATCTGTATAACAGCTTTTGGTCAATTATTGCTTAAATAAATACATTTAACTCATTGTGTAGCAGTTACATGTACGGTTGTGCAGAACATAAATAGCATTACATATTAGAAATGATGTTGTTAAAACGACTGCTTCCTTAAAATGCAAAAGTTAAAGAACGTATTATCCAAACCTTAATGCAAGTGCAAACAATGGGTTGCAGGCTCATACCAGATAAATTTAAAACAGTCTTTTGAAAAACTAAAACCTTATTCTATAGGGGAATGCATGCATGTGGATCTGTTAAACCGACAATATAATTGACAATACATTTAAAGAGCAACAACGCCTGTTTGAATTGGTATAAATTACTACTTGTATTCATTCATTAAATAAATGTTCGACTGGACAGCGATTTCACCACGCGGCACGGCTCCAGGCATTCATTCCGTAGAGGTATGGATGATAATGGTAGGCTTTGTACATGGATTTCAGCAGGGACGCTCTGATCAGATCTTCTGTGGGCAGGAACGGTGATTGCTTTTGGAGGGGGTCCATACCGTACTCGGCAGTCAGCAGCTTCCGCTTGGTTTTGTACCTTCTGTTCTGGAACCAGATCTTGACCTGGGTCTCGGTTAGTTTGAGGCTGTGTGCTAAGTGGGCTCGTTCCGGGGCCGACAGGTACTTCTGGTGGCTGAACTTCTTCTCAAGCTCTAGCACCTGCAGGTGAGTGAAGGCGGCCCTCGAGCGCTTCTGTTTGGCGGACACTCCTTGGCTTGCGTGGTCTGATGTAGTGGGACAGGACGATCTGCTCCATTCTGTGAGAAGAAACCAACGCCATGTATCAGAGAGTCTAATAATAATAATAATAATAATAATAATAATAATAATAATAATAATAATAATAATAATAATAATAATAATAATATGTAGATGTACACTAATCATTATTACATAGTTAAATGCGTTTAAAACCATAGAACACAAAATTAATGAAGCTAACCTATAAAATAAAAGGTATTGATTATTGTGTAACATTTCAAAGTCCTTTGCTTACTGCAAGGTAAACTAGCGTAAATATCTTAAATTAGAAAGCTATGTAATACACCGTTTATTATTTCAACGGGCATTAGTATCCAAATTAACAAAAATAACCTCCAATTTAGAACCTGGTATAGGATAAAGTATAACAAACTGCAGACTTTCTTGTTTAACATATTAAAGACCCCAAATCATGTTATTTATTTATGTATTTATGTATTTATTTATTTATTTAAAATAAGTGCATGCTGTTTCTGTATTTAGTCATGAACACGACCCAAGCCTAAAACACAGTTTCATTCAGAACAGTTAAGTGTATCTTACCTTTCTCTCCGTGAGGCGGTGACACGCCAGCTGTTGTTAGTCCCACTTCTTGCGAGTCGGTTTTTATAACATTGCTAAAATCCTGGACAATTTCTGCCACTTCTTTTTTTGCGTTTTCCCCACTCAGCTCAAACTCCCCAAAAGGTAACTTTGCGCCTACAGCGGCAGAGCGCTCTTCTCTAGTAGAGAATTCTTCGACCCGGTTGCTGCAGGTTTGTGGGAAAAACGTATCGTCTTCCCTGTTTGCCAAAATGTCTTGGATGAGAAAAGACGTCAAAGGTCTGACAAAAGATGACATATTTTCTGACAAACGTTTCCTCGATTTAGTCTTCTCCACACAGAAACCAATGTCTCCCGGATAAAAAAGCACGCTTCTATTTATTTCCCCCAAAGACTTTGAGTGTCTAAACTTTTTCTTTTTAATTCTAGCTTCACCTTACTTTATACACTACTTACAGACCAGCTTCTTCCTTCCTATTGGACGCGGAGATACACCGCTTCTGATTGGCTGTCTTTGGCCCTCTACAGCACTCAATGTAGTTAAACGTCCCGCACAGAACTGGAAGACAGAAACACAGTAAACAAGCATTTAAATAGTTTATATACTGGAATTGTTTATTTCGCCTAGTTTATAGTAGTGACGGTATTTAATTAATTAAAAGATAAAAAGATTAAACTGTAGTCATTCAATTTAGTTGCAAATATATAGCAAATGCCAATCGAATTACTTATAATAAATGTGATTTATTTTCGTACAGTTGCAATGTGTGCAAAAAGGTGCACCTTTTCTGTATCTGTCTATATAGTTTGTATTATGATGTTCTGTAATGTGCTATTTTATTACGCGATAACCTGTAATGAGCTGTTTTATAATGCGATACTTTGTACTGTGATATCTTGTAACAATTGTAAGTCGCTCTGGATAAGGGCGTCTGCTAAGAAATAAATAATAGTGTGTGTGTGTGTGTGTGTGTGTGTGTGTGTGTGTGTGTGTGTGTGTGTGTGTGTCTGTATATAATAATAATAATAATAATAATAATAATAATAATAATAATAATAATAATAATAATAATAATTAAGAAAATGGTTTGAAGAAAGACGAGAAAGGACAAGGTAGTTAACTCCTGGTTAACGGGGGCTGTAATCGATGGACGTGTTTTATCTTAACAGCAAGAACCTTTGTGTGTGTGTGTGTGTGTGTGTGTGTGTGTGTGTGTGTGTGTGTGTGTGTGTGTGTGTGTGTGTGTGTGTGTGTAGTGTCACTTTAAGTCCAGTGAGCCTGTAAGTGGGCATCGATTAGCTTACACGCTAATTCAGATTCCACCGGTGATTATTATCACCGCAGATAAATTGCATGGTTAACTTATCCACGTGTCCGGGACCTCGCGAGCTACTGTAAGAGGAGCTGGGTGATGTTTACTGATACAACAAGTTTAAAGATTTCCTGTAACTTGAATTCATATGTATTTTAAACTGACCGCATGTTATAAAACCACAATATAACAATATGCGCATTTGTAAACGTTCACTCGCAATGCTGTGTTAAGGCCTGTGCTCGGCACGTCTTATTGTATTATATGTATTATTTTAACAAACAACTGTGTATTTGTTTATAAATATCTTAATATAGTTTCAAAATTGCAATTACATTGAACCGTTTCTCATTTTCTGCCTTAAAAAACTCATTATAAAGTCAGTTCAGCTTGGAACCTTCTCCCTGTCATTGCTATCTTTGTCAGTATCTTTGTTTTCTCTGTGTACACCAGTGATATTTTGAATACACGTCTCGAGTTTAAGTGCCGCGCACTTTGTCCTCATGTGCTGAAAGACGTGCAGGTGGGATAATGGATCTGATAAAACATGGAAAAAACACACACGAGAACGCTCTGGACAAAATATAGTAAAGGGGAAGCAATATGATTTAGTAGTGACATGTGGAGAAAAGCTAAATATTATCTGTAAATAATAAAACACAATAAACTGTATTCTTTTTTTCATATATATTTTGTAGATTTATTAGACATTTGAATAGGTTAATATGCCACATATTAGTCATAGTTGTTTTTTTCTGTTGAATAAATACATGGCTTTTGATGAATACATACTGAAGTTCATGGGTGTCAATCGAGTTTATTGTAGAATTATTCATTATTAAATAAAGTAAAATTGCATTTTTTTAAAATTAATTTACTATTTATGGATAAGTACAAATTCAAGTCCATTATTACACTGAAGACATTTAAAAACACTTGGCCAATCACAACATTTATCATTTCATTAATTTAGTATTTCTTTATCATTGCAGAGTATCAAGGTTATTTGTTTTCGTTTCAGTGTTCATGTTGGTCGACCTGCAATTCAAGGGAAAGAATGCAAAAAATGTAACTTTACAAAGTTTATCAGACATAACTCAGCAGCATCGTATTAGGGTTACATTGCAAGTGTACCACATCATTTTGTTTTGTAACAGCATATATGATAAGGTCTACATTACCCAATCAATACCTTTTTAGTTTTTTTTTTTCTAACTACATTTTATCTACAACAGACTTTTTGACTTGAGTCTGGCAGAGTTAACCCTGATAAAGATTTGAACCCATAACCTTGTTGATCCTCCACTAATAGCGGTGCCATTTGGTTGATTTGACAGATGGGCGCTAAGGGACGGGGAGCTGCATGAGGAACACTACCCCAAGAGAGCTGCCGAAGTGATTTGGAATAAATAATAAACAATGAAGCTAGCTTAATACACTGGTTTTAACATGCCAGCTACCACTGGATGTACCGCACGGTTGCCATATAGGTTGAATCTACACATAAGTAGCAGTGGGATTATTTAATAGCTGTTAAATCATATACCCTAAAGAATGATGTTGTGATAGTTGGTGCAGTGGGCTAATTCTCCAGTCTTTCCTACTGTGAGATTTTTGCAGATCTGCAGTACGTTTCCCAAACCGCTCCTTCCTGTTAAACACACTGTGAATTAAGGCTGTTTATTGCAGATCATGCACAGCGGTATGAATGAAATGCAATCACTTCTAGGCAGACCTCCCAAAAAGGCATGCTTTTCATCTTCAGTTCCACAGATAAGACGATATGCACAGATAACTGTATTGCACATCGCTGAGCTGGTTGCATCTCCTGCACTCCTTATCTAACCCCTTGTGACAGATTTATTAGGGAATAGGATCCATGTAGTATTTTCAGGGCTGCCCTCCGTGTCAGACCCATGTTCTGGGGAGTGAATGAAGTTATTCAACATGACTTCCTGTAGTTCATGCTGGGTGGCCATGGGGAGGGAGCGCCTCCTGTGCAATATGTTGAATAGATTAGCAGGGAAGCCTCACCTGTAACACACATTGTGAACTGTTTGTTTGTTTGGAGTTAAGAATTGACCTCCTTAGACAGGCCAGGGAAAGTTGTGTTCAGTGGAAAATCGGATGGATCATCACAACAACACTATCGCAGTGTCTCAATTAGGATGACGCATAGTGCTTCGGAGGAAACAAATACATTCTTTGCTCCCCTGTAAACATTTTTTCTAAACGTCTTTAAAACTCACACTAGCCGTGCAGCCAGTCCTGGGATTAATAACTACCTTCAATAAACTATGTTATGTAACTGCCCAGGGGCCAGCTTTAAAAAACTTGGATAAAAGTGATCCAGATTTTTTAATCAAGATTATTTTTTTTTGTTACATTTTTAATTATTAAACACGCTTGAGTGTTGACTTCTTCATGTGTGAAGGTGCAGTCAAGTCAGAGTAGATTTAGAAGGGTCCTGATTGTTAAAGCTCCTTTACCTGGTCACTTCAGTAATATACTGTGCTGGACCTAAACGAGGGAAGTTTTTATATTAATATTGGTTTCACGCCATTTAAAACTTTAATTTTCTCATCTGCAAAATGCCAGCGCATTTTGAAAAACAATGAAAAATGTAATATTAATAAACTGAAAAACAGAAGCTTTATATATCATATTTAAGGATTCCTGTAGCTTATGTTTTTTAAATCCTGTGTGGGCTCGTATCTCAGACTGTTTGAGATACCAACCTTATATTCTCAACTGTATGGAAACTCCATGGGCAAAATGTAATGGTCAACTTCACTTTCACCTGTGACTTTATAAGGCTGCCATTGTGTTTATGTGACTTTCTGGTTTCAGGATTACTAAAACCACTTTGAGATATTGGCTTTACATCTGGTACGCAGCTGCATTCTATTATTCTAAGTTTGTCCAATATGACTTCTATGGCATAACAGATTCACCCATTCCAGGTTTTAATACCAGCTTGATTAGCCACAGTGTATAGTCAACCAGCTCAGGTGTGTCTTCTTAAACTCATAGTAAAACCAGCAATGGAGCAAACTGCTATGCAATGGGAGTCTTCTTTCCATGCCTGTACTTTATTCTCAAATAATGTAGTACTTTTTGAATCGGGTAGTTTGAAATGATATTATCAGTTGAGAGGGCAGTTTGTCCAGAGACCACGTGTATACCATATTACTGTAGCAGCATAACCCAACACCGGTTGTTGAAGTAGGGTTTGACCTTTTGATCCAGGAAGACATATGTCTTAAACTCTGTGTTTTTTTGTTTTTTTTTAACTAAATGTATCCTGGCTGTTTCGCTGATGGTTCGGAGCCTACTTGCGTTTCAGAGCTCAGTTTATCATCTAGCAAACAAAACAGAATTCAATGAAGTATTTCAGCTCATCGGTTATTTAAAGACTGTCCTTCAGACGAGAGTTTACTTGGAATGCAAAGTGTATTTTTGAATAAACACACTGAGTTCTGTTTTAATGATCTAAGCAGTGGCACATCTTAATAGCCTCACCTTAGACGTAATAAACATGTTTTTCTGCAAAGCCTTTTTTTGTTGTATTTTGAATAGTTTGCAGCAATGCTAATAGCTGATACCCCAGTGTTCAGATCGTTAAAACAGACCCCTTCAATTGTAAAATTCTTAACCAACAAAAGTTACTAGTAGTGTGGCTTGAATCGTGGAATTCCTTATCTTCTTAAGAGACATACGTTGTTCCGTCTTTGAATATGTGACTGTAACTGCGTAATAAACTGATTAAACACACTACAATGTAGTAATAGGTGAACTTTTAACCCTTTCAGTCCTGAATTATTTTTGGTCAAAATGAAGTTTGTATAATTCAAACTCCTTTATTGAGTATACAGGAGAACAGGACAAAAAAAAAGATTTTGTACACATATTTCTACACGACCTCAGACTGGGTAGGGTTAAGGTTAGGGGTAGGGTTAGGGTTAGAGTCCCACGAGGTTCCAGCGTGATTTCCAACTGCATGTGTTAACGTACGGGGAGCTAGGAGAAGGACTGGAAGAGTTAACCAAGGATATGGAGCCTTAATTCAGTTTGCTTAAATGCCTTTTAACATATATATTTCTTTATAAGAATAGCCATTCTACTGGGAATGCCGAAGAAAGACAATAAGGTATTTTTGTAGATGTGGTAAAAGTGGTGTAATGCGCCCTCTTGTGGTTACATAGTATCACACTTTAATTTGGAATCGCCATAACTCATTTGGTGAGCCTCAATTAAACACCCATTAATCGATGAATCGCCCTGGTGCCTCACGCCTCGCGTATATATTATATTACTAGCACATGCATGTTTTTAGTTGTATTTAAAAGCTATTGTGAATAATCTACACATGTATTAGTGTGATTATTGCTATGTATCTAATGTCTGATAGAACATTTCCACTGCAGTGGGTCAGTAGCACTACATTCGGTTCCAATTACTGGGATCTGAAGTAACGACAAGTTGAGAATTTAAGTGAAGACTTTAAGTGTACTAGAATGAAGTCACAAGTAGACTCTTTGGCTTTTCTCTTTCTCTGCAGTAGAAGAATGATAGCGGTAAAGAGACCGTGCTACAGAACTGTTTTCAAGCACTTTAGAAGTATAGAACACTCTGCACTTTAACCTGATTCCAATTCACTCGCCTGTCATCCTGTGTAAAAGCACTCTACTTCACAAGAGGCTGGATTCCATGGGGAACAGGAACACATTTCAGCTGAAAACCAAGTTGAATATCTTCCCACAATCATTTGCTGTCTGGACTTTGCTTGTGGCTTGTCTGTTATCAACAGCTCTTACTAGCGACGGAACTAATTGCATAGCACTTTGATCCATTCCTGGTTTTACTATGAGATAAATAAGACACACCTGAGCTTATTAATGATACAACAAGGCTAATGAAACACATGTTAAAACCTGGAATGGATGCAACTGCTATGCAATGGGAGTCTTGTTTCCATCACTGCATAACATTACTGATGACTGTGAGCTTTATGGGGGAAGTTATTAAAAGCTGAACATGCCCTTCCTTCTTAAAAATCATGAAGTCAAATGAAACCTGCTTAATAATGTTATGTTAACACATTGAATTACATACAGCTTTGTAGTTTTCCATATATTTAAAGAAAAACTGACAAATGAGAAGTGACATTTTGAAATCTGACATGAAATACTGTACTACTAGTATGGCTTCCGGTAGACTTCTGCAATATCATTTAGTAGTTTCTTTTGATTACATGATGTTAAACAAAAGATTATGTTCATATTTTTTCTTTATTTTATTTTATTTTATTGTCTCAGTCCTAAAATTCTAGGTGATCCAAACTTTCGGTTATAGCTGTGGAGAGAAATTCATGAAAATATTCCCCATTGCCTGCTCTGTTTTGCATTGGCCAAATAACAAATCATGTTATTGTGTGTTTTTAAAAGAGTTTCAAGAGGCTATCATTAAAACTGAAGTGCGTAATGGTGGGTGCTTGTGGTTTATCAGATTTGCCAAATGCATCCCTGAAAGCGTCTATATCTTATCCTATGATAGGTGTAATTCAATTGCAGCCAGGCTGTACGACCGTTTTCATTTCTTCACTTACACAGAGGAGGGTATCTGGGCAATCTAAATTAAATAAGTGTTCTGTTGTAAAAACAACTTATCTGAAAGTAGGGTGCTGTATTTCAACAACATGCCTGCTTTAGTTCAGTTCACTATCACTAATAGTTTTGTCATTCCCTCAGTGTTAAACCTTGGAGGAAAAGGGAAATAAATACATGTTGTTTATTTGCTTAGTGCTTTCTAAAAGTAAATAATATGTATAGGCCAATACCATGGACCAGCCTGTTTTTTTAACCCATTTAGCACTGCATAATTGTTAATGTTGTTATACTGAATTTGTCCACCAGATGGTGCATTGTGACTTGATTGTCCATTACATCACACAGACTGCACCGTGTGGCTCTTCCTACCATTAATTTCTTGATGTACACAAACCACAGGCAGTTTAGATTCAGCTACAATGTATCTCATGGTTTAAAGCAGTTTGTAATGAAAAATGGGATTGAAAAACATTTAAAACTGAAAATCAGGACAGACAGAAAATAATAATAATTAAAAAGAGCAACATACTGTACTGTAACCAGAATTCATTCTTGCCAACCCTTTTGTCTGTACAATACAGGGTTAATGTACTGAATAACAAGCTGCAACCCAATACTGTAACCTCGTAAAGTGCTATTAAACACACTCAAAGGAAACCAAGTGCAAAATATCACCAGTAATCTGATCGCTGAGGTTTCTCACAGTTATAATAGCAATATCCAATGTGTTCTTGAGAATGGTGGGATGCTTTTGTCTTCTGGCCCTTTACTGGTCTTGGAAACTGCTGGGGGGGGGGGGGGGGGAGATAGCAATGTTCACTATGCTTCACCGTTTGTATGGAATAAATAAAGATGAATGAAATGTCTCCCTCTAGTGTCAGGTTACTACATTACCATGTCATTGTCACCAATTTACGGCTGAATCTTTCATCAAATATATAGAAGACCTTTTCATGGTTTCCTGGGTGAAGTTTTGTTTTTTATTTCACACAATTTTGCTTTTTAGTTGGATACATTTCATGCAAATAAATAAATAAAACATGCCATCAATGCTAGCATACCAAAACTTGTTCTTCAAAGCTTGGGTCCTTTTTTTTTTTTTTTTTTTTTTTAAACATAAGCAAAAAACAGGACCGAGTGGAGTTTGCCAGCACACAGCTGTGTGTTTATAAGAAATAATCTTGTTTTACCAGAATGCTGATGAGCTACAATTCACTTTTTTGCTCAAGTTCTCAAGGACGTGTTTATAGTTAGCAGACCTTATGCTCCATTACATCCCAGATGAGTGAAGTGCTTTAACGGTAGACAGATACCTTGCATGTTCCTATGGAGGGAGCAGTACAAGCAATCTCGATTGTAATCTCTATAAAACTTCCCACAAGATGTCTGTAAAAAAAAAAAAAAAAAAAAAAAGCAGCCAATAGTTTTGAAGAGTGGTTCTGGAATTTTGAGGAGTTCAAATGGCTTGAAGTGAGAAGTAAATACACTGTATGTTATCTGCTGTCAGTCACTTGCTCTTGGCTGGAGGTACTAGTAAATCAGGTTTAGATTGTAAATGTGGCAACAGCAAAAAAAACACTGGTGGGAAGAAAAGGAATCGACAAAGCTACTAGTTGAGGACCTTCAATCACTGGAAAGTTCTTGGCTGTTTCTGTGTCTTTTCTCATTGTTGGATATGTGCTTCACCCATGAACCGCGCCCTGGACTCCCTTCTCATGGTGTATATCGCATGTGGGGTGCTACTCTCAGAGGTGTATTACTTACACTGGTCGCAGTAAACAGAACAGTCCCATTTCAACCAGAACTGGGACAGACATTGGAACGTACACCCATTTTGTTGGAGTTAATCAAACTTTTTGTTCTTGTTCAACTTGGCCCGGACCCTGTTTCCAGTGGTTTTGGGGCTTGGCTAAATGAATGCTCAGTAACTGGGCAATCTGGCTCTGGGATTCATAATGCAATCTTCTGCCAGCCTGGACACTTTGATTGATTTATATTTAATTTCACTGTGGGAAGCACACTGGGTGATCCATATATTTAGTAAAGTCATTTGCATTTGTGACCAACGAGACAAACTTATGACATTGAAATGTTTCTGTTGGGGTTTGAACTGTTTTAACCATTCTTGCTCTTTTGAGGTTTATATGATATTCTAAATGAAAAGTGAGAAATACAATTATAATTGGTTACCACCCTAAACAAGACATTTCTAGTTTGGGTTTTAGTTTGCTCAAATGGTGAAAGATAAAACTTGCAGGTAATCAAAATGACGTTACTCTTTTTTGGATGTGGTACAACTTTGGACCTCTTTTAGCAACATGCATATGCATATCACAAGACAAATGGGTGCCTAGCTTATAGATATATCTTACAAAAATGTTTAAACCATGTTTTAATTGACAGGATTCATGACTCACAATGCTTCTATTTAGAAGAAGGATTAGTTTTGGGTGGGGATGAACAATCTTTCAAATGCCAAATGCAGAAAGAAAGTCGTTTATTTTGGATGTGATTTCAGAAGTTAGAAATTGCTGTAGAAGTCCCAAGTCTGACTAGTTAAGAGTAGTCTAGCTATTGAGGCCTCAGGGAGTCTGTATCATCTTCCGATTATTCTGTTTAAAATTCTGCTTACGTGGCTTTGTGTAGTTTTTGTTTTGGCATAAGTGACTGATGATCCCAAATGCTGTCCTCCTGTAAAAACCCATTGGCTTTCATATCTGAAGTATCATTGCTAAATTCTGCTCGCGTGTGTGACCTGGTGAGAAAAAAGCAATGTGAAGTCATTGCATATATCATGTTTAGCTTGATGCAGTAAATATGACCCCACTAGTTAACAATATAGCAATGCTTCAGTATATTAGTTTTATAAAATACAAATACAAATCTGAACAGTTTGCATAAAAGAAAACTCAAATAAATAATATGAAGAACATGGTTAAAGTGGTAGCCAATTAAATAAATGTATCAAACAAATAACTTTAATTTATTAACTTGTTACCAGGAATGGAATGTACCTTCAGTAGTGAGACCACCCCATTAGTAAGAACAAAACGCTCATTAAAGCCACATTTAGTTGTTCCATTGACTGTCCTAAATCGAGAGATCTCGCTGTACTACAGAAAAATTACTTCTTCCTCTGTAATTCACCTTTCAACGCAGATTAACCAAGTGAATAGTGTGGCAAGTTTCGGCAAGTTTCTCTGGTGTTACTTCTCTACCTTGTGTTCGGCATGCCACACTAAATCTCATAAGGGTGACTGGAGCCACTACCAACAGGGATAGATAATCTGCAGCATTCAAGTGGCCTGGTCTCCACTGTGTCTGGCTCTGTAGCATCCTGAGCAACTAGGAACAATGCAATCAGCCCGTCCACTAATTGTGTTGGGGTTGTTTCAATGGATCTCGTTGCCCAGAGGCTCATCCCAGGTGAAGGGTCTGAGATGTTAACTGGGTAATCAGATGTTAACTCGCAGTGTGTGAAAGAGACACTGAAGATAAAGCTAATCTGTAGCATCTGGAGGAGGAATTGAAAAACTCTGTTCCAGCACTACAGTCTGTAGGTCTCTTGGTTTATTTTATTTAATTGAATTGACTGATCCAGTATTAATGCTGTGTGGGTTACACATGTTTAAGTGAAGGATTTGAGATGTGTGGGATTAAAGAGGCTGCAAGAACAGATTTGGTTTTGTCAGATCCCAGCTAAGCTGTCTGTCTCTATGTAAATATTTTAGAAGTGATCAGGTTCAACCTTATGAATGGTGTTTGTATGCCTGCAGGTTGCTATCAAAAGAGACGATTTGTCCGATTTGGTTTGATATCAGGTGATGACTTTTAATGCTGTCTGTAATTCATCAAGTCTATAAATCCAGCATGCGGACAGCTAAATTACTGTATGTAATTAGACTAAGACTGGATAAGCATACTGTAGAATCTACGGACCCTATGACAGCTCAAATATAAGTGCCTATATAGTGGGGAATGTAGCTGAATACAGACATCTGATTAGTGGTTCTTTGTTTTATATACAAATACATTTCAGGTCGCTGCATGTCATCAATATGCAGGATCTACTAGAAATTATAAAGAGATTTCAGGTGGCTGTATCACATCAATATCAGGGTATACTATATATTTTGCTATGTACCATATATCAGTTAGATTATCTACCTTGTATTAATTTTGCCAAAATTAAAGTCTCCATTTTTTTTTTTTCGTATCGAATTGGCAGAACTGTTTATCGGCATACACAATTGGCCTATGTTTTATATATACACTGCAACCCCTGTTTAAAAGAGAACAAAGTTCATTTATCAGTTGGATTGAAATTCTTTATGTGTTCAGTTGTCATAATTGGTGTTTGCTCCATACCGCTGAGCGGCACACACGTGTTATGCAAACACCTTCTCTATCCTTTCTTTAGTTACATCTCGACATGCATTTCCGTTGTGTGTCAGTTTTACAGCCGCACCATTCAGGTTAACGGGTGTCCCCGCTTATTGGATTATAAACATCATATTCTGACCTTTATATCGACATGCAATGTCAGATTTATCTAAATATCATCTTTACTTTCAAAATCCTTTTAAAAGGACTTGCGATCTACAATCGCACCGCGGTGTTCGGATTTACTGCTAACTCCATTCATAGCTGAGTTGTTTGACACCAGCTTGATTGATTATAGGAAAACGACCCATTTCAATAGACACGATGTGTTTTGTTTCTTTTTAAAGTAGTTATTAATCTTCATTGTGAAATTCAAAACTAATGTTGGTAGCAAAATATTTTTTTCCTATATAAGTAATATATATAATGATACACATGGATATGTAAATGCCTTTGTATTTGTATTTTGTATCATAATTGTGCATTTAAATTTCAACATCCGAATTTGCTAAAGAGAAAATACACAAACCAACATTAGTAAAATTAAAGCCTACGGATATTACTGTGCTTTAGCATGTCCCTTTAGACGCTATAACATGTAGGCTTAAACTGGACAATTGATAATAGGTGAACTCGAAATTACCGAATGGTGATTGCAGGCACAATTCGATTTTTGTTTTGTTTGGTTTACTTTTTATTTATTTGTTGTAGCATGCACAGAAGCTGCTTTCTGTTAGTTTATCTGGGGCAGAAACCAGTCTGCCGTATTGTGGGGGGGAAAAAAGCCTATCGTCTGAAAACAGCCCTCTTCGCTATTATACATTATAAATATAAAAACGTCTACTAACTATCATTGGTATTTATTAGCCTATAGTATCGTTTGCATTCCTTAGAGTCCTTCATGTATTAAAAAAAATAATAATTCTGTCGCCGCTCGTTATTTATATACAATTACATTTGTTGTCCTTATCTGAACTGTGTGTGCCCTGTTAAGGTGTTTTTATTCGTGGTGTTTAAAGTAGGCGATCTGCGTATCCTGCTCTCAAAATGTGACATTGCTAACAGGAAGCGCACGTCGCCTTTGCTTCACACGTTTGCTACATTTTCAGACACGCTTTTATCCCGCGTGTGTGCTTTTGATTTCCCATCAACAGCGTACTTTACTATACCGCATTATTTAAGGACGCCGCGTTTATTTAGGCTTATCGGCTCCATGCACCTGAGTTATAGGCTGTACTCAGAAGTGAAATTTGCTGGGGCAATGCAACAGCCTTCAGTTTGGTTTTCATGTGGTGTTTACAGGTGTTTCACACCGAGGCTAGAGTCCTGATATACCCTGTTAATCAGCCTCCAGATAAGGATTTAGGTCTGGGCGTGACGTACACTCTAATTTTGACACGGAGAGTAAAATGCTATTTTTTCAGGGGGCAAAATGCAACATTACCTTGAAGACTGGTAATGGGGTAACTATTGAAAAAGAGCCTTCTGTTTGAACTCCAGTGTTAAACTATACAACCACGCGTGTTCTGCACGGTTCTTTATCGGCTCAGCGCATTTTGTTCGCGGTATCACACTGACTGCAAATTAATTTCGTTACTTAAATTTTAGCATTACATGGTTAAACTTAGTGAACACGTGAAAGCTTCAATATAAACATACAGATAAACGAAATAAGGAAATGCACTAATACTGTAGCGATCTCGGTTAACGCAGGCAGGCGCATCACGCAGAGCGAGGCAAGCCACACACAGGCGGAGGGCGGGCGCCGACCCGGGACCTCTCGCACTAAAGCATAGCGCCGGTTGTACTTTTATTAATTAGAAATTAGTCTTGAATTATTGTTGTGGGTTATTGTTTTTTTAGAGGTGGTCCTGTGGACGGGTGTTCTAAATGCAACCCGTTATATACGATATGTAGTTCAGTGCGTAAGAATATATATATATATATATATATATATATATATATATATATATATATATATATATATATATATATATATATATATATGCCCACAGGATGAAGTCAAGGATATAACGACAATATGTTGTTTTTAAATTAGTAATTATTAGTAAGATGTGTTTTACTCATTCTTTATCTGTCCAGATCTATGTGTTTTTATAACGCATGAATAATCGTATATAGACCCCTAATCGTTGTATTAGATAGGACTCACTGTTCGTTTAGCCTACATTTACAAAACCTTAAGAGCCCCAAAGGAAATATATTTTCGAACAATTGCTTTCCTGCTATTTTTTTTTTAACAATATATATATAGGACAATATCCTGCTGAATAATGTTACGTGAACATATTGAATTACACACCGCTTTGGTAGTTTGTGTCCCCATAACTAACAACTGGGAAATTTTAAAATGTGATTGATTTCTAAATCTAACATGAAATACTGCACTGTTCTGGATTCCGGTAGACTTTTGCGATATGTTTTTTTTTAATTCTGTGTCAATCCTAAAATTCTAGGGTGATGCAAACCCTTTGCCCAGCTGTGTTTAACACGTTCGAACAGCAATGATTGTCAGACAAAGTTGTATTTTTTTTCGTTCAAATATGTAATGTTGGCTTTATCCATTACATTTGAGCTTGCAAATTAAACCAAGCGCATCAACAGACCTGTAGAACGCCAGTGAAGCGTTAATGCAAACCAGGAGAATCAGGCATCTAACCAGTTTACAAATCAAAGCTACCTGTCAACTCACTGTGTATTTAACATAATTATACCGTGATGTGATAATTAAACACAATCCCCAGCCAAAAATTGCAAACTTGTACCAATTGGTTTAGGCTGTATATGCTTTAATATCCCACGGCTATAGTGTTCACTTATAAATCTGTTTAATTTAAAGGTTTTCTTTCTTAACACTTATTGAATGAGCGCATTTGAACAGTGAACCATGAAGTTAAAACCAATTCCGATTGTTAATTTAGGTTTGTAAATCATGCTTGCAATTCAAATATTTTAATTTCATTAAGTTTTTTAGGTTACATACAGTATACAAAAGCCTACACGATTAAACCCTTCAATTTGACAGTTTAAAAAAACAAAACATATGATTTATTATTATTATTAATATTATTATTATTATTATTATTATTATTATTATTATTATTATTATTATTATTATTATTATTATTAAGACCCTAAGCGAATATTTTCGGACATGAATCACAAATGATGTCCTTTTTGTTAAATGATTTGTTTTTAATTATTGATTTAGCATGTATTTTATGTAAACCCGGATTAGCCTAATGTTTTGTGGCATGCTCCCCAGCGTTATAGTCGCTTATAGTTTTAAAGTGTTCCTGTTACGTATTTAACAGGAAACACGTGTATTCCAAAGAACGTTCATGCTTAATAGCATCCGCTGTACCATATATTCAAGTGCGATCTGATGGATACATTCATTCTTAAAGATGACAGTAAAGACGCCTTGCTGAAATATCTGCGCTACTGTCTAGGCTCAAAATATATCAAGTTTGAATAACAGGTTTCCTGTACACCTTTAACGGCAAGAAGGGCAAAATGCAAATCAATTAGAATTACAATGCATTTTATTTAACATATTAATATTTGCATATCATGATCTTGTGTATATATATATATATATATATATATATATATATATATATATTTATATATATATATATATATATATATATATACAAATGATTTTTTTCGCAGATACATATACTAAGTGTTTGACATTGACATTCTATGTTTTTTTACTTTTTAAAATGGGAGTCTATCGAACCAGCAACATGTAAACTGAGAGAACTTCTGTATACAAAAGTACAAATGTCACCAAAAAAAAAAGTTGTTTTTTTTCTTTACAAAGAGTAGATAAATAATACAATTTTACATTTGAGAACGAGAAGAGCGATTGGATTCTGTGACATGGTTAAGTAATTGTAGAAATAAAACCAGGCCGTCTTTACAGCGTTTACCATATTGAAAAGCGATGCTCACTCAGTTATATGGGTAGCATAATATAAAAAAGGAAGGAAAAACGTCCCTACTTTTCAACAGCTACAAAACTGGATGTAATGCACTTTTACTGCAAGAATAATTGCATATGTTCAAAGGTTCTAGCCGATCCTTATTTTAAATGGGCGCAATGGACCTTACGCGCCATCAAAACAGTTTGTAACAATTCTTCAGAACAAAAGTCAATTCCTACGAGCCTGTGTAAATGTAAACGTCTCGTTTATTATTTCCGCTGCCGTGCAGTGTGGCGTAATGGTTAGGGCTCTGGACTCTTGACCGGAGGGTTGTGGGTTCAATCCCCAGTGGGGGGACACTACTGTTGTACCCTTGAGCAAGGTACTTTACCTAGATTGCTCCAGTAAAAACCCACCTGTATAAATGGGTAATTGTATGTAAAAATAATGTGATATCTGTATAATGTGAAATAATGTGATATCTTGTAACAATTGTAAGTCGCCCTGGATAAGGGCGTCTGCTAAGAAATAAATAAAAAAAAAAAAATGAAATATGAACATACACGTTTGCGTCACAGAGTTCTCACGACAGCACCACAACGCGTGCACTTTCACAACATATAAATCTATTACTAATACGATATTACATATAGAAATCCACGAGATCGAAACTGGAATTTGGTGCGGTTATGTTGCTGTGGTTTATAGTCTGAACCTCCAAATCAACTGCAAGTTGGTTCACCGTGAAATAGATTGTACACTCTTGTTTAAGAACACATGTCTTTTTTTGTTCTGTGATTTAAGCCCACCACCTCACCAGGCCCGGATTCCTTGCAGATACGCCTGTTGCCCCTGATGGTGCGCAACGCTTCCCATGTTTACATTCATGTTCATTAAATGGCCCGCAGTTGGTGCCGCGCTTGGCACCGCGGGTACCCCTGCGTAACTGCAGCTGTACGGGTTGTTGCTGTAGCTGCCATAGTACGTGTTGTAAGGACAGGGGCTGACTGTCACGTTGTAAGGAGCAGTGTATGCCTGGGACCCTCCCAGGCAGGGTTTGCCGTCTCGAACCAAGACTGGCACGGCGACCCTTCGCGGTGGAAGCGGGTGTCCCGCCAGCTCCAGGCTCTTGTCTTGCCGCTGCCTCTTGCACTTGTATCTCCTGTTCTGGAACCAGATTTTGACTTGGGTCGAGGTGAGTTTCAGCATGTTGGCTAGGTGCTCCCGTTCCGGAGCCGACAGGTACCGCTGCTGTTTGAACCTCCGCTCCAGTTCGAAGACTTGCGCTTGAGAGAACAGAACTCTGGGTTTCCTTCTCTGTTTGTGCTGCGGCCGGTCGGCTGAGTCACCCTCTTTTTTGCTGCCGCTGCTTGGAGAATCACCCAGACCGCAGCTTCCTATAGCAATTAATATAAGACATGTAAGAAATATGCTATATAACTGGCAGCACATTTTCAAGCACGTTAATAAATATGTTTATGCACATGCTCGCAAATGGTAAACTATACATTTTTTAAATAATATACCATTTAACTACAGGCCATTACGACACGTCTTAACCTTCAGTCATACTTTGTATAATTTAATATATCGGACTTCTCCGTTATTATTTATGTATTTGGTCTTCCATATTGTTCCCTGGTGTTAATAGATCTGATTTTTGTTGATTGTATCTTTGTGTATCATTAAGCATGCAATTAAAAAACAGACAGTTCTAAAACTGTTTATTTTGGTTCTATCTTAAAAGATCTCCTTTATTTATAAATTCATGTGGAAAAATGTTGTAATTACTTTGAAAAATGTAACTTTTTAAAAAATGTATTTATTTATTTATTTTACTGATAACTTTCTATAATTTGCCAGTTTACATTACGTTTTGTTACGCGGGTACACGGCAGTATTTTTTTTTCAGGATTTTTAAGCATAAATTGTAATATGTTTTTAAGCGTTTAGTTATGGAGCTAATGTATATATTTTTACCATCGTTGTTTATATTAGAACAAATATGGTTCCAGCCATTGGTAATTAAAAAGTTTAAAGCTATCATGTAGAAACAGTCAACAAAGTGACACATTAGCTGGTCGAAAGTCTAAGAGGTTCCTATTGAAAATAATTTCCATTTTGAGGATAGGCCTATATTTGTTTTATTATTTTGAATAACTTCCTTAATGTACAGTATAACAATATTATTATTATTATTATTATTATTATTATTATTATTATTATTATTATTATTATTATTATTATTATTATTGCTGTGATATAGTCGTTGTGTTTTATTTATCTGGAATGTTTACGTCACAGTTTCAGATTAAAATAATTTCAAATTCGCAATAAAACATCACGCAGTTAAAGTAACACATTTACCCGGCTCCTCGTTGGGATCCATTTCTTCTGTTGGAGATCCACAAGAACTCCTTAAGATGTCAAACTCGTCTGGACCGATGTCGCATTTCACGAGATTCTCTTCGGCCGTGCAGTCGAGTCTCTCCGGGCTGTAAAGCAGAGCGTCAGAGTTTTTCATTGGGGCGTACATGCAGTAAGGCGACTGCGCAGAAGACACGTCCGAGTCCTTCACCAGAATCTCTTGGTGCTGGAAAGCTTCGCGTGAATGGTGCTGTTGCTCCAGTTTCAAAATATCCTTAACCGAGAAAGGAGTCGAAGTGATCGGACTCGGAATCATCGCAAAAGCAAATGGAGAGAAAGTATAAAAGCAAAACAAATAAGACGATATATGCCCAAAGTAGAAGTTTTTTTTAACCCTATCAACCTCGGGTACATGTGCCAAGCTTTCTGTAGGGTAAAATATGCTTGTTTTTGGGGTTTTTTTTGTGCTGCTCCTCAAACAATGTAGATCTCCTGCAGATTCATTAACTTTCCCTACGGCTTTGTGTAGTGGCCCATAATGAGGTCTGCATGTACCTTTCAGCTCTCATTGAAAAAACCTTCCTCAGGTGGGCATTGGCTGGCTGGAGAACACGTGATGTCATCCATTCTAATTCCGTATCTCTCTCCCACCACGCCCTTTTATAATATTTGGTTATCGCCCGCAGATAGGAAATATAAACAATCTTAGGCACCTAGCTGTGTTTAGATTTGTGAAACCCATTATGCAAAACTACCACGTGGCTTTCACGAAAGATTGCGCGATACTTTACTGATATTGTAAGTGTTTTGAAACACACCTTATTTGCAAACGAGGTGACGTCAATCGCATGCAACTTCATTGGCTAATTTTAGATGTATTAATAATGACACATAAATATTACCACCGTTGTGGCTTTAACGTCACAATGATACAGAAATAATAGGCTAATCAGAAATGAGCTGTAAACGTAATGTACATGCATTGTACATTTTTTTTGACACATTAAAAATGAACGCAAGCCTATACGTGTTTAATAATTACATGGCTTTTATTTGCGGACTATATTCTATAAGGTTTAATGCGCAAAGTTGAATGTGATTGCACTGCACGCCGTGTTTCGTCCTAATGTGCAAACGCGATTGTTTCTGGAATCCTGGACAGTGTCCAAATCGCTTAAAACAATGAAGCTGAAGCATTACTTCCGATTCCCATCTCCGCAGGGCTGTGTTAGGCTGGGATGCCTGGCTGTCTGCACGCCCCCTGATTTGATCCGTGTTTGTTTTACTTATCGATGGCTCTTCTATCTGACAGCCCGGTCAGATAGAGAGGGAGCCAGACTGCTTTACAAGAAAACAATAGGGGAGAAATTTGGGGGGGGGGGGGGGGGGAATAACCCCAATCTCAATGGTGTAACCCCCATTATTATCACATTAGTGTCTATATTAGGCCCTAGACTTCGCAGATAAGAGAAGTGATAAGGACCACCTCGCAGGTTCTCAGAGGTACAACGACGGCAACTGAAGTCGTTTAGTCAAATTGCTACTTATAACAGCTATAGCGTACAGTAAATATCGGCGTGGAATACACAGCAACGCGAACCATACCAGCGCAGTGCCTCTGTAATAATGCCAATGAAAACAGGTCTGCAGGATACTTTTCAATTTGTATATTCGTACCATTCCTTGTAATATTGTCCCTGTATGTGAGAGAGAGAGAGAGGGAGAGGGAGAGGGAGAGGGAGAGGGAGAGGGAGAGAGAGAGAGAGAGAGGTTTGAAAGGCGGCGTAGTAACTGCAGTGTAAATAAATCAAACCAAACGGTTTAAATGATTAAGCAACCACTTGTTTCAGGACGTTTCGGGAAAAAAAAACCCTTTCACTGTGTAGAAAGAAAAGCACTGTTTACAATAAAAACCCTCTTTTTTCACACATATTTACCGTATATTACAATAAGGAGTAGTAATGATAACTATCAGAACTCTTTTGAATGGGAATAGAAAGGAAACAACATACACATGAAATATACCAATAATAATAATAATAATAATAATAATAATAATAATAATAATAATAATAATTAACCTTTTCGTGGATTCTTGTGAGAGCAGAGCGTTCAGATTGGTTGGCATATTGTTTCATGAAAGCAGGCCACAAGAAAACTAATAAAGCATAGCTTCGATTAAGCAGACGGTGTTTGCAGAATTAATAGGAAAGCGTGGCTTCCTGAACATTTTGTTTTATAGGCTATATTCAATTTGCTCAGACATGTGTAATAATTAAATAAAACGATATAACAAATGATGCTATTTTACTGTATTTCACACGATCAAAAGGGTTTTTTTTAGATTGATCTTTTGCACAAATAAAAATCGACAATTTAACTGGTCCAGACGCGAACGCTTCTTTTCTTTTAAAGTTTAAGTTTCCTTATCTGTTTTTTTCCTCTGTTTTGCTTTTCTACCTTGAAGCAGTACATCCATTTCAATTAAAATTCCTCGGCATGAATTCGGGACTGGTGTCTGCTGACAGCCCTGACAAAACAGCCATCGCCAGGCTCTTCCTCGTGCCCGACACGGGACTTCAACAACGGCAGACCTGCCCAGAGAAAAATAAACCGCAGAAAAGACATTGCATTATATATATATATATATATATATATATATATATATATATATATATATATATATATATATATATATATATATATATATATTCAAATGATAGTAAAATAATAATTTTAAATGAGAAACGAAAAACGCTAACCGAAAGTTGTATTTAAAAAAAACACAACTGTTTTTCATATTAGCGGATCAGAAACCTAATATATATTTAAATCATTCATTCAACAAGTGTATTTTAAACATGACATACCGGGATTACAGATTAAATATAATCGGCATATTTGATCATTTTAAATAAAACAAGATTATACTTGCAATTTTCCCCTTTTAGAATTTCACCTTTTTTTCTGTATTCTCTTAAAAGCTATACAATTATTGGCATTAAACAGACTTTCAATTCGGCGTATTAAAACCAGTATAAAAAGCCTCAATATATTCTTCAATGTGTCATACTTTTACTGATTCCTGTATTCCTGTGCAGTAATATTTATTATATTAGATTGTACTACTTTTTACTGTGTATATTGCGTGAAGATAATCATAACGAAATAATATTTAAAAAGGTCCGCCGTGTTTTCTCTTGTAAAGAAATATAAATATGTAAGACTTTATATATATATATATATATATATATATATATATATATATATATATATATATATATATATATATATATATATATATATATATATGGTAAACTGAAACAAAGGCCGTTAGCTTTAGTCTTCACTGACGATTGCTTTTATATTGATGATAAATGTTATATTGATCAGATTGAAACGCATTTAGACAGTGGCACTTTATAATACAATATCAGAGAATAAAGTCTGCTGAAGCTGTATTTGTTTGTGGTGTACAGTGTCATAGAGGACCATTCTGTAAGGACACAGGGCTGCACTGCCTACACATGAATATTATTTATGTGCGCGCGGTAAATCACAAAAAATACATTAGAGATTTATTCATTGCAGGATGCGTTAAAAACAAAACGAATATTGCAGAAGCGTGATTTATTTATTTTTTATCCAATTTCTTCAAAAGATCTATAGTTATTGGTGGGATTTTAAGTATTTGATGGAAACATCCATTTTGTTTTTCTTTTATCATACTTTGACCAAAAAATGTATTTTAAATGTATCCTTTGGGGGGGGGGGGGGGGGGGGGGGGGGGGGGTGCATATTAAAAAAAACAGATTCCCCCCAAAATACTTGCATTTATTATAACATTGTTTTTACATAGGGACCTTAATGTTTAATCTAATCGTTTGCATGTATTGCAATGTTTATAGAAAGAAACATTAAAGTTATATATTCAAAGGGTCTAAACAGGGCTTATGACTGTGATAATAATCTAGGATATGCCAGTCATCTCTGCTCTCAATATATATGGCACCTCTGGCTGTAGATGTCTCTCAGTATAAATTGTGTGTTTCTGTTTCACATTTTGTGTGTATATGTGCGTATATGTGTATAAACTTGTGGCCTCGCGTTGTCAAAGTTATCACACCTTGAACAACAGCTATACATTTTGTATCATTCAGTTATATATTTAATAAGACAAAAACCAATGTACTTACACTGCATTCTGTAGTCTTGTTCTGAGGATTATTATTGCAGTGGTTATAGAGAACAGACAATATGGTAACCATTATGCTGAAATTAACACTTTTACATGCTTGTGAAATAAGCATGTGTAAAAATATTCTAGAATTCCCATAACCCATGCTTATGATGTCAGTGTGAGCTTACAGGTGATATCATCAATACATTATCAGGTGACATCATCATTATCTTCATTTGTATATCAGGAATACTGGAAGGCAATTAGACTGACATTGCCACTGGTAATGGAGACCTTTTCTGTAGAATTTGTAGTGCAGAAAATGTCACTCAAAACCCATGTAAGGGTTTTCAGTTGTTTAGGGATTTTTGAAAAGACCAGGTGCCAGAAATGTGCTGTTATAATTAGTGTGAATTCGTGTCACCAGTGTTTTCCATTACAGATGCAACAGAAGGACCCCCTTATGAGGAATAAAAAGAAACATGTAACTATTTTGAGAAGAAGGAAAAAGAGACCACTACCAAAAAGCAAGAGCTTGCAGTTATTTCTCAACCCTTTTAGTCTGTCGTACAGTACCGCATTAACACACGATGTGGCAAATGTATTTTCTATTCAGCTGGTTAGCCCTGTGGTGTCCAGGGTGTACTTTTTTTTTTTGCACACAAGTTTACATTGATTCTCAGTTCACTGGACTATTAGTGTGCAAAGCAACAACAAACAGTAACATTACACCTTATCTCATGGGAGTGAAGAGGCAGCCGGCGCCAAGGTGAAATGCTTGGCTGGGACTGACGAACAGGAAGGGATGGGATGAGTACCTTTATCCTCTCTTAATGAGCTCTATCCTATTAAGATTAAAGATCCGACTGTATGATAAAATCCTGCACCACACAGTAAAGGTCCCCATATTGCAGTCCATTTCTTATTGCCTTCCTACCTGGACAACACCTGGGAGAATTTAGTACAGGACACACTATAATGTCCCTTTGCATATCTTCTGTCAAACTGTATGCTCTTGTTAAATATAGGATGCTGTTTTAGTTTATGTATAAGGATATGGAAATATTAAAGATACTGCTTGTTTTATGCCTGAGCCATTTTGCAAAATGGCTCAGCACTGCTCACAGACACTTGACTATGATATGAGAAGTAAATGGATTAAGTCATGGATTAGGATATGGTAAATAATCTGAGATTACAGGTGAGATGGACATGTTTATTACATACTGTTCTAGTGTCAGCATTGTAACCTCATGCAGCAGTGTGGAGTAGTGGTTAGGGCTCTGGACTCTTGACCGGAGGGTCGTGGGTTCAATCCCTGGTAGGGGACACTGCTGCTGCACCCTTGAGCAAGGTACTTTACCTAGATTGCTCCAGTAAAAACCCAACTGTATAAATGGGTAATTGTATGTAAAAAAAAAAATAATGTGATATCTTGTAACAATTGTAAGTCGCCCTGGATAAGGGCGTCTGCTAAGAAATAAATAATAATAATGCACATTTAGTTTTGTTGATGTATTTATAAATGCATTTTGCTGTTTTTAAAAGCTCACATTTTTATAATTAATTTGTATCTATTGACTTTTTTTGTATTCCTATTTTTTTGAGGTCACATGTGTTGCTTTGATCTTGGACTGTATTCACGAAGCTATTTAAAGACTGTTTTCAAGTATGTTTTGATCCATTAAGTTTGATATTAATGAAAATATTGGGTTCCTTAACACAGTCCTTAGTTTTTTATGACTATCAAACTAAGTAACTGTGGGTAGCTTTGTGGGGATGCTTCTTACTGGATATGAACCCAAAGCACCAGCTGTGGAGGGCAGTGAGTTGAAGGTGTGTAATGGGTTACAGGGTTTGTAACTTTTGTTGATGGTCAGGTATTTTATGTAGAATGTAATATGTTCAGTGTATATGGCTTCTTTTGAAAATCAATACATTTTTCTATTAACTGAAATAAACAGAATATACCCTGTCTTCATCTGTACTTGTCTAATGCATTTTCTATGATGTACAGATATTAAGATAAACACACTATTATACATATTACTTATTTTGTTTCTATATTTTAATATGTTTGTATTGCTGTTCATAGTCATTAAAAACAAAATCTTACTTCGAAAATAAGTGGGCACTGTTTGTTCACCTTTTTTTCATGCAACTGCTTAATCATCATCATCATAATAATATAATAACAAGTGTCACAAATATTCTCTACATATTAAGATGTAATAGAAAGATTAAACCCACGTGGTGTTTTATAGACATAGCTTATTAAACTAAATTTGCATTCCTTATATAGGTTTGAAAGGAGGTATAACTCTTGTAAATGTAAAATGAAACACGTGGCTGTTGACAAACCCTTTCATTTAAAACTTATTTCAGGATGTTTGGAACAAAGGCCCTTCTTATTGGTCTATAGTCTTCTGCCTTTAAACAGAAATGCAAACGTATCAAAGTGGTGCATCTGGTAAGAGAGTAGTGGATTGGTCATGGTGTAGACCAAGTTACACAGACGCAAACTGTAATTGGTTAATGCGCGCAGTACTGTAGAAAACCCACTTTATTTATAAATAACATTAGCCGTAATGCGAGTCAGGTTTCTAATACATAGGCCTACTTTTAAAGATCTGCATTGAATTAGAATGTTATATCTTCAAAGGTTCTGTTGAGAGAAATATCGAGTATTGACCATCTAAAATCAAAAGACCCTTTGGCCACACATTGTCAATGCTGTGTTTATTGAAAACAGCAATTGTGTGATTATCGGTTGTGTTTTTTTATTTTTTTTATTTTGGATTTTTAGGCTTAGTATTAAACTTATCATAAAGTCAGCTATAGAATTGAAGTAATGACGGAATAATAATCGTAATAATAGTAATGTAACTATATATGTGTAGTATATTTCTGTATTTTTAGAAAAGCAAACCTTTAATAAATATCACAATCAGTGAGTAATTTTAGGGATTTCATTATTTCTTTCAATTATAACATCACAAATAGACGGCTGTAAGCCAAAAAATTACCAAGTGAGTGAGAGAATTAAATCGAATTTGTGAGGTTAGCATGTTAAGATAATGTAATTGGAAAAATGGCTTCCTTGGTTTCTTTCGACCAGTGAAATACAGTTTTCTGGATGCGGTTAGCGGTTTTCATGCTGATAAAGGCACATTGCATTTCCAGTTTGGGAGCTTTACAGCAGGCATATCGATTTTTCTTATTAGTTTTTATTGCTAAATTTAATTGATCTCTTCCGGTAGACGGGTTCAGGTGGCTGAACCAGCGTGTTCACGAGCAGAATCCGGTTTCCAATTAACGAGAACTGCCGTGTGCTCTCCAAATTCAATAAAACAGGAATTAATACAATTAATCATATAGTAATATTGGTTTTTATTCAAACAACTAAATATTAATGTAGTCTGCCGTCTGCCAAGGATAAAATAATAACACTACAATTAATACATACATATATATATATATATATATATATATATATATATATATATATATATATATATATATACACACACACACACACACACACACACATATATATATATATATATATAATTTCACTTTGGTAACTTTTGTTCAATGGTAAGCAGCAGGAAGCTGTTAAATGTTAAAATAAAACTTTCTGTATTAACTTAAGACACACCGTACAAACTCTGGCTGCCGTATGGAAAATGTCCTCAAGTACGAACGATATTTTGGTAACGATCGAAGGAACCAATAATCATAAATTCTTCATCTGCGTCTTTGTTAACAGCAGATTTACTGCCAGCTGCAGCGCGTGTGTTTTTCTAGACTAAATGTTTAGTTGCTTAATAGTTCTTTGTAGTGACGTTGTATAAACGGTGCTGTCAGACCTGCAGCCCTTGTTTTTAACCATTAACCTTTTAAAAGAAGAAAGCATTAAACGTGTCAGCCTTTTATTACGCGGTATAATTAAATTCAAATACAAGACATGTGGATAGCCATATGCAATGCATTTCTCTTGTCTTATGGGTGTGATACAGGGGTGATGGTGCTGTTTTATACAGTGTTGTACAATTAATAAAACGTTTAAGATCAATAGCACCGTACAAAAAAAATGTGTGATGAAGAAATAATATTACTTCTATCATTTATTTAAATAATAAGTATTTTAACTATATTTAAATTCATCTTCACAGTTGTATAAATTAAACTAAATGTCTTATATTCTCAGGAAAGCTAAAAAATAAAATACCAACAATATTAAAAAATATAATTATATATATATATATATATATATATATATATATATATATATATATATATATATATATATATATATATATATATATATATATATGTATGTATACATCTCTGTGAACATTAGGTCAAACAAACTCAATTGAAAACTGCATAATCTTCCTCATGCATGTTTTGTAGGCGCCAAAAGAGACATTTGATTAATGTGTAGCGTCTAGCAATGTATTAATTTGCCAGATGCCATACATTTCTACACATTCATTCCAAGTGGATTGCAGAATTCTGTTTTCAGTAACTTAATGGGACCATGTCACCCCTTATCAGATTGTAAGGGAAGTACCATCTTAAACGGACATTTCTGTTTTGTAAAATTTATACTGCTTATTGGTGAGCACATGGTACTCAGAATGGTTATTACCCAATGAATAATCCACAAGCAGCATAAAGAGCATGATTCATTTGTATGGGACTGACATTTCCTCAGGAACCACAGCCACTTTGGTTTTGTTAGAATAAACTGGGGCAAAAGGTCCCCAAAACAATTGCTTTAGAGCCATAAAAAGTGATCAATTTGTATGAATCGTTGAAGAGAGGCTGGATGTGCACATTCCAGATGTATGTGTCCGTAGCCACCCATTTATGTAGCAGAAAATAATAAATCACATCAAATAATCAGTTCATCAAGAAGTCTTATACCTGTGTCTGGAATAGGCAGTTTTAAAGAAGTTCAGACAAACACATTGATAGGTAATAGAAAACTGTACCATGCACTGAGTCTAACCTAAAGGATGTGCAGCAAATGCTGACTTTTCTGTACATTTTATTTTAGCTACAGAATTAATTAATCAAAGTGATTTTATTTCACATGCGACATGTCTAACTGCATACATAATGAACCATCATAAAGTTATTTAACAACACTGTGTAAATCATTAACAACAACAAAAAAAAGGTCAGATAAAAACATGAGCTACAGTAAAATACTTTACAGTTGTACTCAATTCAAATTCAAGCAATGAAATATGAATTTCTAGTTGGACGCATGAGAAATCACGTGTTGTGAGAATGCAAGAAGGCGGTTTGGCAGGTACAGCTGCAGCATTCTGGAAAGTTTAATTTAGGTGTGTCTGTGCTATTCAGATTGCTTGTGTGAGCTGCTTATTGTTCGGTTCCTGTACTAGGTCATTTATAAAGAGAGAAACCCTTGTCAGTTAAGCTAATTTTGTTCCACCTGGCTGGCAAGGAGGAGACCCTGTATTGACAGCTTACATGCCCTTGAGCTGGGCTGAACCAATGCCATGGTGTTGGGTCTCAAACAGATCACTGGAGGGGTGTCCTGTTTCTCACGTCTCACAGTACACCTCCATCACCAGAGGTATCTAGTCTTACACTCAGAAATACGAAGCTTTTGAATAAGTGTCCTGCCCCTCAAAATGATACCTGCATCTTTAGCTGCTGTCAAAAGTTTAATCAACAGGAACGTTTCAACACAGCAGAAATGCTCCAGAGGATCCAATGAAATGTTTGTAATTAATGCCAACATTACATCATAAATGTAATAATAACCCATCATGCACACATTGATTCTTTATATACAAAGTTTTTACATTACACAAGGAGAACTGATATGTACAGTACCAGGTTTAATGATATATTTAAGAGTGTAATGAGAGTATTATACTAGTAGGGTTCTTTAAACACTAAACCACATGTATTTGAATTGCCCACTAGACACATACTGTCGTTTTCATGTACTCTTTGGAAGCAAGTAAAGAGAGGATCGTGGTTAATTGGAGTACACAGCTATGCTTCTGTTTAATCAGCAAGCATTTCATTGCTTAGCTAGTGATGAAGCCAGCTCCCTGAAACTGGGGCTATTTTACACATAACACCCGACTGCTCTGCGTTTCAGCAATGCAAGACACTGGCAAGAGCAATGTACACAAGCATTTGTTCCCACATTAAAGTGTTCAATAGGCTTCCAACAGTATTCACTGTTGGATGCCTATTGCATACAGTCATACAGTTTGATGCAGACAGCAAACCAGCTAAAATAATGTTTTTTATATAGTTTTAATTTTTTTTTTGTGGCTCCTCACATTGCAGATAAGTTAGTTTGACTTGCGTGGAAAGCAGAACACTGATCTTGACATATAAAGAACGCCTTCCTGTTCCAGATTCTTCAGCTGTTTTAAATATTATGAATGTGGGGCTTACCATTCGAGCTGGACAGCATTGTGTTTATCTATAAGGTTCTGTCATTTATGCTGTTGTAGTTGGTGTGATTTGGTTTCTTTAAAAACTCTTGGCAGCTTGATACATCAGCACCCCTGTGGGCCCACTAGAGCTCTCCGAATCCTGTCTAACCCTCAAGAGCATCTGTAACCATTAACCTGTCACCCTGCTGGACATTAATAGTGGTCCAAATATATTTTTGAACAACCTAATATAGTGCAACTTACCCAGATTCTTATCCTGTTGGACTGCACAGTCCAGCTGTATTTAAAATATATATCTTTAAATGATTTAGTTGGGTTTTGACCTTCAAAGAGTTTAATATCAAGGGGGTATAAAAAAAAAGTTAAATCTGGGCTGCAAATCAACACAGTGAGTGAAAGACATGCGTTCCTGTTAACAAAAAACAGGAGGAGCACATTGAAGCCCTAGAGACCTGCAGGGCTCTCCCTCAGGGAAAGTTTGTTTCAGATCCAGGGTGAATGCATTCCGTTTCAGTGTCATTGAACCACTCATGCATCTTACAAAAGTCAACAGAAACAGTGAAGTCACTAATCCGGTTGTTTTCAAACTGGTTCAGAAACCTCCCAGCCAGCAGATAAGCTCCTCCAGGACGAGTGAGGAGTCCGTCTAGCTCATGCATATCAATAGGAGCACTTTTAGAAAGCCCCGCCCACCTCGTGCACAAAGCAGGACGTGCTCATCCAGAAGATGAAAAGGGCAGTCTAATCTTACCTGGGACAGGAGCACAAACAGAAAGGTCTGCAAGCCCCAAACAAATAATTGCAAATAAGTAATTAACTGATGCTAGTTTTGCCTCCTTGATTTCCCTACTGAGTATTATTATGGTTATTATTTATTATATACCATAATGCAAACGTATTTCAGGTAAATGCATCCTTATTATTGCACTGATGCATTATAACCATTGTTGGTATATCCTCTTTACTTAAATAAGAACTCATGGCCTGAGCAACTTCTACACATGTTTTACTATTTTTTTTAATTTAAAATATTCCTTATTTATTAATAAAGGCCCACTGCCTTTTCTTTCTTTCTTTCTTTTTCTTTCTTTCTTTTTCTTGAGCTAGAAACCACTTTCTAACCATTCATACGATAAACATTTATTAAAAATATTACAAATAATAACTCACAAATCATGATCTTAAAAACTGCCACAGGATTCTTGGTCGTGTCACAATAACAAATCTTTTGAAATCTGTGACCAGATCCCATGCTTGCATTCTGAAACCTGGAGACCGCTGGTATGGCTGCAGACAGGAGACATCCAGATAATACAGCCAAACCAAATGGATCAGCGCTTATACAAGAGTGAGAGACGATACCAGAGAAACTGGGCCTGGTGAGCGATTTCAGAGGATTAGAAAGGGCTGTGAGGGGTTTGCATTCAAGGCAGAGAGCTTGCTTGTGGGGCTCCAGCACTCTTTGTTTTGTGTTTGCCTATTCTCCACACACCCATCTCGCTGATGCTTGTTTCTGGGCACCGGGCCAATTACTCTTGTTTTCCAAAGCACCTGGCTCTGCTGTGTTTGCCAAGTTGGTGAACTGGTGAACTGTGGAACTCAATGGGCCATCTAAGACATCCCTGATTTAGTTCATTAAAGACTGCATTGTGCAAAACATAGTTTTATTGTAAATCACAAACATGCAAATCTAACTCATGCTAAGAACTCGATGCGTGGGATGACATCGCTACCTATGCTACTTGCAGCTGATTAAGACACCTCAAAATATAGACTGTTTCATTCTTTAATGCATGCATTCATAACAGCATAATTGGGGAAAATGACATTTAGACACGTATGTTGTTAATATATGGAGTGCTGTCATCACGATAATTGCATAATTGTGGGCCAAGTGTATGTAGTAAATGGTACAGTAACTAGAGTGTAACTGCATGTGGAGCTAATGCACCTTTTGTGCTAAAATGTTTACTATTATACAATAGAATTTAATACCCATTCAGCCATTCCTATCCAATTTAAAACATAGTCCCTGTTACCAGTATATTGCTTTGGATGCATATGAATGTGCATTCAATACTCACTATAACCATCTAAACAGCAGCCGTGTAACAAATACCACCCATTCTATATGAGTTCAGCTGGTGGCAGTTTGTTTGCTGAAGCTACCAGATGCGCGGTAGGTTTTAATGTGGGGAAAAAATGCTTATTTCTTATAATCTATTTAAATCAAGCGCTGCAGTTTCAATTGCCTCCTTGGTGGAGCTGAGTTTATTCACAGTAAAACATCACGTTCATGAAGAATCACTTGTGCTTCCCGACACAACAGACTTTGTGTGGCACTTTTTTACAAGCTTCAAAAAATAATTAAAAAATAAAAATAAATAAATCTGAATATTACTAGCTTTGTTTTGTAATAAAGTGGCATGAGCCTCAGTTCATTTTATTATTAATTTCTTAGCAGACGCCCTTATCCAGGGCAACGTACAATTGTTACACGATATCACATTAAATGACATTATTTTTACATACAATTACCCGTTTATACAGTTGGGTTTTTACTGGAGCAATCTAGGTAAACTACCTTGCTCAAGGGTACAGCAGCAGTGTCCCCCACCTGGGATTGAACCCTAGACCCTCCTGTCAAGAGTCCAGAGTCCTAACCACTACTCCACACTGCTGCCATTTGACTGTTATCTATTGACAAAAGGAATAAAGTAGCATTTCAAAGCAGCATTCATATTAATTTTTATGGGCTCTGTAAACATGGGAGTGTTGATTTAGACTGGTGTGAATAAACCCTTAAGAATCATGCTTAATGCGCATTTAAGTCCATTGCACAATACATGCCATGAGGAACAAAACAAATGCGTTCATGAAGAAAAGGGCAGTAACAAGTGGAAATAACAAAAGAGATGGATTATTCCAAACAAAGTAACCTTCAGGTTTAGGGCGTATGTGTCATGTGTTTTGGTGAAGGGCTTTCGCTATAAAGCATTTGGTGTCTGGAACCTCTCACGGAAGTTGCTCTTCATTGTTGACATTGAAGCTGAGCTCTGTGACCCAGGATTTAAACCTCTCAGATAGAAACTCCAATCCACTGTTAATAAACTCCCCCTTCAATCCTGAAATCCCTCTATTTAATAAACACTTCATTTATTTTCTCAGCAGCATAATCGGAGCTAATCATCTCAATGCAGTGCACCATGCCTTTTATATTGTCCCACTACATGCTTAAGTGCTTTAGGCTTATCAGTTAATTTTGCTGAATATGTCCAGTATACAGTTGACATACATATGTTACAGTGGCACCAACAATTATCCAGACAGCAACACTGTCAATATCCATTGTATTCTACCCCCTATGGTCACTGCATGTATAATTGTACCATGTTAATGTTTCTGTCTGTGCTATACTGCATACATGTACCCTATTCTGTGCAGATAAACAGCTTTAAAAATGATTTTAAAAATCCTATTTTTAAATGTGGTGGGTATATAACAATGTAGGCCCAAGAACTTTAACACCTAATGAAAAAGGATCAGTATTAAAGAAATCAAAAATGAAATACATTGTACTGTATGTATGGTTTGCAGTTTCAGAAAAGACCAAAATGTATTTTAGTAAATAAAATAATGTATGGTGTTCACAACAGAATGCTTTAGGAACTGCTTTTTAATTAGAAACATCAAGCACGTTTTATGTGGAGTGAACAAAGGCTAGGTCTAATGCTATTTAAAAATGCTTCTTTTGAGAGTATTTGTCAGTATGCACCCTATTTCATTTTGAAGCAGGTATTTTTCTATAGCGTAGTATCAGTTCTAAAAGGTACTTACTCCTGTTTTATTTATTTCTTAGCAGACGCCCTTATCCAGGGCAACTTACAGTTGTTACAAGATATTATACATTATTTTCACATTATACAGATATCACATTATTTTTTACATACAATTACCCATTTATACAGTTGTGTTTTTACTGGAGCAATCTAGGTAAAGTACCTTGCTCAAGGGTACAGCAGCAGTGTCCCCCACCTGGGATTGAACCCATGACTCTCCGGTCAAGAGTCCAGAGCCCTAACCACTACTCCACACTGCTGCCCTGACTTTGATTTGTCATAAATGCTGAAAAAAAATACATAACATGTATCATTTTAAAATACATTAATAATCCTTGTGATTTTATCAAGTTGTGAGCCAGATTGCTTTCCTCTACATCAGTATCATGACTCTTATGTTGAAACTGAACCCTTCTGATTACCATTAACAAGCTCACCAATGAGTCTCCTAATCTGCATTAGTCCTTTCCTCTACTTTGCCCACCTGACACCATCCATGGATAGGAACAGATAGGCAGGGACAGGCCAGGCAGACATCCCTTATGTGGAGCAGCTTATGAGATTGCTATCTGAAGGGTTTAAGCACATTCGTCTGCTTCATGCGTCTGTCTCCTATCTCCTCTCCTCCAACACCCCTGACAGCTCTCAGAGGGCTTGTCTGCGGGAGAAGATTATCAGGGAGGTGGAAATGAAAAGTGACGAAAAAGTGTGGAACCTCACAGTAAAAAAAGTCTAATTAAGAAAATTATTAGTTCAATTAAGTGTTTAGTTAAGTAATTGAGAGCTCAGTTGGAATGAAAATGTTTTGCATCGCCCAATAGAATTAACACATTTTGTTTCATAAAATCAATTAAAACCTGTTGAAATAATGTTATATTAATATATTGAATTAGATACCGCTTTGTAGTTTTCCATATACTTCACGAAAAACTGACAACAATTGAAAAATAGTATGGCTTCCTGTAGACGTTGTAGTTTCTTTGGTTACATGATAAATAAAAGATCTAAATGATGTGCTTATAGGTTTTTTCTAGGTGATGCAACACTTTTGGCCATAGCTGTAGACTGGTTACTTTTGCTGACCCTTGATTAAATCATGTCAAAGTTTTGGTACATGAAGAGCACACCAGTAGTGCTGTGATTCTGACAGGAAATGTTGTGTAGCCACGCCGCCTGGTGGACACAGATGGCATTCTAAAGTCTTAGAATGATTTCAGTTGTTGCAGTTCCTAGCATTCTGTATCCAATTTGGTTTATGTCAGCCACTGCAGCATCCACAGAGAATATATTCAGGTGTGCGGTATACTGGATATCTTTTAGAACTACAGACATTTTGTTTTCCCCCTTTTGAAGTTACCAGTATAGTTAGAAATGTTGGCTGGGTAGTTATAACAAATTCCAGAGTATAATAGGCCCTATTTCCAAAACATTTAGAGGACTTTTTTTTTGCAGTTTATGAACCCCTTTTCAAGTGCTTTAGAGGGTTACAATGCAAATATCATTCAAGTCGTTTGAATTACGTTGTGAGCTTGTCAGATTGACCCTGTTCAAAAGATGAGATCCTCCTAAAAGAGTTAAAATAAGTTTAAAAATTAAAATAAAAAATCTTGACCGAAGGGGATATAGACATCCTGTATACAAAGGCATGTAAAAGAGTTATGTACTGCCTCTTACTGGAAGAAACAAGGAACAGCAGGGAATGAATGCAAAGTTAGAAACTAGATGTTGTAAAAAGACCAGAATCACTGCAGATGAAATAAGCCATGGTTTAATCCCTCTCCCTTCAAACAGTTATAAAACAACATTGTGAAAACAAAGGGAAAAAAACTGCACTGATACATTGTAGCAAAGTTTTATTACAGTCCTGTATTTTGCTTCTTAACTTTTAAATGTTATCCTGTAATAAATACCTACAATTTAGCAACACGTGTACCCTGAATCTGTAAAATCAGGTCTTTCCTTGTCACTATGTCACTTTGAGACGCACGTAGGTTAAACACTTTTTTTTTCTGGTGTTTTATATTGCAAACATTTTGGAGGGAACACAGAGTGCTGATATTTTCAATGCAATTCTATAATTGTATTGCAGTGAACATTATCTGCTAGACAATTGGAATTCACAGTAATCGCCCCCAGCAGAAGGATAGGGCCGGTTATTTAGGTTATGCTTTCTGTGCAATTTGGAGACAAAAATATAAGTGTGTTATGTATGGCATTTTTTGTTTTCTTTGATACTGGATCGATATGCTTTAAAACAACAGCAACAGTCAAAGTTTTGAGATCTTTGAGTCTTTTGAATTCAGTGTTGAACTGAATCCTCCACAATCTTGATACTTCTCCTGCAAACACTGCTCTTTCCAGTATGGTGTCCTGCAGCCTCACTCAGCAGTAAACACTGCCCGCTACAGGCAATAAAGTACATGACTGCCTTGAATCCTCTTTGTGCCTGTGTCTGCTGGTTTTCATTCCAGCTGACCTCTAAATTACTAAACTAGACACTTAATTGAACTGATAATTTGCTTAATTTGACCTTTTACATTGTTTTCATCTTTTAAACAGTTGTAGATTTAAAGTTAGCTATAACATTTTAGAAGTAACTTGAACTATGCAACTGTTTAAGAGCTGAGCTCAATTACAAAGGTCTAATTAAGCAAATTATCATTTCAATTAAGGGTCTAGTTAAGTAACTGAGAACTCAGCTAGAATGAAAACCAGCAGACGCAGGGGTCCCCGAGGACCAGGATTGAGAGCCACTATGTTAGGCAATGCCCTTCGGAGCCTGGCAGTGCTGCCGTGGATCACGTGAGCAGACTAATGTCACTGTTGTTGGATTGGTAAGATCTGAAATCGCCCAGATGTTTTTTCTCTGCATTTCAGTAAGCTTTCCCTGCCCTGTCACCAGTGCAAAATCATCTGGCAGCCTCTGAAAGTCAAGGTCCAAGGAAAACTATGGGAGTATTTTAATAAAAGCAAAAAGGCAGGTGCTGCTGAATTCATGCATTTGCAAAGATTTTGGCTGTGAGCTACGAAAAACACAGTTCCTTTCCATATTTGATTTTCATTTAATTAATTAATTAATTAATTAATTAATTAATTAATTAATTAATTAATTATTTTATTTATTTGCCAGGCGCCTTTTATACAAGGCGACTTACAGGTGTTACAGGGCAGTACAGGGTTACAATGCAACATTACTATTTAAATACAGTGTAGTTTACAGTAAGTGCAATAAAACTAATAGAATACAAAATGCAACAAGTTAGGATTACAACAACTTATATTTTCAATGACATAGTAGTGTAATATGTAGTGTAATATGACTCGCAGCACTAGGTTCTATTTTGTTCTTATGTTAATTCCGATTTTGCAAATATTCTAAAATACAACACTGTAGTAGATAAACTGCTGCATCCATGTACCTTTGCTGCAGGTCAAAAGGTGTGCAGCTGGTACTACAGATATGGCCAAAGTTTTGCATCACCTAGAATTTTAGGATTGAGAAAAAAAAAAAAACCCGATATGAACATAATTTAGATATTTTATTTAATATCATGTAATCAAAGAAACTATGAAATGATATTGCAAAAGTCTCCGGGAAGCCATAATAGTAGTTGGATTTCAAAATGTCACATTTTTCAATTGTCAGTTTTTCGTTAAGAATGCGGGAAAACTCCAAAGCGGTGTGCAATTCAATATGTTAACGTAACATTATTCAGCAGGTTTCATTCAACTTTATGAAGCAAAATTGAGTTAATTCTATAGGATGGTGCTAAACTTATGATGTACACCACTGGAGTGAATTTGAGCTACATGACATTAAATGTTAGGGATGAGGCAAGTGGAGCAATTATTTATCTGTAGTATTTTCTTTGCTGTATCTGCATATTATACCTAGGAAATATGACAATGTAATTCTTTGATCTTCAACAGAAGAAAAGGGGACGGTGATTAATGTTGCTAGAGCTAATAAGAGGTAAGAAACAGACTTTCACGGATGGAACTAAGACTCCTATTGCATAGTAATTTCACCCAATCCAGGTTTTAATACATGTTTGAGTAGAAACAGTGTATAGGTAACGAGATTGGGTGTGTCTTATTAAAATAGTAAAACCAGGAATGGATCAAACTGCTATGTAATGAGTCTTCCCTGACTTTTTAACCTTTGTTCGGACTCCTTTTAAGCTTATATACTTTAATACTTAATGTAAAGTTTTTTGCACAGTAGGTCAGATTGCAGTCAGACCATTCAAGTAATTCTTATCCAGCACTGGGATAAATCGTTTCCAATTCCTTTTTTAAATTCCCTGTTCCAGTTACATTTGAATACATTCCAAAGACGTGGAAGTGGAGTGGGAATTGATTAAAAGGGAATGAGAAATGGGAATTGGTTTTAAAATGGCATTGACCCCCAACCCTGCTCTTGTTTCTCTCCACCACTGGAATTGATTCGTTACCAGGAAGCACATTTTGAAAGAGATGCTTGGCATTTAAAATAAATGAATTGGAAAGTCTCAAAGTTTCTAAGTCGTGTGGCTCCAGAAACAAATTTATTGTCTGCCAAAAATAACCAAAAGTGAATATTGTACAAACAGGAGTAGCACACAAACCAGTTTATCATCTGGTCTGTCTCTGAGCCATGATTTTCCTACAAAATAAAATGTAGAAGCAGTTCCAGATTGTTTTAAAAGTGGAGGCGGAAACTTGCTAGACACGATCGTGGGTAAAGGAGCTGGCACAAATTGCCGCTCCGGGATTTCCAGTTTAGGTGCTATTTTTTATGAGGGCTATTTTTTTTATGAGGGCTATTTTCTGATAAGCTGGGCTTCACTACTGATTGCTACTCCTGTTAGAAGCCAGCAAGTCCTGTGTGATAGCAAGAAGCAATGAAGCTGAATTCACATCGCTTTCATTTTGGTCTAGTTTACAGATGGAAACAGGCAGGACTGGTTTCCACTCAGTCCGGGTGATAGATGAACACAGAGAATGAGGATGTGAAGGGGGGTGTATCAGGGGTTGTTCAGTTCCTCAAGCAGACTCTAGACGTGTCGGGCAGACCTGCAGCCAAGTAGCTAGAGTAATCAAATCCCAACATCAGAAGTTTTCAGCACAGTCTTAACACAGCTGCATTCATGTGGGCATTGCATGTCAACACAGAATTTAGGATGAGACGCATTTGAAGTGTGATACAATTCAGTGAGTGCGGTGCATTCATTTCCTTAAGGGAGACCCCAGCTTTAGTACACTGCAAACCTCACAAATGCCAGCCGAACCCCAGAAGTGAATCATTTCCTTGTGTTTGCCTCCGGGCCCAATTGTTTCTTTTGTTTTTTATATACAGCACTGTTTAAATAATACTTCATGTGTGTGGCGTATTTAATCAGAGGAAGCACAGCAGCTCCTGCAAGAACCCATGCTAGTCATTATTAGCCCCTGGGAATGGGAAAGTACTTTAAAATACATTACATGACTTTTACTGTATCCCATCTTGTCCACTTCTTAAACATGATACTGATTATTATTATTATTATTATTATTATTATTATTATTATTATTATTATTATTAGGAACCGTCTCAAGTAATTATGTAGGTCTTTCTGGAGATCACCCTTGCACATTATTAAAAGTCCTGTCTTTCAAAACATTTCTCAAATTCTATCTTTTATAAGTGGGGGCTTGGTGGTCCAGTGGTTAAAGAAAAGGGCTTGATACCAGGAGTGTGTGACCCTGAGCAAGTCACTTAACCTCCTTGTGCTGTGTTCTTTGGATGAGACATGAAACAGAGGTCCTATTATAAATGACTCTGCAGCAGCAGTTGTTGATGCATAGTTCATCCCCTAGTCTTTGGATAAAAGATTCTGCTAAATGACTAATTAATAATAATTAACACATTGTGGGTCATCAATGAATACATTACTCAATGTATTCGCCGCTGTTCTGCCAAAATGAGACCTTTAATGAGATGGAGGAGAACCTCCAGCATGCACAGGTTTAAATGTACCTTCAATACTAGCTGCCATTGATTGAAGACTGACAGGAACATGGGAGTTACCTTGTCCAATGTCTGCTGGAAATTTTGGTTGCAGGGATTTTCCTGCAAGTCGAATCCTAATTACCATCTAGAGTTTCCTGCATAGCTTTACATTCTCTTCTGAACATTGTCGTGTATCTCCTTCCACTTCACCATATTGGGGATCAAGTTACACAGCTCTGCTTTTGCATGGTCCTTCCTTGCAACCCTTTTCTCCAGCAGATGTGTTTTACAGTGTGCATCATAAACCCAAATGAGGGAACACATCCTCAGAGCTGAAATAGAACCTACCTGAATGAAAACTTACCCCAGTAAATGTGCATAGTAATTTAGCATATTTCCCATGATTATACTTTGCATTTGCCATAGTCTACCATGTGCATTTTTTTCTGCACTTTTTGATGCTTACCTATGCTTTGCCATTCTTGCACTATATTTGATTACACTTTGTTGTGCTTTTTTTATAATGGGAAACTTTTAGCAACACAGAAAGCTGTTACGCAGTGAAAATTTGTGTGAAATTTAAATAATTGAGATAGCTATTGCTGCCTCCCGGATCATCAGTGCCCCAAAGAACTTTGCAATTTCAGCTGGTTCTGCCCTGCAAGTTTGAGAGAGTTTAATTCCACATATGGATGCACTCATCTGTCCTTTTTATAGCTAACGTGTCTCAGACGATGAGTTGCACTGGACCTGCAGTTTTGGAGGCTCTGTTTCGGATGATTTGGCGAGTGCCAAAGAAATGCTGGGTTTCCAAAGAGCTCCTTAACTGGCAATCGGCAGCTGGGGCAGCCAGGATTTCAGGAAATCTTTTCGTGAATCCTTTTGTCATCTCAGCCATTTCAGATCATTCAGAGACTTGGGTCGGACCAGTGTGCCACAATGTATTCTAATCTCCCCTTATATTACTACTAGGTCTAAAGGAGTTCTACTAGTGGCAGCGAGAAGATCAGACCCCATCTTATTCCGTTAGCGTTTTATTTAGGCAGTTATGCAGGCGTAGGGTAACTCTGGGCTGAAAACTGCAGGCACAGCAGAACTAAGTACCTGCAGCCGGAAGCTGATTTAAAAGGGTGATGTGAGCAGAACAGGGAGGTGCATGGGGCACATCTGACTTGTATGAAAGCAAGGAACAGAGTGTTGTCTCGTGCATTCTTTGTATGTGAGGCCCGTGATGATGAAGGGGAACAGACAAAACAAAATATGATAAGAGGTAGCCCTGCAACATGTGTGACGGATCCAGTTAGTATACAGAAATGGACTGAAGCGGAGCCTTATAGTGGGAAACTATTGAGTCCGTGTGAGGGCGACTCAAGCAGTTGTTGTAAGATAAAGAGTTAATTTGTGTTTATACTGCCATCTACTGGTAGAAGTATAATTATACAGCTTAGAGTCAATCAAGGCTGTTATTGTTGGGAGCCAATAAAGTTGTTCAAATTATTGAAACATCACAAGAGTTGTGACTGTGTTTTTTCTTGACAGTTGTGGTTTGCAGAACAGAATAAAATAACTTCAAAATAAATGTAATAAAATATTTATTTTAAGAAAATAACTTATTGCAATCTGCAAAATGCATTAAGTAACACAAAGGGTTTTCTAATAGAGGTCTGCAGCCGCTACCCCTTCCCTTACAAAACAACAATTAAATCCCCTCCCCCAAGATCAGGTAGTCCTATATATACCTGGGTGGACCAAGCCCCTCCCATAGCGACAGCCGTACTTGCAGCCAGAGACACCGCATCACTCTACGCCACCCAGCACTCAGACAAGCCACAGATTATCAAACAAACCCAGTAAGCTTTCTTTATTTTACCCGTTATACTAAACACACACAACCTTTCTCTTCAATAAAAGTGTGCACCCTTCTAAAGAAAGTAAAACTGTTGCATTTTATTTTTATAACTTTTTACGGTGTTTACTTCTCATTGCGGTTTACCAGAAAGGGTTTTATCCGCAGGTCCCAAACAAACACAGAACAGAGAACATATTGTTTCATATATTTTACATAGGTATCTGTTTAGTGTACCAGATTTAATATTCAATGTCCAATTTTATTAATAACGCGTTGTTTTATACAGTCCCGCCGTCAGCACACCGTCGTTTAGTATTATTATTTTTTTAGACAGTGAGGGAGAAAGATAATGTTTCCGTCACAGTCCGACATGAGATGATATTGTCTTTAGCCAAAAACTGAGTGCAATATAATGCCATTGGACACGATATCAACCTGAGGGAGTGTAGTTTTAGTGTACTTTAAATATCCCCTCTCTCTCTCATGTGTATGCTTAATTAACACTTTGAAAGAGCGCCATCTCTGGACAGCAGTGCAGAACTCTTGCAGAAGACGGCTCATGGAGTGGAGATATTGCTGAAGAGAGATGTTTTCTATCACAACTTTGTGTTCGATTTACAACTTTTTCATTTTCGAGTTTGTTATTTGTTTATTTAGCAGACGCCTTTACCCAAGGCGACTTACAGAGACTAGGGTGTGTGAACTATGCATCAGCTGCAGAGTCACTTACAATTACGGCTCACCCGAAAGACGGAGCACAAGGAGGTGAAGTGACTTGCTCAGGGTCACACAATGAGTCAGTGGCTGAGGTGGGATTTGAACCCGGGACCTTCTGGTTAGAAGCCAATTTCTTTAACCACTGGACCACACAGACCACACAGTTTGTTGAAGCTCCTCTTCAGAAAGCTGAGATAAATATCAAGTGAAGGCACTTTTAACGAATCATAAGATGTACAAGGCGAGTAGAAAGCAGCATGTCATTGATGTGGTAAACTTACTTTCTAATCACCCTGTGTTTTTAAAACCAAGACTTCATAACATAGAATAGAATCTCAGCAATCATTTTAAAGGGGTTCTGGGAGTTCAATATCTGCCTGTCTGGCTTTGAACTTGTCTGGATTATCCGAAGTGCCAGGATGGAACAGCCTTCCATTCAAATCATGTGACCATGTGACCTTTCGACTCTACAAAGTTCCACCTACTCTGGGTCTACAGAAATCTAAAATTATAACTCCGTATTGAAGGAACAGAACCAAGGCCCATTCAGAATGATTGGGATGGGAAGTGTAATTACTTTCTCTGTAATGGCAATTTTATTACCCTGTACTTTGACCCACGTATTGTGATTTGTCATATTGTGAGAAATGTATTTAGTTTGAAAGGAGCTGACGTGTACCTTTTTAATAAGTTAACAAATGACAATAGAAACTGGTATATTAGTTTAATTGTTTTATTTGAAATTCCTCAAGAAACATGCCTGAAAGTCATGAAATACGTATTTTTTAAAATATAAAAATAAGCACATAGCATGACCATTTTTTTTGCGTTGCTATGCATATTTGATTTGTTTGTCATACCCTTAAACAACCAGACGACAACAAAAAATAAATATAATGACATATGCCAGATATGCTCATCGTTTATTCTATGAATCAGCCAAACATCATCATACAATGAATGTCTTTCTGTAAGGATTTAAATACACAGCTGCAAACGAACGGCACGAGGAAAAACAAAATTACTAAAGTGCAAATAAATCACAAAATTCAATCATGCTTGCTTACATACTTCAACAAATTAACAAATCTCAAAAAATGTCATTGTTTGATCAATTTGATTGATTGATTGATTAATTATTCGTTTGTTTGATTTAAAGAATTGATTCATATAAATACAAATATTTGGTCTACAAAGATGTGGAAAGATTCAAATGTCATCTGTCATTAACGATCCCCTACTTGGGATAAGTGTTTAATTTCAAGTCTTGATAGGAAAGTGTAAATTGTGACAATGCCCTATTGTTTTCTATAACTGCATGGAACTAAATGCATTCTCTATCATATTTAAACCCTTTCAAACACAAAGAGTAGAGGTGTGCAGAAGATTAGGTTTGCTGCAATTGCAACATGTATCCACCAGAGGGCACTGTGTGTGTCATTTCAATAAACAACAATTACAGCATTTCACCACCGAGTGTCAGTCTATTCTATGCAATAAGACACATTTAAAGGGCGAAGAATTCCAATCTTTTGCACACCCATTTAGGCGTGGGAGCCACCTTTGTGCAGCCGAAATTGAGTTTGTTTTTTTTAGCCTGAAAATAATTATCTGGGGGTGATTGTCCAATTGTCAAAGTCTTTGAAAGGGTTTAAGCTTTTAAGTTGCAATAGCTGCACAAAATAAGACTAATAACTGTGCTGAGAAATAATCTTAGACCAGCTTGCAAAAGGGTGTACAGTGGGACCTGCTAAATTTCAGATAGCAGTTTTAGCAGCACCTATACAGTTGTATGATTTTACTCATTTCATAAATGCATAAAACTATATATATATATATATATATATATGTACCTGTATATATATATATTCAACCATATATATATATATATATATATATATATATATATATATATATATATATATATATATATATATATATATATATATATATATATATTCAATTAGTTTCTACATATCCAGTTTTTTTTATTACAGCAAAAATAACCTATATCAATTCAAGCAGTCTTGAGCATTTAATTATTTTTTTTATGGTGGTCATTTACTGTGATATAGTAGTACTTGTAAAGTTTAGATGTGATACGGACTGTATATATAATAATAGAATAATCATTAATAATCAATAACAATGATTAATCATTTACTTTAAGTTATTTTCACAACTCTTCTCTATCATCCTGGTCGTTTTCGAAGTAGAGGTCTTGGAATGAAAAACGGTAGTGTGTTTTGTGATGTACTCTCTCCCAATAAAATGCACCCACACCATGAATTTTAGGACTGTTCTCATTTCCTTAATACAATCATGATCCTCCTTCTCCACCTACTTTTTAAGTCTTTAAATATGGTCCCTCATATCGCTAACTGAGCGTAGCCAAGATTCACTAGAATGGCATGCATGTTCTTCTACGGCCAGCATAGAGCCATAACATGACTTCCGTTAGTCGATGAGAAAATGTCTCCATATCCCATACAATTAGGAACCACAAGAAGACCACCCATTTACAAACTAGACAACTTAACCTATGTGTCTAGCTCTAGCATATAAAAGTAATAGCCACTGCATCTTCATAAAATAACATAAGAATATATTAAATAAAATAGAATTAGTAAGTAGGAAAATAAATTAATATTATAACAAATAATGCTTTTAAATAGTTATATGTTTCATGATCTAGACTAGAAGTTGAGTAACTTTTTTTCCAACTTTTGGTGCGCAGGGAAATGTCTACATTTGAGTGGTGGTAAATATTTTGATAATGATTCTGTGCATTAATTACACTGTAATTGAACATGCATTATCTGAATGTGTAGTTCCAAGATGAAAGGTTTTAGAACTGGCTAACACCTTTTGAAATATGACATGTGGTTACGGCATAAATCGTTTTATGTAATTACAGTGTAATTAAAGCTGCTTAATTGTTGCCAAATTGATTTATTAATGGAAATGTTTAAATACAGTCTCGTCAAAGGCCTATTTCCATTGTTATACAGCTAGTCAAAAAAATATTGAGTCAGTTTCTGTAGAGGCTGCAGAAGAACTTACATTTAAAATCTCAGACGTGCAATTAAAAGAGTAGACACTGATCAAGACTTCGAAATGTTAGTCTGAGATTGGTGTCGGTATTTCTGAATTTGTCAAGTGCAAGCAAGATAAAATCTAAAAATAGGTGGCATTGATAGCAAAGTGATCTGGACAAAGTAAATATATAAGCTGATGGGTTTTTTTTAAATGAAGAAAAAAAATGTTGTATTATGATTAGCTGTCATAATTGAAAGTTCCGAACTGAGGGAATATAAAGTCCTATACAGCTGACTCTCTCTCTCTCTCTCTCTCTCTCTCTCTCTCTCTCTCTCTCTCTCTCTCTCTCTCTCTCTCTCTCTCTCTCTCTCTCTCTCTCTCTCTCTCTCTCTCTCTCTCTCTCTCTCTCTCTCTCTCTCTCTCTCTCTCTCTCTCTCTCTCTCTCTCTCTCTCTATATATATATATATATATATATATATATATATATATATAAAATTTATTTATTTATTTATTTTTTTGACTAGCTGTATTTGGTCATGGATCTGCTTTGGTAAAAGGTTGAAGGACTTAAGAGCTTTCTCCAGAGGTGCGTCTCATGAGTGCGGAGGGCCGCTCATCACGCAGGTTCCGGAAATAGATTTTGAGTTTCTGGGACTCGGAGGGACGTCTCCTGTTGAACTCCGCTCTCGTCTGAGGGGTGAAGCAGCGGTCACTCTGCAGCAGCTGGAAGAGGCTGGCCATGTCCGGCCCCATCTTGGACATCAGATCGCTCCTGATGATGCTCACAGTGTCGTCGTCGCACTCCATGAGGCTCCGGAGCAGCTTGCTGTAGTATCTGTCAACAGAAGGACACCGAAGCCCTTAGCAGGAAGTCCCAATGCATCATGTCTGCAGACCACTCCTTATAGAGTGTCACTGCATTCCATACTGGGGTTTTAAATAATTAATAACAAATAACAAGTGTGGATACTCTTTGTTGCAGTGTCACTCCTAAAAGAAATTGATAAAGCATTTCCATAGCATTCAACTGTGAATCTATGCAACGACTGATCGTTTCCATAGCATTCAACTGTGAATCTATGCAACGACTGATCGTTTCCATAGCATTCAACTGTGAATCTATGCAACGACTGATCGTTTCCATAGCATTCAACTGTGAATCTATGCAACGACTGATCGTTTCCATAGCATTCAACTGTGAATCTATGCAACGACTGATCGTTGCTGGATTTGATGTATGCCATACATTGTATGGGATCTATACGAGGCTCCGTTTCTTTTTACTAACACTGCAGCAAATGAGCAATAGTTGGTAGATTGAAAGCAGAGTGTGACTATGGAGAATTTTAAATTGTAATACAGGATTAGCTTAGCCCATATCGCCACCTGGTGGACAAAAGTTATGGTGTTTTAAAAAAAATAAATAAATAAATAAAAATAATAAATTCACTGTTTCCACAGCAACAACAGTAAGCTGTCATCATATTTGCATGCAAAGTACAGTGCAGTGTGCTATTGTGGAAACAACTGATATGGAAGACACAATCAGGAATATATATATTGAAGATGGGACAGGAGGAACCCTGGATCTACCAATGCAGTGCAGAACTGCTAATTGCACAGTTATTTGAGCAGTAATGAGGCGGGGGCCGGCTCACCTGTTGGTGAAGTGGTTTGGCAGCTGAATGACCTCAGTGATGGCCTCGGTGTTGAGCTTGGCGACGCTGCAGATGTCCAGTTTGCTGTAGCACTCCTCCTGCACCTCTGAGATCATCCTCTGGAAGGTGGAGCACCTCCGGATAGTGAGGAACACCTTGGACGTGATGCCGTGAGCGATGCACTTTAAGCTCTCCTTCACAAAGACCTTGCCCTGTCGAGCGCAACACAGCCACGCTTACAACACCGCAACAACAAAACACTCACTTCAAAACTCTGTGCATACTTTATTAGAACAGAGGTGGCAATTCCAGTCCTGGTCTTTGTTCCAACCTGGTTCTAAATTGTTTAACTGAACCAATGAAACCTCCATCCAGACCCTGAATTAATTATCTCATTTTACCTGTTAGAATGACCCTCCAGGACCGTGAATGGACACCCCTGGTATAGAACACAAAACTTTGTCCTTCAGATGAGGCGTAAAACTGAGGTCCTATTGTAAGGGACTCTGCAGCAGCAGTTGTTGATGCATAGTTCGCCCCCTATTCTCTGTAAGTTGCTTTGGATAAAAGTGTCTGCTAAATGACTAATAATAATAATAATAATAACTACTGTTCTAAAACACTGGCCCAAACAGTTGCAAAGGCCAAATTACAATCGAAAAAGACAAACAGAATATTAAAATATAGAGGCCTAAATAGTGTCAAACTATAAAAATGCGTCTCTGGTTCATTTTTAAGGATTTAATAGAGTCCCTAATATGTTTTGCAATTGAGACGTGTGGTTTGAAAAAGCACTCCCTGGGTAAAGAGTCTAACTTTGAGCTCCACCAGTAAATAGCCTTGGAGTCTGTGTGGTCCAATGGTTAAAGAAAAGGGCTTGTAACCAGGAAGTCCCTGGTTCAAATCCCAGCTCAGCCACTGACTTACTGTGTGACCCTGACCAAAACATTTAACCTCCCTGCGCTCTGTCTTTCGGGTGAGACGTTACAAGTGACTCTGCAGCTGATGCATAGTTCACACATCTGCTAAATAAACAAATAATAAATGAAACTTCCAAATCAACCCTGTGATGCCATTTCTTTCATACTCAATATTCAGGTCATTCAAACCGGTTACAATGTGTTCAAGTTTAAAGATGGTTCATCTAATAGTTTAGGAAATCGAACAGAATCAAACAGCCCGGGTTACCTGAGTGTTGAATTTTGCAGCGTTGTAGAGGAAGGACTTGCAGATGTCATGCATGCCATCTGTGTCACAGGTAGAGTTCTCTAGGCAGGCGAAAGCACCACAGCCCACTTGGAGGGCACTGTTCAAGCATCGGACCACTTCAGCTACAAAGAAAGATACATTTAGAATATCGTATAAGGCTCTGTGCAATACAAGTATATATCCACCCCACAAAAGGTAAGAGAGGCTGGGGTAAAGATCAGCCTGTTGCTGATAGGATCCTGTGCTATGTGAAGAATAATTAAACAGCAATGCTAATCTCAGAGTGATTTCCAGTGGATGCAAACTATCCTTTGCAAGCCATATGATGCCATGTTTTTTCGATGGCTGTATCACATCAAAATCAGGGTCTGCTATAGATTATAAACTAATAGCAACCTCTTAGAGTCGTGGATTAAGACTGCCTAGATTGCACTGGATATCCTAAACGGTGTTCTAAGTGCCCTTAAGGCATCGTACAACGCCCTTCAATTTTAAATGAATTGGGTTTGAAACTCAATGGCTCCAATTGTTCACCGATGTGGTTAACAAAAGAACAGGAGCTTTGTGGTTAAGCGCATTGCACATCTTTATTTAGGGTTTCAGAAAAACGGCAAGTGATGTGTAATTAAGAGTTCAGACTTCTGCATTAAGTTTGTTTGGAAAGCGGAAAGAAGGCATTGCATCAGTGTCTGATCCAAGTTTACCTACTAATTTAGGGCTGTTTCTGTTGTTCCAAGGCATAGTTCCATCATGACATCACCTGAGGTGACTTTTAGGTTGGGTTTCCTCTAACTGCACTGAATTATCATACTGGCTTAAAAAGACATAACGATAAAGGCTTGTTTTACAATAATACAAGTATTTCTTGGGTTACAGAACAAAACGGTTGGAACACCCTTGAAAGAAGGGCTTGTTCAAGGTATAGACCTCTATTGTGTGGTACTGGAGAGAACCCCCCTCAACATAAAGAGATGTGATCCTTAATGAATCATAAATAAGATCTGGATGATTAACTGGAATAATGGGTGTCAATGTCTCCGATGTGCGCTGACTAGCCCGGCAGGTTGGGGGCTCAGGAGAAATGTAAGCTAAAAGCAAAATCAATAGACAATGAAGCATATTGTTGCATTGTTCATTTTAGCAGTGGTTTAAAAAAATAAAAAAATAAACCCACAGAATTAACAACTCTTATTTTAAAACTACTGCTTGACCCACATTGCGCGAAAACTGCAAACAGAAAAGCTTGGATATACATTTTAAAGATTTGCAATCAGTTTAGACATCTTTTACTAAATCAATAGAAAGCAAATAAAATATCTCTTAATGGTACTTGTGTGTGTGTTTTAGGCTTTCATGGTATTCATACTGAGGGCCTTAAAGATCTCTCTGATAGTGTAGCAGGATTACTGGTGTGTCCCCAATATAAGAGTCTGGCTACAAACCAGTCACCAGATCTCAAGCACTGTACCCGAGCCAGGGTCTCTTGTATGAGCTTTTACAGACCTGGTATATTTCCCTTTGCATGCATTACCTAAGGAGTCTGTGTGGTCCAGTGGTTAAAGAAAAGGGCGTGTAACTAGGAGGTCCCCAGTTCAAATCCCAGCTCACTCACTGACTCGCTATGTGACCCTGAGCAAGTCACTTAACCTCCTTGTGCTCTGTCTTTTGTGTGAGATGTTGTTGTAAGTGACTCTGCAGCTGATGAATAGCTCACGCACCCTAATCTCTGTAAGTCACCTTGGATAAAGGCGTCTGCTAAATAAATAATAATAGTTACCTCATTCACCCTGGAGTCAGTCTTGCACCGACTCTTCTTACTAACCCTGTACCACAGCAAGAATGTGTACAAAAGCACATTAAAAGGAATGGCCTCTATCAGCACAGTTGGGATGTGGACACATTTGTAAATCAGGTAATTTTTTTTTACCGTTGACTCATACCATATACTGTATTACTTTTGTACGATTTTAATATTCTGCACTGAAAGGTAGGCAGGTATGTATTGAAATGCATAACCGGACGTCATTAAACAATGCGGAAGCAAATATGCTGTAAAGCATATGGGAGGAAGGGCTCTATGGGTGGCTCTGGAGCACAAGAGTGTGATTCTGTGTGGCTAATCATTTCTTTGTCGAAGTTGGCTCCAGTAGTAGGTGTAATGTCTTGGTGAGACACAATAATAATACCAGTAATGTTTTTGCCCCCGTTGGCAAATCACCTAGTCTTCCAACTAACAGAGTAATGGAAATACCCAACACTATTCATCAGTGAGATTAAATGTGTACCACTGTGTTTTTACACTTTAAGGATTTGGATATACAGTGTTTCCTCTTTATAAGGCGGCCCGTTATACTATGGAACAGGATATAAGGCGGTGCGGTTATGGCTCCTATTTGCCCCATAATGCCATTACACTAGTATTCTCGTTATAAGGGGGGACACAAACATCACGGTCTCTTAACTATGGCTCCCGACTACAGTGTTATAATGGGCAGCACTGTATCTAAAGCACCGCTTGTCATATTGTGATGAAACTTGCTTCGAAACTTTTTAATGTGTCAGACCTTATTTGCAAAGACAAATCATTTTAACCAGTGTAAAAACCAGCAAGAAAAATCTTTAAACTGATCTGTCTGTGACTCAATTTTTTCTAGCATTACACGTTGAAGTTGCCAGACAATTTTGCCTTTTGGAATTGGACTTGCATTAAAACCGTGATGCAGCATTATCAGCAAGAAAATGCGTTTTTAGCTAACGTGACTTAACAGTACGGTTTTCCTCTATTGTTATAAAAGCATGCTGAAACACTGAGTCACTATATGTTTCCATAGCAATTAAGTACAATAGGCAGTTCTGCAAATACCGGGCACAGTCTGACAAAGCAGCGGAACTGGGCCGTTTTAAAAGACACAGGATTTCACTTCAGTAGACTGGTGTTTTAATTTGAACCCTCGTAAAAAAAAAGAAATAAAAAAAAAACATTACTGTCTGTTAATAAATACAATAAAAATGAAGGAAGCTACTGTAAAACTCATTGCCAAAAGGAATGACTGTTTTATTTATTTAGCTATCAATTTAAATGTGCACATTATTGCATAAATAGTTCAGAGCCATGATCTGTTTCTTTTTACAACATTTGGGTACTGGAATGTAATGTTCAAGTCTTTTTTTATGTGCATCATTAAATTGCGTTAAGCAATAGCTTTTAAAAAATATTCAATTTCAGCACCATCAGATCAGTAGTTCCCATAGCTAAAGCTAAGGCTGGATAAGTAGCCCCACAGTGAAACGTACTCCCTTTTCAATCTGCAAATACAGTGCTGTGCAGACTGGGTAGACTGGGTTAATAATGTGTCAATGCACCACGGGCTACACTTCTATTATATCCTTCTTTAATACTCCATCCTGGTCGGAGCAGGGTTTGTGTAGCTCAGTGTCTCCCTGCTTTGGCACTGGGCTGTGGGTACGCTCTGGTGCTGACCTCCCAGGCTGCCCTCAGACTGGCAGTGATGACCCTGGCAGCTAGTCAAGCTCTGCTCTGCTAGGAAGAGTTTCTGAGAGAGAGCAACTGTAGACCAGTCCTGTATGAGTGGTGTGCCTGTGAAATCAGCTGAACACTGCAGTACGTATATACTGGGAGGAGAGCAGAGGCTGTTGCAATGTACAACTCAAAACTGCTCCCAAGCTCTGCTTTTGCACCGTTTGTTAAATCTCTATGATATATATATATATATATATATATATATATATATATATATATATATATATATATATATATATATATATATGTGGATAGATAGACAGATAGATAGATAGATAGATATTATATAGATAGATATAGATATAGTATCAAATATCTATCAGTCAGTATTGAATTATAAAAGATTGCTTTTATAATTCAATACTGACTGATAACATTTCACATTTCTTAATTTGATGCATTGTATGTGATAACTGATATAAATAGGCGATTCGCACAATAATCACCACGTTTCAAACCCATATGCATTTCATTACACAAATATGCCTATTAACGAGTTCTTCATACTCAGTATTGTACAGCAGATCATTCATTCCATTCATCTGTTTACTGAACGCATACCGTGCAAATACACTCACTCATCAATCGAGCCACGGTTTTGACCAAGCTCATCAATACTGTCGAAGTGTACGCCTAACTCTGCACGTAGGTATCTACAGCTGTCACTGTGCTGTGCATTGTAATCGTGTCCCGTTAACACTAGCAGTGCCACATTCCCTTGTAATGCTTCTGACTCTAGGGAATACCGGTACGGATGAAATTACAATGCATTACAAAGTGTTCGTCAAAGCAATTCCAATAAAATAATATTTAAACACTGTACTGCGTTTAATATAAAATAAACAACTGTTCAATTTATTCTGTGTAGTTTTCCAGATAGTGATTTACAGTTTCTAAATCGCAAACAAAAAAGAAAGAAAAAAGACAAGCGCTTACTTGAGCTGTGCATAGAGTCTCGTGTTCTCCGTGGCGCTAAAGACTCGTTCTGGTCTATTTCATAAGCCGAGGTAAGAAGTACCAGGAGAAAAAGAATGCCCGTCTTGTGCAGCATTGTTTGTGAAGTACGTTCAAGATTTTCCACCTTCTTTTCTGACAAACGTTGATGTATTTTCTTTTGCTTTCTTTTTTTTCTTTGCTACTTCAACGCTTCTATTCGTCCCAATTGCAGCCTTTTGCTATTGCTAACTGTAGCCACCGCACGTACAGTTTATATAGGAATTTCTTATCACAGTGGTAATCTGGAGCAAATCAGGAGCCGACCGCTCCGTCCAATCAAATCTTTGTGTCTCACAAGCGTCCATTCACAAACTCAAGAGCAGTGTTTCATTGAATGAATATTTTCCACTAAATTAAACTGCGCTTCCAACATTTTTTTTTTAAAGTTAAGCTTTTGTTAAGAAAATTAACCCCTTTGTCTGCAACAGAAACAGAAAATATAGTCGGTGATCAGATTACTTTAAAAAAGGTCACAGTTTTGGATTGTATTTGAATATTTGCTAAAGGGGGCTTTGTAGCTGCTTAAAACGGTTCTGTGTTCTTTCTTTGTTTCTTGTTTATATATATATATATATATATATATATATATATATATATATATATATATATATATATATATATATAATATAATTTCAGTTCTACCCTTTATGCTATTCAAGAGACCAACAGACCAACAATGAAGAGACTGAAAGCATTTATACAAGTAAACCACAAGCAATGTCCTTCCAAACAAGATACAGCATTTAAAATATGATTCATCTGGGAGGGAGGGGGGATAATTGAATATAATGACTTGCATGTGGCACAACACTATACTACACATATGACTTGAACACTTGCCAATACAGTATATATACTATTTTTAAAATGTTTACGGTTTAAAATAATTGTACATTGTTATGAATGGCCAGAGGCATTAAACATGAGTGGATCATGTTGGGGGGTTTTTTAACCTGAAATGATGTGCCAGAAAAACAGGGTTCCAAAGCGTTTAAGTACAAAATAGAACCAAATGTGTTCTATTTAGAACCATTCTCATACTCCTAGGGGGTTCCAAACTGAATACTTCACAATTGGTACCATACATTAGGGATCCCTACACGAAGCATCTATTTAGAAGCATTTGATTTCACACTGAACCCTTTGCTGTTCACCAGAATTTAGGTTCAATTTTTCCTTTTTTATAACGGTATGTTGTATGGATAACTGTATATGCATTGACTCGAGTGCAAAGTTATTTTAAGATTATTTTTCCTTTCACACAACATTGTTGGAATTGGGATTATTATTTTAACATTTTAACTACTTGATTTACTGTAATACCCGCATTTAATAGCCATCCATATTATATAGGAGAAACCCCCACAATGAAACCTGCATTATATCTAATTCGGCACCTATGTGGTTAAAAACAAAGGATACCCAAATGCTCATTCCTAACGTTAAAGAGAGTCTTCACATTCAACTCACGTCCCCTGTAGATGGAGGAAGGGAGAAAGGGAAAGCACTGAAAGGAACCATCTGACACAGAATACAGTATAAGCCTAGTGAATGTGAAAGTCTGTTCCTATAACTATAATGAGCGCCTGTCTCTCTGCTGTGTTAGACGCAGGGCATGCGGTAATGAAGCGGACACGCTCAATGAAAATGACAAAGGCCCCGCCCGTAGAGTTTCACGCTGTGTAAATCCTGGCTGTGACCGTGTGCATCGCTGCAGGTCGTCTTCTCTCGCTGCTGCTGCTGCTGCTGCTGCAAGAAACATCCGTACGGGGGACTAGGCTACTCGGTGAAAGAAGAGGGTGCTTCTGGTTTCACTATATATTCTTAAGCGTGCCTATTCAATTTGGCAATATTAATCTGTCATCAGTGTTCTGTCTGTATCAATAAATATGTAGGCTATGTATGGTATGTATGGACGAGTCGATGTATTGCGTGTTTTAATGCCCGTTGCGCATAGACTGCTAGAGTATTCGCCGGAGCGTTAATTCTGTATCCTCCAAATGCTATTGTGTCCCACAATTTCTTACCTTTGAAACAGACGCGTTTGTGTATAGTTATACAGTGCATTGTGTGTGTGTGTGTATAATTTAGGGTGGGTGCGGGTGCAAAGACCATTTTTTAAATCGTATTTTTATAACATTGAAAATTGGTGCGCGCAGATGCGCTTTTCCAATAACGTAGCTGCTTTGCTTTCCCGCAATGGAATGTCGAAGCCCCCACCCCGAGGTCTGTTGCCTGCGCCAAACGTTTCTTCTGTAATCTCCGAGATTGATTTTGACTATCCTAGGAACAAGACGGCACCTCAACCAAATATCAGTTACCTCTGGCGCCACGCACCATACCGAGGTTCTGGCACACTGAGTCCGTGTGCGGAGTACCGCAGGCAGGGTTCAGACCTGTGAATGTATAAATACATTTATATCAACGCACTTGTATAAGGATGGTGCCTATACTGTCTACACGTGCCGGTATATATTTATATTTGGTTTAAAAAATGTTAATCTACATGAGTATTCTAAAGGGGGACCCAAATTGGATTGCCTGTGGACCCCCAAAATTATCAGAACCGATACCTTTTATACAAAATATGCAACACTGTATTAACGTGAGTTATGTGTTATCCCTCTGTTATATTGACTGCAGTTTAGGTGAATACGTCTCTGATCTGCAAACTTGTTTTGCTGCATGCTCTCTCAGTGCTTACTGTCAAAGCAGATCGATTCGAAATAATCTATTCTTAGAACTGGAGAAAGAATGAGGGCTATTGACCTAAGGCTCTGTACATCTCTACAGTGTGTAATATAACAATATCTCCCCTGTCCGTTTACAATTAATTACCCCTGACGGTATTACATTGCAATTTACAGAATGTCATTTTGTTTCACTGGGCATAACTTTAGGCACAGTATCAAACGCAATTTTGAATTGACTATTGTTCACGTGTTAAAAGGGGCACCCAGAACTGTTTTTTTTAAATCTATAGCTGACCTACGCACATTAAAGAAGGTCATATCCTTTTTAGATGCAGGTAAGATATAATAACACATCCATTATTGATTTAAGGAAGATATTCAGAAACAATTAACTCGTGGGCGTCGTGCGTAAAAGACACGTCAAGCAACGTATGCAGTTGGCTACAATGGAAATTGCTTTATCTTTACAGATGATGTAATAATATGTGAGCCAATACAATACATATTTGAAAACAATAGTTTCCTAATGAACAATAAGTTTGTTTTTTGCTTGTTGTTTTGGGCTGTTGTCAAAGATACATCGATCCCTTAGACATTCTTAGAGTGATCATAATATATACGCTGAGCTCATATGGAATCAAACAATCGACCCACTTTGGGATGTACACAACAAGAGACCTTAAACGACTCGACATCTGGAAGAGACTAAGCAGTTACTACTAATTATTTTAATTTAGCTTTATCATGCTTCTGATACGCATCTAACAATGACCCAGCTCTGGAAACAGGCGCTCTCCAAATATGCGGCGCAATCAGGAATCAATTCACGCTATGAAGACTGACACCCCTTATTGACCGGTTTCCTGATATCTGCAACGCCATCTGTTGTATAATTGTTAGGAAAAATTATTTTTAAGTTAAGCTGTCCAGTTTTATAAATGAAAATAGCGATGACAATTGCTGCCAAATTTTCCATCGATATATCACTGAACCGACAGTGCCAGGTCTAAGTCATTCAAAACAAATTAATCTATAGATGTAAAATGATAGGCATTTGATTTTTAACCGAGTCTATGATGTACAGTATATATGAACACAGATGCCCTGCATGCGTGAAGTTAGGTTTGGAATGCTGTTTGTGCTATTGCACTTTCATCTTGCTCAAGTTAGCTGTGCCACACATCATGGAAAGTTATTGTGGCTTCTTTATAGTAATCCCTATGCAACCGTGTTGCAGCCCGGAGCAAACGTTTGATTGCGGGATAAAAATACAACACGCGCATCTTGTTTTGGTTAAGAATTTGAAAGACTGAAACCATTTAGTAGCTTGTTTGTTTCTATTCAACCACTGTTTTGTGGAAAATTGTTTCAGGGCAAATGCACGCTCACACACTCACACACTCACAGTGCAGAACAGCGCACTATTAAAACAGAGCTTTACGGTATCCGGGTTTCTCAAGGAGTAATAATAATATGCTTTATCTAACTTTTTTTTTCTTTTTTCTTTTAATAAGAGTGTAGCTATAGCTTTTAAAAAGCAGCTGCAAAACCAAGTATAAACGCAACCGTGATGATAGTTTGCAGCCCTCGCTTAGACAAAACTCCCAAATAAATAATACATTTGGTAAAGAAACTTCTGGATTGTAAGTACTGACAGCCATATTATTATTAATATTTGATATGGCCTCTGGGCCACATCACTGCTTCTAGATTATCCAAGCACGGACAAGCTTGTTGCCAAAGCCTGGGGTATATCTACATACCCTCCAACATTTCACAGATTAAAATATGTACATTATTATTATTATTATTATTATTATTATTATTATTATTAGTAGTAGTAGTAGTAGTAGTAGTAGTAGTAGTAGTAGTAGTAGTAGTAGTAGTAATTTAAGGTCGTTTTGGTCGGTTTTTAAACTAGACATGAAAAAATATATCTATAGGCAGGAATCCAATATTATATTTCACAGAATTGATCAGTGTTTATTTTACTGAAGGGGTTTAGATTATTGATGTAACAGCTTTATTTACCTTGATTTGTGATATATATATATATATATATATATATATATATATATATATATATATATATATATATATATATATATATATATATATATATATATGGGCAGTACTATATGTTACATAGACCTACATAGGACCTAATAAGGATCTTAAATAACGTGTAATCCAGCTTCCTTGTTTGGGTATCACACAATGGATTTCATTACATTTTATGTATGTACTTTTTATACAATTAATACCGTGATACTGGATGACCAAAAAGTAATGTGCCAGTGCCACTTGCCGAAAGGGGATTTGATGAAGCAAGGAAGAATTTAGTAATAAAACCAAATAGCTTGTCTTATATAAGGAGCAACGAGTGCAGGAATTGATTAAACATTGAACAGAAAAAAAAACCCATTACACAGACCATTTCTCTACTAAATGAATGTCTGTGTATACTGTGGATGAGTCACGCAGTTGTTGGGAATATAAAGCAGATAGGGGGGTGTTGTAGCTCTTTATGGGCAAGTTTCTGGAGGTGGGTTATAAAGGTTATGCTTGATGTTAATAGGAAACCCTCTTCCTGTAGAATCCAAGGCCGTGCAGGTTTTATAACCCATAGCTGCGTCACAAACTAAATGAAATCTGCTGCTGACCGCAGCCAGAGAGCTGTTGATTATCACAAACCTGACTTGCGTGCAAAACTTTGACTAGACAAAACTGGCCTGGAGGAATGAGAAGATGCATAAAAAAAACTATTGGAAGTTTTTGATCAAGCTGAAATCAATTCGACTTAATGTAGTACCTTGAGGTTTGACACTGCGCTCTCAGTATTAATGTGTCGTCTTTGAAACCTTCCCCAGGCTTAATGAAATGAGGTTGAATGTGTTGGCAGTGGAAGCCTCTTTAATAAGACTGATCCTTGTGAAGCATACGGAATACGGAAACACCTGCCAGCCAAGCACATAATCAGTTCTCCATCCAAGCACTGTAACTGACTTGCAACAGGGAGATGCAGCTTTTATATAGTACACAAATACATGTCAGGGATGCAATTAATCAGTACTGGGAGGGATAGTTTGTTTAGATAAGTGTGTGCTACATGACACAGGTGTTTCCAATTTTGAGTCCAACCCCTGTACACAGCAACAAAAAAGCATAGTAATTGACACCTGCTAATACATAGGGTGGGATGGGACTGCTGCACAGTATATTTGAACTAGTAGCAATGCCCCTGCAGACCACTAGAGTGAGACACATTCTGTGCTTGTGGAAATCCTGCTGGCAGGTCATGATGAGCTGGGTTTAACAAAGAGTTGGTTTGATGCAGTAGTCACCGTGAACACCAAAGAGAACACTTCGGCTTAGGGAACAACCTTGTGGAGAAACTGAATTTTCCCAGGAACAGGAACTTTGCTTAAAAGAACACCTTTTTGGCACCTCTAGCAATTGGTTGCTAACCGATTCAAAACTGATACAGTATGGTTTAACCTGAGAACCTCTTAATCATCAAACTCAAATTCAAATGGTTTATTCGGGTGCTCCCGAGTGGCGCACCTGGTAAAGGCACTCCGAGTTGGAGTGGATGCGCCCTATAACCTGGAGGTCGCCGGATATTCTATTGCCGACCGTAGACGGGAGCTCCCAGGGGGCGGTGCACAATTGGCGACCCGGGGACGGGAGTGGAGGGGAGGGGAGGGGAGGGCCTAGGTCGGCCAGGGTGTCCTCGGCTCACCGTGCACCAGCGACCCCTGTAGTCTGGCCGGGCGCCTGTGGGCTTGCCTGTAAACTGCCCAGAGCTGCGTTGTCCTCCGACGCTGTAGCTCTGAGGTGGTTGCACGGTGAGTCTGAAGTGTGAAAAAAAGAGGTCGGCTGACGGCACACGCTTCGGAGGACAGCGTTTGTTCGTCGTCAGCGCGGGGGTGATAGCGATGAGCTGAGCCTAAAAATAATTGAATATGCCAAATTGGGAGAAAATAACTGGCTATTTATTATTATTATTATTATTATTATTATTATTATTATTATTATTATTATTATTATTATTATTATTCATTTCTTAGCAGACGCCTTTGTCCAGGGCAACTTACAATTGTTACAAGATATCACATTATTTTTACATACAATTACATTATTTTTACATACAATTCCCCATTTATACAGTTGGGTTTTTACTGGAGCAATCTAGGTAAAGTAGACTGTAGAGGTACAGAGACTGCGGTATTAGCAAAAGCCAGTTTTGTTGTGTGATCTTTGCTTGTATCGCTGAGACCGGTCAGGTGATCTGTTCTAGACAAGTCCAAAAATATTGTACAAAAGCAGTTCAGAACCCAATCAGAAAACCCACAGTTGCTTCAGTTGCCCACCTGGTGGTGCTCTGCCAAGGTAAAAAAAAATAATAATACTGTTTTCTATATCAAGTGTTTTTCTCAAAACTACACATTTTGAGAGCTTTATTGTGAATGGAAGTGCACAACCGGGAGGATTTTTAGAATTAACGCAAAATAAAGATTCCTACAAGGGATGAACAAAAAAATTGGAAAAACTATGAATCATTGAGGAAAAATCATGCATCCATTCTGAACAATTTAAACACCCTGGCCTTATTGGTGTCGTCCTGGTGGCCCATGATGGCCCTACACTCTTTTAAAGGTGTTGCAGCATTGTTTAATACCTGTACATGCCCCGTTGTAGGAAAAAAGTTCAGTATAGTTAATGAATTATTATGGTCTCCCCCTCCCCTCTTAGATAAAAGTAATTTCCTGTTCAACTTCCTTTCTGTGTCACCAGGGGTCTGCTAATAACTTCACAGTGCAGAATGAAACACATCAGCAAACTGGTCATTGAGAAAAATCTCACAGTGTTACAAGGCCATGTTTCAGCAACTGTTGCTGTAACAAGCACTGGCATGATCTCAGGGGTGAGATCCACACTGCACTGACAGGGGCGCTATGTGCAGTGATGAGCCACGGACTGGAGCAGGAAGTGAAACCAAGAGAATTTATTAGAATTCTAGAGTGTAGAATTAACGAGAGTTTGGAAGTCTGGTCACACTTTGTTTCACTAGATTAGACATCAGCTTGTAATTTAATCTTTTTCAGTGGCACACCTGTGTATACAGTAGCAACCTGTTTATAAGTACCAGGGATCTGAAAAATATAGCGTGGCACGTCCCCACGTGTTGCTACCACTGTTTAAATAGCATACTTGTCATTTTTCTTTTCATTATTAACATCCTGACACTTATAACTTAACATCCTTACACTTATAAGTCTGTTTCAAAGCCCTTTTCAAAATGTCCGCTCTAGTGCACTGATAGTGTAAGGGTTATTGCCCACATTGTCAAACAGGTTACACAGCAGTAATGATCCATGATGTGGTACGGAACAGAAAAGCACTTGTTATGCTTTTTTATTTTTCTTAATCGTTCTTCCTGCAGTGATTTTTAGAGGTTCTCAAACCCCAGTGCTCTAGAGCAGACATTTTGAAAAGAGCTTTGAAACAGACTTTAAAGTGTCTAAAATTGTCAGGATGTTAACAATGCAAATAAATATTACAGGTACGTTATTTAAACAGTTGAAGCGGGGACGTGTAACGCTATATTTTTTGGAACCCCGCTAATTACTCTTTAAGGTACGAGGGACATTTCTGTCCCACAAATACAAATTATGCTAATTTTCTTATTTTTTGCAATGAAGTGCACAGGAAAAGGATTTAAAATGTACTGACAAGTTGGATCTGCTAGTTTACTCAAGTCACTCTCAAATGTATTTCATGATGAAACCATTTGAACAACCGTTCAATTCCTTAAGGGGTTAATGATAACCAACTCATGCCATTGCAACAGGGCTACATTTGAAGACATCAGTGCACTTCCCAATCTCAATAGACGAATTACATCAAGCTGTAAAAACCACTAAAAAAGGCAGCTCCCCTGGGATCGACGGTTTGCCGGCTGAACTATATCTAGCATTGTGGGATACACTGGGCCCAATCTGGTTATTCACCATAAATTCTGCAATTGCAAAGGGTTGCTTTAAAATGTACGCTTGGGTTATTGCTCTCAATGGTTTGATTAATCCTGACCAAACCGGCTTTATTAAGGGTCGATAAGCATCCAACAATATTCGTCGCTTATTACATGTTATTGCTGAAAATATAGCTGAAAAATTGAATTCACCGAGTGGGCTATTATTTCTCGATGCTGAAAAAGCTTTCGACCCTTTGGAATGGCAATGTTTATGGTGTGCTTTAAAGAGATTTGCTTTCGGTCCAAATTTTATTAGAATGATAAAAGTTTTGTACTTTAACCCTTCTGCGAGAGTTTCCACAGGTGGAATCTTTTCAGACTTATTTAGTATCTTTCGTGGATCCAGACAAGGGTGCCCTCTCTCCCCTCTACTTTTTGACTTGTCACTAGAACCCTTAGCCCAATTTATCCACCAAAGCTCCTTAGTTTCACCAGTAAAAATTGGATCGTCCTGCCACTCAATTTCATTATATGTCGATGACACACTTTTTTATATGTGTCCGATTTAGAGCGCGCTCTTCCAAATATACTTAAGATATTTGAAAATTTTGGTTTAATAGCTGGTTATAAAATTAACTGGTCAAAATCAGTGTTAATGCTACTCGGAGGCAGGCAGAGTTAATCCCCCCCCCATCATTCCAGTTTCACGTCAAGTAACTTATTTGGGTATTGAGATACGTCCCTCCATATCAACAATTGCAAAATAATAATTACACAAAAGCGCTAAAAAAAATTGAGTGGGATTTGAACAGATGGATGCTACTACTATCAGTTCCTGTCCGTATTGCCTCGATTTAAAATGAATATTCTTCCCCGTATTCATTTTATTAGTTCAATGCTCCCATTGCCTCCACCGGTGGACTACTGGTCAAAACTCAATTCCTTGTTGAGAATTTATCTGGAATGGTAAACACCCTTGTATTAAATGGTCTTTATTACAACGCAATAAAGCACAAGGCGGTTGGGTCTGTCCAAATTTTAAATTTTACCACTGGTCTTTCTTACTACGTACATTAAGCCAATGGATGAACCCAAGTGTACTGTTCTCTGGTCTTACTTACAAAAGGTGTTCCCTGAACTATGGCCCCATAATCACATACACTGTGCAAACTTTTCTGGCAGTGGAAAGAATTAAGTGGCACAGACATTCGCCCATTTGGAACAATGTTAATAATTTAACTGGTGGTAAACCCCTTTCCTTGGACTCCTTGGGTATAAACGTGTTGAACGATGTAGTCGGTCAGGAGTCTATCCTAGAGTTCCAGGACCTAGTTTCTCGCTATAGTATCCCTAGCACCTTTTAGTTTTTTTTTTATTTTAGACTGAGATCTGCTTTAAAAACATATGGGGTTCCCTGGGGTTCCCTGGGGTTCCAACTTAATCTGTCACCCAGTAGTGGATTGGGTCCTGGGGGCAGCACCTGAGGGCTTAGTCTCCCATATATATAAACATCTCACTGCACACTCCCCTGCTCCTCTCTCTTGTTTAAAGCTATGGGAGAAGGATATAGTGCAGTCGGGAGGGATTATAGATTGGGAAGTGGTGTGGGGTAGTGTTTTTGGAGCGTCTAAGACTCCAAATCACCAATTTATTCACTTTAAAATATGCCACAGAACTTATTTGACCCCTCGTAAAAGACACTTTATGGGGCTAGCCCCTCATCCTCGTTGTACTTTGTGCAACCTAGGAGTACCAGGCACTCTAATGCATATACTATGGGATGCCCAGATGTTCAGCTTTTTTGGGGGTAGGTAGTCGATTCCATTTCTGCTATTATGGGGAGGCGCTTCCCACTGGACCCTGCCCTTTTTCTCCTGGGTGATGTTTCTAAATTTCCTCTCTCTGAGAATGAGCGTAGATTGTGGCTGGCAAGCATGCAAAGAATATGATTGTGCAGCGCTGGCTCCCTCCTCATCAACTCTCCATGCAGCACTGGCTACAGGTGTTTATAGACATTATTTTTTTGGCGATGTCTTCAACCAGAGTCAATGGAGCCAAAGCTTCAACTCTGCTGATGTGGAGAGACTCGGCAACTGCATTTAGGAAGTTACTATTGTTGTGACCAGTATGCACTGCTCATTTATTTCTCGTCAACCCCTGTAACAAGGGGGGGGGGCTGGGGAATCTTTCCAATGTCTTTCTGTTCAGTTTGTATATAATTTTTCAATAAAAACTTAATTGCAAAAAAAAAGACATCAGTGCACTTAAGTCCCACTTTTCTGAAACCAATGAAAAGCATTTGAGGTTCTGCAGTTGTTGCATGAGTTAGCAGTTTGTAGCTCAGACTAGGTTCCATAAATACTGCTGTTGTGCTGAAGATCTTACATTTTTTAAACAAGAAGCATCACCAGGAAGCGCCAGTTTATAATATACTAGGAAAATCAGAATAGGACAAAAGCAAAGACCATTACAACAATGCAAGCACTAGGAAGCTGAGTTCAGTTCATATAACCTTTTTATTTAAATATTAAGCGCACATATTTGTTCGCTGTCTCACCACGCAGTTTAAAAGATTTATTTTTATGGTGACGCGCCATGTGAAGAGTGTAGGATTCGGAGGAATTGTTGGCAAGCGGCTTGTTTTCCTGCAAACTTATGTTACCTTTGTTGATTACAAATAAAAATGCCGACTTTTATGTGCTTTACTGCTCAAATGTCATACATTTCCCCCCCCCCCCCCCCCCCCCTCCCCTGCAATTACAAACTTTACGAGTTGCTCAACGACTGTTTTCTGACGTCTTTTTTGAGTTAAATCTGCCTGGACTTGCTCCAGCACATTTTTTTCCATTTATTTAATGCTAAAGTCCCACACGAAATTCAGTTTGGCAAGAATTACTTTGCAATTGCTTTGTGTGCAAGCTCCTCTCCCACGGATTCAGTGCAGGTCAGGCTGTAGCCTCAAGCATCTATCTGCACGGTCCCTTCCCAGTGTCAGCATTGACAAGAGCTGATGTTTAATCAGCTCACTATACTACCATTCTCCTCCAGTGGCTTATTCAATTTCAATTAATACCAGACTTGCTTGCGCTGATTAGAACCAGATCCAAGTTATACTTATAAAGAAACAAATGTTTCCAGTCACGTATACAAACTGGTGTTTTTTTGCCAATAAGATGTAGTGTCACCATGGGCAGGCAGGACAGCTATGATTTCCATCTGTTGTTTGTTTATGTACTGTCCTAAAATGTGTCCATTTAAAAATATCAATGTGACCTCTCAATGACTAGAAAAGTCACATTGTCACATGATATGAATGAAACGAGGAAGGCTGTTTGGTCCTGGCATTTAGGATTCTTCAGACAAGCTCAATGTAAGCCAGGTAAAGACCTCAGGTAATATTAGGTAGTCCAAGATTGCTAATCTGGGTCTGTGAATTTTTACACGTAAAATATGATCTCAATATTGGGGCAACAGAACCACCCAGAATGATACCAAACACGATTCAATATTAATGGAAATGGAAAAACAAAACAAAAAAGAAAGAAAATGACTTACTCTTTAAGCAATGACAGTTGAGGTATTTCCTGTGGATTAATGACTGTCTGGGAGAGTTGGTGACCCAAATGAATAACCAGACGTTTATTAGTTCTCCTGGAAACTAACTTGGCTGAAGTCATTATTGCTATATTATTGCTATATTTAAATACATTTAAAACCGTTATTACTGTTTCAGGAGCTCATACTTGGAGTCTTTCGTTCTGTACTAGGTCATGAACAGTAATCGATGAGATTAATCAATGCTTGTTTGAGTTCCAAACGTTCTGTCAGGTTTAAATTTAAAGTGTTACCCTTGCGTCTTCTCAAACTGTAATTCCTAAGACTAATAATGAGCAAGTAGGTTCAATTGTCATTTGAATTGCTTTTTTTTGCATTTTCACCTGGTTTTCAGCTTGTCTGCAGAATCCTAAATGCAGGGACTGAACAGCCTTCTTCAATCCAGACAAACCAATAATGAGACTGTGACCTTTTAACTCTGTCAGCCCCTCCTGCTGTGTCTGTAGAGCTGTGTAAAGTGGGCGGGGCCAGCAGAGTTGAAAATTCACATGATTTGAATGGAATGAGGAAGGCTGTTCAGTGCCGGCATTTAGGATTCTCCAGACAAGCCCAAAGCCAGGTAAAGGCACTGTGATGAGTCAAGATAGTTTCGGTCTAGAATTCAGCCGCCCAACAGGTAGAGGGCGCTGAGCAAAGTTAATGATTCTTTTCAGATCACGTGATCATGACGCGAGTCACTTTTGTGGGAGGCACCATCTCTTTAAAGAGGGCAGTACAAATCCGGCAGCTGCGTCACCCGAGTTAAGTGCTTTAAAAATACTGGTCATACTGTGATTGGTAGTCCACTGACTACAATGGCTGGGTTTGCTCTGAAACAGATCGCTACAGCAAGGAGAAGGAGACCTGAAATATCACGGACGGTTGTTCAGGACGAGACTCACAGCCTGTTGTTGCCGTGCCTCCCAGTCACTCTGGTTTATTGTGTTTAAAAATAAATAAATAAGAAACCTGTTCTTTTCTTGTTGGACTGTGTCTGTTATTATAATTACACCACCCCTCACCCTATCCTGGCACAGGCACATTTAGAGAAAAGGATCTCATTGCATAGCAGTTGGATCCATTCCTGGTTTTACTCAGTTTAATCAGACACACCTGAGCTTGTTACCCATACACTATGGTAATCAAGCTCTTAGCAATACCTGGAATGAGTGAAACTGCTATGCAATAGGTGTCTTATTTCCGTCCCCGACCATTCAGAATGATTGAAATAAATAGTAAGGGAATATAAAAAAGCAATTCAATTGACATTTGAAGCTACATTCTAATTTTACTAATAAAAATATATTGTTTATTTAGCAGACGCCTTTATCCAAGGCGACTTACAGAGACGAGGGTGTGTGAACTATGCATCAGCTGCAGAGTCACTTACAACTACGTCTCACCCAAAAGATGGATCATAAGGAGGTAAAGTGACTTGCTCAGGGTCACACAATGAGTCAGTGGCTGAGGTGGGATTTGAACCAGGGACCTCTTGGTTATAAGTCCGTTTCTTTAACCGCTGGACCACACAGCCTTACTACATTTCAACTGGCTGGAGTAGCTTTCTGCTTCTCCACCCTACAAATGATGGCCAAACAACACACAAACTGCATATGACTAATTGCAGAAATGACAGCTCAGGACTACCAAAACATTCTCCACAGTGGTGACTGAAAGATTTCGTATGGCTCTGACCAAGAAAAATATTGAAGCGTTTTGTTTTCCCCCAAAGATCCACAGAAGCCTTGTGTACGTAATAAAAGTTGAAAAGAAAACGCGTGGGGGTGGGGGGGTTTCACACAGCCGGAGAAAATCCGATTATATGACACGTGGTGATCCATCCAGTCAATATGTCCTTCCACATGCAATTAATAAAGCCCTTATCAAGAACCCACTGCTGACAACATATTGCTAGGATTCAGCTACTGATGCGTGGCAAATGATTCACTGAAACTTCCAAGTGGTTTTTGTGGTGACTGATACTGTTGTAAATAATGCTGATACTGTTGTAAATAATGAAGGCAGACATGTTTGCCAATCTACTTTGAACACATCCTAATCAACACGTGTTCATTCTTATTAATAACAACCTTTGCTAGGCTTGGCAATGGAAACCTTGATTGTACGGGGAGGGGGGTGGGTGTGCGTGGATCTTGTTTAAAGGATACATTGTGCACACTGTTTTAATATCAGTTCTGAGCAGTAGGTGTGACTAGCAAGAGTTTGCTAAAACAAACCAAAAAAAGGGGAACCTTTTACATTAAAACACAGTGTTGACACAACTATGTTTGTTTGTTTGTTTTCTGTGGATCTCAAAATATACCATGGTACTATTGCTTTGATTGCAATTTCGTTCATAAAGTCAATACTTGAAAATATCTGATTTTGTGCTACTTTATCAGCACATTTCAGTACTGTACAACACCATTCTAGTCTTTCGTCTTTGTGATATGAATTGGGGGATGGAAATCAGTCGTAAAACTGATATATGATATTAACCAGAGTGGGATATATAACTGAAGTAATATTAGCAGGAGCTTTCCTCATTGACTCCCATTAAACATTTCAATGTGGTGATAATATTTGGAGGTTGACATAGATGAGTGATATTAAGAGCATGTTTAATAAAATACATTTTATAAAATCAAAGGACAAGCGCATGTTGCCACAAAGAAAAAGACTAACTTAAAAAAACAAAACAAAGGAGAGTCTGTTTTTGCCTTTGCAAGCTGGAAATCAATGGAGCAGCTAATATATGTAGCGCACAAATTGCATTACAAGAATCCACTGTGCAGACAACAGCAAAGCAATGGACTCGAGCGACCGCAGTGCCAAGGCAAGCAATGTTATAGGGTGTGTGAAAGCAAGTGAGTCCCTGTGCCCAGCAGAAACAGAGGCAGAGTTGATAGGAGGAGTCATGTGCCGCTAGATTCTCAATTTCAGATAGATAGGACAAGCACCATTGATGCCAAGCAACCTGTGTTCTTCATGTTGAAATAGGCTGACTGAAGACCCTGCCCTGCTATGAGCCTTTCTCCTGCGAATGTACAAGACAAGCCCCCTGATTACGAGCTACAGTGGGGTTGGCACTGAAACAAAGTCTTCATTGCAGAGAAGAAACTGTTAACCCTGGAAGTGCTGAATGATTCTCAATGTAAAATATTGGGGGGGGGGGGGGGGGGTTAGGAGGGTTCAAATTGCCCTGGCTTGAATGCTCTTGGTAGCTGCCACTGAATGAAGGTTGACATTGTGGGAGTTACCTCTTAATCCAATACATGAACCCTTTCTCATGCAAAAAAATAAATCAAATCAAAACCTTTTGTGATCGCTGCATTAGAGAGAAAGCACCAAGTATTTAGGGTTAATCTTTTATAAAGGAAGGAGACAATCGTCAATTTCACTAAACTACACCCTGTGCTTTACTTCATAACCTGGTAACCAAATGCCCAGAAGCACTGTACCAATGTGACGTTAAACTTTAATATAGGCAATAGTGAGTTAATGATACCACCACTTGTCTGTTGAATTAAACTAAATGGGGACAATTTTAAAATGTTTTATTACGTGTCCCCACGCTCTCTATAAAGCATTTTGTTTTCTATCAATATTAGCTTATTCCCAACTTAAATGAGATTTGTCAGACACAATTTTCAACTGAATGTTTGCACATTGTCTATAGTGTGAAAAGACGTTTATTCTTTCCTTTTTCCCCCTTAATTTGTGTCCCTTTTTTTAACTGCCAGATGCGGACCATCTGGATATCTCTCCCATACAGGAATGTGAAGAATATATCTGGAACAAAGCCCGCATCCGTTTCTGAAGACAAATGTTTTCAACTATGAGTGTTTAAATGCCTCAATAGGGATTGGTAGCCCGTAGCTGTGGCTTTAAGCATAACACTACACAGTACTTGTTCCAGTTCCAAAAAAACACATTTTCAAAATTACTTGGCGGTTACAGTAATACCTTAATTCAGACCTTTCCTCATTGAAATGTAAAATGATCTGAGCAATACTACAATTGAGGGCTCCAGTTCTGCTGTGGTGCCAAGTTCCAGTGGTAGACCAATGCAAAACACTGTCAGGTTAACTACAAACTAGCCACAAGTGGTTTGCCATTTCTCAAGTGGATACATGGATTCCCACAGCCTTCTGTTGAACAATACAGTCATAACACAGAAGATAGTTGAAGATATAAAAAAATATATATAATTGTAATGGAATCACATTCATCTAAAGTTCTTGCATTTCCTCCCCCCCCCCCCCCAACACACACCATTTCCACACTGTGTGTGACCTTTGTAAAATAAATTCTCCTGTACAAATTAGGCAAAGAATCGTGTAATATGGTGTATCGCTCAAAATATCCCTGTGTACATTTAAATAAAATGACCTTTCAAATTACATCATTTCCAAAGTTTTAGTTGTGAATTTTATTTACTTATTTATTTAGCAGACACCTTTATCCAAGGCAACTTACAGAGAGTTGGGTGTGTGAACTATGCATCAGCTGCAGAGTCACTTACAACTACGTCTCACCCGAAAGACGGATCATAAGGAGGTAAAGTGACTTGCTCAGGGTCACACAATGAGTCAGTGGCTGAGGTGGGATTTGAACCGGGGACCTCCTGGTTACAAGCCCTTTTCTTTAACCACTGGATCACACAGCCTCCTATATAATGTGTTGTGCACGGGGGGATCCTTTTGTGAACCATCGGCAAATCTAAATGTATTTTCCTTATTTTATTTGGTTGGCATCACACAAGTTTACTGTTGCAGCCACAGCGACGTGAGTTTTGTTCGTTTTGCATTAGCTTGAATAAGGTAAAGTGTGAGTTACAGTGCAGTTAATGGAGGCGCTTGTAATAAAGAGCCTTTTTGAGCTTTGAGATGCCTTCAGTGTCTTTGCAGTCCATATGATACTCACCAGAGTCAGGCTATGGGATTGCTTTCAGATTGATCATGGCAATAGTGCAGGTGGTGTTCCCGTGAGGACATGGGCGACGAGCTGGGAGAGCTTTTAGGAATTTGCTTGTTCCTTTCATGAAAACCATGTGCAGAGCTGTGTTCTGGTTTTGGTCTTGATAGCGTGCCGCATTTTTCAGTTATGTTGTAAATAAAGTATGCGTTGGCAGCCCAGAATACACAGAACTGCACTCATAGCAGCATATTCAATTAAAATACTGAAATGAGCACGATAAACCATTTACTTGGATATTGCAATTAAAAAGGCATGCATTAAAGTACAGTCACTGCTACACATGGCTGTGCCAGTATTTCCCTCCCATTCATTTGTTGTTATTGTTGCATTCTTCCAGTGTACATGTACTCCCTGATGACCTGTACCAGAATTGGAGTTTGGACCCTTTTTTGTCACAAACAGTAGGTTCCCTTTCAAGTACAAAATGTAACCCTTACTGGATGGGTATTTACCTCCTAAAGACCCGAATCCTGAATACTGTATGCCAAAGCTGCTCACCAAGCCTGTGATGCGATCATGACTTCGCACCCGAGGTACCAAAAGGACTGCGCTCACAGATCTCCGTGCCATTTTTCCTATAAAGATTGACCTGATCGGAGAGCCTTGTCTAAACCAGTACTGAACCAGTTCTGAACCAGTACCGACCCGGTGTTAAATATCCGGCAACAGCTCCTGTTTCCTGTTCGATGGACGTCCTATATAGAGTGCATGCGGAAAAGCTGGACCTGGACAATTTTCCTCTGTTTGAGGCTTCCGTTTGCTGCCTTGGTCCAGGCACCTAATTTGGCGCACCTATCCAAGAATGCTGCCTGCCCTAACAAGCAGTGCCGGGTTTCTGAGGTCATCCTCAAAAGAGTATTCAGCCGGGGTGTTCACCGCACAGCCAGGGAACTACAATAGAAGCCTGGTAGCCTACCAGTCACATTTGCTGTGGTCCCTCTCGGAGAACCACAGGCCTTCACCACAACAGCTGGATGAGTGGCGCCTGGTGAACAAAAACCTGCTCTGTGTGTCTAGCCGCCCGCAAGCAGGTTTGGCTTCCCCAGGTATGTTTGCCTGACGGGGACAAGCACCGCTGTTGGATGCCCCGATAACTTCAGGGCATCTGTTCGGTCCCACAGTGGATAAGGTGCTGCAGCATGGGAATCCACTAAGAGCTGGTTTGTCTGCTTCCCAAGCGACCACCTCCTGTACGGAAACCAGCGGCAAACTGGCATCCTAGGCCCCAGCAGCCTAAAAGACTGGCACTGCTGGCTGCGCCCGCTGCACCCGCTGTGTCCGCTGCACCCGCTGTGCTTGCTGTACCCGCTGCCAGAGGTGTTGATCAGGACCAGCCCATGGCTGCTCGCCACGGAGGCTATAATAGGTTCCACTGCCTTGCGCAGAGACAGAAGCTGCAGGCCAAGCCACAGGCTAAGTCTGTGATGTAACTTAAAAAAGAGGATGGTGAGTAAGTAGATTCAAGAAACTGCACAGAGTCCTTTTCTTCAGTCAGTTGTTAGGTTTATTGAAATATGCAGGGAGTCTGGTCCCAGGTACAGGACACAGAATACTCGTTCTTACAATTGCTGCATGACATTAAATACCCTTCTGCATAGGTGTCTCTCTCCTCCTCTTTCTCTGACACTTAACCAATAGAAAAGGTACAACTCATTATCCTGTTAACATATATTTCATTTAGTGTGAGTGTGTGTGTGTGTGTGTGTGTGTGTGTGTGTGTGTGTGAGTCTAGTGTGACGACCTCTGAACTCAGTGCATTCCTCAAACCCCTGGTGCCCCAAAAAGGTCCATACATCTGGTTTTTGTCATCTTCCTTGTAACTATCTCTCCGTTTTGCCTTAGACCCTTTGAGTCCAGTGGCATTATCTCTTACTCTCCCTGTGAACCTTTGGGTCCAACGGCAGTCCCTGGGAGCCTTTTAGCTCCTTTATGCTTTGTATTCCCAAAAGTCTTAGAGCCTGGCCACTTCTGGTCCATAGCACTGTTATCTTGTTAGCTTGCAGTCAATGTTGGACAAGAAGCTTGTAGACACAAGGTCTCTTATCAATTGTTAGCAGTACATGCAATTTGAACCAAACAGTCTGCTATCTGCAATATTAGTTTCTTTTCAGAAAAGAACACCAGTATAGCTCTGCCAGTCCACATGCGTAGCAAACTGCTAATCAATTCTCGATCCATGTTTTCCAACAGTCTGCTTAATTTTTACAGAGGCCAGGACAAAGGTCATGCTCCGTACGAATCCTGACTATCTCAGTGTTCCATGTCAACCAGTCTGTGCAAATTGGAGGCTTTCCATCCAGAGAGCCACAGCTCCATACACTGCCCAGTTTGGGCCCTGGTTTACTATGTTGACAGGACGAAAAGTTGGAGGCAGTCCGAACAATTTCTTGTCTGCTAAGCAGCGGTTGTCCATGTGGATAACAGACACGATCAGGACTGCCTATGAGCTGGCCAACTTGCCCCCTCCAGAAAAGCTCACTGCCCATTCCACCAGGGGCATGGTAACTTCGTGGGCTTTATTCCATAGTGCATCTGTCAAAGACAGTGTGGGCTACTCCCCATACCTTCACTAGATTCTACAGACTTAATGTTGTGGATACTAAAAACCCTGGTTTTGGGACTAGAGTGTTAAGGGCGGCTTCCCAGTCGACCCTTACAACACAGGCATAGAGACGAGTTTCTCCCTCAGTTTTTACACCCTTGTTAATTACAGGGGTTCCAAATGTTAACACACAGGGCAGTCTCTTGGCTTAGCCTTGTAGCATTCCGGTCGTCTGGCAGTCTTGACCCTTGGGTATACTGACCCATTCGGTAATGGTTACCTTTCATACTTGAAAGGGAACGTTAGGTTATTATCATAACCCAGGTTCCCTGAAATAGGAATGCAACCATTAACCTTCAAGGTCACTGCGTCCATGATTGCAGCAGGCTTGAAAGAAAAATGACGCTGAGATCTGTGAGCGCAGTCCTTTTGATATCTCGGGGGCGGAGTCATGACTGTCACAGGCTAGTGAGCAGCTTTGGTATGCAATATTCAGCATTCGGGTCTTTAGGAGATAAAAAATACTAATTGAATATTGGTTACATTTCTATTTCAGGGAACCAGTGGCCATCCTATTTTAATGACATTTAAGCAAAATTAGTGCTTGGTCCCTGCTCATGCATTACCTAAGTCTATTTCCACATATCCAGCACAATGCTCCTGCATTTTAATGAGTTCTAATAATACTCCAGAAAATGCCCTGATCAATGCACCTGTGGGATTGTACCTCACCTAGTGCTGAGGGTCAAACTGATAAGGGATATTATTCTGCAACACACAGCCACTCGATTAATCCAAACAAAGCATTGCTCTTTAATTTTTTTTCCCCCAATGTGCATGCTAATTGAGTTCCTTTTTTTTCTGCTTGAAATGGACACAAAGAGTTGGAACTTAAAGGTAAAGAATCCTAAAAAGTTTTTTAAAAAACGCACAGGTAAACTATAACATAGAAAAAAAGTGCTACTCCCAAAGCTGGTACTGTAGATTCAAAATCTTATATTGCTACAGGCACTCTAGTGGAATACTGCCATTGTGGAATGCAAACTAATTAGACAGGCAGGAAGGTTTATTAGTCATATGTTAACTTTCTGATGCAAAGAAGGCTGAAATATAAATGAAATTCAGCAAGAGGTTATATGTTTATTTCTCATATTTTTTTTATTAAAAAAAAACACAAAGAAACTAAACATTTCTACTATGCTTGTGTGACTAATAACATTTAGTAATGAACAGAATACAGCTTTAAAGTTTGGGGGAGATGGTGTAGGATGAGGGTGTGGGGTTGGGGGTTTGGGGGTGGGCATCATATTAGAAGTGCATTAGAATATGCCAGGGTGTTTAAATATGGTCCAAAATCCACAGGCCTAGACTATTTCCAGCATTTAGCTTTGCCTTGTGTTTGACACCCGTAGGCAAGCAGATAATGGAATTATATATGATGTATTTTCTTATTATTATTTATTTCTTAGCAGACGCCCTTTTCCAGGGCGACTTACAATTGTTACAAGATATCACATTATTTTTACATACAATTACATTCTTTTTTACATACAATTACCCATTTATACAGCTGGGTTTTTACTGGAGCAATCTAGGTAAAGTACCTTGCTCAAGGGTACAGCAGCAGTGTCCCACACCTGGGATTGAACCCACAACCCTCCAGTCAAGAGTCCAGAGCCCTAACTACTACTCCACACTGCTGCATAACAGTAACATTAACCAATATGCAAGCTTTTGTGTAATTTGGGAGTCCAGCACAATTGTTTTAGTTTGGTTAGTCTTGGGGTCTGTGTATCTATATGAAATGTAGTTCTTTGCCGTTAAGAAGTGAGTTCTTGATTGCTTTAGGCCAGGCTGTCACTTCATTAGGAATGGATGCTACTGCAGATTAGGCCTTGGTTCATGAAGAAGGAATGGAAACTAAGAACTCTGTACCCCAGGTTGATGCTGGTTTACCTTTGAAAGCCAGAATAGTAAAGTACTGGCTTGTCGGGTTTTTCGCTAAGTCAGGCTCGCTGCTGGAAGGGCCACCACGAGGAAAGCATTACTCATCTGTGTCCATGGAAACAGGGAAGTTGTAAAATAAAGGAGTTCAGCCCCTCACAGACAGTAGACTCTGTAACATTAAGGTTGTTCCTGTGCAGGGTTTCCGTGGCAATGTCACTTCAATGGAACGGCTCAATTTACCAAGAGCAGTTTGGCGTGTTGTATTGTTGGAAGTGCCATTCTTCGGAAGCAGCAATAGGGGTCCCGCTGCAGTTTTTGGCAGAGTATGGGTGTGCTGGCTAGCCCACCAACGAGCTAGATTTACCCTCTGTCTGCTCGAAAAGAATTAGCAAGAAGGTCTGTATTCTGCAGTCAAAGTTTGTTTCTTAAGCACATAGCATTTCTAGGAGAATTACACCACATTGGTATACAATGCCCTCTATGGTCCAAGTATCTTAAGATCGCACACTACCGTATTCATCCCCAAAGATGGATAGCTTTCCCATTGATAGGATTTAAGAAATAAATAATAATTTAACCCTCTTGGATTATCTGGGGGAGTGAGAGCAGAGTTGGTTCACTGGGACACTTTGCTACAGTTTGAAAGCGTTTTGCTTAGAGTTTGTCACTCTCAAATGTCTAATAGATGGCATCTTTAGATGGCATCTTTCATTTTATGATAAAATAATACAGATTTCCTATACCAAAATGTCAGTGTGGGAAGGCACACAATGGGGATGTTGTATTATGGTATTTAAATCATTTAAAGGATGATTTTGAAAAACTTCCAAAAACAATTAGTCATTAAGACAATTTCCCTTTGCAGGTTGATATTTTGACAAGGATTTATTACATTTTAATTTCCTAAAACAAAATTTTAAAAAAAGAAAGCAACGTGCAAACCACCTGAATAAGCACTTAGTAATAAAGTTAGAAATGTGTCTGGTCTTTTAAGGCTGCCTGGATGAACACGATCTTGCTAATTAAATGCAGCAGCTGCTGTCTTACTCCTGCAATACAACAAACATAATCCCAGACCGACGACTCAGGGCGCTTTATCTTGTATCTTGTTTAGCTAGACCACCTGCAATGATGATCACAGTGCAGTGGCTGGGTATAGGTTTCACTTGATTCAAAGTGAAAATAAAATCTGAAAAATCTCAAAATGACTTGTGGGAATGATATTAAGATAAGGAGAAGTAAAAAAAAAAAAAAAAGGAATGTATCTGCCTGAAGTGATGACGCACAAGAACATAAGTTTGGGAACGAGCTCGACCCATCAAGGCTTGTCGTTTGCCATGACGCCAACTAAGGGGATTGAAGCTAATAAGACCAAATCCATTTTTTACTGTTTTTAGATTTGCTACTAGACGTTACCACATTTTTGGATGCAAGAAAATAAAGTGCTTCCTACGTTTGCTTCTGCTTCCATTGCCGTCCTGCTCTCCGGTGCAAAATTTGAGTTCACTTTCTCAATAAAATTTAGGATTCTATAAACTTCCCCTCTTTGTCATCTTGGTCTTTTCATGACGTGTTTGCGTGGGCATTTCCAGCCCATCTCCTGAAACTGTCAATCATCTCAGGGGGCCTGTCCTGTTAAAATGTCTTCACTATACACTGCTGAGTTTTACATACTTTCTTCTCATCTATTTTTCATCTATTTTATTTCATTCAATTACCATTTTACTACTCTATGTGGGTGTTCTTTTGCAAATAAAAGCACCCTAATACCTTTGTTTCTATGTTTCGCTCTCCTCCTTCCCTTGGTATTGATAACCCCGTCCCTTCAACAGCAGCAGGCAGTGTTAGCGGATATGAGAGGCAGCTGGACCGAGTCTTCAATGGGAGTTTGATAAAAGCTTCCAGTCGGAAGGCTCCAGTTGATGTACATTTTGAGAGTGAAGTTTGAAGGCTACATGGGCCTTATTTGATAATGTGAGCTTCATAGTAATTAACACTAAACATTGGCAGTTCCAAAACGTTTTTATTGACATAGATACAGTATTTTGTTTTTTGTGCTTTTAAAGGGGCAAAAGCAGCACATTAATTCCATATACCCTGCACTTTCTTTGTAGATGTCATGTGTTTAATTTTGAAAGACACAAATGTTATAGCAAATATTATATACAGTGCAGTGCATGGGTATAGAAAGCTCTGTTTGCATGCCTTGTTTTCAACACTGCCTGCGCTAGCTCTTCAGGGTCAAAGCAGGTCGCTGACTGCAACGCATGTTATTTGAAGGGGAAGCAGCTGGTTCCTTTTTTACATTTTTTTTTTTTTGTCCAGCTGAAATGACCAAGGAAATTGCCACATAACAAGCTTCTTATGTACTAAGGCACAAGATTTAAAAAGCATGTTACTTTCTCACAGGTCTCACTGCACACGTGAGACCTACTAACTAATATTCTACTGTCAAGAAACATGCATTGTCGTGTTAAAGACATTCTTAATACTCATCCCTGTGTCATGTTACTCGTGTTAAATACAATAGCATGTATGCTAGAGTCAGCAGCTAGTGTAAATGCACAGTGACCACCCTGATTGATTCCAGAGTGCTAGATTGTGTTTATTGGTGGTGCCAAGGGGTCAAAAACAGAATTGGCTACCATGGCAACAGATGAAGTATAGGTGACTGTACAAGTCAGGTGACGTGGCCGGTTCTTGAGTTCCTGAAACTGACGTGCTAAATTGGAAACAGACAGAGTTGCCTTTGCGAGGTGCCTGGATCATTCAGTCTAGGAATGAGGAATGCAGGGAGTAGCCAAGGCCGGCCTGCCTGGAAAATGTCATCACTCGTTCGCGTGAACACTTGCAGACGATGCCACTATCAGCTTGGCACAGGGCCTGTTCTTATGCACGATGGTTTCGTGTCGCCTGAAATGTTGGGAAAGAGCAAGTCAGTGATGAATAATATTCTGTTTCCATACCTGATATAACCCTGGTGTATTCATCATGATTCATATTCATAAAGCATTGTTTTCATATCTTTGATAACGAAAAAGGGGAATATTTGAGTGGAAATTGGGTGGGGTGAGATATTAATATTATAATAATAATAATAATAATAATAATAATAATAATAATAATAATAATAATAATAATAATAATAAGGGGCTTCAGATTTTAGGGATTTTACCTGATTTAAACATAAACCCGAGTACTTTTTCATTAATAAAAGGAACTGTTAATGTTGAATTTCTGATTTTTTTTACTTAAGCTTTAATGTCGTTACCTGCTAGATATCGTACTGTTAAGAGTATGATAATATAAACCCAGGTTTGATCCTATTCTGTGTGTCTGCACAGACATACATTCTGATTTAAAGTAACTCCTTTTTAAAATGCACAAAATCATTAGATTTATTTTTTACCCAAAACAAAGTCAAAACTCCTTATTTATTGTGTTTTTTGTTTGTTTGTTTGTTTGTTTTCTCTGAAGTAAGAGCCAGCTTCCCAGGAAGTTGATATTTATTTTCCAAGGAAGCAAACATTTTGCTTCATAAAGTCGAATGAAACCTGCTGAATAATGTTACATTGATATATTAAATTATATACAGCTTTGTAGTTTTCCATATACTTAACGAACAACTGACAACAATTAAAAAATTTAGAAATCTAACATGAAATACTGTACTACTGTTATGGCTTCCAGTAGACTTTTTTTGCAATATCATTTTGTAGTGTATTTGATTTACATGATGTTAATGAAATATCTAAATTATTTCCATGTAGTTTATTATTTTAAAATGGTTTAAATCCTGAAATTCTAGGTGATGCAAAACTGTTGGCCATAGCTGTAGGTGTGAGATTTGGGTAAATGCCTTATAACTATGTCAATGCTAAGGTGAGTCTCACTCTAAACACGTAAGACTTGACATTTTGAGCAAATGGTGATTTGCCTATCTTTTAGAAACTAGAACTCAGAAGGACATTGGGTTACTGAGATCGAGATAAGCAAATTGAAATGGGTCATTCTCTGTGATAGGGGTACAAAAAAGTCCAATGTTGCGTACAAACAGTCAAATCATTTGGCAAATGGACTTATCTTGAAATCAGGTCCAGAGAAGTAGAATAAATTTCATCGAACAGATTTAGAAAAGTGTCTTTTTATAAGTACTCTATCTTTTAAATTGTAAAAGGGGTAGCTTTATGGTGTGATGCATACTCAACTAGATGGAAAATTAAAAATAATTAATCGACCTGCAAAGCCTGTATTTGATTTTTTTGTTGACTGTTTGTGGTATGTCTTAATCCAAAATTTGGTTGGAGAATTATGATAGAAAGACAATGATCCTTGGTGGTAAATCTCCCTCCTGGCCTGTGAGGGCGCTAAGTAACTGGAACAGAGTACCCTGGACTGCTTGGTCTGACACTTCGTTCCTAAGGTTAAAAGGAAGTCGGTCATTTAGAAAAGGGGCGGAGCTTCGTTACATTAACTCATCAACCCGGAAGGGAAATGATGTGGCAGCCGCGGATTGGAGGAGCGGCTGCAATTGTTTACTATGGGGTCATGAGTGATGGCATAAGTAGGGGTCGAAGCAACGTAATCTGTTTCGTCATTTTGGTTAATGAAAAAGAACATGGAAGGACCTGTGTTTTGTGTCTCGTGTGTGTTTGTTTGTTTTGTCTAATTGTTACTTGTTATTATTAGACAGCTAACATGTTCTGGAGCTGTCGCTAGAGGCCAGCACAAACCCGGAACAGCACTGCACTTGTATCACAAATAACTGTATTTTCAACACAAGCACTAATTCACGCACTAATTGGACTTGTGTGTGTTTTGTGTTTCATGTGGGTGTACAATAAACGGGACTATTTTGGGACAAACCCGGGGATTACAAAGTAAGTAATACAAGCCGCTGTATTACTTGCCATCATTATTGTTTACTGTTTGTTTTGCCGTCAGGCACTGGACATACAAACCCATTAAACAACTTTGCACCTGGATTATAAATGTCTGTCTGTCTTCATTGATCACTTGTACCTGCACACTGTCACACAAGAATACAAATAGTTTTCTTAATAAACATGTGTCTACTTTGAACAGACATATGGTGACTGTTCTGGTACCCAAATATCAAGATAATTATCCAAACGAAAAACCATTTTTTTAATTTTTTTTTTACATGTCCTCAATCTACAGACGTGCACAAAATGGATAATAAAACTTTTAAACTGTTCCTAACAATGATGTGAAATAAGGGACAGTCAGTCTTGTGTCACATTGTTTTTTTTATGAGATAAAGAGTGGGAATGTGTCACGGCACTGCTCAACACAAACAGCTTCTTAAAAGGTCACTTGGCTAGCGTACGCCAACACAAACCTGAAAGCTGTTTGTCTGTCAATGAAGAATACCAACAAAACTCAAGCATTTCGTGATCTGCTGGTTTGGTAGGAGGGGGTGGGGGAGGGGGGTTGCGTGTTCACGCTTGGTAGTTTCCCAACAATGGACGGCATTCTCACCAGGCTGGGGTCTGGAAGCAGCTTTCAGACTCGCAACTTCTTATCAGAGCCAACATTTATAAAAAAAAAATCTGCTCTCAGTTGAATTCAAGCCTGGGCTTTTCAGTGCCTGCCGTCATCTAATTAATGGTGTGTGGTCCTCCGTGAGGCCACAAATAATAAAAAACATAATGGTAGAATTGCAAGATAACAGTTTTTATTTAACCATGTAAAACACACTGAAATTGCTGGGATGCCAGAATCACCGTCAAGCCCTCTTGAGGTGTTGTGGGCTAGTCGACAAAACACCGAGGATGGAAGGTGCCCACTTGAAGACCCCAGAGATGTACCCTACTTAGCTCAATCCAGACGGTTGTCATGCTGATGCGCTGGGGAAACCACACTGTGGTTGATCCCCGGAACCAGCATCGCAGCCGTTGTGTGTGCTGATGCACCAGGGAGGCAATAAGCTGATCCCTGGAGTCAGCATTACACTTCAGCCATCAACACCAGACAGAAGGATATCTACATCATCAAATGGAAGGAAGCGCAAATGGATGGAGACACAGATGGATCACATTAGTTTACTGTAAAGCTACGTCTTAGTTGGTGCTTATCTTGGTGAGAGCCGAGTTCAAATCAGCATGAAGTTTTAACATCTACTCTCGTGTAAGTGAAATCTTATCTCATTTTTAGGTGTGATGTGGCCGAGACGACAAGGTTATACATAAGTTACAAACGTCGCAAATACATACCCGTAAGTCAGGATTCAAGGGAATAATTGTTAATATTGATTGTCTCTTTCAGGAGAGAATTCAGTACATTTTAATGGTCCAGATAGTCAATGAGGTGTGGCCTCCAGATTTTTAGCTCAGAACTTCTTAATCGCCATAATACGTTGCCTAACGAGTCTTGATTTGTGAGGCACCCTGTACAAGAATGTATTATTGTTGCTGTTTTTGTACCTGTAATATACAGGGGTCTGACACAAAAATATTAGAAATCTCCTGTCAATGGAGTGTTGTGACGCGAGGAGTCTGCAATGTGTGTGCTTTGTCTTGAAGGAACACGTTACCATTCCTGCGTGATTGCGTTGGAAATCTGCAGACTTGCCTGTTTTGAAACATTGTTCAGTGGAAATGGAAGTACCTGCCAACCAAGAGCCTAATTTACCGAATTCACGTCGGAGATTCGATTTCTGTACTTTTTTTTGCGCTACAAATTGCATGGGTTTCAATTTTGTCCCTGTGCATCCTGTTGGTACAGCAAGCGTTGCTCCTCCAATAAATCAGAAACAATAATCTTTTCTCTGGTGGGGTGGGAAGGGGGGAACAACCTCCAACTTCCTGAAAGTTTAATTAAAAATTAACAAGCTGGGTGCATTTGTTCATGTTTCCTGTCAACATTGCCCTGTGAGATGAATTTCACAATAAAAGATGACAAGGCACCCCTGATTACAAATGATTAGGAATTCTGAGAAAGGAAACAAAGCGAACACGAGCCTTCCTGACAATAGCCTTTTGAAGTCCTTCTAAATGGTTTGTGTTAAAAGCGCCGAGGAATTGCATTCGGAAGCCTCTTCCCCTGCAGTCAACTTCTGTTATTTGATGAACCACTTAACTGTCCGTGATCTTTCTAACTGTGCAAGTCTGTATCACTTCTGGACTCTGCACTGCAAAGGGAATGCCTGTGCTGTTAAAGTGGGCATGCTAATGTACAGGAAGGTGGGTATTACTGGCTTATTATTATTATAATTATTATTATTATTAGCATTATAAGAACATAAGAAAAATGATCAACCGCCCATCAGTGCTCACCCAGTTTCTAGTAGCTGATTCATCTAAAAACGTTGTCAAGTCAGGTCTTCATGGATCCCAGTGGTTCAGCATCAACAACATGGCTAGGTAACCCATTCCATACCCTCACCACTCTGTCAACCTCCACCTATTTTCCAACTGATTCCTCTGTGTTACTCAAATCCTAGGAACATATCCGCTTCGGGCTCTGTTATTTTATTTATTTATTTTTTAAACTGGAGTTTTAAGGGTACGAGAAATTGCTCTGCCAAGGCTTTGTAAAACATTTGTGCTAGAAAGTGTAGCATAGATACAGTCGGACACTTACCATGGTACACATGCTTCGATCTGTTGTATGGTCATCACATGACACACCAGGTGGATCAGCTTGTTTGAATGACATTTCTTCGTCCTCTGTTTTCAGTATGTCTACTTTTCTTTGTATACAATACTTTCAGTGTACATGCAGCATCATTTTTCATGTAAAGGGGTATTTTATCATATGTTTTACTAATTCTCTGAATTGTGTTGTATATTATTCATTTTAGTTTTTATCTGGAAAGCTCTTTGAGGTGATTTATCACTAAAGGCGCTGTATAAGAAGTAAAGATTGATTGATGTATTAGCGTCGTATGTTTCTTTTTTGGAAAACTAATAACTAACATGCAAAGCAAGAAAAAGGAACGAGGAAGCAGCCAGAAATGCATTGCTAGAAATGAAACAAGAGAGACAATTTATATTGCCAGAAAATTATCATGTTAATGTTAGTGTTGTGTTTTTTTTTTTTTTCTTTACACATCTGCAAAAATCTAAACACACAGTCAGTGTCACGTTAAAATAAGTTCTGGAATCTATTGTTAACAGGTGGAGAAAGCCAACCCTCTGTAGGCTGCTAATAAAGTAACATCATGCTGCTTCAGGATTTATAATGTGTTTCCTACAGATTGAACTGTTAACCCGATAGACAGCTAATCTCCCAAACAAGTCTATCTTTGACTCAACAGCTATATTGCTCCTTTAAAAGGTTTCAGGAGGTGTTCTTCAGTTCAAGCTGCCTACCGTAAATATATGCAACACAACGTGACTTTATAAAAATAAGAGCCGGCGCCATCTAGTGATCTGCCACTTCGGATCAAGTTTCCTTTTGTGTTGTTGGCAATACACTGCTGCGCATTAGATGGCGCTGTCTAATAGAAATACATTTTTCTTAATCCAGCCTATATTACTGTATATATGTCTAAGGCAGGGAAGTAGATCTGAAGATCAGCTCCCGAACTCCTAGTCAAAACGCCTTAACAAAAACATAATATTTGAGTACTGCAGTTTGTTTGTCAAGTAGCTAGCTGGCCTTTGTCTAGACTGACTAATGCTCCCCAGAGATGCTGTTTTGAAACTGCTTCTGTCATTTGTAGTTGAGCAATGTAAGATCAGAACCTCACGCAATGTATTTTCAATATGAATCGGTTCTCCTCGGATTTAATTTGTATTGCACAGTTTACTCACACTTATGCAGCTAATTAGCAAGCCTTAATGATGACTTAAGATTTTCTACTCCAATGCAACCCCTCTAATAACTAGCCTTATAATTTGAACAAACACATAATATTTAAACACAAAGATGAGTACACGTTTTGTTGCCTCAATAAAAAAAAAAAAGTATTTCTGCAATTGCCTCGCATTATGGCTATGCTCATAGCAACAGTATATTGTCTTTTCACCTATCAGGTGAATACAGATTGCAACTTGTTTGTGACTGTAACAGCCTAAGCAACCTTACTGTTGAATTCTCAGCCCACACATTAAAATATACAGAATGTCACTAGCACTAAGCCTATACTGTTATTAAATATGTTAGAAGTTAAAAGGCAGGGAAATAATGTTCACATTGCATAGAGTTTACTGGAATTTCTGTAGCTGTGGACATTTAGATTTTCTTACATTCTAATTAACATTGTTGCTGGTCCCCTTATATTGTGTTGAGAATATTTTAGTTCTTCAGGATATCTGCAAACATTTCAGATACTACGCTGTGGTTTTTTCTTTGATTATTGTTATTTCGGTCACCTCATTACAAAAAAGACTCGAAGGTACAGAGCAGGGCTGATCCCACGACTGAATGACATGAGCTATGAGGACAGGATAAAAAATATATAATGAACTATCTTCAGCCTAGATAGAATCTTTGGTAAACTTAGTAAGTGATTTATTGCTGTACACTGGGGTTTATTTTCCTGGCTCGTTTCATGCTAGCATGTGAGTCCCTGTGTTGCGTGTTTGGAATGAAGAGCTTGGTTTTTTTTCCCGACATCAAAGGCATCACCCCTAAGGCAGAGTGTTTTAAAACATGCTGTGCCATTAACATGTGTGTTTTACAACCAAGGGGATTAAAACCACTTGCCTACATTGGCAGCCTAAGCATTAACAGAGGTATCAGACCAGTGTGTTGCAGAGGGTCTGTCAAAAGTCATTGTCCACAATGCCTTTCAATAACACTCCGGCAATTGCAGGCAAATGGATTTGAACAGCTGGATGCACTGTAGAAGGTGGACATGTAGGTAAGGGCATGTAAATATGTGCATGTCTAAAATGTGATTTACAAACAGATTCCAAATAGCACCTGTATTACCTATAGAGATCCAGTGGTGCAATAGAAGAGGTTTCGGAGCTCAGAAGCAGACTTCTTGTTTCATTATTGGAGTTTAGTGTTCCTTAGTTTTTCTGCTGATCGTTTTGGTTTTTCGCTCCATTATTTGTATCACTTCCTGGGTAGCAGGTACTAGGGCCCCACCTGATAAGCATGTTCCATGGTGTACCTAGGAAATGATGTAGAGATCCTGATTAAACTCTCACACACAAGGTGAATGGAAAGAGTAGTCCCATCTCTGCAGCAGATAAGTGGCCATTACCTGAGTTTGGAAAACCAACAAATTCAGCCCTGCTTATTGCGATTTTATCAGTCATTCATCCAGACACTCTTTCAAACTTGGATTGCGCCCATGAATTATAATACTGCCTCCAGTTGTTAAGTTATAGTTTTAAGACAGGTGTTTCTTCTTTAAACAGTAGATGGAAATTAAATACTGGAGCAAACATTTGTAAAACCAAGGAAAATAAGCCCACTGAAATAGCCATACTTTTATAAATATGTGATGATTGAGCGTTTTGAGCCTGAATGACCTACCTATGGCATTGAAAGATCCACTCAACATGAGAAGAAATATGCTTTTTCCATTTAATATCAACCCTGGTCGCTCACTGAAGGTTTCGTGGGCGTCCTCCGATCCCAACCTTTTTCAATGTAAGGGCCACCTTGGTGTTTTTCACACCAGCATTTTGAAACTCATTTTTATGTGTATATGTATAAGTATTCTGTTAACGAGATTCCTGGGCTTGAATTTTCACTACCAGTCCATCAAGGAATGTTGTCATTTTGCACACTGAAAGTCCACGTTTCTTTTGTTAAAAACGTTAATTTTTTTCACATTGTGAATGCTTTGTAGATAAATGGCGTCTCAATTTTGCTGATTTAAGTTTCATTTGAAAAAACCGAACGACAAATAATGCATTTGGGGCTTTAGGTCGTCCTCGCATCCGGTAAATGTAAATACCAGTGCTGGTCCTCCACATCTATAACACAACTTGTTGCGCTCACGGAGTCGCCAACTTTGGTCGATGTACAAAAGCGATGTTAAAAACAAAACAAAAAAAGACACCAGAATAGGAAGACGGGGTGGGTGGGATGCAGTTTCAAAAATTAAAAAATGAGTGGCGAGTGTTTCCAGAAGTAAAGAAAATTTCCTTTTGGCATATAGTGTTGTGAGATATTAAACCTGCTGAATAAACCCATGGAGTTGAAATAGATCATTCACACCGTGGTACCGTTCACGAGTCAAGCAACACATAGCCCCTTTTTGTTTCTCATTAACTTCTATTATATGCAGCTAACCTCTCTAAAACATATAATATGGACATAGGGATATTCCTGTCCCTGGCAACACTGTAGCACATTTTATATTGTTAAAAATGAAAAGCACTAAAACTGTGGTTTTAATGTGTTTTTTGTTTGTTTGTTTTAATTTAGTCATTCCAACCGAGTTAAGAATATTCAATGTAGTGCGTTACTTTTATGTGGAGCAAAAAGCCTGGGACAGCCAGATTACGTTTTTTTTTTTGTTTGTTTTTTCCTGAGTTGTGAAAACAAGCAGTAGAAAATATGTGCATTTACGTGTATGCTAATAATTTTATATTATTATTATTATTATTATTATTATTATTATTATTATTATTATTATTATTATTATTATTATTATTATTATTATTATTATTAATGCTAGTTAAATAATGTGTGTAATTTTGACAGAACAAATGTGGCTTCATAATGTGCAAGTTATTTAGTTAGCATTTATTTCACATTAGAAAGCTTCATCAAATGGAGCTGTAATTATATATATATATATATATATATATATATATATATATATATATATATATATATATATATATATATATATATATATATAGGGAAAATGCAGACTACGTATCTTATATAATAATGTGGTATCAAGCTGTTGTGTTGCATATCGTAGTAGCACAACGACTGATTGTATAGAAATGGTTGTTTGCGGACCACCTGGCGTTTACACCACAGGTTGGGAACCACTGAGTTACAACATGGAACAAGTGTGGTATTTTTAACATCCACTAGGGGCAGAGTGTTGCAGGGGGACTGGTGATTGGTGTACCTGAAGTGGGTTAGATATGATTCTCAGAGCTCTAACCTCTGCTTTTAAGGTCTGCAAAACATATGGACAGGTAATTTCACCAACAATAATACCTATAAATATAGGTTTGAAAAAATCTTTCCATACTCACTGACAGCTCAGAAGTCTGCAGATTTTAATTACAGTCCTCTGAACTTGAACCATGTATTATTTGATGGATCTGTGGAAAAAGTAAATTGTTTCAAAGATTGAAACAAAAGACACGGTACACTTCTGATCGGAAAATAAAGATGCCTGGTCACGTTTGTGTTTAGCTCGGATATTAGATTTTATTAATAATCTCTGCATCCACAAGAGCTTGCATAAAGAAACACGCATCTGTGACCGATGTTATTTTTTCCATATTTTTCATCTTGCAAAATAATTAGGCTTTTTGTAATTTGTGGTCTGGTGGTGATGTCAGATTTTCCATTTCATGAAAAGGCTATCTCTACCACTGGTGCATATTTACATGTCACCCCTGCAGTGGAGTCAGTTATTTCTCAAACCACAAAGCATTCTCTAGTGTAGTGGTTCTCAAACTGGGGGGCACATCTTAACCTATATATTAAAGTAGTGGGATTCTGAAAATAATAGTGTTACACGTCCCACGTGTTGCTCCAACAGTTTAAATAAATTACCTGCAATTTATTTTCATAGTTAACATCCTGACAACCACTTAAAAATGCTATAGGAAACAGTTTGTTGTTAGCTGATATGATAAGATATCACTGGAAATAAGACTCCAGTTTCATAGCAGTTTGATCCATTCCTGGCTTTACTGTGAGATTAATAAGACACACCTGAGCTTGTTACCTAGACACTGGGGCTAACCAAGCTCCTACTAAAACCTGGAATGGGTGACACTGCTATGCAAGAGGGGTCTCATTTCCATCCCTGCATGATATATTTATGTATATTGTGAAATGTACCTGTCGAGGAGCTCTGTTGAGGCCACATGGGTTCTTTAAACTACTGGAATGGATTTTTCATTTGCCATCATTTAGAAACCATAGTGGAATCACCTGTACACAAACCTAATGGGTTCAATCTTCTCCCTTCAGATTCATTCAAATGAGATGATTAATCCACGCATGGAGGCAGTCCTTCCTCTTGACATTTAAATCATCCTGCACAGCAACGATAAACCTTCATTTAAGGCTTAATCCTTCATGAACAGGCTCTTGTCTTTTTTTAAAGAACGCTTCATTTGTATGTGGTTTGTTGACAGACAGATAATAGCACCCAAACATGACAGATATTGTTCCATGAACTGAGACGCTTACCAAACCAGGGTTATAATTGAAATAATAGGGAGGATATGTGTGTAAAAGTTTACGATGGATTACAGTATACACACTTGTATAACATTAGTCAAGCATTTTCATTCTGTCTTGTGAATGGGGGCATTCATTGTAGTATATATATACTGTTGATAACAGGCCAACTGGGCTGCCTTTTAAAAGGGGGTATGCATTGTATTGTCTTCTAGAGTGCCTAACATATTTAAATTCATCTTCTGTTATGTCATAGAATTAATTTAACAGAAATGTTACATTATTATTATTATTATTATTATTATTATTATTATTATTATTATTATTATTATTATTAACCGGTTCTAAGTAGTCCTGCAAGTGTTTGGTATATTGGAAAACACATTGGGCCACACATAATACACGATAATCATTAGTGACGGTGAATGAAGTCACGTGGTTTCAACGCGTGTTGATTAGATAGGAAAACGCCAGAAGCTGTACATTGATTCACACCACACATAAACAATAGATTTTACCGACCAGGTACTTTTCAATTGAAATCATAACACTATCTTTAAACCATCTAGTAGTTGATAACCAAATCTTCGAGCTCTGGTCCAGGAGAGAAAAAAGACATTGGGCTGCATCCGGTAAGTTTGTCGCAAATATTACTAGCTGTACCCTGAGAAACGTACTATTGCTGTACGTGGTCTTTTTTATTAGTAGCATGCACAGCAGACAGACACAAACAAACCGCGCACGTTCTTATTAGTCTAATAATTACATAGAACTAGTGCGTCACGAAGCTGAGTTATAATCCCCTTTTTTATTTGTTTTACTGGCAGTAGAGATCTCAGTTTCCCAAGAGAATTTAGCTTATTGCGCATTCATGCTTGAATATCTAATACACGACTACCACCACCCACGTTTTTTATGTATAGTAATTATTTAAGTTGGTCAAGTTCTTGTGTGTTATTACTTTTCCATTTTAGTGGGTCATAATAATAATAATAATAATAATAATAATAATAATAATAATAATAATAATACCAAACACAGATGCCAATAAGTAAATGGTTCACATTTTTCACAATATTTAATAAAAGGTGGTATTTTTTCAAGCTGTAGTCACCTGACAGATATCCATCTACTGCAGTGCAATTCAATCAATAGTTCATTGTAATTATTGTTTGATTGCATCTATACATATGTTTATCGCATTGCCCAGCTTTTAACACACACTTACTCAACAGCATACCGTGGAATGTGAGTTGTTATTAATGATGCCTTTTTGAAATGTATACAAAATCACCAGTTCATCGGATAACACCTAGATTCAACCCAAAAGCTCTATAAGAGTCTATGATAAAAGTGTGGAGAAGATTTCTAAGATACCTTTTTAATAGGATCAGCTGAATATGTATAAAATACACTAGCTTTCGAAAACCACAAAGGTCTTCAGGTGAACTGAAGGTAAGAAAAAAGTTCTTCCAGGGATGGAAATAAGACTCCCATTCCACAGCAGTTTGATCCATTCCTGGTCTTACTATTCTAATAAGACCCACCTCAACTTGTTACCTACAGTCTATACACCATGGCTAATCAAGCACATATTAAAACCTGGAATGGGTGATAATGCAGTAGGAGTCTTATTTACACTGCTGTATTCTTATTAAGCTGAGGGAACACAAAGCCACTGTGTGGCTTGGAACTTTCAAGAGACTAGGTTTCAGGCCACTGCATGGCACACCAGGGGAGACTTGGGGTTTGATACAGCAAAGTTGCCTCAAACTAGGTCTCCTGGAAGCAGGTTTCAAGCCACTGTTCCCTCAGCTTTACAGGTCAGCTTTTTATCTTGTGGTTCTCCGTCTCAACTGAAGAAGAGACCTTTGTGGCCTTGATGCTGTTTTGTATCGCCCATAAAAACCTTCTCGTACCTGGACCAGCACAGCTTATCCGATTCTACAAGAAGTAATCCTCTTCAGCCTGTATAGAGTGACAGATGGACTCCGCCAGTGCATTTGGAATGAGTAGCAGATTGCAGATCGTTTTCAGTCCACATGTTCTTAATGCGCACATCCCCATCGGGTGTCTTAAATTGCTTAACAGATATCCTCTAGACATCATAATAAGGAAGCGCTTCGACACATTTTTGACTGTGCTGATGTATAGGTGTGCCAGAGGTTTTTCAGATCTCTGGTATTTTAGAGCTAGTCATGGGAGTGTATCTACAAAGAAGAGGAATACCGTTTGCTGCATGAATACAACAAGTCAAGCAGTATGGTCTGTTGCCCAACAACCATGGCTACATTGATATAATTTGTTTTAACTGATGTAAAGGAAAGCTGTTTTCCTTTTCCCCATTGATTTTATTTATTTTTTTGGTCTTTTTAAAACCATCTAGCCCAGTAAACAAGACAGACAGACATGAAGGAATCAAGGGAATTAATGTTAAAACTTTACAATGCATTAGTAAGACCTCACCTAGAATATTGTGTTCAGTTCTGGTCACCTTGTTACAAAAAGGATATTGCTGCTCTAGAAAGAGTGCAAAGAGGAGCAACCAGAATTATCCCGGGTTTAAAAGGCACGTCGTATGCAGACAGGCTAAAAGAATTGAATCTGTTCAGCCTTGAACAAAGAAGACTACGCAGTGATCTGATTCAAGCATTCAAAATCCTAAAAGGTATAGACAATGTCGACCCAGGGGACTTTTTCGACCTGAAAAAAGAAACAAGGACCAGGGGTCACAAATGGAGATTAGATAAAGGGGCATTCAGAATAGAAAATAGGAGGCACTTTTTTACACAGAGAATTGTGAGGGTCTGGAACCAACTCCCTAGGAATGTTGTTGAATCTGACACCCTGGGATCCTTCAAGAAGCTACTTGATCAGATTCTGGGATCAGTAAGCAACTAACAACCAAACGAGCAAGATGGGACGAATGGCCTCCTCTCATTTGTAAACTTTTTTATGTTCTTAAAATACTGGTCAGTATTTGCGTTGGCTAAATTTGTACCTTTATGTGGCCATATAAAGTAAAAAACCAAACTAAACTACGGGCAATGTGCTTTTACATGTCACTATCACGGAAATGAGTAGCATTGAAATCAGAGGTGGTCAGGTAGAGACCATTTGTAGTTTTGCCTTCTAGGAAACTCCTTCCTGCAGGATTGGGGCTCTCCAGGACCAGGGTTGGAGACCCCTGATTTAAAACAAGAGGCAATAGCGAGGACCATAAAATGCCCTAAAAAAATCCAGCTGTGGCTTGTCCAAGGCAGGGTATAGTTTGATCAGATCAATCACTTGGTATGGTATCAGATATCAATTTAAAAAAAAAAAAAAAATCTGTGTTTGTTATAACATGATGCGAGCATGTATGAGATCTGCATCGCAAATGGATGGAAGATTTACCAAATGATCTCACTCGCTATTAAATGGACATGAATTGATTACCTTTTCTAAAGGGCTCAGTGTCTTGCAATGTAAATATCGATTGATTGATCGATCTCGCAGGCTGGCAGTCATCTCTTTATGCCAGGGGCTTCTCTGAGGAATGATGGCATCAATACTGATCCCGTAATAAACCTAGCCTTTAAATCTTTCAGCCAGTTGGAGAGCACACTCTTTGATCATGTATCTTGATTTAGGAGCACATCCTTTGCTTGATGTAGAAGTCTGTGCATTGATTGCGTGTGTGATGACCGCGGAGCATTTTATTTCTAATGATCCTCATCACCAATCGATTGTAGGCAGGCATGCTGCACCTCCATAATGTGACTCATACTGGAAATATCAGTCATCTGAAACTGGTTTATTCCCTTTTTAAGGGGCATTGTTGGTGCTCCCAGATCAGGGCCACACTATTGCAGGAAAGTTAGCATCAAAATCGCTCATGTGGTAAGTGAAGCTGTGTGCATTGCAGTATTAGCTGGACACATTGTATTATTCAACCAGATACTGATATATAAAGTAAATATCAGTACATCAGTACAATGCAGGTTGTACACTGCCTGGCCGCTTTATTAGGATGTCTACATATGATCAGGCTGGGCCCCCCTTCAGCCTCATCACAGCCTTAACAAGGTGCTAGAAGGGGGTGGAGGGTTTTTAAATCCATTCAGTCGCAATTGGAGCCGAGAGGTAGGCAGAGGGTCGTGATGATGAATGCGTTGTTTAAGTTCATCCACACATGCTCGATGGATTGAGATACAGGGATTGTGGTGGTGCAGACTTCTGTCATGTGACCCACGTGAGTGGTTGCTTTATTGTCTTTGAAAGTAGCCATCGCCACCAGGGTGCAAGTTCAGTACTGTTGGGTGGGCTTGATCCACAGCAATGCTTCTGTAAACCTACAGCAGGACGTTCTTTGTATACTGAGTGTATAACTGTGACAGACTGTATGTAGCTGTAAATGTAAGGCTGTATTCCCAGTGGGGAATAATAAGAAGCATTTATATCACTACATTCAGAGTTAATCCTGCTTCTCGGAGTCATTGAAAATTGCATTTTCTGGGATGATAGTGATTTCTTTCACTGTTCTTGGCTGTTGACAGGCAGTGATTGATGGCTTTACAGTTTAGAGTTGTGAAATTCATAATTCTATCACATTAGATGACATGAACAGAGCGCTTTGTTTTATATATTTTTACTCGGTGGTTTTGACGTCACAATCAAACGAACTAGCCGGATCTTATACTAATCATAATTTTGAGTTTAAAATTCGATTTCTCGAATGAAAACTGATTTTCATAGCTACATTTTGAGTCTGAGATTTTCGCATGTTAGGCGGGAGAATGCCAGACATCAGTTAGGCTATTGAAACAATATCATTTGCTCATGACATTTCCCTTTCGAAGGCAGCATTATTTGGCTGCTTGAGATAGACAGTATCGTTTTATAGGGCTGATGGTATCAATGCATGGGTAACCCTTGCATCAGTGACAGTCATAAAAGGACAGCCATTCTAGACTTCTTGTGCATGTCTTAATCAAACTCTCTAATTCGATTGAGCTGTTTCAGGAGTGTGTTTGGACAGTTTTATGTATTTCCCACACAAGGCTTATTTGGAAAACCGGGAGGCTTATCTACAGTAGCATTGTTTATTGGGCTTTAGTACGCTGCAGAAAGTGAATTGGTTTCCATGACAATCCCCATTAACTTGTAATGGTTTCTGGTGTGAAAAAAACATTAGTTCCACTTGATTTACCCCGCAGCGGGTTTGAAAGCAGTAATTCGGCAGGTGTGGGTACTGGCCTTTCATTTGATCGTGTTTGTGAAATTACTTGCACAATTAGCCTGCCCCCCTAAAAAAACAAACAAAAAAACTAATAAAATAATGAAACACCTTTTAAGTAGATTATACAATAAGTAAATGGGACATGTGAGGGTGTCTTGCAATGTACAGTATAAGGCAGGATGTGCATCTCTTATACATTGAGACAATCTACACACAACATAGTTCTTTATTATAGAATCCACGTGAAGATATTTTGATCAACTGAGTTTAATTTTTTTTTTTTAACTTTTGCATTTTTTTAAGCATCGACATTTTGACAAATCTGCAACTGATTTGTGATTTCGTTTGTGCGATTTTTTTTTTTTTTCATCCATATTGTTAAATACTCGCCATAAGATATTTAGTGTTAGAAACTTCAGAATTTTCAACCACCAATCAGGAAGCTCCATTCCAGGGCACTTCCACACGGTGGGTGACTGCGGAACATTCAGATAGAATCTAGAACTTAGAAAAAAAAAAAAAAAAACACTGAAGAAAATTCTTTAACCAGATGGTTATTGTTAAAGAATAATTTTAGTAATTCATTTAAAATAGAATATATATATATATATATACAGACGTGCTCAAATTTGTTGGTACCCCTCCACAAAAAACGAAGAATGCACAATTTTCTCTGAAATAACTTGAAACTGACAAAAGTAATTGGCATCCACCATTGTTTATTCCATATTTAATAGAAATCAGACTTTGCTTTTGATTTTTTATTCAACAGAATATTGTAAATAATAAAACAAATGAAAATGGCATGGACAAAAATGATGGGACCGCTAACCTAATATTTTGTTGCACAACCTTTAGAGGCAATCACTGCAATCAAACGTTTTCTGTAGCTCTCAATGAGACTTCTGCACCTGTTAACAGGTAGTTTGGCCCACTCTTCCTGAGCAAACTGCTCCAGCTGTCTCAGGTTTGATGGGTGCCTTCTCCAGACTGCAGGTTTCAGCTCTTTCCATAGATGTTCGATAGGATTCAGATCAGGACTCATAGAAGGCCACTTCAGAATAGTCCAATGTTTTGTTCTTATCCATTCTTGGGTGCTTTTAGCTGTGTGTTTTGGGTCATTATCCTGTTGGAAGACCCATGACCTGCGACTGAGATTTCAATGTGCCCTGCACAGATTCAAGGCACCCTGTGCCAGGCGCAGCAAAGCAGCCCCAAAACATAACCAAGCCTCCTCCATGTTTCACTGTAGGTATGGTGTTCTTTTCTTTGAAAGCTTCATTTTTTTCGTTTGTGAACATAGAGCTGATGTGACTTGCCAAAAAGCTCCAGTTTTGACTCATCTGTCCAAAGGAAATTCTCCCAGAAGGATTGTGGCTTGTCAATATGCATTTTAGCAAATTCCAGTCTGGCTTTTTTATGTTTTTCTTTCAAAAGTGGAGTCCTCCTGGGTCTTCTTCCATGGAGCCCACTTTCGCTCAAAAAGCGACGGATGGTGCGATCAGAAACTGACGTACCTTCACCTTGGAGTTCAACTTGTATCTCTTTGGCAGTTATCCTTGGTTCTTTTTCTACCATTCGCACTATCCTTCTGTTCACTCTGGGGTCGATTTTCCTCTTGCGGTCGTGCCCAGGGAGGTTGGCTACAGTTCCATGGACCTTAAACTTCTTAATAATATTTGCAACTGTTGTCACAGGAACATCAAGCTGCTTGGAGATGGTCTTGTAACCTTTACCTTTACCATGCTGGTCTATTATTTTCTTTCTGATCTCCTCAGACAACTCTCTCCTTTGCTTTCTCTGGTCCATGTTCAGTGTGGTGCACACAATGATACCAAACAGCACAGTGACTACTTTTCTCCATTTAAATAGGCTGAATGACTGATTACAAGATTGGAGACATGTGTGATACTAATTAAAGAAACTAATTAGTTTGAAATATCACTATAATCCAATTATTTATTATCTTTTCTAAGGGGTACCAACAAATGTGTCCAGGCCATTTTAGAATATCTTTGTAGAATAAGCAATAATTCATCTCTTTTCACAGCTTCTTTGCTTTATTCTATGACATACCAAAGGCATGCAAGTATACATGATAAAATAGCTTTTAATTTCATCACTTTTCAGGAGGAATGAAGCTTTATTTCAATGAGCTGTAAGAGTACCAACAAATTTGAGCACGTCTGTATATATATATATATTTTTTTTTTTTAAAGAATCAGTTATTTGAAATACTTCACGGCACAGAAGTTAAAATTACTGAATAGAAAAAAGAACCCCATTAAGATTGTTATCTTATTTATAAAGATTGAAAAGTCATTCCAGTCAATTACTCCTTTTGTTGGGCATATTGCATGTATACATTTCAAAAGGGCATCTGTCCCTGAATATCACATCTGATGTGTTTCTTTCTTTTTTTTTTTATGACGCCTCAACGTTTGAGTCATGCAGTCATGCACAAAGTGCTTAGTCAAGTCTGGTAAGGGTTTTTTTAAATCTCTTTAGCTGTCTCTTTGCCCAGCATCAAGACCGATTCCAATAATAAAGCTCTTGAATTCTGACTCCCACACAGAGAACAGTTTCTTTAGCACAGGGAGGTCTTTGTGTTTTGCAGTAAAGAATCTGCATACAGTTTAATCTGATGCTGTTAGGTAGCCTTATTTGATGGGTAATTGCTAGTCTTATATCTACAGCATATCGATATTATGATATTCTTGCCTTAACCAGTCAGTCATATAAACACATTAAATTTAAGCTGTGATGCATGAAATCATTTAGTGTACTGTAGCGAGAGGGGAATTTCTAGTACATTAAACAATGAAGTCCCCTTTCACTAGGAACATTACTCCCTTAATCCTGTAAATATCCTAACATTCATTTGCTGGTTTTTTTGCTGCCGAAGGTTATGCTTTATAATATGCAAGTACAGTAATCAGGTATGCACTAAAGTTTTTTAAAGCAACCAAATTTGATTAAAGTCATCCAACGCTAACACTAAAGTAGAGAAATAAAACTGTTTTAATGGCAAATGAAAACCAGGGATAATGTCTAGTCCCTGGCATTTGCAATCCCCAGTCTTTTCCGGGTTTGAATTTTATACAAATGTGCCTTCCTACAGACCTGGCGTTAGACAGCACTTTATTCCAGTGCCTGTTTAGGTGGGTTGGGTTGCTGCCCACAAGAAGCCTTGATAATGAGCAAGTAAAGCAAACCAGTCTGTGACCCAAGGCAAGCCTCATAAAAAATAGCTTTATGACCCCTGTTGGGGCTGCACATATACACATCTATGCTAATATATCACACATATATTACACTGTACATACAAAAGGCTATACTATACAGGTCTCCAAATGTATATCTGGTACTACACTGGCTTAAAGAAATCAAGGCATCGCTTTCAGGTATTCTTGCATTTCACCTGGAAAGGGGAGTTGTCCCCAGCACTTCAACACCGCCTATCCTGTCTTTAACCAACCAGCTGCTTGTCCTTGCGACTGACTTGGCAAGCACACGGACAGCCTCCTTTTACCAAGCCATCACGTTTTGCAATGAAAATGCATGTTTGTTGGAACACTCCTTTCTTTCAAACGTACACATTTAACACTCCTGTTTAGTGCTGTGGTGGTTATCTGCTTCTTGCTGATTAGCTCTGCATTTGTATGGGCAGCTATTGCAGAGGTTGTATGTTACTGTTGTGCTTGATAAGTGGCTGTTCTTTGTTCAAGTTAATATTAAGCCTCTTGTTTAAAGCATCTGATAAGCAGTGTATAGCCCATACATGTGTGCCAGCTTCCTTCCAAAAGATAACCGCTACATCCTGGAATGTTTGTGAATAGGCCGTTTTCATGAGTGACCTACACCTTTTTAAATGGCTTTGCATTGTACAGTGTTCGATAACGCATGGGGAAACTGCACTCCCAAATACCCCCAGGTGCATAACCCTGCATCGATATTCATACAGTCATGTATTATTATTATTATTATTATTATTATTATTATGCTGGTAGGTAGCCTTATTCGATGGGTAATTGCTAGTCTTATATCTACAGAATATCGACATTATGATATTCTTGGCTTAACCAGTCAGTCATATAAACACATTAAATTTAAGCTGTGATGCATGAAATGTCATATAAACACATTAAATTTAAGATGTGATGCATGAATATCATAATGTCGATATTCTGTAGATATAAGACTAGCAATTACCCATCGAATAAGGCTACCTACCAGCATAATAATAATAATAATAATAATAATACATGACTGTATGAATATAGATGCAGGGTTCTGCACTTGGGGGTATTTGGGAGTGCAGTTTCCCCATGCGTTATCGAACACTGTACAATGCAAAGCCATTTAAAAAGGTGTAGGTCACTCATGAAAACGGCCTATTCACAAACATTATTTATTTCTTAGCAGACGCCCTTATCCAGGGCGACTTACAATTGTTACAAGATATCACATTATTTTTACATACAATTATCCATTTATACAGCTGGGTTTTTATTGGAGCGACCTAGGTAAAGTACCTTGCTCAAGGATACAGCAGCAGTGTCCCCCCACCTGGGATTGAACCCACGACGGTTAAGAGTCCAGAGCTCTAACCACTACTCCACACTGCTGCCCTAACGTGGGTTTGTAGGCGCACAAACCCGCGTTGCATTGCTGTACTTGTGAAGCTTTTTGCATTGACTCTCGTAAGGCTTTGATTTATTATTTTAAACTCCACATAGTATTGGATTTCTTGTCTGCTTAATATCCTATTGTGCATGTTCTGTGCAGCGATCCTCTATAGTGGTTTCAGTTTAATGGGTAGTGTTGCTGTCAGTGAGATGAGATGAGGTTAAAAGCTCTAAAACCATGAATGTAAACGAGCCTGAGTCTGTTGCATTGTGGTTAAGACTCTCATTTGCTGTGCTCTGGGTCGTCGGTTTGCGCCCAGCCTCTGCCCTGATACATCAGCTTAGATCATGTCACGCATACCGACTATTCCAACAAAAATTCCCTCTGAGAACACTTCCTTCTGTTTTTATGAAGGGAGGTGGGGATATCATTGTTGCGCAGGGGCTTCATTGCATAGCGCAACGCTGGTATACTTCAACCACCTTGGAAAATCAGCCTTGGGGACTGTTTTTGTTGGAAACATTAGAAGGCATGGGAAATATTGAGCAAAAACGTAGAGACTCATACTACAAACACACTTAAGGTCAGATTCATGTTTGCTACTCACTACTTGGTTTTGTGATACTTTTCTATAGTGGTGTAACAGGCATTGAAAATCATGTACGCACACAGCGATTTTATTAGCTTGGAGATGTTTTTAGTTGGAAAATAAGCTAGTCACACATACACACAGGCTACAAAACGGACATCTTTATTTAGAAATATTAAGTTTGATTGGCAGGAACAAATATATTTGCGTTGAAGGATTTATTTGTTCTTTTATTGCCATTGGTGTCGTATTTCTATATTACAAAAGATAATTGACAGCAACATTGGGGGTGTAGTATGTGTGTGTTTTTTTTTTTGCCTCCTTTTTTTCCATACTTTGTTCTAAACTTCCTGTTTGGACATCATCATACTGTATTTTTTTTTATTATTATTTAAAAGGAAACGTTCGTGCCAACACTGTGTGTGCATCTAAGCTTGTGGTTTGGCTATTTATACAACAACAAGAAGAAAAGACTCAAGAGGAAGTGATTTCCATATGATCCACATCTGATGCTTTTTTAAAGTTGTCTTCTTGTAATTGCATTCAGATTCGTTATGACTAAATGGAACTCAGTTTGAAAAAAAAAAAGGGATTTCATGGAATTAAGCAACATCATGGCATTTTTTTCTAACAAACAACTTTAGCACAAGTGCACCCTTGTGGTTATAGAAAATGTTCCTCTAAGAACACAGGGCATCTGTTTTAAAAACGCTTTCAAAGTAGGTAAGAGTGCTGTTTATTCACCGATAATGAAACTAGATCTCTTGAATTACAGAAACCAGGCAAATGCATTGAGCAAGTTGTCAGATTTATTAATTGTTTTACTTCTTTATAGGGTGACACCAAACACTTTAGACACGCTACACTTGAAAACAAATTCTGTGTTACCCATGTGTAACTTGAACTGAAGCCCTATCGAAGTCCTGAGAGTTCATATTGACCAGAAACATGTGTCTCTTTTTTAAATCAAGAAGGTGTTGAAACATTGCGTGCACAATGAAGTGCTCAATTAAATGAAAATCTTTCACAAAATTGAAAGAAATATTCAAACTGTTGTGGCAGATGAGAAGGATTACCGCGATGCGTGCCAGTAAACCAATGCGAATTAAATGGGAAGCACCATTAAACCATCTACATATGTTCAAAAGAATAGACAAGAAAAGTCAGATTCAAAACTTAATGCGAAGCAGAACACTGTCGATTTGTGATGCACAGCCTTGTGAAAACTCAGTATATGAGAATGATGCTGTACACGTTGTACACGCTGTCCATCTGACCTTCACAGTATGTGTCACACGGGGTAAGCTAGGTCAGGAGTCCCCAAACTGGGAGCTGAGGTCCCTGGGGTGCCTCAAGAGGGCCACAGCGTAAATATTTTCTCCAATGTCCCCAATACCTGCCAAAGAAATGTTCCCCTTAATTAATTTACAGAACGTTGTTTTGCATGACTGTTTTTTGAATTTAACACTACTTTGATCTATCATTCATTTATATTTATTCCCAATGCCTGCAGTAACAGTATGTACCGTTATACATTTTAAAGAGGGCTTTTGAAAAGCACGGAATGTCACATTTCAATGTATTTACTGAGAAAGTTTGGGTATCCCTGAGTTAGGTAACTTTCCTGTTAAGGATGACAGACCGCTGTGCAGTCAATGGGAGTCTTTGTGACGTTTTGTTTATTGAAACTGTACAGTGTCTGGTTATGGGATTTGGAATCCCAATGAATGTGACTGGCAGAGGGATGACTCATATACACCACGTAGATGTAATATTTGTAAATATTTCCTTACCATTTATGAATAATCCCCTTCTGTATATTTTTCCAGTTATTTTGACAGAAGTTTATTGTTGGGGGACCTAAAAACAGGAACAAAAACATGTTTCGGAAGGAAGCAAAGGAGGAGTGATTTTCAGCATGCTGTACAGTAAATAATCGCACGTGTGCTTGTTCTATTTCGAGCGGATGTGATGATCTTTAACTTTGTGCTTCAACATTTCCTACCAAGTGTAATGCATGTTGCTAAAAACAGCCCCTGCGAGGAAAGTAATGTGGAATAACTGGGCCCACTTCCAGACTAATTAACATTAAATATATTTGACAACTCACTGGCACAATAGTAACCTGGGCATTTTGACCTGCTGTTTTGACCTGCCGTTTCGCCAAACACTCTGCAAAGGTCTTTGCCAGCTTTGATGTGAACTTTCACACGTTAATTGTACTCCTGGGTATGGATCAAGAATGCAATCTATAACTTTACATTCTTTTAATTAGCCCCGGGAAAAACTACTGGCGCTAAATATAGCTTGCAGCACACAACCGCGTGTGACTTTCCTTTGTGGACTTTCCATTTTAACCCTTTTCAGTTCAAGTGTGTGGTAATGGAGGGGAAACGAGAGGAAATCTGGAGAGCTGTAATGTGACGTAAAGGTTAACAGCCAAGCAACAACTTTGGGTTTAGTGGGTGAAAAATGTTAAACAAAATGATATGCAGCCCGAATCATTATCGGGTTTATGAATATTAACAGCTTAAATGGTCATATCACACAACTATGTTTTTGGTTTCCTACAGTTACCATATGAATGAGATGAAGACGACTGTCAAAGCAAAGGTAGCTTTGAATGAAATTGACTTTACATTTTTATGCTGCGTACAATCATTGTGAGGGTTTCTTGGTGTTTTTCCAGCAATACACTGCAGTGCACTAAAAGGGGCTTATAGCTTAGACACGTTGGCTGATCTAGCCTGCATTACAAGCTACTAGTAGTAAGGACTGGCTCTTAGTCAAATTATAGTCAAATCACTTGAACACTATTTGACTAAATAACCCTGATTTGATTGCAATCAAATGTACATCCTTTAAAAAGGGAACAGTAAAAATCATGTAATTGGAAGCTAATTGGTCTTCAAAGAAACCATGAAGCGTGTAGAACAGTCTCATTTCTATAAAGAGATTTTTCGAAAAATCTTTCTTTAAATAACTCTGCAGGTAATGCTGGAAAAGGGGTTAAATGTTCAGTGGAACATTTAAGGATCCGTTATAAGGGGTTCTAAACAATAGCCAGAAATTTAAAATAAAACAATGGCAAAAGTGTATAATAACTGTATTGCAAAAACAAAGCAGCCCCATACGATTGGCCAGACCTGGAAAGACAGGCAGACAGACTATATCCATTATAAGCGATTATAAACAATAGCAAAACAAAAACAATGGCGAAAGTGTATAATAGTCTTATTTCTAATTCTATAATTAATAGCATAATTAATAACATGTTTATAGACTTTCTCACTTGCAGCAGATCCCTGTCGCTTAATGCTTTTGCACTGAAAACAGAATTCCTTTGTGCTGTTTTACTAGACTGTTCCATAGTGTAGCTACAGTACCTGTGCATTCTGTTTGACCACCTTTGTTTCCACCACGTCACTCGAGTCAAAGACATGTTCCTACTATCGGTAGCTGTAAAGACACTTTAATGCTTTGCAATAGCTAACTGTTACAGTGTACCGTAGTCAATAGCTACCAAATGACCACAAGGTCTACCAAACAAGCATTTTATACTGTAGATGAAGTAGAACACAAATGTGTTTTGTTACACACATCCATGGCCTTGGCTTAGAAAATAAAAGTTTCAATATCTTTTAAAGGGCTTTTTGATGCATTATGGATTACATTTCTTTTATTTGGATTCTGCTAAAGAGGTGATACAGAAGTGAAATTTAAAAGGGAAAGTTATTTAAGCCGTACAACTTTCCCTTTTAACATTTCACTTTTGTGAAAGTAAATGAAGCTGACAAAGTGGAACCAGGAGTGATGCATTTATTGGATTGCATGATTTCAGTTTTATTTAACTCTAAACAGATGTTTCAGAATGCTATTTTAGCTTGTAACCTTGCTATTTATAAAAAGATAAAATCAGTGTGGCTCTTAAAGATGGAATTTTGCATTTTCTGTGTGTTAAGTTTCATTGACCCTATGAAGGGAATGTTTTCAACATGGGTTTCTGATTTGGGTTTTAAACAGTAATAAAAAAATAAATAAACACTGGAAAACATAACTTAGAAGCAGGGATGTGCTAGAATCAGTTTGGTGTGGGATAAAGCAGAAAAACGTTGATTTTAATTTTCTTCAACAGTGGATTTAGGTTTTTGTTATTACGAAAAACTAGCATCCCTGTTTCTGAGGTAATGTAATAATGTGATATCTCGCTGTTTACGGGTATACAGCGCTGGCTGAAGTTGGGTGTTATGAGCTGGGGTAGGGAGTTCTATGTATGGTATAGTTGCAGACACTTTCTCCCTGCAGCAGCCTTTCTCCCTGCTGAAAAGAAACAGAAGTGCATACTTTGTGTGGGAGCCAGAGCCTCCTTTTCTCCATTAAATCCTGTGGTTACTCCAGAATATTCCTAATGTGAAAAAGGAGTGTTATTAAAAGCACATGCAAGGGGCTGTCGAGTCAAAAAGGTCATTTTGAAATGTCCAGTTTTAAATGTCAACTTATCAGTAAAAGAAAAAAAAAAGAAAAAAAACTCCCCTCCACTTTAACACCGTAGGTGGGCCAAAAAAAAAGACATTGATTCTTCCAATAATGAGATTCCTACATTTTACCTGTTTTGTGGTTTATTACATGTTTCCAATTTAAATATATAAAAGCCAGTTTACAATCTTTTATGGCTTTAAAAAAAAAAAAATACAGAAGGAATTCTGAGAGTATTTTAAGACCTTTGCGACGCAAAATCAAAAACAGGTGTTTAGAAAAAAACAAAAACAGTAATTGTTTCCATAAAACAATAAGCATGTAAATAATCTATGGCATGGTATATTAGAGTATAAATTATTTCTATCTTGAGTGATCTGTGAAAATCAACATTTGTAATACAAGAGGAATTTGGAAGTTGCATGTAAGACACAATATATTCTGTGGGGTTACAAGTCTCTGTTCAGGGTAATTACATTTTATAGAGCTTTCAATTTAAAGACTGCAGTTGGAGAGTAGAGAAAGAGAACAGTATGCCAACATGGTTTGCTAACTGATACACATGTGTTCTTTGGCTGATAAATTATCCGTAAATGTGGGGCTGGAGGCAATCGCTGTGTTGGGTCTGGCTAGACACTGTGTCTTGGTGTAGCTGGATGAAAGTGGTTTATTTTAGGCACTTTGCATAGGGAATGTCCAGGGCTGGCTTCATTAAAATTAGATATTTCCATATACTCTTATTAGAAGAAGATCGTACTGTATGTTACACAGCTAAAAAATCCAATTGCGATTTAAACTTGGGAACAAAATCCTTTACCACCAGTTACTGAGAGTTTAAGAATCTGGGATTGTGTTTTGCCTGTCGCACACATTGTTACATATACGTTCTGTGGAAATAAATAATGGCGATCTACGTTTTCATGATCCATGCAGTTTCATTTTGTAATTCGCAGTGCTAATATTTAAATATTTGCCATAAAAAAAAAAAAAAAAAAGAACCACTTCGAATGATTCAAAACATTACAAAAGGAACAGGGGAACAGAAAACTAAAAAAAAAAAAAAAAATCAGAGTTTGACGTACCGGTATATAGAATTTTTGTAGCCAATCAGAAAAGCCATGGAGTCCAGTAGAGTGTTCTTACTCTTTTATAAATTACTACAGTACAACATGCGTGTGAGTAAGAACACACGTGTACAGCATTGATGTGTGTATGGACTTGATATTAACTATGAACTAAATGGACACACTGTACACAAGCCACTGTATAAACACAAGCTGACATATGACATGCATATATATATATATTTTTCATCCATCTATTCATAATAAAAACACTAGTGGAATATGTAGTTTGACAAATGCTGCAACCACTTGAAGTCAAGAAGTGATGCTTCTTTTACTATTACTACTAAAACTAGTAACATCCCTAAACCAACACAACGTGGCATCCTTTTGCTAAATTGCCTCCTAGATGCCCTATTTTACAAGGTTCCACTCATACCTCCCCTGTTCCATCTATACCTCCTCCTCCCCATGTTCTGCTGTTATTGCTCCCTGGCGATTTGGGAGCTTTCCAAACGCTTGTGGATTGTAAACTACTGTGTTTGTTCTATTAGAGATGTTTGCAAGCATGCTGTAGTACACATTCCTACTCCAAAGAGGCTGTCTATCACAAGACTCGGAGCAGAAATGTGTCTGGGTTAAAAGGATAAGAGTAATCTTTCCTCAGGCAATGGTTCGGGGCTTTTATTAACTATCACCTCTTTTGATGGATTGACCAAATTCTATCAGTTTTCATACTCCTGCACTCCTGAAGTGGTTTCTTTTGGCTGGTTTTGTTTCGGTCCTTTTCCTAGAGTAACGATGTGAAGCGGCTGGCACTGAAATGAAAAGGTTTAACAACAGAGGCGTGGTCAGGGATTCGAGGAATGTCAAGCTCTGGCAAGTGTGTTCGTGCCAAACACATCCTCCCGTCTTTACTGCTGGTGAATTCCTGGAAAGGGTGAAGAATGTACTTGAGCATCATTAAGCATGATTACCCGGGGTTTTTACGTTCTTTCCCATATTATGCAGCAAAAAAACTTTATATTGCATAAATTGTTTAATCCCATTTTATATTATGGATTTGTTAACCTATCCCACCATTTTATATACAGTTTCTTGGCTATATCTTGTGCATTTAATGTCATATAATCCCCATATTGAGCATAGTCTTAGTAGCCATCATTGTTTGTATTGTCGGGGGCTACAAATTAAGGATGGGAATTTTAAACATATAAACTCTAAAGAAGTGGATAAACACTGAATAAAATGCTAAATGTGTGACTGGTCACGTGACAAATTTCACCAAACACATATATTTTTTTTTAATGTATTCATTTTAGTAATTTATCATCATATACAGTAGTCCGTCACATATCCGACTGCTGTGGTGCCACAGTAAGGGCGGATATTATAAATAGGAAGGGGATTGGCAATTGCCTCCAAGTAGCTTTTCTTATAAGATTGACACTGGGGCAGGTTTTATTCTTGGTCGATCTGGCGCTTTAGTGGCACACTCTGTGTTCATGCTGTAGGGGGCGTGGTATGGTATCCAGTCCATGGGTTAAGAAAGTCGGATGTTTGTTACATATTTTTAATAAAATGGCATCTCTTAACAAAGGAACGAGGTGAAGCCACATTTGGAAGTATTTTGAGGAACCGGACGAGGGAACCGTGGTATGTGAATAATTATGCCAAACAAAATTGCTGTACCACAAAAACACAAGTTCAGTGCTTCACCATTTGAAATGAAAACATTCAGAAATTACTGCGCGGAGTTACTAATGGCAGTAAAAAGCAAACGTCCATAATAAACAGAACACTGATGGCGACTGACATTTATTTGCTCTTACATCCCTGTGAATACGTATAACAAAACTCTGCTGCTCACCTTGTCTTTTCCCTTCCTCGTCTCTCCCACGCTACACTGCTGCTCTGCTCCCTCCGCTGGCTCCCTTTCACTGCTCCCATCCAATTTAAAACTCTTGTACTCGCTTATCTCTGCCTCGACCTTTCTGCTCCCTCCTATCTCCGGACTATTATTTTTCCCAACACCCCCTCTTGATGCCTCCGCTCCTCTGCCACTGTTGGATTAGCTATACCCCCCCTCTGCTCCCCCGCTTCCAGATCCCTGTCCTTCTCCACCCTTGCCCATCAGTAATAGAACAACCTACCCATGGGAATCAGGGTTGCCCCGTCCCTGACCACCTTCCGGCGCCTCCTCAAGACGAACCAATTCAGACAGCATCTGTAAACCTCACAACTCTCGACTATACTGGACTAGATGGCACCCAGTTGTACCAGTGCTTGCATTGTCTTGTACTTGCACTGAACTGGGCATCTGCTAATAAATAAATAAATAAATAATAATATAATAATGTATTGGAATCTGCATTTGGTAGATTCTGTAACATATGTAAGCTGTGTTTTATTTGAAATTATAATTTATTAGTTTTGTTTTGTTCTTTTGAATGAATGTGTGTGTAATTATATATATATATATATATATATATATATATATATATATATATATATATATATATATATATATATATATATATACAGACGTGCTCAAATTTGTTGGTACCCCTCCACAAAAAACGAAGAATGCACAATTTTCTCTGAAATAACTTGAAACTGACAAAAGTAATTGGCATCCACCATTGTTTATTCCATATTTAATAGAAATCAGACTTTGTTTTTGATTTTTTATTCAACATAATATTGTAAATAAATAATAAAACAAATGAAAATGGTATGGACAGAAATGATGGGACCGCTAACCTAATATTTTGTTGCACAACCTTTATAGAGGCAATCACTGCAATCAAACGTTTTCTGTAGCTCTCAATGGGACTTCTGCACCTGTTAACAGGTAGTTTGGCCCACTCTTCCTGAGCAAACTGCTCCAGCTGTTTCAGGTTTGATGGGTGCCTTCTCCAGACTGCAAGTTTCAGCTCTTTCCATAGATGTTCGATAGGATTCAGATCAGGACTCATAGAAGGCCACTTGAGAATAGTCCAATGTTTTGTTCTTATCCATTCTTGGGTGCTTTTAGCTGTGTGTTTTGGGTCATTATCCTGTTGGAGGACCCATGACCTGCGACTGAGACAGAGCTTTCTGACACTGGGCAATACGTTTCGCTCCAGAATGCCTTGATAGTCTTGAGATTTCATTGTGCCCTGCACAGATTCAAGGCACCCTGTGCCAGGCGCAGCAAAGCAGCCCCAAAACATAACCGAGCCTCCTCCATGTTTCACTGTAGGTATGGTGTTCTTTTCTTTGAAAGCTTCATTTTTTCGTCTGTGAACATAGAGCTGATGTGACTTGCCAAAAAGCTCCAGTTTTGACTCATCTGTCCAAAGGACATTCTCCCAGAAGGATTGTGGCTTGTCAATATGCATTTTAGCAAATTCCAGTCTGGCTTTTTATGTTTTTCTTTCAAAAGTGGAGTCCTCCTGGGTCTTCTTCCATGGAGCCCACATTCGCTCAAAAAGCGACGGATGGTGCGATCAGAAACTGACGTACCTTCACCTTGGAGTTCAGCTTGTATCTCTTTGGCAGTTATCCTTGGTTCTTTTTCTACCATTCGCACTATCCTTCTGTTCAATCTGGGGTCGATTTTCCTCTTGCGGCCGCGCCCAGGAAGGTTGGCTACAGTTCCATGGACCTTAAACTTCTTAATAATATTTGCAACTGTTGTCACAGGAACATCAAGCTGCTTGGAGGTGGTCTTGTAGCCTTTACCTTTACCATGCTTGTCTATTATTTTCTTTCTGATCTCCTCAGACAACTCTCTCCTTTGCTTTCTCTGGTCCATGTTCAGTGTGGTGCACACAATGATACCAAACAGCACAGTGACTACTTTTCTCCATTTAAATAGGCTGAATGACTGATTACAAGATTGGAGACATGTGTGATACTAATTAAAGAAACTAATTAGTTTGAAATATCACTATAATCCAATTATTTATTATCTTTTCTAAGGGGTACCAACAAATGTGTCCAGGCCATTTTAGAATATCTTTGTAGAATAAGCAATAATTCATCTCTTTTCACAGCTTCTTTGCTTTATTCTATGACATACCAAAGGCATGCAAGTATACATGATAAAATAGCTTTTAATTTCATCACTTTTCAGGAGGAATGAAGCATTATTTCAATGAGCTGTAAGGGTACCAACAAATTTGAGCACGTCTGTGTATATATATATATATATATATATATATATATATATATATACACTGAGCATCAAAAAAAAAATTATCAGTATTATAACACATTTAATTTCGAAAAATAAAATAAGGTATACAATTGATGGACATTGACGAAATGTTTTTGTTTTATTTTTAATCACTCGATCATTCATCCTTGACCATGACACACTTGAGTGACTATGACTGAAGAATATGCACTTAATCACCAAATTAGTGAGAGTAGATTGGACCCTGGATATGGAGTGATTTCAGCTGTTGAAATGCAAGCTTGAACAAAAGCAATAAAGAAAATCACAGAAAGAAAAACAATATACCACGTCTGTCCAGAGAGCAGCGCCTTCGTGCGATCGGCATGTTGGAGACTGGACTAGGGCAGCGTGCTGTGGCTCGCCGTCTTGGGTGCTGGCAGCCAGCGATTTCAAACCTGGCGAGACGGTATAACCACATTCTGTCAATGATAGAGCCACCAACTGGGAGACCAAGAGTCACAACACCTGCACAATAAAAAGTCACTGCACCTGCTGTAAAACAGAATTTGTCATTTTTTGATCACATCTAATGAATTTTATATAAAAGGTTTAGTTTATTGACTTTGTGCCCACAGGGCCAGCACGGGTACATCTAGTGCAGTACAAATACAAAGAGAGACATTTACTAAGATAAAAATAATACACATGCTTTTAAAAAGACCAGATTCCCGTTGAGCTTTTTTTTTTTTTTTTTTTTTTTAGTATTACATGCAGGACAGCCGCTGTAAGATCATTCCCTTTATTAAACATGTGCATGGATGAATCTACTGATCAACTAATGCCTGTAAATGAACCGATCAAAAATTTGAATTGACAGCCCTGATTTCAATATACACTTTGGTGTGTGTGTGTGTGTGTTTTTTTTTTGTAGTTACGTCTGCGATTTTAAAACGTTATTTGCTTATTTAGGGTTTCTTTGCTTAGAAAATATTAACCAGGGCTGTTGGTATACATACCAATGTAATATAAAGACTGTGTGTGCATGTAGATGTGGTTTAAACGCTGACACCTGCACAGGGCAGCAGTGTGGAGTAGTGGTTAGGGCTCTGGACTCTTGACCGAGGGTCGTGGGTTCAATCCCCGGTGGGGACACTGCTGCTGTACCCTTGAGCAAGATACTTTACCTAGATTGCTCCAGTAAAAAAAACCCAACTGTATAAATGGGTAATTGTATGTAAAAATAAGTCGCCCTGGATAAGGGCGTCAGCTAAAAAATAAATAATAATAATAGCATTTAAATGTTCACAAAAATGTACCAAAAGCACATCCCTAGTACAAATATTTTTTTTTTTTTTTTTAAAAACCCAGTCACTGGGCTAACCCCACAGTTATTGAGTCGCTTCTGTAAATCTGGGTGCTTTCTTTTTAACGTCACTGTACAGTTTTATTTGATTCAACTGTTTCAAATAACAAAAGACAAAATGTTTTGTGCCACAGTTTTATGTTTGTGTTTCTCGTAACACTAAAAACTGGATTCCAGTAAACCATATATTATGTGATGCTGCGGGTAGAGCCTTGGTTTGGGCATCGATTCAAGCCAACTGTGTTTTCAGCCTAAATCTGAACCATGTGCAGAATGTAAAAAAAAAAGAACTAAGAGAATGAAATGGCTTGGAGCAGCTGAGCTCTGGATGCAATCCTGTTTCAGAAACGAGTCCCAAAATAGTCATTTCAATACTTGTAAAGTCTAAATTATCACTTCCATTTCAAAACAGTAAATGCCCAGTGGATAAGAGTGTGTGTCCAATTGGTCAAAAGATTTAGCTCAAACAGCTCTTTTGAATTTTATTAAAGCTAAGGATCAAATTAATTGGAATGGTGACCATATACGAAGGGGGGGTTGTTGTTGTTGTCTTGCCAATCTTAAACAGGGTTTAAATGATACCAAATATACATTTTGTAATGAATTTCATCAAACATTTTTACAAGAAGGCTTTATCTCTCTTTAGGTCAGCAGCAAGTCCTGCAAACCAGTCTTACTGTCCACTGCTATAGTCTTCAGCAACCAGGATACAGTGGAGGTCCTATCCCTGCATCCGTCCATAAATACTGTATGTATGTACACTTTACACTTCTCCTTATATATGTAAAACAGCTAATCCAGTTGTTATGAAACTAGGTATTAACATTAATGAGCATAAGCTCCTGAGAGTATTCGATTCTGAGGTTATATAGGGGTGTGTTTCTACATACATTTATCCATCTTTGTGTCACACCTACATTGTTGCATATTACTGTATCTGGGTAACCACTCATTAAATTGTGCTGAAACCTGTTATTAACATTATTTGGTGTACAAGTTATTCCACATACAGGAAATCAGTAATGTTGGTATACTTGGCCATCCTCATGTGAGGCTGTCCTGCATTTACGTCTTCCATATGTCTCCATACAAAGACTAGGATAGGTGTTTTTTGTTTGTTTTAAATTTCTTATCCATCCCCCTATGAGGTTGCCGTGCATGAAGAGGTTGAATACCACTTATCCAATTTCCCTTAAACCTATTCATGGCTGTTTCTTATTGTATGCTGTTCTGTACATACTGTTGATTATATGTCATGGTCATCCAATTTGAAAGTCTGTATGAGAGAAAACAGAAATACATGCATTGAGAGATTTTGCTTCATTGTATTTGACAAATGTTCTGGTGACAATTACACAGATACCTGAATACTACTTCTTTTTTTTTTTTTTTACCGACTATTTCATTCAGTAGTCATTCCTTTGCAAATATTGTGACGCACGTATTTTTCAAACAGACCCTCAGAAATGATTGATCCCTTGCAGACTTCACTGCTCATGAAGACAGGCCCTATCAGCTTTAGGTAAAGGAATGACATGCACAGTGCATCCTAACACCAGGCATTGATTTCCAGACTAAAGGACATGCAAAGCCAATCTCTGCTCTCTCACCCACTGCCTGTTTATAGCTTGCTTAAAGAAACTCCTGTGGCAATAGTGATTTTAAATTACGCCTTCTTGCCACAGCTTTCCAGTCATTTGTAAAGGGTTTTATTCAAACATCAGGAAATCAAACAAAATCCTTTATTTAATCGGTTAGGTCTAGGTCAGGACAGGTGGGGAGGGGAGCTGCTGGCTTTGCCAGGGGAATGTATCCAGGCTCAGAAGAGCGCTACTGGGGCGAGATCTAGACTGGGGCTTCGCTGAATGGGAAGAGCCACTGAGCACCACTACCTACTCTGCAGTACGTTCTTTTCCTTGAAGGGCTCCTGGTTCCTAAAACACATTTTAGTTAGTCTAGTGGGCACGTCGAGCTGTTTCCACTGCCCAGCTTTGCAGTTCTCAGCTGCACACTGAGATATGTTCTTCATGAGCACGGTGCTCACTTCCACCAACAGTAAGGCTCAAAATGGTTCGTTAATTAAAAAACAGTGCGGAGAACTGGAACAGGGTGTGCACGAAGCTGAACCCTAAGCCCTTAACCACACCCAGCCTGCATTGAAATGAGAGGGGTTGTTTGATTATCATTAAACAACACAATGCAGTTTAGCAACAGTCAAAGACCAGTTTTAGAAAGTGTATGAGGAGAGTTAGAATGTGTATATCCTTCCTGTATGTGGGGTTTACAAAGTGCTTTTTTTGTTCCTGTGTGGGAGATGCTAGTAACTGATACAGGATTCCTTTTGGGAGGAAAGCTGAAGTAGGGGATTAGCCTGCTCTTTTTTAAGCTGTTTTTAAAGAAGCACAATCTGTGATCATGGTGTTCGCATTTGTGTTGTGCTGCAATTACCAAACAGCCTCTGAATATCAGCTTGTGTTGGTCGATTTTCAGTTTTATACGTGACGGATTCATTCAGAAGAAAAGTTTCAGAATGTTTCAGTAATGGTGCCGTGAGTAGAAGTCTTCTGATTCACGTTGTAAATGCTCCAATGCCTTTTGGTTTTCCAGGCTCAGATTGCAATTCAATGAATATGCATTATTAGGAATTCTGTGAAACTGTTCCCTGCTTCCCTAGATCAAATTGTGAACACCCCCCTGCTGTGTCCGGTGAAGGGAACAAGGCATCCATTTGGAAGTCAGCCAACACCTAAGAACATATACTCCCAAGCGTAGCACATCATGCAATACAGCAAGGTAGGCATACTAATAATAGTACGTGATCGGTATGTGTCTTTTTATGTCGGCAACTAAACTTTTAAGCAGATCATAATGAGCATACCGTGCAACATTGTCTGGGCCAAAGCATCTCCCCAAATTCTAAAACATATAAAACCTTTAGGATTGCTGACCGTGCCACAGACTTTTTTTCGTATCCGTTCCAGATTGTACTGTGGTTTTGGGATGTGGACTAATGGCGTAGCTGCAACCCCAAACTCGTTTGACTCCTGGTGAATAGTAACAGTAATAACGTTGCCTGTTGCCTACGGGGCTCTTGATGTACTGAAGCTCAGTTGGAATCGCAGCTGTGCTTATTGGGGTTATTCAGAAATGTTTGTGTTATATTTATGTGTCATTGTTTGTGCTGCTGGCTGTATACTAGGGTCTAAGTGCCAGTCTTATTAAGACTATGATTATTTCGATCCTGTGAACAAACACATCCTAATGGCCTGGGAGGTATGAACTCCTAGTCACTAATAAAGTACTGATTCATAGAATAAGCTGTTTCATATTTACTTTTGGGAGATCCCTTGAACCTCCGAATGTGGGCAGTTGGATTCAGATGCAAGGACATACAATTGTGGCATTGTACTGTGTGTTTGAGTTTCTGAATGCAGAATGAGTTTAGAATGAATCTCTCAATAAAGTACGACCTTCCCTTTCCAGCCCCCTGGTATCGATTCAGGAGATCAGCCAGCCATTGTAATTTGTGAAATAGTCACTGCCCTCTATCTGCCTTGGGTGAATAGGACCAAATTGGTTATTCATCTGGCCTTTTAATGGAATTGCTTTAAGAGACTGCGGTTTCCAAAGGAACAGGAATGGCAAGGAAGAAGAGGACCTGTGATGCAATGTGTTGTGCTTGAAGACAATAGGAGTCTTATTTGAAATACTGTAGGTGGGAAGTAGAAGTAGCAAGAAAATAAACATGGATTGGCTAGATATATCCTGTTCTGCAATGAGATTTTGAGCTCTCAACCCAGTCTCAGGGATGTGAAATAAGACACCTATTGCATAGCAGTTTCACCCGTTTCAAGTTTTAATATGTGCTTGACTAGCCCCAGTGTAGAGGTTCTGTAACAAGTTCAGGCGTGTCATTATTAAACTCGTAGTAAAACCAGGAATGGATCAAACTGCTATGCAGTGGGAATCTTGTTTCCATCCCATGGTATCGTGGCCTCTTTGGTGGTGTCCCGGACGCTCTTCAGGAAGCTCATGACCCCGGAGCCCCCGGTCCCTCGTTCCTCCAGCGAGGAGGGGGCTCGAGTCAGGATCTCAGCGGAGGGCTCGGCTCGGCTCCTCCTCTCCCTCACCCGGGCTGCCGGGACGGTGATGAATCGGCTCACCACCACGATGTGATAGTTTCTGAGGGCCACGAGCTGAGCCACACAGCCGTTGAAAGCGCCCGTCAGTTCCGACTTCCCCACGTCCAGGACGTAGTGCCGCAGCGACGGCCCTGCGGAGATGTCCAGCACCAGCTGCTTGTGGGAGGAAGGCATGTAGTCTCGCATCCTGCTCAGGAAAGCAGCTGGGGATATACAGGAAAGAAAGAGGGCTCAGCATCTTGAGCAATTCCAGGTGTAAGCACTCTCTGTAGCACAGGTTTGTCTTCGTTTCCTTCTGATGAGCGCAGTCATTGTGAGAGGTTCTTGTGTCTGTTTGATTGTTCTGTGCTTGACTATGAGTTAAGGAGCGGCTCTTATGCTTTACTTGCCTGCTGTCTACATATCTTAGGTAGGCTAGATCAGCCCAAGTGTCATTATATAATCATAACGTAAGGAAGCATGGTCGATATCGCTGTGCTACGTGTGTCTGTCTACCTATGACAAGCAACTAGAACTACAGTGGCTTTTGAATTTGCCTGAGATCATCTAAAAAAAACCCAATAAGAACCATTCAGAACTATTGCAGACAACTAGAGGGCTGTAAGCAAAAACAAATAATTTAAGTAATGAATCCCAGAACAGGTGTGTAAATAGGAAGGTACAGAAGTGCTATGACTTACCGCTATCCTTGCCGTGTCTCACACCCAGTAACTCGTCGAAACAGTGCAGGACGCTGCTCTGAGCTGCGCTGCCCCCCGAATACTGCAAGGGGTCTTCCTGCACGCCTTCGTACACCAGCCCCTCCGGCATAGAGGAGTTATCCCTCCAGCTGCCAAAGAGACAAGAGGGACATTTCCATTGGAGATTTATCTTGTGAGTCACAAAGCTTTAAAGGTCTGGGCTGGAAATAAGACTCCCGTTGCATAGCAGTTTGATCCATTCCTGGTTTTAGTATGAGTATAACCCTTTAAGGTACAAGGGCCACATGTGTCCCACAAATAAAAATGATGCTACCTTTCTTGTTTTTGCAACGGGGTGCATGAAACAGGGTTTTTGAATTTGCTGACAGGTTGGATCTGGTCTTCCAATGCAGTTTCCTCCTCATGATACTTGAGTCACTCTGAAATGTACCTTCAGGGTCTAATAAAAACACATCTGAGCTTGTTACCTCTGCACTATAACTAATCAAGCTTGTTGTAACACCTGGAACGGGTGAAACTGTGCAATAGGAATCTTATTTCTATCCCTGCCGGACAGTTTTCGATGTCTTTTTTTCTGGCCCATTGTGTGATGGCTGCAATCATTCTGAGTGGCTTTTCTCACAAACGCTTCAACACTGTGTTTTTTGTTCAAGTCTTTTGTAGGGCTTTCACCAAATCGAAAATATTGCACAACCTACCCAGAAAGGAAGATACGAATCATTCCGTAAAATGTTGCAGGATCAACGTGAGCTGAAATAAAGATGAAAAAGACATCTTTAGAGAGGAACGTGCAGTGTATGCATGCAAAACCCACATTTCATTTATCGTTTTCCAGCAGTTCTTTTATTTATTTCATTGAAAGAATGGTATCATATAAAATGACAGTATTGTCACTATGTTTTGTGTGTGTGATCAGAATAGAATAGAGAGTTACCATGCATTTGCTTCAGAGCTTCTGTCATGCTCTGGATAGAGCTGGCCAGGTCCTCTAGCGCCCTCTTGAGGCTCCGGTCATCACATTCAAGCACAGCATTGATCACTGCAGCCATCGCCTGGAGCAAGAGCAACAAGCTTTGATTTGTTACTTTGAAAGAAAAAAATAAGTCTGTGCCATAATGTCAAATACGTTCCTAGTTCTGAAGAACATTAGGAATCTAAGAGATAAAACTGGTGTGAAAACTATCCCTAAAATGAGCAGAAAGGAGGATTCTGTGATAGCACACTGTGAATCTTGTGTTTAGTATATCAGTACTAAAATATGTTTTAGTTCTTTCTACACATTTGAAAGGCTTTTGTCCAAAACAACATCCTTTTCATTTTTTTTCCTTTTTGTACACTGCAGTTATACCTCCTTCCAAACACACACATTTATTTTATTATTATTTATTTGGCATATATATATATATATATATATATATATATATATATATATATATATATACACACACACACACACACATATACAGTACCGGTATATTAAAATGGCTGCACAGCGAACTTCATGAACATTTTTTGATGCAGCTTTTAAAAGAAAAGTAATTTTGTTTGCTGAAGAAAAGAGAAACTGCAGCATCTGAGATGTGTCAGAAGATGCAGACGCAATCGAAAGGCTATGCAATACTATAATATTACCAGTATAGTACTTGTTGAAATGATCAACGCGGGTCCGGCTTCAAAATGAACAATCATTTATTTATACATTTTTCTTTCTCTATCTGGAGGAGCATAAGAAACAGGAACACTAAGGTAATGGTGGATTTACTCACTGTTATTATGGTCTGTGCCTGGTTTAACTACGGTAACCCCACTAGTGTAAACTCCAAAGTCCTAACTCATACCTAACATGAACTACACATTTCTGTCTTGCACTAATTTTGCTTGCGAACGTGACAGAGTCACGTTGGCAAAATTAAACAAACGAGGACAGTAAAGCAGACTGAAATCAAGTGCAAGGTAAATTACCCTTTCCCAGCTACCATAAACTGCAGTGACTGTCGTTCAATACTGAAAGTGCTGTACTGTACATATTTTCTTTTCTCATTTGCATTTTGTAATATAGTAGGTGACGTACTCTGATGCTTTAATGTACAATACAGTGTTCCCTGCTGGCACCTAGAAATTGAAAAGTAATTTAACCATTAATTAGTGTGTTTATTAAGAGTAAAATGTGACTTGCATTCAGGGTCTTTTTTTTTTTTTTTTTTGGTGTCCGTATTTGGGCGTGTGACTTGAATTCAAGGATGACAAATTCAAGTAAACACAGTATTTATATAAAATTATATATATATATATATATATATATATATATATATATATATATATATATATATATATATATAAAAATATTTATGAATCAGTCCTTAGAAATTCTAGCATGTGATTGGTTAAAACCTCATCACATGACCAAAAATTGCTCCAACTATTGCCCCTGTGGCGCTGCTTGCAATCAATATTTTCTTTTTTTTTTGACAAACTCCCTCAAATTACATGCTGAGCGTCCTTCCTCTCTTAACACAACAAAGCACAATGGCGGACAACAGAAAACGAATTACAAAATACACTACAAAACAAGGATGCTGAAAAACACTAAAATCATCATAGCTTTCAGTGTTTTCTAACTTCCTAAAATTCAAACAAGTCCAAATGGACGATGTAAATAAAAACTTCAATAACAATGCGCTATGGACCTCAAAAACAATTCTTTCTTGACTGATTCATAAAACAAATATGGAATGCAGACCTCATAGTGCAGACTCATAGTGGGAAACTAAAGGCCCCTTGGGAAGAACTATAGTTACCTTCAGTGGACAATTCTCTCAGCCTGCGGCATCGAGCATTATAGTCCTCTGTTGGTAACTATATCGTTCTTGTGACCATAGTTTCCCAATATACGCCTCCTCTCCAGTTTGTGTGTGTATATAATATGGCTTGCTGTACCTTGATTCCCGGTACGGCTGCCAGTTCGACCAACAAGGTCACCAGAAAAAAACCTTTGAAACTGTCTCCTCCAGGCAGGCACACGATCAGGTCCAGATTCCTGAGAACACACACCTCTGTGAGTAGCTTGATTTACTGTCCTGTCACACCAGTAACACTGCCTTCATTAATAATATAACAAGTGTTTACCAGATACTATACATGAAAACACCTGCCACGAACACTGTCAATAGGGTGCAAGTGTAATAAAGCATAGTGAAAGCATTGTAAAGCCAAGAGTGGTATGATAAAACATATGTTAAAAAAACAAAAAACACGGCAAACTATGGTAAATGCATAGTATAACCTGAAAAAATGAAAACATGAGGAAAGTACACATTTATCAGGGTACTTTTTTTTTTTTTTTTTTTAAGAAGGGTTTAAAATGCTTGGAGATTGTTGTGAAACATCAGTAAACACTTTTTAACCAAACGCCCGCTTCCACTCAAAGTCTATCTCGTCCAAACTGATTTGCAAGGGGGAGATGCGGCTTCTGTATAAGCAACACATTTGCATTACAGAGAGCAGTCTTGGGCTCAGTTGCATTTGCAATTGTGCAGTTCGTAGTGAATTGCAATTACAATGCAATTGAACCTTGGCACACTTGCGTAATTGTAATTATACCATATAATTGACCGATTTTACATTTATTTGTCATTCGATCATTATTCTTGTTTTTTCTACCACTCTTTTGGTCACCCGTTTGTTTCAAAAACAGTATGTTTCTGTATTTGTACCTGTGATTTATAGCTTGGTTGTTTAGAATAATTAGAGTAAACATGCTAATGTGTGGAGTTGTTTGTGTTACTTTTTAGGGTAATTGAAAAAAATAGCATTGTAATTGCAATTTGAGCAAACCCTAATTCCAGCTGCCCACCAGTTCTACGTGTGCGACAGTCCAGGAGCGTGCTGCACATGGCAAGGGCTCCAAATGTCCAATCCTGTTCTATTCAAGCTTGTTAAAAAGACTCTACAGTTGAACCAGTCAACCCTGGTAACCCTTCCAGACAAACAGCAGCGAGGTGAAGATTAGCTTTTGGTACTAGAACTCCACCTTGACTTGTATATATTGTTCTCTTTGGGTTATCAGCGGGCACTTCATGACAAGACAGTGCCACACCATCATTGTTAGACTTAAACGCTTTGAAAAAATATAAAATGGAGGTAAGTTATACTTACTCTATTTCCATAGGGCTGATGTGAGATTGCAGGGATGAGAAGTGAGAGTGGAGGGGAAGAAAAAAATAAAAGCACGTTAGCATTTCTATTGTATTGTAATCTAGCCAGTCTAACACTGATGAACAGGTTAGCTGAGAAGTTTGTCTACTTTCTTTTAGTTAATATAATATTGTATCTTATATGTACAACTTGTTTAAGACTTGCCAGGAAAGCTGCTTATAAGACAATTTTCAAGGTCACTTAAAGCATTCCTTTGGCATGGTTCAGTATTTGTGCATTAGTTTAATGGAAGCGCTTGTAGAGATTAAATGGGAGATAAACTCTAGCGGTATTAGTACCTTAAAGGTCTTTACAGTAGTTACATTAGCTTCTCTCTGAAAATCTACAACCATCATACAGTCAGGTAGTAAAGCACAAGGGGTCTATGGGAATTTGTCTTACAAGCACAAAAATTGAATAATTACTATGGAAGTCCTTTCAACATTATTTGAACTACCATAGGGTACATTTGCAGAAAGACGCTGGACTTTCCTCGCTTATGGAATCTTTAGGCCCACTTTTTTGCTCATTTTGAGGTCATATTTCTCACTTTGCATCTTTTAATGTAAGCGCCATCTTTAAACAATATAATCTTTTAATAACACAACCTACCCACTGGGGTTCTTTTTCTTCCAGTTGCTCAACGCACCGTCTGCATGAACCAGTATAGGAGGCAGACCAAGTAACCGTGACAACGCACAATATGGGATCGCCAGGTTTCTTGGTAAGGTCTGGAACAAGATTTGATTAAACATCTTGGCTTCAAAGTGCCATTTTAATGGATTATTTTTACATTTTGGTTTATTACAACAACTCGGTGGTTTAGAATACTAAAATAGTTTTTGTAAAATTCAATGACGAACATTGCAACTACAAGTCTTTCTAAATGTCTTTCAGTTTAAAGTAAGTAGACCTGCTCATGCATTTTAGTATATTACATCCATTGACTGCCATTCTGCTCTGGCTGGGATATTGCAGTGTGTTGACTATAAGCAGAGGGCACTATTGATGTTTAGCAGACCTGCCTGCGTTAATGAAGTGCTTGTAGAGTCAACAGGGCTGCAGTACCTTTACAATGCCATGCTCCCCTTCCTGCCACACGTAGCCCATGGTAATGAAACTCAGCACCATGCGCGCCAGCCTCAGCTCCCTGTGCCCCTGTAGGTAACCTGTGTCCAGCAATGGCAACTGGTAAATAGGGGAAACGCTCGTTATTTTTATAGCTGAAACCTCCATTGATCTGCTGTTTTTGGTATCTCTAGGAAGACATTGGTTTTGTTTGTGGTATAGACATACAAAAAATATGTTATTTATTTAATTTTCAAGCTGCATTCCATGAGTGCCTTAAAAAGACGCATTTTCTAAAATGAATGGTAGAAAACTAGCATGTTATTTAGTTGCAGAAGTTGTAAATTTGTTATTTAGGAATATCAGGAATCTGTATACTGCATCTATGGCAAAATGTTTTGCATCACCCTATAGAATTAACAAATTTTGCTTCATAAAATGGAATGAAACCTGCTGAATTAATGTTAGGTTAACACATTGAATTACATACCGCTTTTCCATCTACTTTATGAAAAACTATAAAATGTGACATTTCTAAATCTAACATGAAATACTGTACTGCTATTATGGCTTCCGGTAGACTCATCATTTTGTAGTTTCTTTGATTTACAAGTTGTTAAATAAAAGATCTCAATTATGTTCATATAGTTTGTTTTCTTTAATTTATGTCTCAATCATAAAATTCTAGGTGATGAAAAACTTCTGGCCATAGCTGTGCACACATCATAGCTGTACATACGTCATAGCTATGCACACATCATAGCTGTACACATGTCATGCTGCTGTGGTTTTACTTGCAAAGACACACAGCAGAGAGCAGTGGGCACTAAAGTAGAAGACTTTGAGCAGCTCTGAATGCAACCGATTGTATCCATTACCGTAACTTTGTGTGTGTTTGTCAAACCTCTGTATTGTGTTGAATTTGGTGATTTATGCTTACCTTGTTAACCTCATTGCGTAGCGTATGTGCTTCTATCAAGTCTGTGAGGTTACTGGCAATCTTCATCCAGGGCTGATAATACTCCGGCAGATCTGTCTAATGGAAACGTACCACCCACTTTTACTTCAAGGAGTGCTAACCAAGATTTGAAAGTCCATTTTCTTACCTCTCCGCTGCCATTTGAGATATTATCACTGGTCCCTTGTTTGGTCTATGCTTTAATTTGTTATTTATTATTATTATTATTATTATTATTATTATTTATTTCTTAGCAGACGCCCTTATCCAGGGCAACTTGTTACAATATATCACAATATTTTTACATACAATTACCCATTTAAACAGTTGGGTTTTTACTGGAGCAATCTAGGTAAAGTACGTTGCTCAAGGGTACAGCAGCAGTGTCCCCCCACCTGGGATTGAACCCACGACCCTCCGGTCAAGAGTCCAGAGCCCTAACCACTACTCCACACTGCTGCCCATACATATCTTAATGTTTCCAGAATTCCAGTACATCTTATCTTGTGCATAAATACCACTCTGTGCATAAAGCATAGGACTCTGATCTAAAGTTTAAAACACTTTTTGCTTAATTTTAGTCCCTGAGTGCAATCTTAGTTTCTGTGATTTCATAATAATGTTTGATACATTGGAATTGGAATTGAAAAGCAGGGATTGATCCCAACACTGCCCTTCCAACAATGAGACAAATACACAAATATGAGCTTGTAGACAGCACTCAGAGGAGTTGTATCCTAGTATCTAATCTCTGTGTGTTGTGGTTCAGACTCACTCCAATTGTGCACTGACCTAAAAAAACAATTTGAACGGTATAATGCTAAAATAACTTTGTAGGTTGCCTTGTTAGTGTATTGTTCTGAATAGTTGGTTTTACCCCGTTGAAAACCCTCTTTGTTTTTTCTGTAGCTCTTCATGTTTTGAGTTTGCTTCAAAAAAGGTGCTAACTTTAATTTATTTTTGTTATAACCATTGACAAGTATGTCGATATTCACCAGTATTTGTCTTGCAAACAAACTGTCTTTTAAAATTTATTTTTTTAAGAAGAGATTGTATTGGTATTGCCTTTGATATGAAGACAATAAGACTGAAATGTTGATTTGTAATAAACAAATAAACATCTAGTATTCTTGGTTATGCTGTATAGCCATGTCCAGTTTTGTGCACTCCTAGCAGCTTTGTTGTCTTAAACAAAATATAAATTATGCAATGCATAGCTTTAAACAAGATTTTTCTTATTAATTAGAATGCAGTTTTAACCAATAGAAAACGTGTAGTTTTTACCTACCCGTGGCAGAGGAAGCAGAAATCCGTACTCTTCTGAGACATGGTATTTATTTAAAGTGAACGGGACATTTGGGATTGTATTTGGTGTGCTGCTTGTCATTGTGGCTTTGCAATGCTGAGAAACGCTGTCAGTGTGCGAGGCTGAAACACGCTGATGTGCACCTGCAGTCAACAACCCCTAGCCTTGAATGGAGATTGCATTTCACCTTTACACAGAAATGTTACGAAATGTCTGTTTGAGGTGTTTTTGTGTGCTGTGCCCAATCGTTTTCAGTGACCTTGTGGACGATAATGGAGTAAAGATGATTAGAATACTTGGTTCTTATCTACAGCTTGAAGAAAACATACCTGGGTTTAAGTTTTGCCTCTGCCAATTATTTGGGCAAATCTATTTTTGCATTTGTACTCTTCCTCTGCCAGCTTCCAAGTGCGTGCCAGGGTACCTGTTTCGCCTCCACTTCTGACAACAATGTGACGGTGTGCTGGGTTTCCAGCGGCGGTGCTGAAAAGGCAGGACACCAGCGCTGGTTTTAATAGCGGTTTAAACTTTAATTTAAACCTTAAATCTCTTTCCCAAAAAGTATCGCACCTTCATACGCGCAGGCAAACTCGCCTCACACACAAGAGCAAAAAATAATATGTCAGTGTTAATGTTCAAATCTTCTTTTGTTTCGTCTTCATTAAAAGGTAGTTAAGATTGTAACCGGTAATCAATATCACAATCTCTTGTATATAACTCAATTTGCTCACGCTCACAAACCGGCATATGTACGTCAGCCGAATACCTCGTCAGGCAAGGCCGTGAAGGCTCGTTTTACTCTCCCTGTTACTCTCTGTTCCAAACATTACACTTGTGTTCCCACTCCTGCAAGGACAAACCCACAAACAACGGACAGACAGACAAACAGACACAACCCCCCAGGATGAACATCGCGTTTACAAGCGATGTGGGCTATTTGTACGCGGGTGCGTAAAATTGTCAATAATTCATTTAGTCGGTACCCAATAAGGCATACAAGGGGACTGAGTGGAAAAGCAACTAGAAAGTGATTAATCAATTACAAGTCGATAATATATATATAAAACGTGCACTAATCAAATCAACGTGTACAATTATAAAAAATAAAACATACAAGTGACAAATAAATACGTGAAATACAACGGGCATTATTAACCCAGTTACAATCTTAACTATCTTTTAATGAAAACGAAACAAAAGATTTGAACATCAACAAATAAAATAGGGTTACCATATGGCTCCAGATTAACCGGACGCTTTGAGACAGACCGGAATTTCAAAATTCCCCCCCTAAACTGAAAGTAATTCACGTATAAATGAGCTCCACCTTTGCTGAGATTAATCCTGCTGTGGCGGAATTGCTTGGGCGCAGCAAACAAGTCACACTGATCAGCTGCTCCTGATCAGAGCTTAATGAACGAATAGCTAATTTATCGATAGAGCAACGAGATGATGATGAAATTGTATTTGCAGAATAATATGGGCGATTGAATTTTAACAAACACAAAAAAATAGCATGGCTGCAATTCATTCTTGGTATAATACAATTATTTGACGCGCATGCGGGTATTTAAGCACCATTATTAATTGTAGCTAAGGATGGTTCATTTACACCTTCATTTATTTCAATTTAGGGGCAAGTTTGAAATCCCATTCTGTCTCACAGCGTCCGGTTAATCTGGAGCCATATGGTAACCCTAAATAACATTATTTCTCTCTCTTGTGTGTGGGGGGTGAGTTTGCCTGCGCGTCTCTCTCTCTCTCTCGTGTGTGGCGAGTTTGTCTGCGCTCTCTATTATCTATTATCTCTATTGTCCCCCCTCTATATTAAACAGAATCCCCCTCCCTCCCTCTATTAAACAGAATCCCCCCTCCCTCAATTAAACAATACCCCCTCCCTCCCTCCCTCCCTCTTTCTATATTAAACAGAATCCCTCCCTCCCTCCCTCTCTCTTTTCCCTCTCTAGTGTGACGTGTTCACGGTCTGTCCCTCAGGCTATGACAGGTCTCCACGTATTGACCAGCCAGTCTGGCTGTGTGTTTGTCTTCCCCCAGCAGGATTGACAGCTTCTGGGTATCACACATTTTTGGGAATTCTGGGACTAAATCACAGAATTTGGGGAAGAAAATGTCCCTTATGTTTTTATATTTTTCACAGTGTGTCAGGAAGTGAATCTCTGTCTCGACCTCTCCTGTCTCACAGTGACCACAGTGCCTGTTCTCCCTGGCCAGCCAGGTTTGCCTCTGTCGGCCTTTTTCAATGGCCAGGTTGTGGTCACTGAGCCGGTATTTGGTCAGGATCTGCCTCTGCTTTGTGTTTCTGACAGTTACCAGGTATTCTGCCAGGGTGTAATTTCTATTTAGGGTTCGATAGCACTCTAGTTTGTTTTGTGTTTTAGTGTTTGTATCCCAATGGTCCAGATAGGAGTGTTTCAGGTGTTTTATAATTTGATTGACACTAATTGGAATTGTTTTTGCAGAGCTGTCCTGAAGCTGACTGATGTCAGTGTTGCTCAGCTCAGTGAGCTTCAGGACCAGCTGGCTGAGGGGACTCTTTTCTGGGCTGAGCTCTTGGTATTGCAGGGCTTTATGATGGAGTGAGTTTGGGTCACTAGTTTTTAGATGAATCCAGTATTTTAATGCTCTTTTTTGGATGTTAATAATCAATGGATAAAGGCCTAATTCAGCCCTGCATGCATTGTTTGGTGTTTTTCTTTGTAATCTCATGATGTTTTTACAGAACTCTGCATGCAGGGTTTCTGTGGGGTGTTTGTCCCATTTTGTGTAGTCCTGGTTGGTGATTGGACCCCACACTTCACTGCCATAGAGAGCAATTGGCTGAATTACACTCTCTCTCTCTCTCTCTCGTGTGTGGCGAGTTTGTCTGCGCGTATGGAGGAGCGATCCTTTTTGACTGGACTTTTTGGGAGAGAGCGCTAATAAATAGAGTGGTTTTAACCGCTATTAAAACCAGCCCTGGTAGCACCTCCGCTACATTGTTGTCAAAAGTTGAGGCGAGGCAGGTACCCTGGCACGCACTTGGAAGCTGGCAGAGGAAGAGTGTAGAAATGCAAAACTAGACTCGGCAAATAATTGTCATAGGCAAAACTAGATTGGCCCAGCATCGATGTTGAAGCTTTGGACGAAACTAGACTCGCCTTGTCTAGTCCCGAAATTAAGTGAAAACTGTTGAAACAAGTTCTGGGCCAGCCTCGATTCGCCTGATTGGACGCGGGGGGAGAACTGGAAAAAAGTGGTAACTTCGGGATTCTCCCAGAAGCCCTTGGCGAAACTAGACTCGCCAGACCACACACTGTGTGTGTGTGTGTATATGTATGTATGTATGTATATATGTATATATGTATATGTATGTGTGTGTTTAAATATAAATAGATTAAATATATACAATAAGGTCCAAGTCTGAAATCATCCCCATACTTTCCAGACTTTGGGTGCTCCCCTACAACAGGACCTGGCCATGCTACAATAATAGCCTTGGATTAGAACATATACCCCTCTATTTTTTTTTAATTTTTTTTTTTACTTATTGCTTCTAATATTAAACTGTAGGTCAATCAATCCTATAAATTGATAGAAATGAGTACAATGGTTAAAGTACATTATTAAAAGTTAAATAAAATAAACTACTTTCACTTTCCTGTTCCAATAACTTTCTGCCCAATTCCCAGCTAAATCTAACAGAAGTATAATGATTTACAATGCTGTTATATCATAAAATGATATGCCAAACTGTAATATCCAGGAGTAATAGGTTGTTTAGGCTTTACTTCACCCCACTGAAATTAACTATAAAACAATATAGTTAAAGTTAAAGTTGTGTATTTCAGGCAGAAACATTATAAAAGTAGACATTTTCTATTATTTTTTTTTTAATCCCTGCCATTGTAGTTTCTGCACAATAAACAAAGGGGGAAAAAAACTAAAATTTTACAAAGTAATAGAATTAATGTGGTTTACTTATGCCTTCTTTAGATGTACACGCAAGTGAAAACTCAAGTTGAACTTAAATAAACTATTCAAATAAATGTACAAAATGGGGCATTGTACAAAAAAAACCTCACCTTTTTTGTTTTTTGTTTTTTACTCTCCTCATAACAGAAGATAGGATCACAATAAAACAAAACGTTGACACTATACTTAACATTTACCTTGCAAGTAGGGCTTGTGTTTGCAAAGGTGAAGCAGTTTCGAGTAATGTACCTGCACCTGTATCCCCGGATTCTGACTCGCTTGTCACATCTAAAGCAACACTTTACTTTGTTGATCCTCCATTTTATGTTAATCACAGGCCTTTAGAAACTGTAGCGCAGATTAGAACATAAGAACATAAGAAAGTTTACAAACGAAAGGAGGCCATTCAGCCCATCTTGCTCGTTTGGTTGTTAGTAGCTTATTGATCCCAGAATCTCATCAAGCAGCTTCTTGAAGGATCCCAGGGTTTCAGCTTCAACAATATTACTGGGGAGTTGGTTCCAGACCCTCACAATTCTCTGTGTAAAAAAGTGCCTCCTATTTTCTGTTCTGAATGCCCCTTTATCTAATCTCCATTTGTGAACCCTGGTCCTTGTTTCTTTTTTCAGGTCAAACAAGTCCCCTGGGTCGACATTGTCTATACCTTTTAGGATTTTGAATGTTTTGAGTGTTTGATTCTAACTCTATCAAGGTGGTACACCGATGCAAGGCAAAACACGCTGTGGTAATTATTTCTGATATTTATTATCAATTATGTCATTTATAGCGGACACTGACTTGGATTTTTGCCTTCAAACAAAAGCATTTTCACGTCGCACTGCTAAAGTCTTCTCTAGTTGATCAACCAATGAACATTGACGCAAAGCAAAATGGGCGGAAATGTGTGAAGCAGGCTAAAATCCGATCAGAATGAAAGCCCAGCCAATCAACATGCAGTTATTATACTGGCAGTAATGCTGTCCAATAGCAGCTAACAGAAGCAGTGTGAGGAATCGGAATGCAAGCAGCATGGTGAATGAAATCTGGATAGCGTTGCCGATTGAGAAAAGGTTGAAGAGAGGAGTTGAAAAGTAAGTCCAGGTACCCACGACCGGCAGAATCTCACCCCTGGCGACATGCATTATTATAAGCTTAACGGGACTTTGAAAACTAAAACAAGCCACTAGTGCAGGTTGCTAATTCTCTATTAAGGAGTTGGTACAGAAAATAAGGATCAAAGTGGGAACTCAAAAACAGACATGCAATGCAGGTTCAATAGCTTGAAATGTAATTAAATGAGTAGCCCCAGGATTTTTATTATCGGTTTCTTTGGGACGCTCCCAGATGGGAATTAACGCCCAGGTTTGATTTATTTGTTGTTCTTTTAAATTGTACGTTGCCAGTTGTACGTGCTAGATAACGAACAGAGGTGAGATATCTTAATCAAAGACGAGATCATTGAGTTGAGAGGGGTTTTCAAGATATTTTATATATGTTTTTAACATTCTTTTTAGTTTATCTTCAAGATTCTAAACGCAGGGTTTCATTTAAACACCCTTTACCTCATCCCAGGATTATCCCTAAAAAAAAAAAAAAAAAAGTGATTGTTGCAATCTGGGTGGATTCTCGAGTGCTGTAAAATGCTCTACAAATCCAGCTGTGGCTTATCCTGGCTGGGTATAGGTTGATCAGATCATTCACATAGAGAGCATCAAAATGACCACTGAACTGGGAGGGAGAGGGAGAGTCAGTTTTTCCGAGATATGAAACTTTATTCTGTCATAAAAACAAACACTTCTCAAAATAACTCGCTTTATCAACAGGACTCACTGTTTGTCATCATGTCTCACGCCTTTCCCTCAAGAACTCAGTTTCAGTTCCACAGCTACAAAAATAAAATATTTTGTTGAGGTTGGCTTGTCATTATAAAACCAGCTGCATATCAAAAGAGCGTCTTTGTATCTTTTGTTGTTCAAACTGAGCAACGAATGTCTTCATTGTCGTTTCTTGCTTTGTTTTCCTGTGCAGGTTGCCAGGGTTACTGAGCTATATTGCATCTGCTTGGGCCTACCCAGGGCCTGTGTTTTACAATATTAGTAATTACTCTTTTGAAAGTGCCTGGTCTTCTAAATATGTCGGGAGCAGCCCGTAATAAATCGGAATATTAAAAAATAAATCCACTTACAGTATTGTGGATCATTAATTGCTTATTAATAAATAGGAATTGCTCCAGACTACACTTTTTTTTTTTTTTCTTTTTGAGACTTGATTACTACCTGCCTGCTTACTCTACCTGCTGTCACAACTCTCATGCTAAGGGTCATGTGTGACGCCATAGTTACAGTTAAAAACATAGGTCTAACATGGCTGTTACAGGGCAAGTAATTATTTATGTATTTTTATTTATTACATTTATATAGTGCTTTTTATACAGTACATAGCAGAAAAAAAGAACAAACCACAATACATTTGTATAGCATGTCACACATACAACTGCCACAATCAGACCATTTAAATAACAGGATTTAAATAACAGTATACATAATAATAATAATAATAATAATAATAATAATAATAATAATAATAATACAAAAGCAACAATTTACATTAAAACCCACAAAGAAAGCCATTTTATAAAACTGCGTTTTTAGTCTTGACTTGAAAACTGTAACAGTCCCAGCTAGACTGACAAACGAAGGCAGATCATTCCATAATCTCGGAGCTCTACAAGAAAAAGCCCTGCCTCCCGTGTTGCTTTTGTTGACCCTAGGAATAACCAGCAGCCCCGCATCCTGTGATCTCACAGTGCGCCTATAGTGTAAATATTAATAAGGCTTATTAATAAGGCTTAGCCTGAATGTAAACCTGTTTTCAATGAAGTGGAGTTTTGGTAATCAAGCTCCATCAGTGCACATTGCTGGAATGATAAAGTCTTGGTAACGCTCTGTAATGCTTGGGAGAATGGGGTGGTAGTTTTATAGGAGGTTTATTGTCAGTAGGATGTAGTCGCTAGTAATCTAAATGTCATTTATTAACACCCTTCGGGTTGTATCTCTGACTGATTTCAGGAAACACATGAGATCTGTGCCTCCTGTCCCTGTTTCAGCTACAGCTGAGGAGTGTATCTGAAAGATGCAGCCGCTGGTCACTTTTCCTTTGTTGGCTGGGATTGTTATGTACTTGACCACGGTGTTGATGTGATAGTTTCTCAGTTCCACTAGCGCGGTGACACAGTTGTTGTAGGCGTGGCACAGTTCAGCGCTCCCAGTGGCTATGATGTGGTGGCGGGCCGAGGGTCCAGCAGCTATAGCCTGAATCAGGGCCCTGTGGGCCGGGGGCATGTAGTCCCTCATCCTGTTGAGGTATGGAGCTTCTGGAACCAAGAACGAATGGGAGAATGGCGTGGTTAAAGGACCGTCAATTTGAGCTACTTCTGTGATGTCTGTTGTTTTTTTTTTTACCAAGGCTGCTAATTACATACTAATACAGAGAAAAAAAAATGTCTTTCTCTGTCTTCTATTTCAATTGTTTACATTGAGAAATATGTTTATATAACAAGTAGTACATTGATTGCAAAGGACATTATATTTAAGCCTTAATTACACAGCTGAATTCAGGGAATTCACTTCTTAGCTCTGCCAGTTTGGATTGAAATGAATGCAAGATAGATTCCAAAAGGAGATATGATAAAATGCTAGCAGCATTGTATATGAGAGTTATTCAAGGCTACATCTCTCAGCTGCTGTACTGTAGTATTGTTTCATGTTAGAAGTTGTGTATTACGATAAGTGAGCAGAAGCACAACCGCACCATAGTCAAATCCGTGCCGTATCCCCAGAAACTCATCGAAGCACTGGATCGCTGAGCTCTGTGCAGCACTGCCCCCGGAGTAGTGCTTCGGCTCCTCCCACACCCCCTCGTACAGCATGCCTTCGGGCAACAGCGGGTTGTCTCTCCAGCTGGAAGAAGCAGGAACAATTTCACACCTCACCTACACAGCCCCGCCCCTCTGTCACTCAACTGCACAGCCCCGCCCCTCTGTCAGTCTGCACTGCCCCACCCCTCTGTCACTACACAGCCCCACCCCTCTGTCACTCTGCACAGTGCCACCCCTCTGCACAGCCCCACCCCTCTGTCACTCTGCACAGCCCCGCCCCTCTGTCACTCTGCACTGCCCCGCCCCTCTGTCACTCTGCACAGTCCCACCCCTCTGTCACTCTGCACAGCCCCACCCCTCTGTCACTGCACAGCCCCACCCCACTGTCACTCTGCACAGTCCCACCCCTCTGTCACTCTGCACAGTCCCACCCCTCTGTCACTCTGCACAGCCCCACCCCTCTGTCACTCTGCACAGTGCCACCCCTCTGCACAGCCCCACCCCTCTGTCACTCTGCACAGCCCCGCCCCTCTGTCACTCTGCACTGCCCCGCCCCTCTGTCACTCTGCACAGCCCCACCCCTATGTCACTGCACAGCCCCACCCCTCTGTCACTCTGCACAGTGCCACCCCTCTGCACAGCCCCACCCCTCTGTCACTCTGCACAGCCCCGCCCCTCTGTCACTCTGCACTGCCCCGCCCCTCTGTCACTCTGCACAGCCCCACCCCTATGTCACTGCACAGCCCCACCCCTCTGTCACTCTGCACAGTGCCACCCCTCTGCACAGCCCCACCCCTGTCACTCTGCACAGCCCCGCCCCTCTGTCACTCTGCACTGCCCCGCCCCTCTGTCACTCTGCACAGTCCCACCCCTCTGTCACTCTGCACAGCCCCGCCCCCCTGTCACTCAATTGCACAGCCACGCCCCTCTGTCACTCTGCACAGCCCCACCCCTCTGTCACTCTGCACAGCCCCGCCCCTCTGTCACTCTGCACTGCCCCACCCCTCTGTCACTCTGCACAGTGCCACCCCTCTGCACAGCTCCGCCCCTCTGTCACTCTGCACTGCCCCGCCCCTCTGTCACTCTGCACAGCCCCGCCCCTCTGTCACTCTGCACTGCCCCGCCCCTCTGTCACTCTGCACAGCCCCACCCCTATGTCACTGCACAGCCCCACCCCTCTGTCACTCTGCACAGTGCCACCCCTCTGCACAGCCCCACCCCTGTCACTCTGCACAGCCCCGCCCCTCTGTCACTCTGCACTGCCCCGCCCCTCTGTCACTCTGCACAGTCCCACCCCTCTGTCACTCTGCACAGCCCCGCCCCCCTGTCACTCAATTGCACAGCCACGCCCCTCTGTCACTCAACTGCACAGCACCACCCCTCTGTCATTCTGTGTACTAAACTGACAATGAGCTGCCACAGTATGAAAGAATGTCATCTGGGAGCTGTGCTGTGGCTCAGGGAGCAAACCAAAAATGTCAATGAATGGGTGTTATTTTTTTTAATATAAAAACTGTATGTATGTATATGTGTGTGTGTGTGTGTGTGTGTGTGTGTGTGTGTGTGTGTGTGTATCATTTTTAGTGATAAGGTATGGGGTAAGGTTGTAGAGGGGAGATATATAGGACTAAGGGCTGGCTGTGTTAAGGTAAAGAACTACAGATAGTCCGGTATACTGAACTTACAAAAAGAAGGAAAATACCACCGCATGTGAGTTATCTTTTTGTTTATTTCAGAATTCAATATACCGGACGATGCAGGTTGCGTGGATAGGGCGGAAATGCTCTGGGGTTTAGGGGCCAGGTGCCAAACAAGGTCATTTGGCTACTAAATAAGTAGAAAATAAACAGTTGAATTTGGGGGGTGGGGGAATTTGCAGATTGCATCAACGCTGATGTAACAGGAAGAAAAGTCTGTTTATTTTTAGACACAAACCATTGCTTACCCGTGCAAAAATATTCTTAGTTGTCCATAGAAGTCTCCTGGGTCTACACTGCCTGAAAAAATAGAATGTTAAAATACAATTCAATTCTTTATTCTAGATTTGAAATGACAGACAAAAAAAAAAGGTTTGAACCTCACCTACCATGCATTAGTTTGAACGCTTCTCTCATGTTGTTGAGAGACTTTGCTATATCTAGCAGAGCCTCATGCAAGGAGTTGGTATCGTATAGGGACATGGAGTTCAGTGCTGTGGCAATAGACTGAAACCAAATTATAATTGCATGAATACAGTAAGGTAGAGGTTAACTAACTGCATTATGAATTATTACTCTGAATACAGTAAATCTCTGCTTCAGTATAAAGTTATCCAACCCCAAACCCTAAAGTGGGTTGCAGTTTAAACATTTTTCTTCTAGATCAATCTGCAGTGTTTACAAGGTAAGCATTACTTTACTGTTGCTGCATCAAGAGTTGTCTATCTTTTCAATATTTATAAAAAAAAGGTGATAAAAGCACAGCTCCTAATGATGCTGCTAGAGCTGGATGCAAATAAGGTTTCTGTGTGTAACAAAATTCAAGTGTACCTTTATACCCGTGGCTGCAGCTATCTCGACAATCAGAGAAACTAAAAAAAATCCTCTGGCACAGTTGCCTCCCGGGAATGTGAATATCGTATCTAGATTTCTAGGATAAAAACACAAAAAACATGTAAGTTAAATGCATCACAACCCGATCACGATTCTAATGTTCTCAAGCATGCTTTCCAAACTAGAAGAAGCGAATTCGGCTTGTGTTTTCAAAGCGCTTACTCCGTTCTTTAAATCCCTATTTTATTTTATTTTCTTTAAAGGAGAAAAAAAAAATGTTAATGTAACAAAATGAAAAACACTTTGAGAGTCCTTCAGAGGATTTTAAAAAAGTAACTGAACTGTTCGGATCTAGTTCTGTCAAATTAACAGGTGCTTTTACCTGTTACAGAAAATTAGGAGTTAGATTAAAGACTGGAGTAAACACATATTTTGGTCCCCTTCTCTTTCTTCAGTTGTGGAGCTGAGAAATTCAGTTTTTGATTCGGACAGTTTGATTTACATCATTGCAAAGCAGACCTTGTCCCCTAAGCCTGTGTTTTACAAAAAGTGTCTACATGATTTTAGTTTATTAGTTGTTATGATGAATGCCTATATCTAAACATGTAAGTGTGATCAAGCAGGATCCCCATGCAGCATGAATAAAAAATCAATTTGTGCTACTGAACTACTCACAAAAGGCTTGAAAGCTATGTCTAGCAGAATTCATACCTCGTCAATTTGTATGGCAAATAAAACATTTGTCATCAGTGTGCTGCTTACCCTATTTCCAGAGGTCTTCGATTTTCAGATGTTCAGATAGAAAGAAGAAAACGAAACAAAGGAGACATGTTAAAATACAGTTTCGCACAGCATGAACAAACACGTCACTACGTTATTAACTAACCATTAGTAAGACTATTTTTTTTTTTTTCATGGATTCCACCATTGCTGTGACATTAACCAATTGCTGTGTAATATGTAGTTCCGTGGGGAAAATCCCATTTATGAAAATTGTGTAAATACTTTTCACAAAGTAAATACAGCAAACGTTTGCCTGATTGACGCACTACCTGTTACACTGCATTTAGCAACCTGGCAGCCGGTTTAGTTTGCTTCCAGTAAACTATTGGACACACTTATAGAGCTGCACAATTTCTTTAAAATGTCTTCATTAAAAAAGACACCAGCTGCATCAAAGATCAGAAATATTTCTGCTAAAGGTGGACATAAAAAAACAAAATATTCTACAATTTAGCATTTACTGTATTTCAGGTATGAAATATTTAGGAACATTTGTTGTACAATACATTTTGAATGTGACCATTTTTTCTGCTTTAATAAATATTATGTTTAATCGTGAAATATCTTGACATTTTTTCGACTGTGAAATACGACGTTTTTTCATGTTTTAAAAATGAAGTTTGCTTCATTTGAAAAAAGTTTGTGTTAAATATGGCAGGGCTGGGTTTAGAATCCCATCTCTGCTAAGACAGGTGTAGAATGAGTCCTAACTGATGTATTAATTCTCAATTAGCCCCGGTCAGAAGATACGCTGACAAGCCAGTTCCTTGGTTCTACAAGCCTGGAGGAGAATGTTTGCTGTGTGTTGATAAGTCTGTGTTAAGGTGTCGAGTTCACCTGCTCTTAGAAATGATGTAACAGGCTAGTTCAGCCAAAGTCTCTTTATAGAAGAGCTGGTGCCATCTCATGACACGCTCATTTGGATCAGTAGTCCTTTTACTTTGCTGGCAGAACACTGCTGTGTGCTAGATGCATGCAAAACCATATCAGGCTTGTCACATACCCATTGGGATCCTTTTTCTTCCAGTTTGCCAAGACCGAGTCTGCGTAGACCAGTATGGGAGGGAGGCCGAGAAGCTCGGAGACTTCACAGTAGGGTACAGCCAGGCTCCTTGGGAGGGCCTGTCATAAATGACACCAAGATTGTTGGAATGAGCTTAACTTGATATATTTTAATAATAAGCTGCTTTTGTACAATCTGTATGTGTGTAATGGAATAAGACTGTGTATAATGTGTGTGTGTGTGTGTGTGTGTGTATTTCAAAACGCATTGTTACAATATTTGTAAAACCTAAATAACCAGTTTGGGTGCGGCACTCATATTTTGGGGGAGGGGGGTGCCAGCAAGAAGCTGACCATATAGTACCGGGTGTGTGGAATATCAGTCCCCAAAGGAAACAACAGCCAAACAGCAGCATCACAACAAGCTGTGACAGGTGGTATATAAGAGAGAACAAGGGGCCTAAGCAGTGTGCTTCTGTGAAACACACACTGTTCAACACTGACACCAGCAATCGTCCAGGTGTAGTAAATACTACTTTCGTTCTGTGTTAGGCTGTCAACTTATAAACTAATATATATAGAAGTTGTTGCAGTTTGATATCTTGCTCTTAAAATGATGATTAAATATACATTTTTGGTAAAAAAAAAAGGGCATAAACCTTACACCGAGTGATGATTGTCTATTTTATTTTGGTGTCACTGTAATTGATATGTCATGGTAGAATGTCATTTGAATGTTGAATTACTGTTTGCCATATGTGTTACATATCCGTTTTACATAAACATACCTATATTCAAATAATTAAAGAAAATAAGAACTAATCGAATTAGTAAAAATCCAACAAAATCACTATGAGGTGCATGTGGAAGGCCTGGGAATACAGTACAAACTGTCCTGTTTGTTACACACAATGGAGTGCCCTTTTGGCGCTAGACAACTTGCAATTTTAGGAGCCCCCGAGGGGGGGGGAGGGGATAAGAACTCGCCTTGCTTGGGTGTTTCACCCCCTCCTGCCAGACGTAGCCCATTGTGATGAAGCCCAGTGCGAGGTGGGCCAGCCTCTGCTCTCTGTGGCCTTGTAGATGGACAGTGCTCAATAGAGGCATCTGTGAAGGACATTAGAAGGTTTTAAGGGGCATATGGTGTTCTTATGGCTTAGCTTGTCATCTTAAAGACTTTTAATTACATATATGTAGAGAGCCGCTTATCCAATTATGATGAAGCTCGGTTTGGACAAAACGAGTTATGGAGTGTGGGAGCCTTCTAGGTGCCTAGTTAAAACATTTTCTGAATTTCTGTGCTTCTGCAATCCACAATGTTTGTGAGCAGGTCGACTCGGAAGTTGCCGTTTTTGTTTTGGTTCCTCCATGTTGGAGTGGATAAGAGGAGGTGAAACCGAAAACATTCTTGAAGTGAATTCATGCCTGTGAATTCACTTCAGGTGTGACTAATTCAGGTCACACTCAATGGTTTTCTGTTTTCAAAATGTAGTGTGTTCGGTTTGTCCAGCAGCCACAGTAGTTTCGTGACACAAAACTGACAAAAAACTATTCTTATTTAAACAAAGAAAAAGCTGATTCGATGATATAGTTTGGAGTCCTACTGTACCTCGTTGACTCTGGAGCGAATCTGACGGTTTTCGATTAAGCTGGGCACGTGCTTGGCTATCTCCATCCAGGGCTGGTAATACTCAGGCAGGTCAGTCTGAAGGAAGGAAAGCAGGTTAGGTTAGTAAACACCAAGCTAGCAACATGCCTGTAATCAGAACCTTCCTTCATTTATGTCTCCTCATCTGTTTGCTTGCTCTGGATGCCCTGCACTTTAATGTTTGCGTGAGACGTTTGGAAGGAAGCAGTGCAAATGGTCAAAACCAGAGCCGTCTAAAAGAGCTGTAGTGATGACTAGGAACTTCTAAAAAGGCCATAGAAACAAAATATACCAGTGACTAGACACAATACTGTAATCTAAAATACTTAAGCTAAGAAGTTAATAGCAGCAAAGAAATAAAAAAAGCTCACTGGGCTTCACAAGGCTTAGTTTTGTTTTATAGCGCTTTCTATATACTCTGTCACACGTTTTTATGCTTTTGCTATGGGAAAACTGTCATAGGGAACGAGCCATGGTTGGCCTAAGAGCCATCCGCTGTACAGTCCTGGTCTAAACACAACCGACATATCAATAAGATGCGTCCTGTTTGACTTTTCCCCAAATTTGGAGAAACATTAATCTAACGGGATTCTTCTTTCCATCCCTATGTTCTTGTAGACTAGACCCAAGGAAAATTTAAAGTATGTCCTTTCAGTGGTGGTCTCTCATCCAGTTTAATTTGCAAAGAGGAGTGCAGGGGTTATCAATGGCTTCAGTGCTTGTGAAAGCTAGTGTATTGAGTTGGAGGGCTGACTAGTTTGGCGGTAGCTGGACCAGGTCTTATTACTTAATTCATGCAAATGACCCAGATTGCTTTCCAAAAGCTCCCCTATTATGTATTTAATGCAGTTGCCTAAAGCAAAGATTTAAACAGGAAAGGAAGAAATGCAAAGTATGGCGAGCACAGAGGAGGGCACTACCACAGAACATTTATATGGTAATTTTGCAGTTTCTGCATCGTTATACTATGCCTTCATGGTTTGCTATGTTTTTTGTATATGCTTTACCATACCTATCTGGGCTTTACCATGCTTTTGTTATGCTTGCCTATACTATGTTAAACCTTTATAAAGGTAGCTTGTGTATTCGTTGCTATTGCATGAGGACCAAAGTGGAAGCTGACAGGGTTACACCTAATGGTGACGAAAAACATCTGTGCCGTCAGTGCTACTGTTAGGATAGCGTGCTAGAAATTCAGATTTGACTCATGATTCTTTTTAAAGAGGTATTAACTAAACAAATAATTCCAGTTGACATATTTCCACTTACATGTGCAAGTCTTTCTTTAACCCAATATGGTAACCTACAGCACTTATTTTAGAATTCAAATGGATTTTTACTAATATTAGTTTCTCTTGAAATAATAGTAAGATTTCAGAGATTTATTTTACAATGACATACATATATCCATTCCATTATTAGCAAGGGAACACAATGACACCTTTCGCATGCTACAGTTCAAAAATGCAAAATACATCTTCAACCTAAAGTCATCACTTATCCTTAAAAACAGCCGATGCTGGAATGTGTATGAGAAAAAGAAAACTTTTTTTCTCAGTTCCTTCAATGTGCTAAATCCAGTAATTTAAACAAATAATGTTTTAGTTCATTACTGCAGTAAATACAAATTACTTTAATGCAGTCATTTAAATTTGTAATCCATCAGTTGTTGTATAAACACAATCGACAGATATTGCCATATTACATATTTCTGGTTTTCAGTGGTTTAACACCAACCTTTTCTACTGTACTTTAAGAATTCAATTGATACCTGTTGAGCCATTTTGTGTATCTCAATCAATAACTGAGAAACGTGTTAATAATAAAATTGATTTAATTGATTTCATAATGGGCTTTTAAATTGTCCAAGCCTTCATTTTTCATTTACAAGCTGAATGTGCAAACGAGATCGCAACATGTTAATAAGCGACTCATCTTTATTAAAGCTAGAACAACAAAAATGAAGTATTTTATGCTGGACCCACTTTATTACAATCGCTATGTGTGACTGTGTTTACATTAATAAAGACAAGTTGCTTCTGCTGTTAAATGAAAAAGTAAGACTTACGATTTAAAAGCCCATTCAGTTTTACAGACAAGACACATACCTTAAATCAATTGTACTATTACGTGTTTCTCAGTTGTGATCTGAGATCCACAAATGGCTTAACAGATATCAATTGAATTTAAAGGAGAGTAGAAAACTCAGGGTAAAACACCAAGAATCAGAAGCCCTAGAAATACTGTAGTTTTTGTAAAGTGTTTTTTTTTTTTTTTTTTCTTACCAGCGGATCTGAAAGAACAAACCCATATTCCTGAGACACACAGAACTCCTGCAGGTCGATTCCCTGAGTTAGCACCAGCCTGTGCAAGTCTTTGTCCATGGTGTGTTTGAAGTGCAGTGAGGCTGCAGTCCCTCCACTAGAAAGAGTACTCATTGTCAGTCTGTGAAATGTATTCGAAGTATGTGGGCTGTCCTGCACTAGCCCAGCGTAGCCAGCGCTCATTGGATAATGAAAACTAATAAACCACGTGTATTGGTTCCTTGTGATTGCTTTCACTTGATTATTTTTTTTTTAATTCACATCCTTTTTTTTTTTTGGTTTTGTTTCTTCCTATTTGGGGTTTTATTATTGCATTGTTGATGTTGAAATGTATTGCCAGTGAATTTACTGGTATTTCTGCCCAACCTGGCTAACCCTGAGAATAAGCGCCATTCCCCTCTAAACAATAACTTGGTGTGGGTATGATATATTAGACCTACTTTTCTTGTTTGGATTAATTGTTTGTCATCCCATTCTGGTGGCTTTTTAAAACCTTTTGAAGCACTCAAAGGAGCTCTCAGAATCATGTCTAATCTCCAAGCACAACCAGAGTGCAACCATTAACCTGTAACCCTGCAGTGCTCTACACCCTAAGCTACATGTGTTTAATGTGGGGTTTCTGACTGCATACATATAATCCTGCAGTGTTGCTATGGTAGAACAGGTGTGGTATCTTGGCTGTCGAGCACAGCTGCAGCGCAGAATTGCCTTGAGCCTGCAAGCTAACAAGCCAACACCGTCGTAAAACATTACCAGCAATCTGACAGCAAGAACTGGTTACAGGTGCAACACAATAATGAGTCCAATAAGGTGGGCTACTGACATTCCTAACACTCTGTTATGAATGAGCATTTCATATGGAGAAAGGTTAGTGATAGTGTGCCTTCCTGCCTGACAATTAACCTTGGAGCTGCATTTTAAGGCTTTGAATAGACATTTTAAAATGTTTCTTATGTCTGCTGTTTTGCACTAGATGAGAGAACTTTGACAGAGCAGAGAACCTAGTTGGCTAATATATACAGAGCTTGAAACTCACGCTAACTCTGCACCCGGTCCTGGGTTTCAGAAGTATTCTCAGTTAAGGATGTTATTGACCTGATTTGTATGTAAAATGTTTTTCTTACAGCTGCATGAACAACTCCTAGTAATAAACCTACTAAACCTGCTTAATCCACTGGTTAGACACATCAAGTAGACTAAATTCGGTATGTTGCAATTGACCCAGGAGGTTCTGAAACCCAGGACAGTCCTGCCCTGTATACTGATTGTTTAGTGTTGACAGCAAATGTGATCACATGGGAGATGTTCCCCAAAGCCTTTCGATTTCTAGGATTCTGCTTGCATTCTTAGATTGTGTGGCAATTTGTTTCAAAAAGGCGCCAGTGGAGTTCTTTTTTCACTTCCTTTTTTTCCCTGTTCACGAAACACACGTAAACTCAAGGTTCATAGCATGCTTGTATGGGGTATTTCTAGCTCTGGACTTTCCATTTAGGCTCTTAACACAACTTAAAAAGCATGTGATATGGTTACAGAAGCCTAATGGAAATGTACGCTTGTAATGCAGAACTAAGAATGGAAATGTACACTTGTAATGCAGAACTAAGAATGGCAATGCTTTGAGAAATACCCCAAACGTGTCTGCAGACTGGCTGTGTGATGGCGGAAGCACACCTGCATTTTATCTGTGCTGCACCACCATACTGCGTGTTCCGACGAGCAGGAGCATACTTGGAGCACAAAGCCAACGCAATCCTTTAGCGTGCCTCTCAGTAGCATCGTCACTGCTTCCCTGGGCTGCTGGACGTTTTTTATATTTTGCAGAGGGGTGGGTATGTGTACATTTCTCCAATTCCTTTTTGGGAAAATGATGGATAGAAATCTTCAGAAAATTCAGGAGCACTTTGAGTACAGGGTATGAGCGGTCATGTAATTACATTGTAATAACTATATAATTACTAATGGTTCCAGCTCTTGCTGTGCAATTACATGGGAATGATCCTGGTACCTGATGTAACTAATTACACAAGTACTTACCATGTATGAGCTGCTGTTAACCATCTATTACCATGTTCTTACAGTCTTATGTCTGCCCAGTAATCCTTAAGTGCTAAAGTCTTACAGGGAGATTGCCTTTTTATATATGATAGAATATAAATGTTGCCGTCTACTGCAGTTTTAATTATTGCTGCCCAGGATTTTACTGGTACTTTTGAGCAATAATTCTTTGGGAGTCCCCTATTTATTTTTTGTGAATTGATGGCCTGTGTTGTCAGTTGCTCAGATTTCCTGGTGGTTTTTCCCTATATGTATTTTTTATAAGAACTGACCAGACTGGTTTGTGGTTGTTCAGATTGCTGCTGATATCATGGGAGGACACAATTTGAACACACTGGAACAGCTGACTGCTGAAGGATATGACTTGAGAAATTCCAGCTTCCTGTATGTAAAACGGGAACAAAGAGACATTGTACAATACAAACAGTAAACCATGTGATCGTTTTTTTTTTTACCCTATTATACGATAGATGAACCAGAAGGACAGGCTGTACAAATTATCAGAGGGATATATGTAGTCATCTGTTGTGGTATATCTATATGGATCTGCTGTACTGCATATCTGTCTATTTCTCTAATGTTGGTATTTAAGTCGAAAGCAGGGTACTCTGGTAAATAAAAAGGGAATTAAAGAACGGTAGTGACTTATTAACAGACTATTAGGAATTGTTAAAGTTTCAACAACTTTGGGGGGGGGGTGGGGAGTCACCTTTATTTGATTATTGCTTTTTGTACATTGTCCATATATTATTTTTTAAAACAATAAAAATGGGGCATTCAAAGACTACAACCTGGAAATGAAACACAATGCAAAAACACACAATAATAATAATAATAATAATAATAATAATAATAATGAGTGCAAAACATTACACATTTAACAATAGTTATATAAAACAAATCAAAGTCATTCAAGATTACATTTGCTTTTTTCAAAAAAAAAAAAGCAACTCGTTTGACCTAAGAAGTTAGTAGTCATTGATTTACTGTTTCACTTTGCATTCAAAGTATCAGAAACACTATCCTGTGAAACAATTATATATTTTTTTTTTAAAAGCAGCTAAAATCTATATACCTCTCAGGTCTGGTTTCACAGACCCCGATTTAGCTCAAATGTTATTTCAGACCCTGTAGTCCAAGATTAGTGTTAATCAGGAGTTGAGAAACCAGTCGAAAAGGACTAAAGTCCAAGAGTAAAATTAATTTAACACCGCTGCATATCCTTAATGGCGCTTAAACCAAATACGTTGTCTTTTACAATGGACTGTGTAACCAGATATAAAGAGCATGCAAAACTCTGCAAGGTTACTGTACAGCCATAAATATTTGCGACCCAAATATTTGGCGAATCACACTCATAAAACCTATTTTGCTACAGGAATGTTGGCTACCTGTTACAGTATACAAACTATGTATTGTTAGTGCAATTTGATATCCGTGCCAAAAATGTTTATTTTTGCCCCCCATACGCAAAACACATAATAAAAGGCTTTACAGTATATGATACAGACTTCAATTTTAATATTAGGATCTTTTCACTAAGGCAATATTTAATAATCCTAAAGTCTCTTATTCTGTCTGGAATAGCAGCTAAGCAGTTCATATCGAATGTTTGGAGTGCTGTCAGATAGATAGATGTACACTCATGATTTTAAGTGTAGTGTGGAAAAATTACATTTTACTGTCTGTACATTTTGATGGCTTTGCTAGGTTCGTAGGACAAGCAGAGCTTTAGATATAGAATAATATGTGCTTTGCTTTTGTGAAAGTATAAAATATGTTTGTGGTTTTGACTGTAGCTGTGAGCAGGATGAGTTAGACGTGGCTTTCCGCACATACATCCAAACCACCATCCTGCTAACTGCTTGCTTTTCTATAGCCACATATGCTTAGCTGGAAGTGTTTCTCTCATATGCTAATACCTGAATCAACATTACCTGCTTCTCATGTGATTAACTAGATGTTTTTGAGGTATGTTAATACCTGAATCAGCATTACATAACCGGGAAGCTATAAAAAAGGCCAACACAATGCTCGGATATATTGTGAGAAGTGTTGAATTTAAATCAAGGGAAGTAATGTTAAAACTTTACAATGCATTAGTAAGACCGCACCTAGAATATTGTGTTCAGTTCTGGTCACCTCGTTACAAAAAGGGATATTGCTGCTCTAGAAAGAGTGCAAAGAAGAGCGACCAGAATTATCCTGGGTTTAAAAGGCATGTCGTATGCAGACAGGCTAAAATAATTGAATCTATTCAGTCTTGAACAAAGAAGACTACGCGGTGATCTGATTCAAGCATTCAAAATCCTAAGATATAGACAATGTTGACACAGGGGACTTTTTTAACCTGAAAAAAGAAACAAGGACCAGGGGTCACAAATGGAGATTAGATAAAGGGGCATTCAGAACAGAAAATAGGAGACACTTTTTTACAGAGAATTGCGAGGGTATGGAACCAACTCCCCAGTAATGTTGTTGAAGCTGACACCCTGGGATCCTTCAAGAAGCTGCTTGATGAGATTCTGGGATTAATAAGCTACTAACAACCGAACGAGCAAGATGGGCTGAATGGCCTCCTCTCGTTTAGAAACTTTCTTATGTTCTTATATGTCAAGTAACTCCAAGGGTACAGCTACTTTATCTCCACACTTATTTTAGCACCAGTATTTACATATTCCGTTATTTATATAATAATTAGCCTTCTGGGAACGGGTGTTGAAACAAAACCACGTAAGCACTTGCAAACCACAACAAGGCCCACATGTTGTTTATTCAGGCGAGTGGTTTCAGGGAAACATCAAGGGAGCAGGCAACCTTAGATTTGAACCATTTGGAGTTGACAAGTACATTTCAAGCATGTTCAAGCCAGCATCTGCAATCACTTTGAAGCAACATAACTCTGATTCAGTACCATGCATTCATGGCCGTAACTAGCGATGAGGACACCAAGGTCGTGTCCTTGGTTGTTTTTACATCAATGCTGATGCTCATGTACAAATTCTGGTAAAGTACAAAAGACTCCTTCATTTTCTCTGTTTTGCTGTCTAACATAGATTTGGAGTTTGAATAGTAAATACCAAGCAGTCATATCAATACTGCCAGCTGTAGCTTGAAACCGAAGTTTGTCCTCGGTAGAGTGTCAGCTCTGATTATGGCTTATTTTCTATTTCGATACTGGAGACTGTTCACATCTTAATAGTTATTTATTTTTGGAGAAATGTAAACTCGCTTCCATGCCGACACCTCCCCTACACTCGTCTGACTGGGCATTCTATGCACTATGCAATCCCTACAGAGAGGAGTGGGGGTAATACTGCACAGATCCTAATCGCTAAACCTGTTGCTTGCAAAGAATTTAAATAATGTTGCTTAGGATTTTTATTTTGCATTTGCAGTGTAAATTTGTACAGTGTTATTGCTGATGTAGTACTCCTGGGGCTGGGATCGGGGTCCATTGTTGGTTTTCAATATTACGAGTGTTCTTTTAAATTACTCCCGGATCAGAGCTTGTGCAAATCTAGAGCAGACATGCCTGGAAAATGCATTTGGTTTTAACTCCTGCCTGTTGCTTGCGAACATGCTGGGAAGAGAGGCTTGCACCTACTGTCTGTCATTTCCAACTACAGAGCAGCATGGTATAGGCACCAGACAACTTAGCTGCCCCACTATCTGGTTCTTGGCTTTTAGTTGTAATCTAGAAGCTCATTTTGTTTGGTGCAGAACCGTACCAGTTGGTAACATCAGGTGCAGCTGCTTTCCTGAAGGTAAGAAGTTTTCGAGGAGACAAAAGTATGTAATTCAAATAAACTTTAAAAAGTCTGTGTGTGACTTAACAGTAAAGTACAGTAGGCTGGTTACATTATCATCGTTGTTATTACTCCAATTAGAGGACTAAAAAATAGAATGGACAAGCTTTTCTTATGTAAAATAAACACATTAAATATACACCTGTTTAACAATACCATACATGTTTTTAAATTGTGTGTTGCACGTTTATTCACAATTAAACAATTCATTTCATATTTCACTTTTTTTTAAAGTGTAGGCAGCACCTTTCAAGATGTTGCCCTTTAGTAACCCTATCAATTGCACAAATGGACTCTGATACACTACATGTACAAACTCACTCATTTATTGATATAGGACGACCAGTCCTAACATACTATTTCCTTTTTATTATTTTTTTTAAAACACACATTTTTACAAAACCGTTTATCTACTGCATTGGCGGATCTTGCGAGAAGGAGGATACCGTCTTGCCTTTTAAAAGAAAATCACGATGCATGTTAAAACTTCTCCTTGTGGTTTACGAGTGCAGGCAGAATATGTACAAGTGAATCAGCGATTAATAAAATCCACTATTGTACAATACATGGGGGGACTGGATAGGCAGGCAGAGAATGTGCAAGCAAACTGCTATGACATGATCCAAAACATCATCCAAGAGCCGTCAAAGAGCCAAGAGAACTTCATTGGGAGCGTTGCACGTAGCAATACGCAGATCATCCCGTGTATTACGAAATCTACATTAGCTCTAGTGCAAGGTTAGTCACCCCTGTCCCAGCAGGTCCCGTCAGTACTACAGGGAAATTGGGGAGAAGAAACTTGGAAAAGAAAAGAGTGGTTCTGAGTTCAGAGCTGGACTGAAGCAAGACGGGGCTGCAGCAAAGTCCCTCCTGTTACAAAGCAAAGTGCATTTCGCCAAAATGTTTCAAAGTAAAATCAATGATCACAGATTTACACTGTGTGTGTCCTGACACATTAAAATAAATCATCATAATAATATTATTAATAATAAAAAAACTTGCACCTCTATCTTCCTTCAATTTGCCCATATGCTACCTCTACATTCCTAGGACTGCGAGTGTGATTAAAAAACAACAAAGACAAATCCTTTGGCTGGAGGTATTGCGTTCCCCGTTCCTCGAGAGAGCATTGCAGGAGTGTGTGTGTGTGATAGTTATAAAACAGCCATTCGTTTGGACATTCTTTCAGGTATGAACACGTAGAGTCAAGTCGGTCGCTATACCGGAGGTGGAGGGGCAGGTCTCTGAGGCACTGGCTGCTTGACAGGAGGAGGAGGCGGTCTGGAAAAAAGAAAGTCAAAACCACAACACTGAGTGGGTCTTTTTCCCCCCAAAATGATTGTGTGGACAAACACTTCCCCCTCCTCTTTTTCTCCCCAACGTCCAATTATGTTCCCTCTGCAGCAACTCCCCACAACAGCTCAGGAGAACTGAAGATCCCACTGCCAACCTAAATCGCCTCTTTACACCCAGGAGCGCTACAGTAGACAAGCGGGATCTGTGCAGCGCAGTGAGAAGAAACAGAGTCCTGCTGATTCTACCTCCCAAACCTGCAGGAGAGCCTGAACCAACGTCATGCTCCATGTGGAATCCCCAGCAAAGATCAGGAACTTGGCACAGCGAGGACGCAAGCCTGCACTCCCCTGACTGTATGACTCACCCAGCACACCACATGACCAAGCCTTTACCAGGCGGGACTCGGAGCCCCTGGTGGGTATTTTCAAAAGTGGATGATGATTAAATGTACTTTTTTTTTTTTTTTTTTTTTTAAAGCGATTAACTTGTGCTTTATATATAGCGCAGCTTTGACTGCAAGACAACAAGCATGTGCTTCTGTACAGTGTAGGAACGACACTGTGCTGTACAAGGCATGCTCAATACACAAGAGAATGGAAGAGCACACACCTTAACGGGGTTGTGTGCGGATCCCTCACAGCATACGATGGCACTGCTGCCGTCCGACTTGTTTGCACAACCTGTGTGAAAAAACAGCACACATGACAATAGAGAGCTGGATCTGGCTTTACAAACACACTCTACATGCATTGCCCCCACTGCAGAGCCCAAATCACAGCATTGCACCCAATATTATTAACAGGACCGATTTGAGTTACTGTGCCCAACAGTCATTTAAACCAAGCATTTTGGTTTATTTAGAATCTGTCAAAACAATAGTGTGAAATCTGTGATACTAAATTAAAGGTTATTCAGCGTCAAATTATTAACTATTGCCCTACATCAGGAACCGTCATACTGGTGTAATACATTACTTCCTCTGGCTAGAAGTTACAGTAAAATTGCACACATTTAAAAGCAAGTGACTAACTTTCATCTCACCAGGACAGTCAAAATGAAACCAGTCATATCCTCCCTCCCACTACCCGTAATCTCTTCCAGTAAGCAGGGGAGGCTGCTGGCCGAGCTCACCATATGTTTCAACTTACCGCAGGACAAGGTGTTTTTGGATCATTCCCCTACATTTGCATTTCACTCAAATTTAAAGTCGACAAGTATAATAGCAAGCCATGTCAACCTCCAGCTCTAGCCATTATTACAATACAATCAGCAGACAGTTTTGCCATTGGACGGTGCTTTGCAGTAAGGCAATATTACAAAGCGGATATGCTTGGCAGTTTGGTATGGAGATACTGTACTTGGATCCTAAAGACACTTTCATTGTTGTACACTAATGTTACTAGACAGACTACTGAGCATGCAAGGGGATTATAGGTAAAAGTATGTAAGCCAGCATTTCAGAAACCACAAAGCTCGACAAGAAAACTGTCAGACATCTACTACATAAGCCAGGAACTGCTTTAGAAGCCATGCATGGTTTTTTTTTTTTTTTTTTTTTAATTTAGTCGTTGCCAATTAGTTTTTATTATTTTCTCCCCAATTTGAAATGCCCAATTATTTTTAGGCTCCGCTCACCGCTATCACCCCTGCGCTGACTCGGGAGGGGCGAAGATGAACACACGCTGTCCTCCGAAGCGTGTGCCGTCAGCCGCCCGCTTCTTTACACTCTGCAGACTCACCGTGCAGACGCCTCAGCGCTACAGCGTCGGAGGACAACGCAGCTCTGGGCAGCTTACAGGCAAGCCCGCAGGCGCCCGGCCAGACTACAGGGGTCGCTGGTACGCGGTGAGCCGAGGACACCCTGGCCGACCTAACCCTCCCTCCCCCCGGACGACGCTCAGCCAATTGAGCGCTGCCCCCTGGGAGCTCCCGTCCACGGTCGGCTGTGGAATAGACTGGACTCGAACCGGCGACGTCCAGGCTATAGAGCGCATCCTGCACTCTAGCGAGTGCTTTTACTGGATGCGCCACTCGGGAGCCCTAAGCCATGCATGTTTTACTGGTGACGAGAGCCTGCAGCTCAATGTTAGTTATTGCAAATTGTGTCGCTGTCAGATGAAGTAGGCATTTTAGTGGAATAAGTTTTCATGTGGGTGCCTCGTTATTACTTCAGAATAACGTTATGCAGATTCCACAAAAGGAAACTGGACAAGCATTCTCCAGCATGGAAAATCAAATGTTTATAACCCAGTCAATTTGAGGCTAATGGCTCATTTGCTTTTTTGGATTTTTTCATGTTTTAACTATCAAAAGAAGACGGAATTCCCCCAAATTAGACCAACACTCCTTAAAAAAAAAAAAAAAGTCCTTTTGAAGGAAGATTTGAACTTAATGTGCATATGTTTGAGCACTGTGTAGCCTCGATACTGGATTAATGCCCACTCAGCTGATGTGTTCAGTTTCTGAAGAGCTTTGTAGATTTCAGTTTTGATACAATGAAGCAGTACACTGCCGACACAGAGCAACTCCCAGCCAGTCCACATCCCCCCCGCATTGAAAACCATTCATTCTCATTACCTCTTCTGGTGGTAATAACTGAACCTGGTGCTTTATACAAAAAAAAAAAAAAAAGAGAGAAAACGGAGCCTTAGTGATTGTGAAAACGCAAGCCTGGTTTATCTAAATATGGATAAGTGACCCACAGACGAACAGTCAAGTAATATTAAAAATAAACAGGAATCAATGCAAAGAGTAAGCTGCTCTGTGGAGGGTATGGGAGTCAGCAACACTTGAACTGCTGGGCTTCAGATTTAATGGCTCCAATCTTGGTCACTGTTTTTCATACAAACCTTTTCTGAACTAACTTAAAACTGGATACAGGGGTTTGTCTGCACTATAGAACAAACCCTGCAGTGCACACTGTAGCCATGACGTTAGCTGGAGCATTGAATACTATATATTCTACACTGAATGCAGTATATATGTATTGCCCTGCTAAAATTATTAGGTTAGGAGTGAGGTTGTGTGATTCTAAGGCACATGCATGGAGTTAAATCATGGACTGACAGGTAAAAGGAAGCTATGTGTGTTCCCACTGCTACTTACCCCTTCTTTGACTATGTTGTTAGAGGCACTTCGTGGGGTCTGTCCTCTGCCTGCTGCTGGCTGAGCCCTGCCGTCAGACCTTATGAAAAAAATATATGAAAAACCCAATCACACTGCTAAATGCATACATCATAACCAATGTCTGCGTCATGATCCAGTAGACAAGCATGGTCTACATCAGTGCAGTCCCTGGTTATGAAAATGAGACGGTAGCAGGCAAATATGGTTTCATCCAGAATCCCCACCTTCTGGTGCTGAAGAATTCCCTAAGCAATACCAAATCTGACAAGTAAATGTGACATACCAAGCAAGAAAAGAGAGACAAAGGCAACTCAGTACAGGGCTGGAAATATGACTCACATTTAGCATTTTTTTCCATTCCTAGTTTTACTTTGAGTTTAATAAGACAAGCAAGCCTGTTACCTATACACTGTGGCTAATAAAGCTTGTGTTAAAACCTGGAACGGGTGAAAACTGCTATGCAATTTCCATCCCTGCATTATATCCCCTGATTTGATAGTATCAATAAAAACTGTACTAAAAGAATTTCCAAACCAAGTTCCATCACATGTGGATAAATCAGTCACTGCAAAGTTCATTCACAAACTTCTGTGTTGTGTAAGAAAGCACCGCTGTGTTACTTCTTCCCCTCGCCCAATGTGACACTGAAATGAAGATGATCGTGTTTCTAATCCCCACACACACGCACACAGCGCTTCACTCACTCGTAGGTCTGGGATCTCTTCTTCCTGCAGAATTGCCTCTTCAGCTCATTCCTCCTGAAGAAGGCGAACAAGCCGAGCAGCGAGAGAGGAACGATGAGGAAGAAGAAGACAAGCAGCCCGTCACGCAGAGAGTGATCCTTGTCTGGAGGAGAGAAGTGCCAACCTTCATGCAGACATTCCAGAAAACACACCAGCTCTACCTACTTTATATACGTGGGCACCAGATTCACGGAGCGTGCTACAGCAAGGAAGGATTCTATATACAGCTACGACCAAAGGTTTTACATCAGCCTATAACAGTGGCTCCCAGCCTGTGGTCCGGGAGAAAACTCCAGGTGCTCCGCAAACAACTCCCAAAATTCGGTTACACAATTCTTGCAAAAAACAATTTCTACACAATCACACGTTGTGCTACTAGTATTACTAAAGCAACACAACAAATAGCCTTAACCACGTGATATATAATAAGATATTTATGAAGTCTGCATTTTTCCTCCTTTTTTCTTTTATTACAGGTGTGTTTATAAAATTAACATTACAGCTCCTTTGATGCAATACCAAGCATCGCCTTCAAAGCCACCATTAATTGAAACAGCTCTCTAATGTTGAACAAAATACTAACTTAATAACTTGCACAGTATGAAGGCACATTTGTCTTGTCAAAATTAGACATTTAAAGGCTGGGAACCACTGCCCTACAGAATGACTTTATAAAAGTCGAATGAAACCTGCTGAATAATGTTACGCTAACATATTTAATCTCATACCGCTTTGCAGATTTCCATATATTGTGACATTTTGAAATCTAACATGAAATACTGCACTACTATCCTGAATTTTGCGATACATTTTTTCTTTGATTACATGATGTTAAATAAAAAATCTAAATTATGTTGATATAGGTTTTCAATCCTAAGATTCTAGGTGATGCGAAACCTTTGGCCATAGCTGTAGTACTACTCTGTGTTACAGTAATTTTTTCTACAATCAGTTCTTTTCTCAGTTTTAAAGTAAATGTTTAATGAAAATAAGAATCCTGAATGGAAATCATAAATATCCTGTTGGGTCGCATGATGCATTGTGCACCACTAATTGAATACTATATTCAAAAATCCATGCAAAACCTAAAATACCAACTCAAGTCTACCGTTTCATTATAAATGTCTCTCTAAACTTAATCATTTAAAATTGTTAAGAATGAATTGATTTTAACCTTATGTGCGATTCCCCTTATAGAAGAGATGCATTCAATAATATAAAAGTTGTGTTCTGTATGTAACACCCAATATTAAGAAAGTACTTCGTATACATTCTGAGTTTAGTACAGTTCAAAATGATTTGAAGTTCTTCACTGTGTTGTCACTCACCATTGTAAGCGGGCCCACTGTCAACACTACCACCATACCCCTTGCTTTCACAGAATGGGGGAGCCCAGCCTTTATCACAATGGCAATTCTTATTGCTGTTACAGACCTAACAGGGAAGAAGGAACAAGGGAGAGATTTAGGACATGGTTTATTCCAAATATAACACACTGGTTACACACGTGGCCATAACCGACCATCCTGACCGACAGCCTTGGCATTTGTGTGGCACATTTGATATTCAGCATACCTTTATTTTTTGGATTGCTACTACTCTGAATTCAAGTTAAAATCCCAGTTGAACAGAATGAATCCCTGTTCTAAACAGTACTAGACAGATTTCTTGGTCAGGAATTTGTACATTACTCCTGCCATGCATTTAATACAACGTAACAAAAGCAGTGTTTAACAGCCAGCTTCAGTGCTAGCGCATTAGTTCTCGTGAGCCAAGTTCTTTACCCCGTGGGCATGGCACATCTTCTCCACGTCGCAGTCATATTTAAGAACAGCCGCATCCACGCATTGGTAATTCAAACAAACCTTCAGGGGGGATAAAAAAGGAGGAACCACTTTAAGAATCTGACTTCCATTATTAAATACTGTACAAGTATTTCCCTGTAAAATGATATACAAAGAATTGTGCTCCCGGGACTGCGCTGTACCTTGCCTTCTTCACACCTGGTTCCTTCGTTCACCATGCCAGGGTCCGGCACATCAGAGCCCAGCAGGAAATCCACTCCCCAGCACTTGGTGTTCCCAATCGGAGTCTGGATGATAGAAGGCTGGATGCCAAACACTGGGAGGGTTTCCACATTCTCGCACTGCAGCTTACCACACATCGCGTTTCTGAAAACAGACAAGCAGCAAAACAATAATGTATGCAAATAAGAGCCTGCCCCAGTTTAAACTCTCTCAATGCAGAACCGTGTGCAGTCCTAGGGAAGTCAAAACTGCTTTAGTAGTATAGGAAAAATGCCCAAACAAAACAGCCGATCAGTAAAATAATTTGCATGTTTAATAACTGCACTGATGAATAAAGCAACAGCTGTTACCAATGCTGACGTCAGGGCTTGTCTCTGAGGTATCACACTAGTTCATGCACAGGTTCACAAAATTCAGATTGGACAATTTAATAAAAAGATGCAGTTTTGACATTTGGCCACTAGGTGGTGATGCAGATACAAATATCACAGCCTGTATTGCTCCCCAGTGTAGCACTGTTTGGATTGTGGACTTAGTCAGACTCACCTGCTTTCACACCTCTTATAGCCATTACCCTGGAAACCACAGTTTCCAAATCTGTCTCCCTTCAGATTGACATCTTTGAAGCAAACTTGAGGAGCAGCCTTGGCTTCTGTGGAGTTAAATAATAAAACACACACACACACACATATCTTATAAGCCAACAGCAACAGATTGTGCTCTAAACTCTGGCTCGTGTTAATGAGTGCAATGTCTCTCAGCATTTGGGATAATCCTGTTGTACTACGGTGCAATTCCGATACACAAACATCACAAAGGCTCCCATTAACAGCAATGCACTGTTTGAGTTTACTTGGAGACTTATCTCCTTGTACACTTGATGAACCCTGGAGATCAATGTTCTTCAAATTACTTTCTTTTTTTACTATTCCCTTTTATGCTAATCATTTCGAGTTAATCGAACTTTGCATTTTTTTTTTTTTTTTTTTTTAAATGTTGTGTTGTAGTAGTTCAGAAGCTGCTCTCGGTACCAATTGCCTGCCATCTTAAAAAGGGGATGGTAAAAACCATGAATGAAGTATTTCCATTTGCTTACTTGGTCCAAAGATAGCCTGGCACTGCCCGTCGTAGTGCTGGCACACCCCATTGTAACAGTAGGCTTTACTGTTTTTGCAGGGGTGCCCGTCCTGCACAAAGACGTCAGGCTGGCAAAGCTGGGACGTCCCGTTGCAGTACTCCGGGAGATCACACTCGTTGCTGCTTCCTCGACACACAGTCCCCCCGGGCATGAACTGGGACAAGCGGGGAAACGACACATGAGAAACCGACTACCTGTACCTTCCAACATGGGATTCAAGCAGTCAAATAAAAGCATCTATGGAAATGCAGAACTGTATCTTCACCTTTCGTTTATCTATCGCGTACATGAAACTCTAGGCACCATATTAAAAAAATGTCTTCCCATGTCTTATGTTTTCGGTAGTTCTACTTCGTCAACAACGTTTTACACTCTTCCCATCGAATTGGTATTGCAGTTTGCACGGCTGCTCCAAAACATGAACAATTTAAGATTACAGTAAGTGTTTTTAAAACACCCACCTTATTAAATAGATCCCTGATCAAAGTCGTTGTCAAGATTACATTGGCGTGATTTGCTGTGTCGGACAAACATCATGCTAGTTTTGGATTGCTCTTTGGAAGAACAGAATGACTGTTTGGAAGGCTTTGTATAAAATGCTGCACTGGCAGGTTGATATGAAAAGGACAAAATGCTAAAATGTGCCTCTGCCACTAAGCATTTTTAAACATGGACCTCTGAATTATCCATACAATGCATACACCTATCAGTAATGGCTTGGAAATAATGACTCTTTGAATGTTAATAAATAAGCCAGGCGCTGTGGTTTTCTACCAAAAACCATACTGGGCCATAAGTTGAGCTCTGAGCTCATCAAGCCTCCATCACTGCTTCATACCACACAGCCCCGCTGGTATTCCCTGCAAGTACAGACAAGGGCCAGCCCGGCTTTCGGCTTTCTGTTTGCATACCATTCACCAGTTTAGAGTGTTTAATTCTCTTACCTGACAATTTTTACAGCAGACTCCGTAAGCACACTGGGCCCCTCGCTTCAGCTTGCATGTCTTAGCTTCACAACAAGAATCCTTTTCACATTCCTATAGGAGAAGGCAGTAATCATTAAGGCTAATCTTTTGGTGGAGGGCTACGGTACATGGTTCATAAGATGACTGCTGTATGTCCTCAGCCCAGCTCCCTATGGATCGATTTCCACCTTATAAAACTACTGTAATTGTAGAATGTCTCAGTAAAAGGCTCACCAGAATAAGCTCTTTTTTTTTACAAGGTTCACCCTGGGGACTGAAGCAAATTATTTAAAAATTCCACAATATCCACACCACAGATAATCGGGCCAACAAGAAGACAAATCAGCTACCTTATTATAAAACTAGCAAGAAACAAGCTGGGTTTAGGTTGAAAAACACAAGAGACACAGAAAGACAACTGGGCCTGTTATCTCTGAGTGAAATGAATGGTTGGGACAGGTTGTGCTGGTTGCGATGCCTACCTTGGGTGACCCGCAGTCACACTCCTCCCCCACGTCCACCAGCTTGTTCCCGCAGAAGGGGGGGCTGTAGGCCTCGTCGGGGTGGGGCAGGTTCAGCAGGCAGCTTCCCCCGTTGTTCACAATCAGCTTCTCAAAGTCATCAGAGCTGCAGGTACTGAAGTTCCTCGAGCCACTGGGACACACAAGAGAGCGTTCAGAAGCTCAGAGTGAAACGCTCCACATTCCCCCCCTGATCATTCTCATGTTTACAGTCCTGTGAGGGCAAAGCTGGTCACCTAAGCCGGTGAAGCAGCCTTGTGTCACTGGCAGGCAGGCTCTGTACTCACGTGGCTCCGGAGTTCATGACACAGGCAGACACGCCACAGTGACAGTCTCTCCCATCATCATGGTTCATTCCCAGGTTGTGCCCCAGCTCGTGGGCAACGATAGACGCGAACATCGGGACATTGTTGTGTGGAAACTGTGTGGGAAGGAAGCGCACGGAACAAGTTAGCAAACTCCTTTAAATTCCAAAAACAACACTATGCAAGAAATCCGAGGGACGCCCTACCGCATTAATCCCTCCGCCGTGACTCCTTGAACACACAGTCCCGACAAACGCCATTCCCGCTGTGCCTCCAAAACTCTTCTTTCTAGAAGTGGCGGGGAAAGAGAATAAACCCCAAACAGCTTAGTACTCCACACTCAGACTGAACCACAACTCTGGCAATCCTTCAGCGGGATTCTGCGATACAAACATTTGACCCTCGCCGTTCTTATGGATCTGAGCTGCACAGGATTGTAACTCACAGGATTAACTGGGCGCTGTCGTGTCTCCTGCGTCCTGCAAGCTCCTTCTCCCTCCACTGAACAAACCGCCCCAGCACCTCCCCCGCACTCCCATCGATGTTGATCTTATTCTGAAGATTCCAGATCTCCAGCCCCACTAGGACAATGCGTATGTTTAAGGCAATGTACATCTAAAAACAGGACAGAAGACACACAGATGATTTGAGAGTCTACTAAACCCCCACTTGCAGTCTGGCCAAGCCTTGAGCACTACCATTTAGAAATTGTGTAAGAAAAAAAAAGGAAAGAAAACTCCAAATGCAGACAGACTGGCTTTAAAACAGCAAAGCCAGCAGTTTAGGAGAAGTTCCTTGACATGACACTTTTGAAAGAGTGTTTGTTTTAAGAAATACATAAAGGATGCTATGGGTACTGTATCTATTCCACAAGGATGGTTGAATGACCGATGAGCCGCCAATCCTGGGTTGTTTGCGACTATCCTCACAAGTGAAATAAACACAGCACTCCAGGGAGGTAAATAAGACTCCAATTTCATAGCACTTTCACCCATTCCAGGTTTTAATATAAGCTTATTAGCCACGGTATATACAGCTATGGCCAAAGGTTTTGCATCACCTAGAATGTTACGATTGAGACAATTAAATATGAACATCATTTAGATATTTTACTGTAATCAAAGAAACTATAAAATGATATTGCAAAAAAGTCTACCGGAAGCCATAATAGTAGTACAGTATTTCATGTTTGATTCTGAAATGTCACATTTTTCAATTTTTGTCATTTCTTCATCAATTACATGGAAACTACAAAGCAGCATGTAATTCAATATGTTACCGTAACATTAATTCAGCAGGTTTCATTCGACTTTATGAAGCAAAATTAGTTCATTCTATAGGGCGATACAAAACTTTTGGCCATAGCTGTAGGTGTGCCTTATTAAAAATCTGAGTAAAACCAGGAATGGATCTAACTGCTATGCAGTCTGAGTCTTCTTTCCATGCCGGTGCTCTGTGAATGTACTCTGTTTATGTAAGTGTCAGCAATATTTTTTTACAGTCTTGGCTCCGTCATATTCGGAGCATACTGGACCCTGGCAGCTCTGCAGTGTTGGACTCACACTGTCAATGTAGTTGGCAAGCTGAACCATTTCCTCGCGCACTGCAGTCTGGTTCCTGTTCGAAAAATCAAACTGAAGAAAAAGGAGAGAAAAAAAAAGAAACACTGCAGTGAGCAAGCAGAACAGCGTCTCAACGCCTGATTGCAATACAATCATTAGCTGACCCAGCATCTCACTGGGTTTTAGAAGACTGTTTTTTTCACTGATCAAATCCACTCCATCCTGCACGTTTGTGAGGCTGAGGAACGGCTATACCCATCTGATACCCACAGATAACATTTCACTTAATGTGATCTCTGTCAAAACTACATGAGTGTAAAGCTAAAACTCCCACACATCTAGTACTGATATGTAAAATTAGACCGCCTTATTATTATTATTATGATTATTATTTATTTCTTAGCAGACGCCCTTATCCAGGGCGACTTACAATTGTTACAACATATCACATTATTTTTTTACATACAATTACCCATTTATACAGTTGGGTTTTTACTGGAGCAATCTAGGTAAAGTACCTTGCTCAAGGGTACAGCAGCAGTGTCCCCTACCAGGGATTGAACCCACGACCCTCCGGTCAAGAGTCCAGAGCCCTAACCACTACTCCACACTGTTGCCTTATAGCACAAATAGTTTGCTAGGAAGGGATAAGCCTTGATGGGACAAACACACTATTCAGCAGGGGGATTGTTTTTGGGGGAAATGGTTTGTTATAAAATTTTGTGCCTGTTTCATTCCCTCAACATTATAAAACCTGGATCACCTTCTCATACCAAACGTCTGGGGAAAAAAAGAAATAAAAAGAGAAGATTCGGACACACTTACCCGCTCATTATCCACAACCAGAAATAGCTCCACGTACCGTGTCTGGGGTAACACATCTCTTTTTCTCTTAAGTAAGAAAAAAAAAAAATCTTATGCAACACAGAATGCATAACTTTAATGTCACATCAATGATTCAATAGCAACACAAGTGCTTTAGTTTGTACAACAGTAATTAATGATGACAATTGTAACACTCACTATAAATCAACTCATCAGATCTTAGTCAGGGTTATTCTACTGGTAGTGAAGGGCAAGCCTATCCTCTACCCAAGCGCTACATATTTGATCAGTGTAACCTTCATATTCATATAAGCTTCTTACTCTCAGTAGCTGGGTCACGCTTGGCAGATCAAAGTGTGCCGTGTGCTGCGTGTCTTGTGTCTCTGGGTGTGTGTGCGGCACTCCACACGCTGAAGGCTGGGACTGGAGGTTTTCAAGGCGATAGATAAGGTGTTGAAAGGTAGAGGAAGAGTCCAGGGGCTCTATTCCATAGCTGGCATTGGCGGTTTGCAGAATCCCCCTGCGCAAGGAAACATACAGAAAAGGGAATTACTGAATCACACAAATACAGAAAGCAAAGCAACACCTAGACATACAGTTAGCCCAGTTTACTGTACTGATTACAGCCAAACAAGGTCACACCAAGTGGGGGTGGGGTCGATCAAGCCCTAAAGTCTAGAGAGCCCTTGAAACCAGCTTTAAAAACTTATTATCTTTTGTCCAGGCCACCTTAATGCATGGCGAGTGGAGAGGTCAAGTGGAAGAGCCAGTGTTGAGCATTATCGAGAATTTGAAACACTGTTAATGAATGCGCTGGGAAGATGCTCTGGGAGTTTATCATGGAAAAGCACAGGCTGTATGGTCTTCCTCCTGCTGTTTGGATAAGGAAATACTTCACACCCAGCACAGTTATGAGCAGGAAGCGAGACGGGCTATCATGTGTTTCCAGGTAATGTTGTGATATTTGGGACCACTGCCAGCGACAATTCAATACGCGATTTAATTCACTACACCGATTGAGGCTCAAACGTTTGTCTGCTTATATTAGTACCTTATAAAAATTGTACCAAATGCCCACGCAAAGTTTCAGGTAGGTGATTCTGACATAGCCTTGGAATCAATGGTGCCATGTAATTAAAACAAATAACTATATATTTATTATTGTATTCATGAAAACATGTAGAAAATTACAGAACACAGTAAAAATTAATATGTATTTATTTCTAAAATGGGGAACCTCTTGCTAATTTTTCAGATTTTTAGCTTGTGAACCGTCTTAAGTAAATCTTAAAAGTTTGACACACGTGGATTAACCAGAAGCGCTCTTGAAAGCAGTGGGTATTATCAGCTGATGTGTTTGCACATTTCTGTAGCGTTAAGGGCTTTAATTCAATTAAAAAAAGAACACAACCCCCCCCCCCCCGCCCATGTCTTCTAGTGCAAGCGCAACAAGGAACTCCACATGTGCAGTTACCTAATGCCATTCGAGATCTGCACACAGCCAAGACATTTAATAATCGTAACACCTTCCTTTAAATCTCTGACCCGCTTCCTTTCCCCTTTGACCTCAGTGCAGCACTGATACAGCGGTGCTCTTACCTGAGTCCAGAGCAGGTGCTCAGTGCCACCATGGAGTTGGGAATATCCTCCACATAACCCTGATAATGACAATGGTGCTGAAAGAAACAAAAAAGACAGAAGCTGGGAACTATTTTGTTTCATAGACCGTTTCCCATGGAGCGATTGCATTTCGTTCCTACTGCAGTACGAAACCTGCAAAACGGCTATAGCCATTCAAAAAGGAAAATCACACACAATTTATAAGGGATAGAGCTATTAGCTGCAACATGGGGAAGAACAAAAACAAAAATACATGCACAAATATTTTACCCCACTCAAATATATTTTCATTATACAGTAGACCCTGATAAGGTCGCAGGAATGGAAATACTAGACTCCTCCTGCATAGCAGTGTCACCCATTTGAGGGTTTACTACAAGCTTGATTAGCCAGAGTGAAAAGGTAACGTCTTAAAACTCACAATGAAACCAGGAGTGGATCCCACTGCTATGCAATGGGAGTCTATTGTCATCTCTGAGAGAATTCAAACAGCAAACTGCTCGATATCCAAAGAGAATCAGGATCCAGAAGAAAAGTAACTGAAACTGAAAACTCACCGTTTTATTAATTGGCTATGTTTGGGCCATTTTAATAATCAGCCAGGTAGACAGCCTAGCGATCTCCACCATGCTATCTAAAGAAGGCAGAAGCCGAAACATAGCCAATTAATAAAACAGTGAGTTTTCAGTTTATCAAATACTTTTCTTCTTCATTACACATGTATACCAGTATATAGTTTGTTTTAAGGTTGGCCCGGTAATTCGACAAGTCAGGGTTGTTGAACTGAAGGGCCGCTGTGCCACAAGTCTTTAAGCAATGACAAGGTCCTAATAAGACGATCAGGAGGTATGGTGACTAACAGGGCAAAAGGGCCTTGGGTTGTGGCCATTTCTCTGTGGTTTCTGACTGGAGAGATGATGAAATACAATCTGCACAGCATCAGTGTGAGACATACCTTTATACAGGGTTTGTATACCTGTGAAATATGATGAATTGCTCTTTTCTACTTTCATTGCAAGGTCTTGAAACCTTGTGATTAATTATTGTTTAGTTAGTCCAATAAAAGGTATCCCCTCTCCTTCTCGTTGTCCATCATCTCTGGACTGATGTGACTACCATTTCATCTATCAACGACCCAGAACTTTAAAACACTGATATAGTAATACAAGAAAGGTATAAAATTCAATGACAAGCGTTTAAACATTTCAACTTTTTTTTCTCAGTGCCAGCAATCAATGGCACATTGAATCTGAAACATTTCTTTTAGCATTGCTACTTAATCACACTGCTGTACACTTCTGCAATTTATTCAGCAGGGGCACACAGCTGATTGAAATAGTTACAACAACTCCTGAAAAGACAAGTCCGCCTTGAAAATGTCAACACTCAGTGCACTGTACTTGGCAAGAGATTAATTTGATAGACAGCCAAAATAGTCTGAGCTTCCAAAATAGACAGACCTAAAAAATCATAGACTGTAACAGAGTTTACAAACAAGTCATTGTTCAGAGATAAGCAATCCACTTGCGGTAGCCACCATTACAAATGCTCAGAATGTCGAACGAGAAAAAAAAGGAGGGGGTCGACTGGCACTCTTCCTTTAAAAATATAATATTTTCCACTGCCAACTGTGAATGGGAGTTCCCAAGGGGCGGCGCACAATTGGCCGAGCAGCGCCCGGGTGGGGAGAGCTTAGGTCGGCCAGGGTGCCCTCGGCTCACCGTGCACCAGCGATCCCTGCAGATTGGCTGGGCGCCTGCAGGCCTGCCTGCAAGTTGCCCAGAGCTGTGTGGTCCTCCGACGCTGTAGCTCTGAGGTGGCTGCATGGCGGGCCTGCAGAGTGAAAAGCAGCGGACGGCTGACGGCACACGTTTTGGAGGACGCGTCTGTCCGTCTTCGTCTCTCCCTAGTCAGTGCGGGGGTGGCAGCGGTGAGCCGGGTTGAAATAAAATAATAGGGCTTTCCAAAATGGGAAGAAAACGAGATCCCGAATTTTAAAAATAAATATCGACGTCGGATCAAAAATGTCACTCTTTCATGTGTTAAAAACCGAAAGGTTATATATAGAATGGTTAATCACAGGTCATGTGTAATCCCAATTACAAAATCTGAGGCATGCACGTAGTGTAACTTCTCCAATTTACTCAAATGATGCCTCAATATTAAGCACTGGCTCACAGTACTCTGAATACTGTCTGCTAACTAACCTCACCTCCCAGTTCTAGTACACTGGACAAAAATATTTTTCCCAGAACACTGCCATTAAGATCCTACTCACGTGACAAAGGAGGCGCTGTGCTGTACACTGTAGGAGTTTTTCTACAAGCCTGTAACACAATGCCCAAAATGTTTTTTGAAGGGGGAAGGAACACCAGACTCGGCAAGACTTTCTGCTTTCTGTTTGTTTTCCTTTTAGTGAATTCCGGAAATTCTTCCCACTTTTTTTTTTTTTTTTTTTTTTTTTTATTTGGCTAGTTCTTGTAAAGTCTATTTACTGTGTATGTAAGAGGAGCTTGGCAGCATGTTGTAAAGTCTAGCCGACACACAGCATTGTGAAATTACACAGCGGGTCAGGCATGCGCCCAAGCCAAAATGTCTTTGATATCAATGGCAGTGTTTTCAGTCAAAGGTCTTTTAAGGGGAGAGAGAGAGAGAGAGAGAGAGAGAGAGAGAGAGAGAGAGAGAGAGAGAGAGAGAGAGAGAGAGAGAGAGAGAGAGGGAGGAGACAGTATCATTCATAACCTCTAACTGCTGAAAGTAGTAGCAGAAACTTGCCCAATTAAAAGTTTGAGATCACAAGGAGACTTCATGTCCTACCAGACTCGAAACAACATACCACAAATGGATACATACTTTAATATATTAATTTAAAACTTAATACGCTTTATCAAAAAAAAATCACACAATGGAAGAATTAATTAGCAAACAATTCTTTAATAAAAAAAGGCATGGGTCCGATATAAAATGAGCAAAAACCAAGAGAGTTTTTAAAACTGATCATGTGTATACAGTTTGCCCTGACATGTACACTTCAGATTAGCACATCAGCAATGCAAGAACGCAGAGCTGTCCAACCCTACCAGGGAGTTGTTAGAGCCACTGAATAAAATGGAGAAAAAAAATATCGAGTTGACCAGAAAGCCTACTACATTGTTGCAACCACTGCACACACCGCTTCAGCAGGCTTCCATTCATAAACGTTGCATGTTTAAACATACATTTTGCTGCATTGACCTATTGTGCAGCTCAGTGAGCAACGTACAGTATTATTATTATTATTTATTTCTTAGCAGACGCCCTTATTCAGGGCGACTTACAATTGTTACAAGATATCACATTATTTTTACATACAATTAACCATTTATACAGTTGGGTTTTTACTGGAGCAATCTAGGTATAGTACCTTGCTCAAGGGTACAACAGCAGTGTCCCCTACCAGGGATTGAACCCACGACCCTCCGGTCAAGAGTCCAGAGCCCTAACCACTACTCCACACTGCTGCCCTATATATATATATATATATATATATATATATATATATATATATATATATATATATATATATATATATATATATATATATATATATATATATATATATATATATATGCAAGCTTAAAAGGCACCAGTGAACCAGTGAGATGCACAGTGCCATCTAAAAACTTTGACATGCCAGGAGACGTCAGGCGTAAGATGTGCTTTAGCTTATATATAGGTTAAGATGGGCACGTATTTATTTTTTTAAACCTCCCCCCCAGGATACATTCTCCACCGCTCAGTTTAAGAACCGCTGGTTACCTACAGCTCAGCCACCAGGATGCAGCAGTTTATCTAAAATTAACCCATACAGGCGAATGGAAAAAGCTACAAGAACTCTGAAACTTCAGTAACAGCCCACTCAGCAGACAGGCATGCAAATTTTTCATTTCCTTCCTATTTCTGTGCGTCCCATTCTTAGAATAGAGAGCACTGCAGAGGCAGCGGAATCAGCATGTGGAAAGTGAGAGACTGTATTGAGCGGATATGAGCAGGACAGACCCTGAAACCCTACCTGCATCTCAGGCTGCTTGGAGATCAAGGCCCCCTCCTTGGAGTAGGTAAACACGGTGAAGTCCTTTGGGAGAAACTGTCTGCAAAACAAGAGCAAAGCCTTTAGTAAAAGCAAATGTAATTAAGAAACAAGCGTGGGACAAGTCCAGCATCTTAAAGTAGCTTCAAATGTTCGTTTTGTGATCATTAGGAGTGTCTCTTTACATTAATAAGCCCAAGCACAATCTAGCGCAGGGCGCCTTTAGATCAAATCTCCTTTTGTATTGCTGTACACTAGAGTGCTGGCTCTCAAGTCTATAATGATACTTTAGCCAGCGTAACTATGATTGTAAATGCATTTGCGGTGGGGAACCAGAACTGAAGAGCAGATCCTGAACTCATGTAAAAACTCCTTAATATTTACATAAAACTCAGCATGCAAGTGATTGCAATTACAACTGTCTGCACTACAATAAAGCTACAGGAGTCATAGGCATGAATTTATATATGAATTTAAATTTACACCAGTCCACTTTCCCCTCACCCCCCATGAGTTAGGCAAAGTGGCTCCATGTTATTCACTACATAAATATAAAAAAGGTTAATGCTAAAATCAATCTGGGGCAGCCAAGACAGAAATGCTGACTGAAAGAGCAGCTCCATTTCCTCACCGCTACGCATTAACTTCCTGACAACCCTGTATATACTGGCTTCTCAAAAAATCAGCATCTATATGCATAAGCTGGCAACACTGAGACACTAATGATCTAAAGGGCAGATCTTAACTCTTTCAGTACCAAGGAGGTGGTTTGTTCAACCTAAGAAGCCACAGAATTATTTTAATAATAATCATAATAACCTTTTGTGCAAGAGTCAAACCATAAAAAATAATAACATCACAAGGGAACCCATCAAAATGCTTTAAAAAAAAAAAAAAGGTTTAATTTACAGAGGCGAGGAATCACCCTGAGCGGCATTATCCATGATCAGTTATCCCGGGATCACCCTTAAAAATAGCTTGTTGATGAAATCCAGGTGGTTTCCCAGTGCAGGCTGATCAGGAAAGATAACACTAAGATAACTAGCTGAATAGTTTCAGTGTCTTATTGAAAAATATATTGAAATGGGCACAAAATGATATGAAGAAACCTCTCAAACTTGATAAAGCAATGCTTGATTAGATTCAGAACTGGATATCAAATTCAAGCTCTCATGTTTCTACCGCAGTGTCGAACATTGGTAGCATTTTGCAGGGAGTAATAAAAAGAAATCACTGGTACTTACTCATTCTTTTCCAGGTGGACAACGTGGTCCCTTCCTTCTGCTTGTATGACGTACGACACCTGCAAAGCAAAGTCAAAAGCATCACTGCCGAGTTTGGCCTCCTGAAGTTCAAATCAAAACCGGCTGACGTGTTCCAACACCTTCTTGAGTGTCTTGAACTGTAACAGTGAGACGTGGGGAGGCTGCATTGCCGCTGATCTGTAGTATTTGACGGGCTTGTGGAGTGAAAGGTTTAACGAACAAGCTTTTAAAATCTCCACCTTTACCAACATGTTCACCCCCTGCTTTGTATTGTTTAGTTTAACTTTGAAACACTACTGAGAAGTACAACCCAATACGAGCACTCCTCCAAAAGAATTTCATGTTGAAAGTCACCTGCTCCATGGTTTGAATAAAGCAGGATGGCAGAGTACGGGGATCAAACTAAAATTGGACAAAACAGGGAGACTCCACTAAGTGCGGAACGACACGGAGAAGGGGGCTGTACCCTCGGAGGGAGAAAATTAATACAACGACAAGCAGGGAGGTAAAAAAAAAAACCCTAATGAAATGACAGCGTTGCCAAATTAACAGGTTTTCTCACTTTCCTCTAGTCCCAATACCTGGAGCGAGTTCAGCCACACACCAACAGGAAAAGGCATTAATCCCCGCAGAGTGGGAAGCCGATGCCAAGGTACCATCTGCCACCGTCACGGTGTGCTGGCAGAACAAAGCCCAGGAATGTGAACACCTTCACATCTCTAGATCAGGATCCATGGGGGCTGCGATCGGAGTCTTTGAATGACTTTTCTAACGTCTCCTCCATAACTTTAAAATGCAAGTTTGACACACAGACAGAAAGATGCTTTATAAACTGTCTCATCAGATTCTAATAGTTGGTCAAAAAGAATAAGCAGGTTTCATCCCAATTGAACAGTAATCCTATAGATATACACGCATCCCCAGAGGGAGATATCAGTTCGGCTTGTCACTTTAGCCGAAATTCACACTTTTTTTTTTGTTTTGCTTTTAGCTCTAATCCAAAAATCAATTGCCTGCAAATATAGCTAACCTTTTAGGTCCTGTGTGATTACTACTCAAGTATAAGGCTCCTCTGTATGTGCACGCACTGGTGTGATCAGTCTGTGTTAAGGTGACAGAGTTCAGCTGCTGCTCTTCAGTCCTAGTTGTCTACCAGAGACACGTGTAACACAGGCTAGATCAGCTAAACTATCTTTATAGTAAAAGGCCCAAGCACACCCTAGCACACAGATTTCTCTTTACACATAAAGCAGCCTTTAGCAAAACCATATTTAAGTGCCACGTTTACTCTTTGGCCCCCCAGACTGTTCTAAGACGTTTGCAATATTTCGGCTTGTCTGGAGAATCCTAAATACCAGGATTGAACAGCCTTCCTAATTCCATTCAATCGTGTGACAATGTGACTTGTCAGCTCTGCCAGCCCCACCTACGCTCTGTTGAGTGGGGCTGGTTGAGTTGAAAGGTCACACTGTCACGTGATTAAGGAGTAAGGAAGGCTATTCGGTCCAAAATCAAATGAATGCAGACAAGCTCAAATGAATGCACAGTAAAAGCAGATTGTGACCCAAGAACCACTCGGAATGAATGCAAAACACCATTAAATACTGTAGTTTGGAAAAAAAAAGCAATTAAAGCCACACACTCTAGCTAAACTGAAAGGTAAAGTGCACTGTAATCACATGTTCCCATTTTATTTTTCTATCGTGCAAGTTATTTCCATTACCACATCTTGGTTTTCTAGAGCCACCATGCTGCTGCAGCAGCTGTGCTTGACAGGTGGCTTTTTTAAAGCAGCCTATAGAAACTGCAAACTCCTTTTAAATGCCCCCTATTCTGTGGTGAAAACAAGCGCTTGACGTAGCGAGGAGAGCAGGCAGTGCCGCAGGTTTAATAGGACGGGTCTCAATGTGCAGCACACTGTCTTGTAGACAAAAGGCTAAACCAAAGTGGCGATGTAGCTTTTTAACATTACACAGCCAGTAACTCCCATCAGTAACCACAAAGTAACCACTGTTTCCTGCTTTGTACAATTGTGCAAATATATTAGATGCTTTAAGAGTGATCTGGTACACAAACAAATGCATTTATGGACCCCCGCCAAAGGTGTAAAACATGCGTTGGCACTTCCTGTTGCTACAGAATAAAACAGGAAATGGCTAGGATAGTTTAAAGCACTATTAACACAGAAGGATTAAACACTGAATCTGAGAGACTTGCAGCCTTTAAGGATACATTGTGAGGTTTTGGAACCTCAACCTAAAAGCCTACATGATTTCTGGCAGCGAAAGAGATTTTATTTCCTACTCTCTGTCCTCTGGTATGCGGTCAGCTGTCCATGGGCCCAATTCTGAATCAAGTGCACAGGCAAGGGCACGTTCTCTGAGAGAGTAAATCAAGCGTATAAAACTGGGAAGCAATAAGAATGCTGTTGGCTGTTCCCAGTAGTGTCCTGCTGGTTTTACATCTAATAGTACTCCTTTCTGAAACTGTTCCTTTGCGCTTGCTTCAGAAAAAGCCATTGCGTACAAACAACATTGTGAGACTATTTTAAATACACATGCAACTGCAAACGTCAAAGCAACTGTGCCCTACGTGGATTAACAAATGTTTCCATTTTAAAAAGGTTGAAAGCATCAGCACAGTACTGTTGCAAGTCCAGTAATAACAGGGGTAAGCCTGGCAACCACCTGTGGAGAATGTAAACCAACTGGTCTGCTAACAAGATACAAGATGTGCTCTTTCAGGTAGAGCGCCAAGGCAAGCCTATGGTGGAAATGTAAAGGGCATGTTTAGACTAATGGCAAGCCCACCATTTTTAGGGGGGTAGTATACCCTAATCCACAGAAGTTAGATTTTTAAATTCTTTTGCCAGTAGTCCTACATTGACGTCTTATGCAATGCAAAACTTTACATGTCATGGAACGTACTGTAGTAAACAGACACAAGTAACTTTATTTAACACTAAAACTAAAACAGTTGGATACTCCAGTCTAGCTCAGGCCCTGACAGTTTAAAGCTCATATTTGTTGTCCTGAAACTTCATTTCATGTTTTATAGCCTTGGCTGTGATAAGCACTGCATGCTGTCAGTCTGCCAGACCATGCTGGACACTAGATTTACTGCACAATGGGACGTCTCCAGGATAATTCACATGCGCTCGTCAGAAGGAGGACATGTCATTGATAAGAGAACAGTCCAAAGGATATATGTCCTGCAGCTTGTAGCAAAACCTAGAGTAAGCTGATAGCATCAGTTTCACAGAGGGTTTCACTGACCCTAGCACTATTCTCTGATTGCCTGAATTAAGGGAGAATTAGCTAGTCCAAGACAGTGACAGTGACACTGTAGGCTAAATGTTAGGTAATGTAGTCCAAGGAGGACTTGATTTGATCAGTACTGGGCTGCTGTTCTGAATGGGGTTCTATTTCCTACACTACTACAGCACACTGATATTTTTAACAATTATTTTTATTCATTTTCCAATTTTCTCCCAATTTGGAATGTCCAATTATTATTATTCAACCTGGCTCACCGCTGCAACCCCCAAATTAACTCGGGAGCGACGAAGACGAGCACCCGTGTCCTCCAAAATGAGTGCCGTCAGCCGTCCGCGTTTTTCCCCCACTCTGCAAGTCCGCCGTGCAGCAATATCCAGAACTTACAGCGTCGGAAAACCATGCAGTTCTGAATTGCCTACAGAACGGCCTGCAGGCACCCGGCCAGCCAACCTAACCCCTACCCCGCCCGGGCAGCGCATGGCCAATTGTGCGCCACCCCCTGGGATCTCCCGTCCATGGTAGGCAGTGGCATAGCTTGGATTCGAACAGGTGATCTGCAAACTATAGGGTGCATCCTGCACTCCGAGTGGAGTGCCTTTACCGGATGCGCCACTCGGGAGCCCCAGCACTCTGATATTTTGAGTGGAGTTCTCTTTCCTATACTACTACAGCTCTCTGCTGTTGTGAGTGGAGTTCTCTTGCACCTGTATGCAGGTGTACAGTGCTGTAGGAGTTGTACTGTAATACTGTACCTTTTTGGAGACAGCATTGTCAAGGTCCCGCTTTGCTTTTCCTATTAACTTTGGAACTGTTACTTCATACGAAGAGAGATGCGAGGTTTGGGAAAAAGCCGAACCTGTTAATTAAAAGAAAAACCAACAGTCAGTGTACAGGTTGACAAAATGTACGCTTCTGTATCCAAGAGTGCACAAATTATAGAGGTTTCACAGGGAAGTCTCAAAAGTGATGACTGTTCTGCTGTAGATCTCCAACCCAAACTTTCCCCAATTGAATGAGAGGCAGTAATCACTGGGGAATGGACAAGCAGGTCACGTTATTGACAGTGTTATGGCAGGTGTTTTAGATTTTGTCCATGTACAGATTCATCCAAAACTATAAAAAACACAATGGTAATCTATCTAGTATGACAAAAAAAACACTTCTGTTACAAATGTTTCAACTCAATGTTGAATTCTAATATACTTGTATAATATTGCATACATATACCGGGTGCTCCATAAGTCAGGCATAGAAGACACTGTCATATATTCTGCCGATAAGGATGTTCTCAGTTAAATCTGGCAGCCACACCCCATTGACTAGCTGCACCACACAGCAAAATGAATTACTTCCTCTTTGCTGAAAGACATGCCACACTTCTCCAAAAAGTCAATATTAACAATAATGCCTTCCTTATGTGACACTGTAGCACACAATAGGATTACTACAAAAAAATGACTGGTTGATTACTTTGTTTCCAACACATTAGGTCAGAGCTACATCTGTGTCACAGAGCTTGTTGAAAAGCTCAATAATGTAATCAACATGGATTTGAAAAACGCATCTGGCACCAAAGGGGTTAACTCAGTTATTCCTTAACTGTGAAACAATGCAGGTTACACTTGAATCTATTAAAAGCAATAAAGAAAATCACAGAAAAAAAGCAATATGCCACGTCTGTCCAGAGAGCAGCGCCTTCGTGTGATCGGCATGTTGGAGGCTGGACTAGGTCAGCGTGCCGTCGCTCGCCGTCTTGAGTGCTCACAGCCAGCAATTTCAAACCTGGCGAGATAGTATAACCAGACACACACTGTCAGTGACAGCCCACGAACTGGGAGACCATGAGTCACAACACCTGTCCAAGATCAACAGATCATGTTGCAGCCTCTTCGTGTTGTCAATTGTTAATCAGCATAATAAAAAGTCACTGCACCTGCTCTAAAACAGAGCTTGTCATTTTTCGATAACATCTAGTGAATTTTATCCAAATATAAGAGATGTTTCTTTTGATGCTCAAATATAAGTGATGCATTTCTTTTGATGCTCAGTATATATGCTAACAGTATGCATAATACTAAAAGTATGTAGGCCTCAGCTACGGCCACAAGTTGTGCATCACCTAGAATTTTAGAATCGAGACATAAAAATAAAATCTAAAGGAACATAACTTAGATATTTTATTTAACATCATGTAATCAAACAAACTACAAAATTATATCGTAAAAGTCTACCAGAAACCATAACAGTTGTACAATATTTCACGGTAGATTCTGAAATGTCATATTTTTTATTTGTCAGTTTCTCGTGAAGTATATGGAAAACTACAAAGCGGTAAGTAATTCAATAAGTTAATGTAACATTATTCAACAGGTTTCATTTGACTTTATGAAGCAAAATTAGTTAATTCTGCAGGGGGATGGTAAAATTTTGGCCATAGCTGTACATGTGGAATTCATCCAGAAGACAGGGCCACTGATATGCACACTGAACTTAATTTGTGTGAATGGGATTTTCACCCATGCATGCTATCGACTGGTGTTCTATTCAGCATGCTACCATGGAAACACATTGAGCAGAATACATATTCCACATGCTCTGCAGCTGACACAGCAGTTTGACAAGCACTAAGGGCATGTAAATAAAGTGATTGCTATTTAAGAATGGAGGTTAATTTATTTATTTATTTATTTATTTTTTTAGTGGCAGTGGTTACGGTTCCATTGTTACAAAAAGGGGAGTTTTTCGCTTTGAGAAATTTATCACTAGGTAGTAAAGACAGCCCACAATGACACTTCCTCTCACAGGAACCCCCAATGATGTATTACTGCTAGTCCTTTACAAGCAAACAGAGTGACCACAGGATGTAGGGTATGTTTGTTTCTGGTCTTTGGTGTTCATTTACTTCCTGCTGCGCATTCTACTTGTTAACAGTCTGGTCTGTTTTACAACTTCAGTCCAATGAAAGGCCATACGCTGGAGTCTTGAGAAAAGATTAGAGCTATAAATAGATCAAGGTTCTTATCAAAGGTGTTGCACAGTACAGTGTTCAACATCGACTTCAGATCTGATAATTACCAGTAGCTAGGAATGTCCCGCTAAATAAATAGATTCAAGTAAATCATTTTTTAATCCCTCCCCTGGAGCCATACTTCGATTTCTGCTTTAGAAGTTATCTTAAATTGTCATGCCGTTCAAACTATTACTACAAAGCAGAATGGAGCGGTAACATTCATTTTCTGGTTGATTACGATGACAAAAGCGTTGTTCAAGTTCATCCCAAACGTGCTCAACTGGATCAGTATCCGGACCATGAAAGACACATGCAGTCTGCGTCGCACTCCTCAAACCATTTGGCTCGGTGGATGGGTGCACTGTCCACTTGAAAGTAACCATCATCATCATCATCATCATCTGGGTGCTATTTAGATAAACTACAGCATTTGTTTGACCTTCCAGAGTAATCAAGGGACCCAGGGTTCAACATGCTCCATTGCCACCTTGCCAAATACAATTGGGTAGACTGGTCCTAATAAAGAAGCCGTATATGCTGCGTGTGCAACATTTATTTCTTTACACAACTAAAGTTGCCCAGCTCAGCAGACCTGGAGTTCACATATTCCTTCATGGAAATGTTTAATGATTAATTAACAGTGGCAAGAAAGGAAATGACTGCCTATAAATCAGAGCACTTAGGGTTCAAAAAGATGCACTGTAAAACAAAAGTAAAAAGCTGTGCTGTGTAGAACAAATGTAAAAAGCCCCAACGTACTTTTAAAAGGCATAATAAATTATGAATTTGTTGCTGACAGGGTTAACACTAGTTTACAGCGAAAGGGGGATTAGGAGATAAGCTTCTGGAAAAAGACTGACTACAGTCTGATTTTAAAACAATAAGCAAAACAATACAACACTGCTTTTTCCAGCATTGTTCCTGAATAGGGGCATTCAGTTCAAGCTGTGTTAATGTTATGTCATTGTGCAAAGGCTAATTTTTACTAAAAAAAAAAATCTGAGTATACTGCATCTCCATATTTGTATAACAGAGAATTAAACGTATTAGAGCAGAGTGCAATCTGAAATGTCTAGGAGTTGAGGATCGCATTGCAGCCATTAGCATTATAACAAAGTCCCATAACAGGGATGGTAATCAAACTCCCATTGCACAGCAGTTTGATCCATTCCTGGTTTTACTAGGAGTTTAAAGAGACACACCTGAGCTTGTTCCCTATACACTGTGGCTAATCAAGCTTGCAGTAAAACCTGGAACAGGTCATAGTGCTATGCAATAGGAGTCTTATTTCCATCCCTGCATAACGCATCAACTATACCTAGTAGAGGTACAGATGTAAGGATGACATACAGGTGAACTAACAGGTTCCTCAAAGTGCCCAGATTCTCAGTTTAGAAAGCTTGATAATGCTGTTATCACGTTATCACATTATGCATTATTAAATAATAATAAAAAAAAAAACACAAAGTGACGCAATTTGAGGTACAGAAATGCTTTTCACGTCTCTGGTCTTGTACGGGGCACATCAAGACAACACGGTTGTGAAGCTCTGCTCTATGGAAGCGAGTTGGGGTTAATAAACCAGCACGTGACCTCTCCTTCTGAGCCGCCATTTCCACTGCACCTGCTAGTCTTCACACTTCCTAAACAAATACATTAACTTTTTATTGTGCTCCAACAGCTGCGATAATAATGCATTGCCTTTCAGGTACTACAATCTTTTGTGTACGTCTACGATTGAAAACAATGACATCAGAATAATGCTTATTTTAAGAAGTGTCTATTTCTGCGGCGATTCATTGTTCCAGGCCCACATTAGTTAAATTAACTTTAACCCAAATCCGTTTTTAATTAAGTGTGTATTATATATGAACACAGCCTCAGCATGTATGCTTGCTTTAGCAGTAGTCGCCAAGAGAATCGACAAGCACGGCTCTGAAGAAGAAAAATTATCAAGCGTAGGACTCATTTGAAGTTGCTAAACTATATAAATCATATTGTTTACAGATTTAATGGTTAAAACGAACAGTCAGTTCGGTCGTTAATAAAATGTATTAAGCATCAATTATTATTATTTCACATTACTCCACGATGTTAATTTGTTTTTGTATCTCAGCTTTTCAAAAGAATTTTGACCTATGACGTCTTTTCCCGTTCTGAACACGAGATCTAAAATGAACCTGCTTGCAGAGAAATGTGAGTAACAGCTTGTTCATTGAGACGAGGTTTGGGACGGTTGAACCTTGCGTGGTTCAACCGTTGTAACACAGATGCCGATCTAAACAGTAATATAACATCTGCACCTTTCTTTCCACAATGAATGTTTAATTATATATATATATAGATAGATAGATAGATAGATAGAGAGAATGAGAGAGAATACTATTTTGCCTAAATATTAGTTAATTGTATCCCCTGGGGCAGCAGTGTGGAGTAGTGGTTAGGGCTCTGGACTCTTGACCGTAGGGTCGTGGGTTCAATCCCAGGTGGGGGACACTGCTGCTGTACCCTTGAGCAAGGTACTTTACCTAGATTGCTCCAGTAAAAACCCAACTGTATAAATGGGGAATTGTATGTAAAAATAATGTGATATCTGTATAATGTGAAATAATGTATAATGTGATATCTTGTAACAATTGTAAGTCGCCCTGGATAAGGGCGTCTGCTAAGAAATAAATAATAATAATAATAATAATAATAACATTGACATCGCCCAATAAGACATGTGTACCCTCATCACGTGAATTTGTGAGGTAAATTCTAGCCAAGCTCTACTACACTATTGTAACAGGATAAGTTAAGTCTGCTTCTTGGCAGTAATAAAAATAGGCATTTTCCAAATAAGAGCGGATTTATTTAGAGCATAAGGAAACCGTGACTCGGAGAAAGCGGTTTATAAAAGAAATGTGATGACCGCTACACTTCCGCTTTTTTTCCCCTTAAACAAACCGTGGTCCACATGTAACACCTTTTCAAAACAGAATGCATCAGTTATTACGCTCTTGTAACGAGCAATGATACATAATAAACTGAATTACATGTTTTTACGCTTGAGATATGATTCAACGCAATGGACTGTAAACAGAAGTAGTCAATTCCAATGGTTCAAATACTGTAACCGAGACTCAAATAAATCAATTATTAACAGAAAATACAACCAGCCAACATGTTTTATACTAATTCAAACGAAGCTATATTATGTATATTTATTCAAATTAAAAGTAGCTATTTATTAGTACAAAAAAATGTTGGTTTGATAATGTGCAGGCTAAAAATGCAAATAAAACTGATTGTTATAAAACAAAGTCAATGGAAAATATTTGTCAGTCAGTTCAAACAGTTACCTTACTTACTTTCACTTGCGATCCCGCTTGAGAGCAAAATACAAAAGGAAAATAAATTCACACCACGACGTTGCGTTAATGTTGTACCCATGTTCGTGAAAATTGAAAATAAACGCAGCTGCTCCGTGGTAGTCGTGCTAACAACGCCGATTCCTTCCCAGTAATTATCTTTCCCAGATCCAGGCGTTGGCGTTGTCTACTCCACATATTAGAACGCTTATCCCAGTCTTATCGAACCGTTTTCTGCATCGTGTTGGGTTTTTGAAAGTTTCTAGATCTCCCTGTGTATTGTTTGAAAAGCAAAGATTGTGTGATTCTATAATTTTATTTTACAAAGCGGACTTCGCTGTGTTTTCTCGGAGCAGCTCCAGGCTGGCTAGTGCCTTCCCGTTGAAATCAGAAGTCTATAATTTCCCAAACTGGGCATGCGCGAGTAAAAAAAAAAAAAAGGAAAGAAAGCGTGTCACCCTTTTTAACCCTTACCCTCGACTCTCCTGTTGACAGAAGTGAGGATGTGTGTAATATGAACTAACTTTAGGCGTCAACTGGTAGTGAAGGAAAACGATGCGTGCTGTCACCGTCAGCTTTTTATTTATTTTACCAAAATAAATAAATAAATACATTAATACGTGCTTGTTTTGCAATAGCAACACCCACCTGAATGATTAAGAGATAACATGTTTTGTAAATAAACGTAAACGGAAATTCTGCTCAGAGTTTAATAAAAACTGAACATAGATCCAAATAATGACGATTAAAAACAAAAACTAGACGCGGGTCAATTTGTTCTGTATTTGTATTAGTTAGGGGCTACAATACAACAGACGAAAACACATGCTAGATACTGATTTTAATACTTGAAAGAGATTAGCACAAAAAAGGAGGGCAAGTCATACTTTTAATAAGAAATATAATTTTAAAACATTGGTTTGCATTCTTTTAAAAGCAAAACAACACAAATATTTAAAAAATAAATAAAAAGAAAGAAAATAATTGAAGGTAAAATTATTTTATTGGAGGATGTTATTGTATGCTGGAGTTTAGGCCTATTTGTTGGGCTCAATCTCCATGCTTTATGTACACAATAACTTAAAATAGGGTACACGGTAAGCCGCCTAGGGATGGTCTTTACCAGTGTGGTGTGATTTTGTGGTGTTCGTAAAAACGTGGTACACCGTGTACTGCGCTTACCCGGGCATGCGCAAATGATTTTAGCTCAGAAAACAAGGAAACGCCCATCTGAAGGGGGTACTGTGTACTGAGTTTGGCCCTTAAAGTTATTTTTAATATATATATATATATATATATATATATATATATATATATATATATATATATATATATATATATATATATATATATATATATATATTTTACAATTTAGCAAATGTACGTGACTTTAACTGATGAGCAACAAATTGGGTTATCTAAACTTGTAAACATACGGTCTTGTGAGTGAACTACAGTTTGCCTTGTTCTTAGTGATGTGTGCAGTAGTCAGTCACAGCGTACCACATTCTGACGAGGTACCAATTTCTGGTTTTTAGTGTTATTTTCAGGTACGCAGTAAAAAGTGGTACGCAACACACTGCGCTTGCTCATGCATGCATAAACAACTTCCGTTCAAATATGGTACGTTATGCTGTTTTGGGTCTTTTACGTCTTTTTAAATTTAATGTATCATATTTTTCCAGCATTAAGAAAATAGTATGCAAATATCTATCATATGCAATACATTTTCCATCCCGAAACAGGACATCGGCCAATAATAATAATAATAATAATAATAATAATAATAATAAGCCTAAGAAATTCATCAGTTACGTGACTGACCTCCATTTACACAAAGTGTCTACAAAGTGCCACATTTTGCAGGTTTCCCTTTTTGACCACTTTGTATGTAGTTGGTAAACAACCAAGCCACGTGTACAGTACTAGAAAACAAGGCGTCAAGCAGAATGCACATTACATTAACAAATTATAGTAAATGCGGTACCTTTCCTGAGGTAAATTAAATCACGCGAGATTAAGGATATAGCAATACATTATTTAAAAGTAAAATAAATAATTAAATATTGAGAAATCAACCTCGCGGCTTTTTTTTCTTATTTTTTTTACATTGTGAAATCGAGGCATTGAAACATTAAACACGTATCACAACTTGCTGCTTACATTTTGTATGACGCCCGTATTGTGACAGAAATAGTTTTCTTTGGATCGTTAGTCTGGGACTTGTACGACGTTCCCTAGGAATACAACACCTCAGCGAGCCAACCATTGGGAACGCGTAGTAGAACTTCCGCTGGTACTGTAATTACCGTGTAGAAATAAGCATACAGACTAGTAAAAGGTATGTGGTAATCTTATGTCATTTTTTCCAGGCATGTGATTATTTTTTGTAATTCGGACGATGACTTCTCTGTGTGTGACAGCACCACGTCACAGTGATTTGTTATACTAGAATCTCAGCCAAGGAGCTGTGTCAGCTGTTACTGTAACTATAAGCCATGATGCTACTCACAGTGCAGCACTGCCGTACAGTACACACTGTAAATGGATCAATATCGAGGAAGCACAAATGCAAAAGACGTATGCACGACAGTGTACGCAAGCCTACGGTTTGTTTCAAGCGACGAGTTTAATACTGTAGAGATCGCTACAATACTTTAAACGATTAACAGTTTGATGTTAAGACATCGGGCGACACCCGATATATTATAAGCGTCATGCCTGTGGTTAATCGTGCATTGATAAAGGTCTTCAGTTGCAATAGGCCTACATGATGTACTAATAATATAATAATATACTAATACGTTATTGTATTCTACACTCATAGTGATGGGCTCTGCTGAAGATCAGGTGGACAAGATTTTAAAAGGCGAGGCGATCCAGGTATCCGGCTTTGATTCATCTCCTGAAACAGTTCGATCAGTCGCTATAAGGAAAAATGTCTGCTATATTGTCAGCGCAGTCATCTTTAATGATAAGGTGAGCTATTATCACACTCAGTGCCGGTGTAGGGCCAAAACATGACCCGTGTGACGTCAGAAAATGGGAGGGCACATTGATTCGGAAGTGTTGTGATTGACTACTGCGGGGCAGCAGTGTGGAGTAGTGGTTAGGGCTCAGGACTCTTGACCGGAGGGTCGTGGGTTTAATCCCAGGTAGGGGACACTGCTGCTGTACCCTTGAGCAAGGTACTATACCTAGATTGTTCCAGTAAAAACCCAACTGTATAAATGGGGAATTGTATATAAAAATAATGTGATATCTTGTAACAATTGTAAGTCGCCCTGGATAAGGGCGTCGGCTAAGAAATAAATAATAATAATAATAATATTACTAGGAACAAGACAAACTAGTTCACCCACATATTTACCAAATTCAGTACATCCTACCCCTTTTAGATGGGCGTTTCCTTTTCTGACTTAAAATAATTTGCGCAGTACAAGGTGTACCACTTTTTGACATGTACCACAAAATAACACGACACCAGTATACTGGTAATGCACCACAATCTGCAAGCGTTTCAAAATACTGTACAGTATCCCAATCACTGAACTAGTTTTAAAAAAAGGTAATACTTTCAATATAATACAGGAAATTACAAACACACAGAATAACTGCACCCACGTTATCAAACTCCATAGAAAATCAAAATAATAAAAGTGAATAACAGTCAGTAGAAAATCTGGAGGTGTTTTTGGAGGTTGTTATTGTTACCAGTACAAATTCTACTGCTGGTAAGAAACCCCCAACAAACCCACTTGTTTAACATCAGAGGTGAAGAAAGTGAAATACTGTATTCATAATTTATTGGACTTAAGTTTAGAGAAAGGAAAATTGGGCTGTTATATTGAGAATTAGTTTTGTCTAGCTACAGGTAGCAGCAAAATTCTACTAGCAGTAACATCTGCCATAACAACAACACTTCTTACCTGCATATTTTTTTTTTATAGTTTTCTGGGATTTTCCAATCCTCCGAGGCTCAAAACAGAACTGTGTAATCGTCATTTATTTTTCTCAATTACAGAATGAGGTCCTGATGATGCAGGAGGCAAAGAGAGACTGCTATAAGACGTGGTATCTACCGGCCGGAAGAATGGAAGAGAACGAGACCATTGTAGAGGGGATGAGGAGAGAGGTGAAGGAAGAGACTGGACTGGAGTGCGACCCTGTCACCCTTCTGCTCGTCGAGGAAAGCGGTCCTAGTTGGATCAGATTTACATTTCTTGCAGAGGTGACAGGTCAGTAGGCTGTTTTGTATATTAAATTAAAAAAATCAGCATCCGTGTGAACAAAACCTTTTTTTTTTTACTGGTACTAAGGCAGCTGCTTTTGCTGCTGCAGAAAAACAGATTCTTAATATAACTACCCATTTCCATTAAGGCCAATAATAAACTATTTCTCTATTTGAGCCCTACAGTTAACTACTGGCAGCAGTTGTTGTTAATGGCAGAAGAATTTGTACTGTTAAGAAGGAACCCCAAAGAGGCTGCCACCAGTAGAATTTCTACTGGCTCTATATTCAAGTGGAAATTTTGTACTGTATCTGTAAAATGTTTCTTCATTATTTCCCGCCACTAGGTGGCAGTATAAAGACTACAGCAGAAGCTGACTCAGAATCCCTTCAGGCTCAGTGGTGGGACAGAGTTTCTCCCCTTCCTCTGAGAGCCAAGGACATCCTTCCTCTGATTGAGGCTGGCGTTAAGTATAAAGAGAGCCCTTGGTTTCCCCACACCCTGCCTGTGGAACTACCATGCCCAGTCATCTGCCAAAGAGTCATGGTAGCATATGCTGAGTCCAACAACGACTTGTGGTTGATGCTTGCCGCTGGGGAACGTGAGCACCTTCCAGTCACAGCATCTGGTACCCCTCCCTCCGAGAGATCACATACGGTCGAAGAAGCTGTTTACAGGCTAGTGAAGGAATGCATGCAGCTCTCGCAAGTAAAGATTAAAACCCTGGGTATTCTAGGACTGCAGCATCACGGAAAAAACCCAGGAAACACGGACGGGATCTGTTTTAATACACTGCTGTCTATCGAACACAATTCTACCAGCGATGCAGGCGATGGGCTTCCTCCAGTGTTGAACAATGACAAGTTCCGCTGGTGGAAGGTAGACAATGACAGTCTGAAAGACAAGATCCTGCAAAGACTGGCTTCGCTTTCTGTTGTTCCTATCCATGCCTTATTTTAAAACCGAAATACTACTGACTCAAGAGATCAACGGAAGAGAAAACACAGATACAGCATGCAAGAACTGAGCACCTAACTTCCATTAAACTTTGCACTGTACTGTATGTAAAAAATGAAGCGATTTCTACTTAACGAAGAGCTGGGGAACAGGGTTGTTTGCTAGGCTTTGCCTTATAAGAATGTATTGTTAATAATCTCAGGTGCGGTTAGGGTTTAGGAGTAATACTATGTTTCTATTGTCCACTGTCACCATGCTTAGATGCATGTTAAAATCTTACATGATAACCTGTGCTAAAGAAGGGACTGTAAAGATATTTTACTCACCTTCATGTTTGATCCATGTGTGCTCATTTAGCCTTTTTGCATGCAATTCTCACTAAAGTGAAACCCACTGGTTTGCAGAATGGAGACTACTTCTCACAGTGGAAATCACATCCAGAAACTGAACGGAAGCAACACTTTGAAACAGGGTTCCTCCAGTCTGTGTGCTTTTTGCCTGTCTTTTTTTGTTATGTGTTAAGATTTTACCAGTCACATACAAGGTGGTGGGATTAAACATTGTAAACACCTTTATAAGATTCTGGATTACACAAGCATATTAAAAGCTTCACCAAACCTTTATAGATGTCAGTCCCATCTAATTGGGGATATGTGGTTTTGAACAACTTGTGTTGGTGAAAGCAATAGTGTGCTAAATGCAGCCCATGACTCCATAGTTAAATGCTGTTTTCTAACCAATTATGCATCAAAGGCCAGGGACCACAAACCCCTAGCTTTTCCATTGGAAGAAAATGCACTTGCAGGGCACATATCTGAGTACATCTTCTAGAAATGATCCATTAGTACAGCCTTGATTTGTTGTTAAAATCTTCTCCTGTAAATGTGTTCCATTTAGAATAATGCACTCTAAGTGATAAATCTGGACTATATGACGTTCTTTTGAGATTTAATTCCCATAAAACATGCTTTCATACACCATACCAAACCTCGTGAGTCGACAAGTTAACACTTTTTCAGCACATACTGTATCTTAAGACTGCAAGTCCAAATGCTGGTATGTTGCTGCATAGTAGCGATGGCTTCTTTCCAAACTAAAAGGACAATTATTTAAATAAAAGAAGTTACATTCTTCAATAAAAGAAGATAAAATGTCACAGCAGTATGACAAACATAAAACAGGTTCACATGGAATACTATGCATCATTTTTTCCACAAATAATACAAATCTTTAAAATATTAATGGAAATCTTCCACAACTGCAGACAACAGATGTATTTTTAAAATAAATCACCTATATATATGTAATACTGTGATTACATAAATATCATAAAGTACTTAAAACATGAAAAAAAAAAAACAGCAGTGTCATACATTAGCATGGCTTATCTACAACAAAGTTTTCAACAGACATGGACGATAACCACAGCACTTGGACCAGTAAAATAACTCTCCTGTAATTTGTGTCGGACAAGGGTGCACATGTGTCTATATGTTCTTGCATAGTCAATGCAAATCTGCAGCACTGTTTTTTTCCTGTATACTTCAGTTTTCTTGTAGAAGTGTAAGACATTCCTGTAGACCTCATACACACTTGTGTCACTTGTGTGACCATTGCCCACAATATGTTTGTGCCGTGCGCTAATGTTCTTCCACAGGGTATTTGACAAAAGCTATCGCTGCCAATTCCTTGCAGAACTCCTCCAGGACTGTAACCCCCTTTAACAGCGTCAGGTGATCCGTCCTAAGTGGAGAACAAAAGAGAGCTAATTTAGCCACTGAAGATTGTTGTCTCTATTACCTTCATTAATAAAGAGACAACTGAAAACATAATCAACTCTTCCCTCTTGTATGATGTTTACACGTTGGACTTACATTGCTTCAGGCTCCAGTCCTATTAGCTGTTCTCTGACAAGCAGCAACTTTCCAGTGAAGTTGGGTATGTGCTGAATTCTCTGCATTAGGTCTCCAATCACCTACAAATACAGTTTGATTGTTAGCAGAATGGCCCACTGCCCAGCCTTTTCTTTCAATGTTATTTGCACCTTTTTATTGCCACACTCTAATACAATGTTACATCACCAGTTTGCCATCTGTCCCATGCTTGGCGGCACTTTACTGTTGTTATTCTAATCATCATCAGCTGATCATACTTACTCTCACAAGTACTGAAAACAGGGATCGGCTACCCGGAGCCAAGTTAATGTAGGGGTCCAGGAGATACTCATGCAAGTGAGGATGTGAAAATACAGCAAGCTTTGATACAACTGATGTAATCTGGAGATTCAATTCATAAGGCTGCAAAAGAAAAATTTTAAATATATATTTGTTTGTATCCAACACAGTATTTACAGCGGCAACACACATCTAATGTAATAAAAGTACATCAGAATACATACAAACAAAACACACCGTCATGCAGTGAAAGGTCAGTGCTAGGGTACCTGATCAAGTATCCTTGTGATTCTGTCAAACAGAACTTTCAGGAAGTGGCCTTCGTAGAAGTCGGAGTCAGGCGTGGATGACTCTAGTGGTCTCAGCTCTTGTGGCCAGCCCCATTCTAGTGAGTAGGAAGTGCAATCTTGAAACTGGACAGACAGTGAAACATACACTATTACAATAATGTGCACAGTAGGACAGACGATTCTTTCTAATGCTTATTTTTATTTTTATTTTTTTACAAAAGGTAAATGTTGAATTAAAAGTCATTTTATGTAAACAGCTTTGGAAGAGTTACTGGTATAGACCTACCAGTGTGTGAGCATCGTGCACGTAGGTGTCATATCCCGATTCAAGTACATTTTGAGAAGTTTTTGCTTCTTGTGGAACAAGACAGAGAAAGCTGGAATATGAAGGCAACCATTTTAAACTTTTCTCATCCTTAGTAGTGCTGGCCTCCATTTTATTTCACTAATAAAAACTGAGAAGAGCCATGTACAGGTATAAGGTAAACACATTCCTAAGGACAGTCTGTTAACTTGAGTTTACACTGCAAACAAATGTGTAACATTTTACTTATTTTGTGACTAACTAAAATAAAGCCTACTGCAAAGTTGCTAGAAATTATCTACAAGGAACGCAATGAAATGGGCTGCCAGTGATACTGTTGCTAGTGCTAATAAGAAGAAAATTGCCTGTTTTTAACTCCTGTAAGCCACAAATGCAAGAATGTATTAACTGGAGTTGTGCCCAATCGTCCGACACCCTGAGAAAGACTAGGTACACCAGTTCGCAGAAGGTTCAGACTATAAAAAATTAAAAATAAAAAAAAAGTAAGCTTCTCACCTATTTACAATGTCATTTACCCCTGTGTTTCCAGCAGGCCGCACTGCTGTTTCTCTGGGGGGTAAAGACAGCAGTTGTTCGGAGCCCTGGAAACCACTCTCTGGGTACATGCCTGTGAAAAAGGGATCCTCTTCCAACTCCCTGCGAGTAATTTGAAGTTTAGCAGTTATCAGGGAAAAGAGTTTGCTTACAAAGAGAATTCTTATCTGCTGCAAACAATTTCATGGAAAGCTCCGCTCCATGAAGACATATTACCGTTTGGAGTTTCTAACACCTCTCTTGAAATATTTCTCACCCAAAAATGATAGAAACAAATATTTGCAACATGGTTAGTGTACCGTTTATGTATCAGACAAAATGTCACGAAATTTAGATGTGCTTCTTATCTGGACTTCTTTTAGCAACAGTGACACCCTGTGGCAGCCCACTGTATCACTGAGAAAGAGAGAGAATGTCATTTGTAGGACATGTTTAAATTGCAATAACTTTGGCTTTCTTCCACACAACTGTCTTAATAGCACTGGATTGTGTACTTTTATAAATACTTATATCAATACTTTATATGTATACTACCATTTATGTGACTATTAGAGGGATTCAACAGTGTTATTTTAAGTGATGGTGAAAATGCCCACAGGATCACCCCAGGACCTGATGTATATGAGAAGGTGAGCAGCGGGAAGCACCTACTCTGTATCATCCAGCTGTTCATGAGCCACAGCATGCCTGTCTTCCAGTCCACAGGCACTGCTATGTGCAATATAGCTCCTCAGCTCCAGGTTTCTCAGAACCAGGTTAAAGATGATGTGCTCATGGGGTTTCTGCAGCAATTGCTCAAATAACCTCAGTGTTGCAACACTGATCTGAGTAAAATAAAAAAAAAAGAAATACATTAACTAGTACTTACATTCCTTTTATAATGCTTGAACATGCTGAGGCACATATAGAGAAACATATATCCCACCTCGTCAGATATGTGGTCACAGTGCTCTATGAGATGGTATCGTAACGCATGGCTTTCACTGTCCATCGGAAGCTCGGGCTCTTTCTGATTTCCTAATAAAAAGAAAACCACCTCTCCTAACATCACGGGAGACGAGATCTGACGCACTACCAAGGTTAATAGTATCGTGGTGATCAGCATCCCAATTTCTGACCTGGAACGGAAAGTACAATGCTGAAGTTGGTAATACATGTATATATGAAGCTTTCAAGACCATATGCCCCTTCATCAGGCAAAAGACCTTGAACAAAAGGACCTATGTTATGCATAAAATTAATTTACATAAAGATCATTTAAAATTATATGTCATCATGAGAAGCTCTCTATCACTTTTTATTTATTACTGCAATGTGTAGGATGTGTAGAAGACTCCATGTGTCCAGCTATTAATTGCACATGGAAAAGAGTGCGTAGAAATACGGAACATGAAATAAATTGCCTTGCCCTGTACTCTTACTGCTTTGCAAACACAATATGTTTGCATATGTCTGAGACTGGTTAAACACTCACGGAAAATTCTATACGTTCAAACTCATACTAGGTGAGATGTGTATGGTATGATCAAAGGTATTATTTTGCTCAGAAATAGGAAACAACATAAGTGACTTACATTTGCAGCAGTTGTGGCTGTATTACTGCAATAAGCCATCTTTGATGTATTACTTTTGCCAAACTTGAAGCAAGTAACTGATGAAAAAAAGAAAACAATTACTGCATTTCATGTTTTCAAATGTGTTTAATAATTATTGATCATATATATATATATATATATATATATATATATATATATATATATATATATAAATAAAGAACACTACCAGTCTGAAAATACAGAGTTAGAAATAACACTTCCATTGCATACCAGTTTGCTCCATTCCTGGGTTTAGTTTTATTTTAGTAAGACACATCTGAGCTTTCTACCTATACACTGGGGCTTATCAAACACACATTAACATCTGAAATGGGTGAAACTGCTATGCAACAGGAGTCTTGTTTCGATCCCTGAAATAATTTCTTTTTTAATGTGTAAACATGATTTTACGATTCTGCATCCATTCACCGTTCAAAAGGACTGCTGTTAATATTTTGTTACAAATTAAGCAGCCCAGTCATGCACAAACAGTATGCTGCATTTCCATTTTGTAAGTACAGAAATAAACATCTTGACTGGCTTACCCTATGAGCTTCTTTCAGAAGGTGATCGCAGTAGTCTACCCACAGTAAAAACGCTTCAAGGTGCTCTCTCCCTGGAAACACAGCAGCCTCTTCTGTGCGACGTTTTGAAAACTGGCCTCTGAAACAGATCATTTCAAATACAGCATAGGAATAAAAAACAACAATACACAATTCAGAACAGCGGTTCCACAGAATCATCCGAATTGTTATCTTTACAAATGTTCAAGCGAACCTCTAACGCCAACTTGCGGTTTTTGGTATCTAATTTCATAATTTCAAACTCATTAACTGCCATACCAAACTACTTGAAAGCACATACATATTAAACATTGAAGCATAACAACTAATCTATCACAGAACTATGCAACTAAGTACAGCACATGCAAAACACTGAATAGCACATATTGTCTAATAGTGACATACAATCAGGCTTCCACTGCACAACAGCACTGGCAATTTCAAGCTTTGAGCTGAACTAGTCACAACACAGCTTGTTTGCAGATATCCTAGCGGACATGCTCTCAGGTGTAATTGTGCTCATAGTAAAGCCAGCAATGGATTACGTGCTGTGGAATGGGAGTCATTCAGAGTGATCGCCATTTTTTTTTTTTTCTTAATTATAAGGTTACAATTGGACAGTCTCCAGGGATGGGAATAAGACTCCTACTGCATAAAAAATTTCAGGTTTTAACACATGCTTGATTAGCAACTACTATGCTCATTTTAATCCCTGGTTTCTGTTCTTTGAAAACGTACAGTAGATGTTTGATTGGCCTTTGAAGTGAAGCTTAAAGGCTGCTGCACGTACCTCCAGTTAACCCTCTCGACTGTCTCAATATCCGCAGGGTCTATAGAGGTAGGGACCTGGCTGTAAAGCTCACACAGCCTGTCTGTGACCAGCTGGCAAAGCGCAGTGTTCTCAATCAGGTAACTGGCTGTCTCTTCCTTTGGTATACCAACCAATAGCAGCAGGGCTTCACAGGATTTGAGTGCAATTTTGCTTTTCTGAAAAACAGAACCAGACATGTTTTGGATTAAATTAATGCTAGCCTTATTCAATATCATAATTATGTGCACTTAATCTGATTGAGATCCAATCCAACCATCTGACTAGTACATATGATAAGAATAAACATCAATAGGAGAGTGTGATAGACATATAGATCGATGCTTATTTTTTTGGGCAGTTACCTTTTTTTTTTTTTTTTTTTTAACAGTATTGTGTATTTATTCTGTACATGTACATCCAGCTACGTTATCCAGATGTATTTATGAACTGTGTGGTCCAGTGGTTAAAGAAAAGGGCTTGTAACCATGAGGTCCCCGGCTCAAACCCCGGCTCATTCACTGACTCACTGCGTGACCCTGAGCAAGTCACTTAACCTCCTTGTGCTCCGTCTTTCGGGTGAGAAGTTGTTGTAAGTGACTCTGCAGCTGATGCATAGTTCACACACCCTAGTCTCTGTAAGTCGCCTTGGATAAAGGCGTATGCTAAATAAACAAATAATCATTATATCAGCTGTACATACCTGACTTTTGCTTAAGTTGATTAAGGCTTGGACCAGGTTGGTGTCTGCTTTGTGTGCTAGGGAGCACGAGGCTGGTCTCGCTTGTGTACCAGAGGAGGGTTCTGCATATCCAGCAGCCCTGCTACCCAGTGCTGTACAATCACTCAATGGACTCAATGAGGAAGCTGCAGCTGTACTGGGTTTAGCTGCACTGTGCCGACCATCTTCATCCCCTGAGGTAGAATTGTGCCTTTGCTTGCCTACTTCACTCTTGGCCTGGAATGACGACATAAAGGGTTGCAATGCAGATACCTCGTATGCTCAGATAATGCTGGTGCAGGATTGACATAAGGACATCAGAACATAAGCCATGTTGGGAATGGGAAGAGTTGTTTGATCTAGCAAGGTTTGCATCTTGCTAGTATACCATGGGCCATCAAGGTCTTAAACCAAAATGAATGAACTTGAAGGTACACGTTTCAGTGCTTAAATTAACCTTAACAGTTTTGTAATTTCGGTGTAAAGATCTTGACAAATCTGGACCCATACGTTCCATCCAATGGAATCTAGGTTCTTTGGTTAGAATATAATTGTTGCTCAGTGTTCCGAGTGTTTATTCCATGCATTTATCGTGCCCTCTCATCATGATCTCTTGGCTAAGTTTGGAGTACTTCCTTGGGTTAAATGTAGCTAGACCATTTATTAACTTTATTTAAATCCCATCTTACCTTGTTTTTATTTTCTAGGCTGATTTTCAATATTTTACCCTGCCCTCATAGCTCATGCCATTAAGCCCTCAGACTAGCCTGGTTTCCCTTCTCTGTAATGTCTTCTTGTAGTGGGGTTATACATGGACACAGAGCAATAAATTGGAAACTGAATTTACCAGACATAAATTGTAAAACAGATCTGTGTAGCAACAAAACAACTATGTTAAGAATGCTGATTAAGGGGTTTAGGAGAAGAACCAACTTGCGTTTGACATTTGAGGTGAATGTGAAGTGAGAGTCTGTCTGTCTGAAGGAAGTGCACTTTGGCTGAGCTCAAGAACACGCACTCTGCTTACTGCTCTGTTTACTGCTGTTGAAAACAATGAGCAAGTTAACAAGAACCAGTTGACAACAAGCCAAGCTCACAGCTTCATGAAGGCATATAAATTAGGCACAGGAGAGACAGCGAGACACGCTCCATGTCCTCCCTGTGATCTTGAAGGTGTGGCCGCCGCACTCCCAGAGGGAAAGGTAGCGGAGCTCTACCTTCACTTCTGTAATGACCAGCGCGACACTATTTTGTATAAAGATAATGTTTAAATGACAATATATATTAGTTTTTACTTACAAGCATTAGAGCTGCAGTTACTCAACCACATTAACTGCCTTTGCGTGTTTCATTATGCTGGCACGAACAAGAACAGCGGGTGCATGGACTCAGGAATTAGATTTTAGTGGCTGCTTTTATGGCACTAAACTGTCCGAGACCGAAAGAAAGTATTAAAAAATAAATAAATAAATAAATACCTCAAGAATGTAATTAAGGAGGTACGGATCCTGTTTCAGTTTATTGCAAATCACATACAGAAACTGGACTTCCTCTTTCTCTGACTGTGATCCAGGAAGAATGCCACACTGTCGAATTAGCTTCTGTTTAAAAAGAAGCAAAAAATAAATCAGAACGATGTATGTCTTTACCACCTCCAGAGACTTTCTCAGCTCTCTGCTTCCACCCTTTTGAAGCGGCACAGGAGACGCTCCACAGAACCTCTGGTTACATTTACTTTTGAAGCAGGAATGGTGCAATAAATTAACGAGAAGGCATTGATTATTGTTTTGCATACCTGTATTGGTCTGTACACATTGATGATATGAAGCATTGGCTGCTGAATCTGTCCCAAGAGCTTTGTGAAGAATATGAGGACTTGCTGGTTCATTCCTGGAGGATACTGGAAACAAAAAACAATAACATTGGGGATCTATTTTTTAGTTCGTTACTTACTACTTGCGAGCTTAATTTAGTAAACAGCACATTTCCAGTATAAAACTAGGGGTGGTACCTGCGCTTTGCCTAATGTACCGAGAGTCTCCAGGAGTTTGTGCTGCAGGAGATACTCCATGCAAGGGCCTGTTTCTTCCACCTCCTGGTGTTGCTCCTCATAAATCAAAATATCCAGCATCTGTTTCAGACGCCATGGGATGTCTGTCTGCTTAGCCGGGGTCGTTTCATCTGAAAGATAATTTCCATTTGAGGTTTACCCTGCTACACTTGCACAGCTTTCCCCCCCACAAGCTGTCCCATGCTCTTCTGTGCTTTATCATGCTTGCCTATACTTTGTCACAGCTTATGTTTTACTGTATTTTTATTAATGTAATAAGGGTTACACAGAAATACACTTAACGTCAATGGCCAATGGTTAGAATGGATAGCTTCTGATGGGAAACAGTTGAGATAAAGAAAAAATAGTAAATACCAGTGAAATAATATACGTCAAAAAGCAATTCCTTTTATTTTTTTACATTCACATTATTTTTATAGATGGTATAATGTTTCACATGAATCTACGTATTATAGAGCATTTATTGGGAATCTGAAAACTCCTCGACAGCATGAAGTGAATTGGCTTAATGCAACATTATGGTTTCACAGACCCTGATTACCACTAATTAGGACTACCTAATGTTACCTTAGTTAAAGTTGTGCTGGGATAATGTGGGTCTATGAAACCATTCCTAAATGTGTGTGAATGATCGGGGTTTGTATTGAGTGGAAGCTCTATACACATGAATGCACATTTTAGAACATATTGAAAAGATAGAATTACACAGCACCCTACTTCAATCTGCTCGACATCTATCAATGAAGAATGGAATAGACAAACTTGAAACAGCAGCAAAGTCTGGCTGGGTGCTTACCAGAGGTTTCTATGTAATAGTTTGTGATTCCTTTCCAGTGCTCCACAAAGGAATCGTGTAAATTAACTGAGGGCTCTCGCTGGGTGCGGGAAAAAAACAAAAACATTGTTAATGTTTTATTAAAAAAATAATAATACCAACGCCACAGATAAGAAATTGATCGTATGGGAAACCCTTGAATACTACCAACATGGTAAAAGAGATTTGTTTTTGGCATGTTAAATCAAGGTGAGACAATGACATTATATAATATGCATAGAGTATTGTCCCTTTATTTGCCAGTGGCATTTTCCACGTAAATACGGTAGATAGACTACGGTATCTGAACTTTAGGGTCACTAATGTCGAGGATCAGTGTCCTGGACCTGTGCAACCTAAAAAAAGATGTAACTTTTTAAATGACAGTTCGGGGGTGTTGCACTATTTTAAAAACAAACACTAAAAAGCCTTTTATTTATTTAGTTCCAGCTTCATATAACTCCAGCAGCGTACCTGACTTAGGAAAAGCTAGCTCAGCCTGTGCTTGTTTGTTAATGAAAAACTACCTGTTGATTCTTGGAACTGAAAAATCGGAGACATTCATCAGCAAATATATGACCGTGTAATACATTAAATACAGAACATCAACTACAGTGCTTACTTTGAATACTGAATTTAAAAAATAAAGAACAGCACTTCTTTTTACGTGTCTTACTGCCAAAAGGCCATGATAAAGCCGGGGACAAAAGTGTATTTTCTTGCGGGCGCAGCGAGCTCTGACTCCCTCTTCTTTACTTACCGTCTCCAGCGCCTGCTGGAACAGAGATGTCAGTTTGCTGAACACCTCCATCGTCGGTCGACGGCGTTTTTAACTGTGCTGAAGTAATATTTTTAAATACATTTATACGGTTCCGACGCCACTATTACCACGTAAACAAACTGCTATTCCCTGTTCTGTCAGCTGGTACAGCTGCTTGTTCGTCGAGGCTGGCTTTGGGTGTGGGAGTGTCCTGTGCAGGCAAGAATTTAGGAATGTTGTCAAACATTACAGTGCCTCTGTCGTGGCTATATGGTGAACTCTAGTCTGAAGTCTCTGTATTTTCAACAACTGTATAATGTGTTGGCTTTTTAACAATGGCTCCCCCGGCTTACCTATTTATAAATGTGTCATTTCACGAGTTACTGGTCTGGCCGTCACAACAAATGTATTTAGTCCTGAAACCGTGCAGACACCTTTTCATTAAAAGTTATGTGGAAACGGATTTTCCCCATTTGTGTGGGGCCTTAATGTTTTTAACGTATTCAGTTTTATCCTCTGTGCTAAACTGTGTGTTGCTAATTGATTTAAACCAGCACCTGCTTTCAAAGACAATACAAAAGCTGAAAAATATTATTTAGAAGGGAGCTCAATAAGGTAACCTTGTCCAAATATGGTGCAATAAGGCAGGAAAGGGAAAATGTGTTTCAGACAGCTGATCCACGTTTTATTTTTTATTTTTTTCAATTAAATTCTAATGGAAATATTTTACAAGTGAGTTCTTGTGAAGATATTCCAAAAACAAAAAGTAGTCTGTGGCTATATATATATATATATATATATATATATATATATATATATATATATATATATATATATATATATATATATATATATATTGCCACAAAACAACAAACAAAAACAAAACAGCAATTGATAATTGTATGTTTAGAAATACTAACAGAAACGTCATTTGGAGTCTCAATGTCTTCAATAGTGAAACAAGTTTCACCCCCAAGTAGAAAAGTTTGTGTGTACACTGATTTTGCACAAATTAAACCTTGCGTAAGTCTGAACAGTGCTAATTATAGTTGGCCATATACTAGGAAGAAAGTAACGCCCGATCATTTCCAAGGTAGGAGAAATAATTTCAGTTAAATGAGAAAAAAAAACAAAACTGCTGAAACATCCAAACTGAATCACTAAATCGTTGACTGCAGTGGTTCAGTAGTACTGTAATGCCTGTTTTTCTTCAGTGCTGATTGAATCATCTACTTATCCTTGCCTTTTTTTAATTGAATAAACATGGACATAAAACAAGTGATTGCTTTTTTTCCCTTGCTAGCACCTGGCTTGCCCTAGGGCCGTATCCAATATCATTTTAGAATGATCCCTGTGTTTTAGCTGTTAAAAGTTTGCTTGGTAAACCAAACCCTGCATTTATTACTTAAACAAAATGACTTTGTTTCGACCTTCTGTTCTGAACTCATTTTTGCTTCCTGACTCAGGCCCCATACTACTTTTAAAATGAAATGGATGTTTTCATTCAATCCTACACTGTAGCTTGTTACCTCCAATAGGTCCCTGTGCCATGACTTCTAACACAAATGCAACCTATTGAAATGGATACCTTTAACTAGGTGCTTTGAAAAAAAAAATCTAATTCCTTGACATTTATTGACAAATATCTGAGAAGCAGAAACAGCTAGATTCCGCTAGTCTTTTATAAAGGAGGTCCCAGTTTGCACATGCAGTTACTGATACCATGTTTATACCAGACACTTTTAAGCCGGCTTAAGCCTTTTTTTTTGTAGTGTAAATGCAGCCATCCTAAAAGTGTCCAGAGGGGGGCTTTGCATCAGTGTTGGTCTGTTGTTTTTTTTTTTTTTTCTCTACTGTGAATGCAGCGGCCCCTGAAACGGCTCACGTTTGCCACATACACTCGTGGGCTACGCCCCCATTATCAACGTCAAACAGGCACAGACAACAGAACAGGAAGTTGGGATTGTTACTCAGACAACAGAACCAAAAAATATCTTTGACAGAACGCTGAGGACTCCAGAAATTGCACTGCAGTTTGAGCAAATCCAGGTTTCACTATTATCTTAGCCACACCACGATCAGTACTTGAAGGTGTACATTTTCAAAGACAAAACTATACATTGTGTGGCAAAGTAGGGTTTGCTTCGTCACTTTCAGTTCCTTTATCACTGTCTTCTAATGAAAAAGAAACACTTCTCACAACAATAGATGAGTTTAACAAGGCGGTACCTGTATATTTATTCATGCAAAAACAAAACAAAAGTCTAATTCCACCAAGGAGCGCTAGGTAAACTTAGAAAAGTCCTTCCATGAAACCAGGTCTGCCCACAGAGGCCTCTCACCCAGAGGCAGACAGACAACCAGTTCAGTCCTGCTTTTATATACTTGATCACAGGCTGGTGCGTCTGATTATTGGCTCAATAGCCAATCAGCCCCAAGGCATTATGGGGGATGTAGTCCTGCTACCCTTTTTAACCCCAAGACTACATTTTCCTTTATCCTCCCCCTACTCTGTCACAATTGTCAAAGAGGACTAACATGGATTTCACTGGTGACGCAGAAGGCTTTGCCCTTGGACAAATGACCCCAGTAAATTTGAACTTTAAAACATGAAAGGTATCACTGGTGCTCTTAGCTTCCATACTGTGGTACAAGGTAGGATTCCACACACTGGATAATGTCTTTGTTGAGTTCTGCTGGTTTAGCTGCATGACTCTGGGGAAGTTCTCAGTTAGCATGTCTTGCCTTCCATGAAGTAACACACTGCTTTACTTCTAAGGTAATTTCACCCCAACAGTGTCTTTGGGGTCAAAGCATCTTACTGGCTGAAAAGTGTGTCAGTTATTAGGGGTGCTGGACAATCTGAAAGCAAGACTTGCAAACTGAGATTTGTTTAACCTAATGTAGTACCAGATATGAATTGAAAATACATGTGTTTCTTTCAAAACTACACGTTTGAGACCCTGTATGGTAAAAGGATGCTGAATGCTGAATGCACGACAGAAATGGATCTGAATAAATGTTTGGTAGCCGTGTGGCCATCAGACAGGGAGACCTTTTGTGACATTACATTTGCACTTTCCTTAGAAAAGAAACATTGAAAGAAACAGTCCTCTTGAAATGGTTAGTGATTTTAATTGAGGTGTAAGTACAGTATTTGTCTTTACTGATACACATTAATAAAAGCAATTACAGGTCACTCTCGTAAGACAGCCATTGCTTCAAAACAGACACAACATTAGGTGAAAATACCAATATAATACAAAGTTAAATGTTTAATTATTATAAAAAAAAGTACAAAAAACGAATGCATGATCCACATGCACAGTAATAATATATTCCTGCAATATATTCTTTCTCTTGCTAGGGCAAGCGGTAGATAGAGGTGAAGATAGAAGGGAGGACTGAACTAAACAGGAGCCTTTGTTTCCCATTCCTGTAAAAACAAAACAAAAATAAACAAGAGAGTTAAAAACAGATCAATCGGAATATTTAGCTTTAACGCCCAGGTGGTCTATTTTAATGATCTAAACTGTGGTGGAGCTAAATACCGCCACTCTTAAACTTTGTATTAATCCAGCTAGGGGTTCATCAGGAGTGATCTATTGATCCACTTACTAACATTACTACATACAATGTCAATCAAGCTTAGAATTGTTAAGGTGGCGTTATTAAGACTGACCACTGTAGATTATTAAAATAAGCCCCTGGCTCTCAAAAAACTGATCTGAGCTCAACCAACGTACAACCTTGTGTTGAGATTATTTTCGAAAGAAAGAGCAGGTTTTGTGTCTTTAAACCACAATATGAAAAAGCGTTACTAAATCAAGTGAAATACAAACCTTTCTTCTGAGAAAGGAAGAGGGGGTTCTTTTCAGTGAGCTTTTTGCAGAGACAGTTCGTCTCAGTAACGGACTCAGAAAGCTTCCCTGAAAAACACAACCAACAATAATACTAACGGTCAGCAATGCTGTTCAAATTAAAGGCAACACTTTTTAATGGATGTGTTATTGAAAATGTTCTGAATTAAAGTAATTAAGGAAATCAGGTTTGCGCCTATATAATTATATCTGAATTGCTGGCATTTGTTTTTATGAAGTGTTATTGATTCAAGGAAGGAACAACACAGGCCAACATTTGGGTTGTAAAATACTCTTCATTAGGGGCAGGAGAATCTGGCATTCTGACAATCAACTCCTTCAGATCCAGATTACAAGATAAAAATATTTCTAAAGAACAATCGCGCGTCTACAATGTAAAAGATTATTTTACAAAACACTGTGCTTGCTAAGACTCTCTCCTATAAACCGCCACCGCTGCAATCCTCCAGATTTGACCAGGAAAAAAAAAGCCTTGATTATTTTCACCACAACATCCCAAAATCTCAAGGGTAAAGAAGATCTGTGTGGTTTTCACTAGCAGGACTGACAGAGTGATTCTACAGTACAGTATTTGAATTGTTTTCTGTGTTCAATACCTCTGACCCTGTCGAGTTGAAAGCCAGCGACTGTCTGAAGGAGGTGTGTTTTACAGCCTTCCCCAGAGACAGAAGGTTCAATTCAGACCCTGCTTTCATCCGCGCTTTGGTTCTGCAGGCTACGTCCAGCTTCTGGACCTTCTCCTCCAGCTTAGGCAAGGCTTTTTTTGTCAGAAAAAAAGAGTTTAATAGATTACATGTTCAGATAAACTTGTTAGTGCTTGCACTAGTGCTGCACCCAGTCCTGGGGTTTAGAACTTCCCTGCTTTAGTTATATTACTGAAATGACCAGGAGTTTGAAAAAACCCTCCTCATCACAGCAGGAATAGGTAACACCTGAGGCAATTGGTTTATAGGACTTATTCAGACAGCTACAGGGAAGAGCATTTTATTTAAGGTACTCTTAGCTCCTGATCATTTATATAATATATTTAAGGTAGTTCCAAAATCCCAGTGCAGGGCTACTGTGAGTTTCAAGCCACGCTTTTAGTATAAATGCTATTCAGGATTTTTTTTAAACATTTACAGCCTTAAAAAGTGAGACAGTTTGAAACAGGACAACTAGAGGGGTGCAGCTGAAATGTCCCATTTCTAACTTTGATTTTGTATAGAGATGTTCCATTTACCACCAGTTGCAAGGGGGGCAGAAATGCCAGTTGCACACCCTTGTGGTCATTTCTAAAACCACACTTCCAAAAATATTTTCAAAGGAAATCCATTAGTTAAATGCACTAATAAACATGACAACCTTATGAAATGTCTTAAAATACATATATTTTAAATAATATGTTACACTGCAGCTTTAAGAGTCTATGAAATTGCTATATTAATTTCCAATGATATAGTGGCTTTTCACTCTATAATATAACACATGCAAAAATGTTTATAAAACAAGCAAAAATCATATCCAACCATAATTCAAATACATGCACTATCAAAAACAGATGTAGAATTTATTTTCCATTATATAACTACCCATATAAAAATACTAATGCTATATCATAGTGATGCCAAAAAGTTTGTGCAAATAATATGTTTTCCAATGGAAACATGAAACACTTTTGGTCTCATTTCAGTATACTATGACAGAGGTTCCCAAACTGGGGGCCGCGAGATGGCTTCAGGGGGCTGTAGCACATACAGAAAATTCTCTCCAAAATGACCCCACCAAAGCAATGCTTCCCAGACCAGGGGATCAGTTAATTGACACGAATGCTGCTGTGAGGTGCTTGGGGGTTATTTTGAATGCAACATTGGCATCCACCAGTTCCCTCGCTAACAGTACAGTACCATTTTACAACAGAGGAGGTGATTGTAAGGAGAACGAAATAGGCAATTATATGAATGCACTTTATAATTATAACATCATATTTTTTAAAATTATAAATCAATAAATACATAAATAAATAAACACAGGATTTATGCCAATGTATGGTTTTTCAGTAGACGCTTGTGATAATATGCTGTATTATATAGGCTCCAACATTCCGCTAAGAATGTTTGGGAGCCCCTGTACTATGATGCTGTATTATACAGGCTCCAACATTCCTCTTAGTTTTGTTTTTAAAACGCTGCAGGGCTTTGGAATGTACTCATTTTGATTATCACACAAAATCACTTTTCATTGAAAGTATAACATAGTTGTTTAGCTCCAGCACATTGCAGTATTAAGATCACCCGTTTGAAATGGATTTTATCTCATTAGATAACATATTCGGGAGCTTTCCAGCTCTGCAGTGTGAATTTTGGCAGAACTTTACCATCTCATGAACAGATTGAACAATAGACTGAAGATACTTACTTTGAGAAGTGTGTTTGGCAAACACTTCATTGTTGCCGTACCAGTTTGAATCTTTGGAATGCAATACAGCTGTTTGGGTATCATTTTTGGAGTTCTGGAACTGAACAAAAATAACATTACTGAGTGCTGAATCCGTCAGTCAACAGTTACCTCAACTATACTAAATGCTGATGGTTGAAATGCATTATACTACACAGCAATGGGCTCTATTCTCAAAATTTTAAGGACTGTTTTTAAGGAACGTTTTTGGTTAATGAGTGCTACGAAAATCTAGAAAAACCTTTCATGAACTTGCGTTTTGATTTAATTAAGCAAAGTGGGGTTTGACAGAAAATCAGTCCTTAACAAAACATTCCTCAAACGAGTTCTTCCAGTTTTGTGAATGGGATCCAATATGTATAACTGTTCAAAAATAAAACAATAGGGCTTGTTCAAAGAATGTTTTAAAGTTCTCATGGGCTTACTTAAAAACAGTTTAGAATGGTTTCATCAGTAGCATTTTTTTAAATTCATAAACATAGACATTCTTTAAAGCTTTGTGAATAGGATCCAGTGTAACAAAAAATGCATTAGTTAATATGAAATACCATGTGCTCTAAGACATCAGTGTTGGAGTATACTGGGTCTGCATGGCTTGCTCTGTGCAGCTGATGAAACGGGTCATCAATGTACATGTTGGGAGCTGGAAATCTGCGCCCCATTAGACCGCTAAAAGAGAAAATACAGTTCAATTTGATAAAAAAAGCAGTCTTTCAAATACATACATATCAGGATTGAAGTAAGATTCCTATTGCATAGCAGTTTCACCCATTCCAGGTTTTACTATAAGCTTGATTAGCCCTAGTGTATGGGTAACAAGCTCAGGTGAGTCTTATAAAACTCATAGAAAAACCAGGAATGGATCAAACTTCTATCTTTCCATCCATGCACACATACACATGCATACATACATTACCTGAATGAATGTGTAGATGTGGAGTGAGCTGGGAGCTCTATGTTGGTTGGTTCGTAGAGCAAACCTGATTCTGACTGGATTAGACTCCCGGCCTGCAGGAGATGAAACCAGCGCTCTTTGTGTTCTGCGGAGCTAGCCTGGCAGAAAAGAGGGAACATATTTACTACCACAGAAGAGAGCGCGTTATAAAACAGGAGTCACAGATGCTGAAGACGTAGGGCCTCTCACCCCCGATGCTATGATATATCAGCACTGTCATAACACAGTGCTGACAGGGGGACTAGCCAAGGTCTTTAAAACATGTCTCACCTCTCCTTGCTGTTGATATTTTTATTTTATAAACTTCATTTTCACTTCGACTCCTGTGAGGCACATTAATCTGGCCACAGCGCCAGTAAATGCTCATATTTTGTGTTACAGGTAACTGGCACTTCTCTGACCCCACATCTGTTCCCTATGGGCAGTAGGTGCATGGGCTCCTATTACTTGTATCACAGTGGGTCAGCAGCACTGGGACAGGATAAAAAACATACTATCGACAGCCAAACATAAATGGACCTTGAGACTGCTGAGAAACTATTTTGCTGGTCACCATTCCCTGTATGGTCCTTTTAAGGATACCACGGACCATGGCTGACAAAAAACAGACCTCCACTTGACAGCAGGCGTTCCCGTTCTGAGAATGGGGCCCACTGTACCTCTAGAACAGCCATGTCGGTGCCGTGCTGCGACACTGTGATCCTGTACCCCTGAGCCGTGTCCGGGCCGGGCCTGACCTCGCAGCCTGACAGGTGGATGCAGTACTGAGGGCTCTCGTCACACACGGCATCCCGGGACATTTGCAGGAGGTCATTCTCAACGTGGCACCACAGGCTCTGCCACTGGCAGTTCATCAGGACGTTGAGAAAACCTGAAAAACGAAATCAAAGAAACAGAGTTGTCAAGGGTTTACAGGTCAAGACGCTGCTGTACGTTATGGTTTTAAACAGGCCGTACAGGTAAATATCCTCTATCATTCTCTAGAGGTGGAACCCTCAGCAACTGGAAAATCTATATAAAATCAAAGAAGGGGACCGAATTTACAGCTGCACACCCCTAGTGGTCGTTACCTAAAAATGTGAATGAAAATGCTGAAATCTATATTGAACACATGACCTTCATCTAGGATAAGCTAGAAGGAGTTCCCCTGCTGTTACACTTCCCTCCCTGTATTACAGCCCCCTGGCCTGCTCATATTCTTACCCTTGTGTGTGATTTCTGTGCTGCTGAAAGCAGTAGGCTGAGCTGAACTCCTTTCATCTTCTGAATATGTGTGCAGAACTCCACTTGCCTGTAAGAGAAGAACATTAGCATACTACCACTGGATCTCACTCCTTGCTATGTCATTTTCAATAATAAATTGTCAATGCAAAAGACTTACAGGCTGCTACGATACTACGAGTAAACTGATGCCACTATAGCATATTCTCTAGTTGAGAGTGTGATCAAACATCAATAACATGTGACTTACCCTGCAAGAATCATGCTTGTCTGATTTTAGTAAACAGGATGAACCATGTGTTTCTTTTTCACTGCAGGAGGAACCGCGGACTTCTTCAATGATCTGATACAAAAACACACCAGCAAGCAAAGTTTAGGCTCCTCCGTCCTCCTTCTGGCTGTGTCCATAAAGCATGCCTGTCTGAAAGCATGCAAGTGATCTGCTGGAAACACATTTTATATTCTGCACTACCGTATCAGCCCAGCAGAGAGCACACTACACATATTATTCCAGTTTTAGGACGCAATTACTTTATACCTTTATACTGTATTAGGAATGCACAGTGAGTGCCAATGTGGCTCAGGTATTCCTTCCAACAATATCCAATAATTAAACCACTTAAAGCATATCCAGGTCTAAGTAAATCGTTTATTATTAGCCATCGCTTCTAGGACCTTTGTCCCTTGCGGTTCAAAAAAGAAAGCATCCCTAAAACTTCAGTTTGAGATCATAGGCATACGCCGCAGGTCTGCTATTACGTATGCCTACAATCCACGGAAGCTGTACACTAATCTTTCTACAGGCGCACAAACGGTCTTTAGCCGCACAGCTGCCCCCTGTGCCTCTCCGTTGTGATGGGACGGTTATACTGTAAACACCTCCAAACCTTCCTCCACTCCTCAGCCTGCTCGTAGCTCTGGAAGCCCATCACCACGGAGTCGGATCCAGACGTGACCTTCAGCTCGTGCTGCATCTTCTTGCTGTGCTTGGACTTGTAGACCACCTGGCAGCCTGGCAGGCTGAGCTCCAGGAGGGGCTGCAGGTCTTTCGCACACTTGTAGCACTGGGGAGCAAGCACACTGTTAGACAGAGCTGATTTGGAAATGTGCACACGAAGTGAGCTAATCTCTACTATTTACACTTCGACACGTATTGACTGTGCCAAGCTCACGAAGAAGAAGCACAGTCTAGAGCAGGGGTCTCCAACCCTGGTTCTGGAGAGCTACAGGGTCTTCTGGTTTTCGTTTCAACCGAGCTCTCAGTTACTTAATTGCACAAGTTATTGGCTTAATTAGCCAAGATTAACAGGTGTTCCAGATATTTAGCCACTGATGATGTAAAGACACCTATAAAACCTGCTGGATTGGGGCTCTCCAGGACCAGGGTTGGAGATCCCTGGTCTAGAGCAATGCAAAAATGAAACGTTTATATCACGTTTCCACCTGGCGCTGGACTGAAAATCAGACTTTCTCGTTTCCATCAGCAGCAAATCGAGATCAGACGGTTTTAAAATGAGGACCTCTTTGTCAGTCCCAGTAAGGATTGCGAGCTGGCAGGACTCAGACTCTCCAATAGACATACAAAAATGGATGTGCAAAAAAAGTTAACGGCTGAAATAATTTCACATTTGCTTTTATTTACCTTTACATCTTGAAATCCTGACGTGAAGCTGGGGGGATGCTTTGCCACCCCCCAACAGGTCAGAATGTATGGATAGTGGCCACATCTGAAGATGCAATGACATTCTATCCCTTTTACTTCGTTTCTAGTCGGGTCTTGCTTCTGCCCACCTCTCCAGTCATGTGACTTGCCCACTGGAATTTGAGGCCCAGAGTTTCTGACTAGTTTGTTTTTTGCTCCACCCATTGACCCACAAGGCTTTCCTATTAATTCTATTAGAAATCAAATACAGCCAGAAAGCACTTACAGGATTATCATGAGGTGAGGTGCCTAATTGATATCAGACAGGTAAAATAATCTTCTAAAATTACAACTGAAGGCAAGCCTGTGCATATTATTACATGTAGTAGTGTAATAGAAGCATTGAGAAAACATTATTATTGAAAAGCAAGAAGACCCATCATTAGAAAAACAAACGGATAACGGGAGAGCTTTAGTCCCGCAGCCTGCAAGGAAAGCAGGTGTTTCTGGGTAGCTAGCTATGTGAGGCTGGAAGCAGGAAACCAGTGTGATTAATCTGTCATAGTGATAAATAGTCGGTTAATTGAACACTCATTGCATCTCTAAAGGCTATATCCTACCATGTGTTGCTATTTTATAACAGTATATTATCTTTTCATATCCTAAAACCAGAGCCAACAGGATTTATTTTACTTTTTTTTTTCCCCTAAAAAATACTGTGCACAAAGTAAGGCTGGTTTCACAGATTAGCGCCGATCTCGGACTACCGTAATGTTACCTTAGATTAGGCAGTCCGCAATTAGCCCTAACACAAATACTGTAAAGCTATAAATATTTCAGACCAAAATATTTGGCAAATCACACCCATAAAACCTATTTTGCTCCAGAAATCTTACCAACCTGTTGCAATATACGAAGCATGTATTGTTAGTGAATTTGATATTCGTGATTTTTTTTTTCATATGCAAAAAACGCATTATAAAAGGCTTGCAAATATTTATGGCTTTACAGTATTACAGACACCTATAATAATATTGTGCTATTGTCTGTCTGACTCGGTCCAATCCCACAGCTCCAGGGTTTAAGCTGCTCACTAACAGAACTTTGCCAGCTTGAGTTGCATTGTTACAGCACTGATGGCTTCAATTACTAGTTTTTCTGCAGATGGAAATAAAAACAGACGGTCTGGTCGAAGAAGTTAAAAGAATTAGGAATAATTCAATTACTGTGGCCGGCCATAAAACAATATAATGTAAAAATAGAAAAAAAAAACCTAAAAAAAGCAGAAATTCAAATATTTGTACTTGGATATAGTTTTGGAATGTTTAGCGGACAAGGGAAAGTGCTATATTATATATAAGTAATTATATATAAAATAATATATAACTTATATATAACTAACCTGATGCTGGGTTCACATGTTTTCTTGAACAGAAGGAATCTGGCATATAATATTTTCGCTATACTGCAGGGGTGCCCAATCCTGGTCCTGGAGGGCCGATGTCCCTCCTGGCTTTTGTTGCAACTGTGCCCTAAATTACTTAATTGGACCAATCAAGCCCTTATTAGAAGCTTAATTGGTCCAATTAATCAATTTAGTGTACAGTTTGAACAAAAACCAGGAGGGCATCGGCCCTCCAGGACCAGGATTGGGCACCCTTGCTATACTGTATATGTCCCTTAAAAGAAGAGAGTTTAGTGTCCAAAGATATTACTTATGTGCTGTTCTCATTTTTGTTTGACTTTTTTTTTATCTAAATAAAATAGGCAATTGAGTTGCATCAAGTTGCATCCAATGATCTTGTTTTTTAAAAAGGGCTGCATATTAGTCTTATTAGTTTGGGACTGCAGATGGTGTCCCTCAATACAAGGATGGCCTTAATGTTAAACGTGGCTTTACACAGACGTCAATAGAAATCTGGACGGTATATAAGTGGCCTTAATTGTGAGGTGGTCTTTGTGCATGCAGGCCAGGGGTGGCCAACTCTGGTCCTGGAGAGCCACAATGGAATGATCAATGCCGAATGACCTGGAAAAAAAAGTTAGTGTTGACCAATTAAGAAAATAATTGGTTTAATTAAGTAGAAAACCAGAAGATTCTGCAGCTCTCCAAGACCAGGACTGGCCACACCTGATACAGGCAGAAGGGTGGGTGTGGCTGTGCAGTGATTTACCAGCAGCAGGTGGTTCCGGACGATGAAAAGCTGCTTGCTCCACTGCCCGAGCCACTTCTTCCTCCAGAGGAAGCCACAGATGCGGGACTCTGGCACGGGCCGCAGGCAGCTCAGAGAGGATGAGCACTGGATGTAATGAGCGCGGTCCTTCACATAGTCCTCCTCCTCCCCGTACGACTCGTAATGACTGCTGTCCGAGTCCACGCACTCTGCGAGAGGCACAAAGAGCAAAGTTCAATTTAGAGCTCAGATTACAATGGATAAATAGGCTCAATACCATAATGCCCGAAGGTTTAAACAGTAGTAGGTTGTTACTAACTGCGTAGTAAATGACATCACATACACGTTAATAGATTTAAATAGAAATATGTACAGTTATCATGGCATCGAAAAGCCTATAAGTATCGCCACTGTTTGTTTTCAAACACATTTTCTCTTGACAAATGTTAGACATGCCGAAACGTTGGGAAGTCATTTCTTTTGAGCAAAAACTTATATACAGTAGAGCAGCGTTTTGGCTAGCACTGTTAAAAACCCTGGCTGAATCGTTTGTCTGCTTGCCAAGATAAGTCAGGGATTTATGTTTTAGAGTATTTTTACAGCACCCTGGATTGCACTAACCGCCCTTCCTAAGAAATAGGTTGATGCCATCGAGGTAGACTCCCCGGTGCTGTAAAATGCTCTAAAATGTCTGGATGTGGCTTATTCGAGGGCACCTAAATGATTCAGTCCCTTGACTGAGCAGGACAGCGCACCTGTAGACTGACTCGCTGGGTTAAAAGGCTCTGCCTCTTCATAGCAGTCATCGTCTTGAGTTTCCGAGGAATAACAGGGGACAGCAGGCACAGCGTTCTGGAGAATACAAAAAGAAAATGTTAGATTTAGAACATAATAATGCAAAAGATATATATGTAAAAACAAACAACAAAAAACGCGCACGGTATTTTAAACAGTTATATTAAACATTTACTCTATTAAGCATATATTATTTTTTAGATTACGATATTGGAATATAAGAAATGTTAAGGTGAAATAAAGAATTTATCTAGTATACTTTTACCTTTTTATTTCACTATGAATTACAAAGACTATTACTACGCATTTTACAATTTTCACAGTTATGAACCAAACTCAGTTTTAGTGCAGACTAACACGGAAAAAAAACCCAAAAAGCAGGTCAAAATATACACCGTTCAAGCACAAAATATTGGGACAGCATATGCATTTACAGGAGCCTTCTATAGACCCACATATATGTAAAGAACTGAAAGCTACTTTTCAGAGCTGTTCAAGAGCCAACATGCATCAACGGAATCCCTTAAGCTTCCACACAACATGGTGATTTACTGGAATGTGGAAAACTACTATTATTTCCAAAGGTCATTTAGCACGCGGTCTAAAATGAGAAAAACATTCGCTTTTGGAATATGGAATATATGACAATGTCTATAGATTCTCTTGAGAATGTTGCTGGAATTTGTAAAAGCTACCTCGAGGAATTCAAAGTTACCACTTTTTTGGCTTCTAAAGACATGTGAATAACAGTTTAGTCTTTCATTTAGGGCTTTTATTTTTCTCTGCTAATGAAAATCCAAATAAAACCGTCTAAAAATAGTGCTTTCTCTCCTACCGCACCGATTGTAAACAAGCGATATGCCCATGGCAAAGATTTCTTACTCCCAAAAGTTTATCTGAAAAAGAAAGAAAACACAACCTTGTCAAAACTCTAAACCCAAACCAGAACACGGACTCCAGCTGAAAACGTTGATATCTTCCATTTCAGTCACATTATTTATTAAAACAGACTACTAGATTATACATATTTTTACACCACATTCTTTAGCCTTCAGCCTCGCCTTTCGAGGTACCCCTGCCAGTAAATGAGCTTGCAGATAAGTGGAGAGGCTGACCGTAGAGAAGCCATGGGCAGGATAGCTGCCCTCCCCCATTAGACAAAGTCAAAAAGCAGGTGGAGGCTGGGGAGGAGGAGGCAAACTCTGCCGCACAGCTGACTGAGTTCATTATCTTTATTATCCTAGTGAATTCCATCAAGAACACTCACTGTAGCCTGTATCCGAAATACTGGAAAACCAAATATTTATTTAGCAGTTTGCAAAATTTTCCTTCAGATTTCTAGAATACGTTTATATGTATGGCAGGGCTGCCTCGTGTTAACAGTTCTGTCTTCGGTGTCACAGCATCCTTAAAATGAGAAGAGGTAGCCTTACCTGATATAGACAAGTTTACTTTTTAAAAGCGTAGCATAGCTTAGGAAAGCATAGTGAAATACAAAAAAGGAAAAAATATACCAGTTCCTTATTTCACCTCAGCATCGATGATTGAGTTAAAGAGTTTTTGATTTCACATTATATACAACAGGCACGCATTGTAAAACACTGCTGCTTAAATGCTAAATGCATAGTATGCTAAATGCATAGTATTGCCTTGGAAAAGGCTTGCGAAACTGAAATCTCTATTCCTCCTGAATCCCCCACCCTCTCTCCCTCCTCATCCACCAAGAACCTCGGTGTCACCCTCAACCTCTCAGTCTCCTACTCTATTAAAACTTGTGGACTTAAAATATGAGATGTTTACTATTATATTCTCCAACAATTAGCCAAACTTACCTTTTAATAAAACTACTACATTTTAAAGACGATTGTTTTGAACTACAAGACTAGAACGCACTGTCAAACATTTAGTATTTAAAGATAGGAAATTTCTTCAGAAGAACTTAGCTGACATTCTCAATAAATAAGACATTATTTGGCGAGAGTTATCTTGCTGTCTTTGAGAAGCTTGACGTGCTGAAAGAACAATTAAATTGCCGGGCCCACCTTTGTTTAAATGCTAGCCAATTATTTGAGAATATGGTAATAACCTAGTCATGAGGGTTTGGGAGAACACACCCTGTAATACAGTGGACCTATCATAGGTGACATTTGGACAACAATGGTTGTTTATTGGATGTTAATGATTACTTGTGTGATTGGCTGTATTGAACTACCTTCCCATTTTCTCCTACAGATTTAAACCTGTGATTCTAATGAAACTTGCGCTTTATCCTAAAAAATTATCCTGAAAAACTCTCTCGCCTAACTTTTTGAACGCTGCTTACTGGAGAAGGTGCTGTTTTGACTAAACCCTAAAGACTGCTTTAGCTAAGAGATGGCGCTAGTAGAATACTTTCCTCCTTCAAGAGTCTATGTTAATTGTACATTAACCCTATAAGCACTGGAACAGGATCACCTAGCTTCGGAAGGACAAAGGACATTGAATCCCTCTCCTTCATATTTATTTCTACAAAATCTAGATAGATTGAGAAACAACGTTCATCGCTTGATTGTTGTTGTATCCGAGACTCCTTCGTAAACTTTTCCGGTAATTATGCAGTGCATAAAAATAGGAAATTCATTTTGTTTAAGGGTTTCTGCTGAAATGTGTTATTAATACATGTTTGAATATACTTTGAACGCCAGTTCGGACAATGCTCATATACATTTGTTAGTGATTATGTGTCTTTGGTTTACTTTTCAAGATGTGTCTGTATATTTTTGTCTGACACTTAAAGCGCTGATATTAGTATCTTTGAACCTAAAGGATATATTAAATATATTATTAAGTGAAACTTTAATCTTTGCATTTTAATGACATTTATTTACCTTGCATTGGGACCCTTCGACTTGCATTAAGATATAATAATGAATTGAAATACTTAACTGGCTTTCATTTCCCCCTAGGCATTTCAAATGAAATCTTACCAGATTTCAGGTAAGATTAAAATATACCTGGCAACTTACATTCACCCGTGTTGCAGGGGGGCAGGTTTAAGGGTTACACTCTGGTATACCAATGTGTACAAGCATGGCGGTAAACATCACGGTCCTAAGCACATTGTCTCAGTTTAAAATGTAAATTGAGAAATACCATGTAAAATAAAGCATATCTCACTTCTTAATTTCACTTTAAACTGTAACAAACAGTCTTTTGTGAAATCTTATAAAACTTTAAACTGCATACAGTATAAACACTTTTTTATATGCAAACCCTTAACTTTAAAAGTTTCTTAACCGTTTCAGTGAATTTTTTTGTCGAGGGAAGAAGGAACTCCTTTATTGAGTATACCTGAGAACAGGACAACATTTTATTTATTTTTTTTACATATATTTATCCACTCCCTCAGACTGGGACCTAGGAGTCCTGTGATCTTCCAACATGACTTCCGACAGTATATAATGTATATACAGTATACAGCACTATGACCTTGAGGTCTCTCCAGGACTGAAAGGGTTAAAGGGAGAAAGCATGCTTGGCAGCTCTATAGAAACTTTTTAAAAAGTACAGAAAAAGATACGCGAAGTGAATGACAACAAGAATAGATATTTTAGTTGCTCATGAAGAAAAAATGAGTGGTGCATATTTGGTTTTTTTCTCACACATTTTGTGCACATCTCTATAAACAGTGCTGTTGGTTTCTGCCACCATCCTGCCCAACCCAGCAGCAATTACCAGCCGTGTCCCAGTCCAGTGAGATTATCTCCGCGCTCCCGTGGAACAGTGCTTGATTGTGTCTTTGATAGTTTCCCCAGTGTGTGGGTGTTCTGCCTCTAACACGTTATCATGGAGACATAAATAATTAGAGTATGAAAAGTGACTTCCTCTCCGCAGGCCAGTCTCAGAGAATCACAGCGTGCTGACGGAGTGCTCATGACCTCTCATATAAACACTGCATTCCCTTTCTCAAACATAATGCCTCTCTGAAACGCTTCTCCCCTTGATAGCTGGGGTAATATGTGACTGTGGGATGCTTTGGCATTGTCTTCAGTACCTTATCAACTACACGTCAGCATCTTAACACAGACAGATTTCTGTTTTTTTTTCTGTCTCCTAGGGATTGTCTACACATGCAGACAATCCCTTCAACTCAAACTGCTGGTGAAATCTGTATAAGCTTTCGGACAAAAAGTTGAATGTCGAACAAGGAGATTTTACTGTTGCTATCGGTGTTCCCTGGAAATAGCACACATTAACCGAATGACTGTGCTGTAGCTCCTTTTTCAGCTTAGGCCTGACAGAAATAAATGCTGCCTTAGCTGTATTTTCGAATGGTTATGGTAATAATTATGATTTTCATTCACATTGAGCCTCAGCAACAGGCGCAGTAAGTGTTCTTTCTTAATTTCCCGGATGCTGCTTTCACTGTCCTTCACCATACCTCAATAAACTTTAAAAGGGGACTTTACTGTACGATATTGAAAAGAGGCACTTATTTGAATGTACTGGTAATTAACACTTGGGTCACTGCCTATACCTTGTTAAGTATGCATGCTAAACTATAATGAAAAGTCTTGGCAGGGAATCTTTTCGTACCCTATGGAGTGCAGAAAAAAGATTTAACATTCCTAAAATCAAATAAAAAAAACATTAGACTGAAGGCAATAAACTATTTTTGGTGGATAATACAGTTGGATAATCTGCTAGGGCATGTTCTAAATTCTAGTATTTTCTGTGTATCGTTCTGTTCTCAAGTTGACTGCGTGCACTCTGACCCAGTGCTTGTGTACTCATCCTCCTCGCTGAGGGCTCTGGGTACACCTCCCTAAACCACAGCTCACTCCTTTCATTACCGCAGCCGCGCAACTTTGTATTGCATATGCTGTTTGAACAACTGTCGACCACTCAGCATTTATATCCTTTTACAGACGCCTTCTAATTATGGTGCACCGCAAGGTTTGATTGGGTTTCAGCCATTCCCAAGAACAAACCCGCTGGTCTCTCGTTCTCAGAATTTATTAAACACTGAAGACAAAGTAGCTTCAAATGTCCCTCTTCAGATGTCTGCAATCATACTGTGTGGTTCTTCCTGCAGTTACTCAAATACTGCGTCTAAGATCAAGCCTACATGTTTACTGCCTGACAGGCATGTAGCTGAGGAGCAGATCCTGAACTCATTGTCAAAGCACCTTCAAACAAAACCGAATTTTAGTAACTGCAATAACTCTGAATGATTGCAAACATCACAAAAAGGTCCTAACTCTTTTACCAAGCCCCAGTGTGTCTGAACTTGGACACATAAGAGTGCTTGCCTGTTTGTTAATGTTAATAAAGGGTTTAATATGCAATTTGAATATGAATGCATCACAAATTCTCACGTTAGTTTACATGCAAAAGCATTTAACTAACTGAGTGCACCACCAAACAATGCTAAAGAATGGAAACAGACTAGCTAGAGCTGTGAAAGAACAGTAAGATCTATGTAAAGCACTGAGCCATTCTTGGGTGGAATAACCCTAGAAATGAACCTAGTAAGAATACGTACTCAAAGTCAACGGCATCCATCAATGTCTTTGCCATGATTTGAACACAGTTGCTAGTTATCAAAAGATAACCACTGCTGATTCCAACTCACCACTCTCAGGAGCCACTCAGCTGATGAAGAAGAGGGTTCTGAATGTTCACTGTCTAACGTGCTCAGAAGATGGCTTCCTGTATGAGAAAATATACATTAGTAATAAGCCGATTTTCATCGGAAAAGCAATTAAAAAAAAAAAAAACTTTCCACTTGGTGGATGCATTTTTAATGAGCAGCAGTGTGGAGTAGTGGTTAGGGCTCTGGACTCTTGACTGGAGGGTTGTGGGTTCAATCCCCAGTGGGGGACACTGCTGTTGTACCCTTGAGCAAGGTACTTTACCTAGATTGCTCCAGTAAAAACCCAACTGTATAAATGGGTAATTGTATGTTAAAAATAATGTGATATCTGTATAATGTGAAATAATGTATAATGTGATATCTTGTAACAATTGTAAGTTGCCCTGGATAAGGGCGTCTGCTAAGAAATAAATAATAATAATAATAATGAATTGGTTTTAGTGCACGCCAAGGCTGTCTGTTTTAGACACTGCAGAACTGATGCAGGTTACCTTCACCAGCTAGACAGTCGCTGCTTTTCCAGCCATCCCTTGATATTTACCCAGAGAACTGGGAAAGATTTTCACACGAAAAGGAGACGAAGGTTTCAGCTACTGCCTTCATCAGTGGAATCATTTCAAATAGGTATAAATGCCCATAAATGAGCTAGAGGCTGACTGTAGCGAAGCCAAGGGCAGGGGGGCAAGATAGCTGCCCTCCCTCGTTTGACGAAGCCAAAAAGCAAGTGGAGGCTGGGGAGGAGGAGGCGAACTCTGACGCGCAGCAGGGACATTATAGATTAAGGTAAAATATAAATCCTAGGGACTCCCGAGTGGCGTATCCAGTAAAAGCACTTGCGTAGAGTGCAGGATGCGCTCTATAGTCTGGACGTCACCATGTTCGAGTCCAGGCTATTCCTTTGCCGACCGAGGACGGGAGCTCTCAGGGGGCGGCACTCAATTGGTCTGGCCAGGCGCCTGTAAGCTGCCCAGAGCTGCGTTGTCCTCCAACGCTGTAGCTCTGGGTGGCTGCATGGTGAGTCCGCAGTGTGTAAAAAAGCAGGCGGCTAGCGGCACACGCTTCGGAGGAGAGCGTGTGTTCGTCTTCGCCCTCCCAAGTCAGCGCAGGGGTGGTAGCGGTGAGCTGAGCTAAAAAGAATAATTGGACAGTACTAAATTTATCTAAGTGATAAAGTGAGTTCCCTGGCAGAACCACCGCTTTGTGTAATTGACACACTCATTTTTTACACCAATAGGTCAAAAACCGACCCTATGCTGTATTACAGTCTGATCTTACTTTATCAGTTCTTGGAACTGTGAATTCTAGAGGGAAAATGTGAATGGAAACAATTGTCTTACCGCTGTCTGGCACCTGAGATTCGCTGAGGTCACTGTTTGTAGCACCAGAGGGGCAGTTCATTATCATGTACTCTGCATCTTCTGCTGCAATAGAAGACAGACCCAGCACAGCATGGGTTTAAGGCTGTGTTTCCATTAGCACCATGAATCCAGGCTGTAAAAGCACGTTTCATTCCAAAAACAAACCGAGACTGCCAAACATCAAATAAATAAATAAATAAACAAGTAAAAGACCAGGGCTGCATTTTCATTTTTAACCCCTGAAGGTACAAAAGGAAATGAGCGCTTGTTCAAACGGTTTCTTCTTAAGATACATTTGAGAGCGACTCAAGTATTACAAGGAGGAGACTGACAATTTGGATCCAGCCTGTCAGTACATTTTAAATCCTGTTTTGTGCACCTCATTGCAAAAATAAGAAAGTTAGCATCATTTTATTTGTGGGACACACGTGTCAATTGTACCTTAAAGGGTCAAATAAGAAAACCATCAGATTCTTTCACAGGCGACTCATTTACTGATTAATACTGCCTAATTGTTTTCTTTACAACACACTATTTGTGTGTGTGTGTGTGTGGTTGTATGTGTGTGTGTATTCGTGTGTGTGTGTGTGTGTGTGTGTGTGTGTGTGTGTGTGTGTGTGTGTGTGAATTGCAATATGCTAAATACATTAAGATTCTTTTTCTATACTGGTGTAGTGATTCAGCCAGAGCTGCACAGTAATTCAAGCAGGACCCGTGTCCAGCGATTAAAGTAATTCACCATCGAGAAATGATTGATCATTCTCCTGCTCCCCCAGACGTGAGGAAACCTGGCTTCAGTCTGTCTTTTATAAGCATTGAGGGACCTGCTATCTGCTGCATCTTTTTGCTTCTGGAACTGCTGCAGAAGAGCGGGCTTTGAAGCTACTAGGAATTCAGATTTTCTTCTGCCCTTCAATCTCTAGATTTTTTTATTTCTTTAGATAAAATTAACAGTGTTATTAATTTGCTCCGGCAACTGAATGATTTGAGGAATTTATGGACGCCACTGTCCGCCCCCAACAAACAGATTCCTGTAGCAAAGCAGACAGACAAATATGTATTTGATATACTGTATATTCAACATATACTGCCTGGCCACTTTATTGGGACCTGTCTACCCAATTGGATTTGGCATCGCCCTGGTGTTGGGCATGTTCTCCTGATATACCCTGGCTCCCTTGAAGGACAAATGAAGGCTGTAGTTTATTTAAGCAAAGTTGTGAATCCAGTCCACCCAAAAATGCTGCACTTGCACACTGGTGGTAAAGGCTACGTACACTTGAGCATGTTTGGGATGAACTTGGGATGATCATCACAATCCTCTGCCTACTGCTCTACTCCACATTTGTGAAATATTAGACTGAATGGATTAACATCCCTAAAGACACCTTCCAGCACCTTGTGGAGTCTATACCATGTTGTGTTAAGGCTTTGATCGGGGCAAACACGATGGTCCAACCCATAACTAGGTACAGTTCCTAATAAAGTGGCTACGCAGTGTATACTGCAAACAAATAAGGCAAAGCTCACTGCTTGTGCTAAAGCAACAGAATTCATGATATAAAAAGGAACAATGAAAAAAAAAGAATAATGAATGAATCTTCCAGAGTAAAATATGAAAAATTGTCAATATCTTATACAATTTAATGAAGAAACGCTCTTGACACTTACTAGGCTGGTCCTGCAGTTTGGAAAGCAGGTCTGAGATGGACTTCTTTTTGGCTTGAGCGATGTAGCTCAGATTCTCACGGTCCAACACCAACAGAAAGGACTGCAGGTCAGAGATGAGCCGGTTTAATTCCACTGGAAACAAGAAAGAAGTCTGTGGCACTAGTGTAAGAGACAATCTGTGATCCCCAACAAACACTGTTAATCACAACACTGCAACAGTGTACGGCTTCTAGAATGACAAGGTGGCAGATAAGGGCCGGTTTCACATCTAGAATGACAAGGTGGCAGATAGGGACCGGTTTCACTTCTAGAATGACAAGGTGGCAGATAGGGGCTGGTTTCACTTCTAGAATGACAAGGTGGCAGATAGGGGCTGGTTTCACTTGTAGAATGACAAGGTGGCAGATAGGGTCCAGTTTCAAAATCCAGTTCAGTTATATAGAAGAAAATTCATTGAAAGGATCATTTTAAAAATAATGTAATTATTTAGATTTAAAAAATGATTTAGCCGAGCTGATTTCAACAAAACTATAATGTTCTGTCTGTAAATATTTTGTAAAACAGACAGAAAGAAGATATCTTGCTAGCTGGCAGCCTGCTAAATGCTAGAATCTTGTTTTGCGAAACTTACCCCAGATTTTAAGGAGTTTTTAGTTGGTGTCCCTGCACCTTAAACAACACACTCATGGGATATTAGACTTTATTAATTGGGGTTCCACACAAAATCTCATTGTATAAGACTGTGAACCAAAACTAATTTCAATACTACATTAAAAAAGACTTCTAGTCCAAATGTGTGTCTTTGACTTTTATATTATTCTTTTAGTATGACTACATCTATCACCACTGAGCATTTTGTAGCTAAAGATGAATCTTTTCAGAATGTAAACAAGGCCTGTCTTCTGCTGAATTTGAGGAGATAGAGAATGAAAAGTGATAAAAAGATATTTGAAACAGGAAAAGGATTTGCACTAACAAGCACAAACGATAACAATCTGCATGTAAATGGTTAAACCCCTGTCAACACACACAGCACAATCCCACTTATGTTATTACAGTAAACAGCGATCAGCAGAGGGTTAAGTGGGAGAGTGTGTATCAGAGAAGCATTGTGTTGCTGCCCCTGTATATATTATTTTGTTAAATAATCCATTCTGCCCCGGCACGGCTACAGAGACATTGTACTAAAACAAGTGACTTCTTATCACGTTCAATGGCCTTTAATTTCTCTATGAAAAGAACGCCCAAGTCTCAGAGAATCACTCTGAATGAAGCCCTCAGACCACTAACACCAGAGTATCCTGCACACTACTCAATTGTTTTAGCATAATTCAGGCAGTTCTGCAGCAAAACAGCTGAAGCTGCTCCAGTGACTCACTTCAAGTTACAGGCATTCCCGCATCAACCCAAAACAGCCTAATATGGAGACTCAAAACCACAAACAAGAGGGGGACTGGAACATTCTCAAAGGAGTTCTTGTACTCCGAATTCTTCTTCACATAGGGCCGATATTTTGGGCTGCTGGTGGGCTTAGCCTATCCTCACTGGCAAAACACATCATATTCAGGGTGACCATGCAGCAGACTAGACAGATGTGTTAATCCAGATTGCAACCTTAGATCCATCTGTCCTCTTTACTTCTGTACTTAGTGGAAATGCACATTTGAACATGCACTGAGATGATGAAATATATCCAAATATATTCAACATATTGATGTTATTATCCAAGTTGCCTTATGGTTAGCTCTGGTTGCTCACCCCTGTATTAAAGTGTACCATACGATGTATAAACAGGGGCTGAAGGACACATTTGGCGTGTTTATCAAGGTCTTCCATTGCAATTAGCTCACTTTTAGGAAACAGAGAATTGGGCTGGTTATGTTAATTCAAGAATGCTTTTGACCTTTTTGTTCCTACTTTTGAAAAATTGAAATTCTTATTTTTCTTTCATATGAAATTATGCACCCTGAAATTTGGAGAAAAACTCAGTAGTGTCACTTGAATAATCTGTTTTTTTCTAAGGTAGGTTTAAGGGGTGTACTAGTAATGATCTCTATAGTGTAAATATAGCATACTGCTGCAAGACAATAATGTACACAATTATGAATGGCCAAAAACAGTATGGCCTAGAATGCATTTAAGTAGAGACACTTAAAAAACAAATAATATGAATGATTTATGAATGAAAATCTCATTATTAATTTTAATTATCACAGAACTATTAAAGCAAAAGAACATCAGTTTTTTTTTTTAAATAATCTATCTAATCTAGTTAGATGCCAGGTAATCCAACTTGAATCTTGTACTGATTTTTAAAAAAACACGCTTGGAATAAAATATGAACTATCATCTCGTTTTCTAATATTCAGAAATCTGACCTTCCGCATGGCTGTGTTTATGCACCCAACTGTGTTGTCGTGTCTTGCAAAACAACTCACAGAGAATTCATTCAGTGCAGTCCAAGGCACGTGCTGTGTGCAACCTTTCTTTTCTTTCAAAACAAAATGAAAAAAAAATAATTCAGTAATTAACAAAGCTATGATTTAAGAAGGACATTTTTCACATTTTGGAAATGTTTGTAAAGCCCACTCAGTTTTCTCTAAACACAGGGAAGAGGCTAAAGTTTTTTGTTCTTTCCACCATAACCCTCGTTCTGCATCAGTGGTGGAACTCTTGTCGACAATGAATTCCATAACATTGCTATAAGGAATCTGTTCAGCTTGACCGCTACCATGTAAATAATACCGACATACCATATTCTCTATGCTTTCCACACTCCGCTACCATCATATACAGTCAAACCCGCTTAATATCACTTCAAAGCGACTGACAGCATAAATGATGACAATAAGCGAAGTTGACATTATCAGGAGTTTGTCAAGAACCTAACAAACTAAACGACCGCGTACACATTTAAACCAAGAACATTTCTCTTCTAAGTCCTCGTACTTGCTTGTACGCATTCTTTTGGTAGTAGAAGCCACTTGAGAGTTGTGATCATAGGCACTCAGGATTGCATTCCTGTTTTAATAACCTTGAGTGTCAACCAAAGTGATATATTATAAGGAACTTGTCTCCATTGACTCCCATTATATCAGCTGGGTGATAATAAGTGTGGTGCGATATTAAGCGGGGTGGACTGTCTATTTTCTATTGGTTTTGAAGCCATCAGCTCACCATATCATATTAAAGGCTGCAGTCACTAATTCCAGCCCAAGTAGACCAACAGAAGTTGCTCAACCTCAGGCTCACGTCAGCTTTAAAGGAACATGAACGTTATTGTCAAGCCCATCTCCTGCAACGAGGTTCCCAAAATGGGCGAACTTAAGACACAGGACTGCCTCTGGAACCCTTTTCCCCGTCACATGTGGTTGATCATCAATCACAGATAGAAGAGACACCTCCCCAGGGCCCAGCTGGAATCACCCTGAAGTATCAACCTATTGTTTTGTTCAACTTAACCTGTATAGAGCAGGCCCTTTAAACATGTCTGTGTCACTTACCTGCCCTGTCAGTTAAGCAGCATGCCAGTTAAACAGTGCAGACTGCATGCTGATAATAAGCTTGTTAGGTTCATGCATGGTCTGTTGTATCATTGTAGCTTCCTTTCTGTTTAAAAGCTGCATTTTGATATGTCACTCGTCGTTCTTTTTAAGCATGATCTAGTGCCAAGTCTGCTTTGAATCCCACGTTAACACCTTTGAAAGAGGACGTCACCTTCCGGGAGTTTGAAACTAAAGAACTAAGCAAACCACCCAATTATGCCGGGGCAAGTGTCTCTCGACATCTTAATGAGCTGGGAATGCTCCTTCTCACCACTTGAGAGATTTCGACACAACGTCCTGGACAGGGCATGTGACTCGGGCACCCTGCTTTCAAGTGTTTACAACACAAAGCAAACAGCGCTTACAGGGACATGTCTCATAATGTAATGTATTAGGTGAAAAGGCACATGAAATTGGCAAGATCTTATATAAGGTAATATGTACAGCTATGGCCATAAGTTTTGCATCACCTAGAATTTTAGGATTGCGACATCATTTAAAAACAAAAATAACTATATGAACATAATTTTGATATTTTATTTAACATCATGTAATCAAAGAAACTACAAAATGATATCGCAAGTCATAATAGCAGTACTGTTTTTTCATGTTAGATTTTGAAATGCCACATTTTTTCCATTTCTGCAACATAATTAAAAACATTTTATCAGTGCAGTAACAGTCAAGCGAGATCTGCTGAAGACATTGCCATTCACAGAGGACCCTGGTGCAAAGCAACACAGAAATAATCGCCAACATTGAGTTTATGCTTCTCTTTTGGGACAGTTATCCTGGGTTTCTGTGTGTTGGGAGCGCCCACCCACAAGCTTTATAATGGCATGGAAATGCCACAGTTCCATCTGCACTATGAAACCAGTCTGTAAAACTCAATCTCCTCTCATTCCCAGTATCAAACTGGGGCTGCAATCGGTTCCATCTGCAGCCTGCCATCTTCAATCCAATCTGCAACTGACTGTATCACGTTTTTGTGTGATGCCACTTCTAAATGAATTCCCCAGCCTCCAATATAACAGAATCCACAGCCTTCATGTTCAGCCTACATGTCTTTTTTCTACAATCAAACCCTTAGCACTGGACACTTATTAAGTTTGTTGGAGAGAGCGAGTTCTGCCAGCCTGCAATCCTAACTGGGGCTGAGGGAGTTCCAATTGAAATGGATTTGATCTCGGTCTGCTGCTGATGGAAACGAATGAGCTACAATGATTCCAGCTCTTGATTGAATGGTACCATAGTTAGATTTTCTTATTATGATCTCAACCAATACACACTGATAAGCCATTCAGGAACCATGCTACCAGATCAGTACAGCTGACTACCCAATCAGGACCACACTGCAGTATTTATTCCAATCCCACAGTGTTGCCATTGCTGGTAATGCTAATGGGTCTGCCAGAGTAATACAACAGAAACCCAATAGTACACCAATAGTAAAGGATGCTTCTTGTTCTACGCCACACTTTCTGACAGCGCCTTGATGCTTAGACACCTCCCTAATGCTTTGCAATCTCGCATGTTTACTCCACTTGACTGATTTTACAATAACAAACCCTAAACGGTTTTGTATAACAGATCTCAGACACTGTAAGGATTCCTCTGTTTTAATGAAGTTCTTTGGAAGAGCAATGAGGGAGCTGGGAAGGATCACTCCCCCACTCACTGTGTTCAAGGCAGACACTGATTCACTACCACCTGGTGCAAGCTGGCTACAGACATGTACCGTCTGACTTCCAACACCGTGACCGTTAACAAAGACAAAATCCACCGCCACGTCTGTAAACACAAAGAACAAACACTGGGACCTGCTCCGGTTAGACTGTATGTCAAACTACTGTATTGATGTACGTAAAGGGTGACATGAAGACTGCCAGCCTCCTCTTCAATATCCACGCTATAGAGCAGCCCTCGCCTCCGCGTTGGTGCACTTTAGAGTCCCCTGAGCTTTCTTTACCGGACACAGTTTAATAATCGTGTAAAATGATCACGAACAATGATGTCATATCGTTTTCAAATCGGCTACGTTTTCTGAAGCTGCAGCACAGCGGCAGTTTTCTGAAAAGATACCAATCATCTGAGACTTCCATTAGTTTTACATAAACAGTTCTGCGGACTCAGTCTCTCTCTGGGGATTTGGAGGGGGGGGGGAGGGGGGGTGTATTTCCGATTACTGCTCTGAAGCTATTACATACATTCCTTTACAATGATACAGCTGCAAACTCGACTCCACTCCGTAAGACAGAGCTGGCTGCAACAGAAGCTTCTAAGCATGAGGTTGAACGCCGTGGCAGAATCGCATAGCTTATAATATCTGCTAAATAAATATCTAACAGCATCTGTGGTCAGAAAAAGAAAAAGAAATCCTGTAAGATAACGTCTGCCCAGTACCCGATGTCAGTCTCTTCCAGGAATCTCGAATGATCTGTTGTTAGCACAAAAACATTACGCTGCAGTGTTTATGTAGTTTAACACAACAGTGAGGATGAAACGCAGTGTGTTACTCAGCAGCTTGCTAAATACTATGCACTACCCGTATGTGTGTTCAAAATACGGTATAATGCAGTGTGCTTTAAAAGAAAAGGCTAATTTGTATGTCCTTTGTCCAAATCAAGTCTCAAACATTGCTAGTTTTATCGTACGGTGTTTTTCCTTATTCTCCTTAGGTTATATAACATCTTAAAGTAACTCTCGAGATGATGAGTCGTGTCTCATTACCACCAATTTATTTAATAATAATAATAATAATAATAATAATAATAATAATAATAATAATAATAATAATAATAATGTTGTTACGATATTAACCGTACCGCTCATTGTAGTCCCTCTCCATCATGCTTTAAAAAATCAAGCTGGCCAAAAACTTTATTTATGCAAAGGATGGCGACAAAATGCAAGCACGCAAAGACGAAAAGCTGCAGAATCATTCTTTCTGACAACAAAAACACAACAAAATAAAAGCTGAACACTCTGTGTCACTCTTTGTCAATTACAGATACTTTCTTAGACCTTGTAACTCTTTTCCGTTGGGTATTTATTAGCAAAACGTTCTCCTTTCCAAAAAAAGTAGCGAAAGTTTACCTTTTTGTTGGTCCATTGTTGATACGATTCGAGAATATGCAACAACACCGTGTCTCTTCCAGATGTCACATACTAGTACACTCTTGCGTATACTCTGCGCTCCTTGTGGCTGTCAGGTCTGCTTAGCGTCTGAATGAATTGCAGTCAAGCAGACTAGCTACAGACAGCAACGCGAACAGAACTCCCCCTCGCCTGTCTTCAGAATGGTTACAGCACTGTGCGCACAGACCCCTGAACCAACATATTTCAGGAGGGACATTTTGGGTAAAAAAAAAAACAAAAAAAAAAATCCTAAAGTCTCCAGCATAGTGCCATCTAAAGGAAAGCAAGCCGCTTACAAATTCTGTGATGCGGGTATTGCAGTATATAAAATAGCACCACCGTTACGTGGGCAGCTATGTAAAATACTACTACAACTACTACTACTACTACTAATAATAATAATAATAATAATAATAATAATAATTACCCTACTACCATCTGTCCAGAAACTACCATTTGTTTAATTACATTTCTGTTTTGTAAAATGTGTATAATTATTTCCCTAATTGGATTGCTTTAAGATACAATATTGAAAATTACAAAACATTTTTTTTACTAACTGCATTTAGTGCAATTTATTCCACAATTCACGATTTAAAATAAATGATCTGTAATAACAGTTGTTGCCTATAATAAGGTAATTCTCCTATATCAGTTACCATGTGCAATTACTGGACATAGAAATGGAAACACCTGCCCTATGTAGCAAAAACGTAGGTGTTGTCATTTATTGTAATGCAAATGTGTGCATTTCAGGGATGGAAATAAGACTCTCGTTGCATCCATTTCTGGTTTTACTACAAGTTTAATAAGACACAGTGAGCTTGTTACCTATACACTGTGGCTAATCAAGCGTGTAGTAAAACCTGGAATGGGTGAAACTGCTGTGCAATAGGAGTTTTATTAACATCCCTTTATCTGTTGCAAGTTTCAGGCTCATGGGATGAAAATATAAATTGAACAGACTTTGTAAGAGGGGAGATGGTAGATGCGTGCTTGACAGATATGGTAGATGCTTGTTTGACAGGTATGGTAGATGCTTGTTTGACAGGTATGGTAGATGTGTGCTTGACAGGTGTCCCAGAAGTCCTTTACTGAAGATTCACACACCCACTTTCCCTAAAGGTGATCATCAAAGAATGGTGACCTTCCACCCAATTGACAGTGTTATGGCAGGTGTTTCTAATTATTTGTCCATTCCTGTACCTGTAATGGGCCCTACTCCTATTAAAGAAGAGCATATTTAATGTTAGCAGTACATATCACATATGTAATGTTATATGAACCATCTTCTGCATTATGTAAACTTCTCCAATAGACTAACGTGGTGTTTAACTCCAAAAGTAAGACCCAAGCATTAGCGTCCCCTTGCATTGCATGCTGTCTGATGTGCCAAAGTGAAGGTAATGAATCTTTTGAAAAAATAAATCGGATAAGGGTGCTGAAAGCAAGGACACATCCATTGCTTTTTTATTGCTGACATTTCTCATAACTTCTAAAGATTTAAGAGTGATAAAGGTATTTAAATATATCACTGCTTTCTAACTTCAACCCTGTTAGGGAAAACAGTCAGGCATTGAGCAATAGATTTTTAACAGATCCTCATTAAAAACACACACACACACACACACACACACACACACACACACAAAGAGCGGAGAAAAACATGAAGGATCCACAATCTTCGAGAACGATGATCATTTTTAACAGGAATAATAAATCAATGTCATTTTTTTTTTTTTTGTAAATGGTTGGACTCACTGATAGAAAAAAAAGAATACAAAAATATACACAGCTGTGTTCAGTATGCACACAGATATACAGTCTACTTACGACAGCATAACACACAGAAACGTGTTGGTTTGTGTGTGTCATAATCTTTATTTGGGAATATACTAAACCAGTATCATGCAGTAGCAACCCAACCAATTCATTTTCTAATAGCATTCTAAAACTACAGTAGCTCCCCTCCAGAAAACCACTCTCACCTTTCAAATCGCTAAACACTTCTACAGGTCTTCAATCTCACTCCACACATTTCAGAAATAAGCTGTTGAAATTATTTGTCATTGTAGAAAAAACAGATACAAGCTTGCTATTGCAGAGATGTTTTGGCTGGCATGCACTGCAGTGTAATGCACGGAGTACAGCTAGTGTGCCTTACAACAGCAGCGTCAGACAAAATCATTTTGATTGCACTCCTGATGAAAACAGTTCCAGCTGTTACCTTCTGAGTCTGCCTAGTGGTCTGTGAAGACTGCAGTTTGGAGAAACCCCCCACTCCATCAACACTGAGAGGCTGCTGGGAAAGAGACTGAACCTTTCCCACTTGGAAAACGCACGGCTCTGAAAACAGGCGCCCTTTAAAAAGCAGCTATTTATTGGTTCAGTGTGCTTCTTCCAGTTGGGGTGGTACCTTCTGAATTCTCTTAAAGGAGCGATAACCAGGTTTTTTTTATTTAAATCCATTTTGGTTCATTTTTTGTTCTTCACCTAAGGAGTTTTCCAACAGTATGCAGTAATACAACACCATAGATGAAAAATAATAGGCAATGTTCTTCAGAATAACAAAAGGGGGAGCAGATGCTGTGGCTCACAGTACTTTGATTTGAAAGCTGAAAGGTTACACTCTTAAAAGAAAAGTGATTGTAGCCCAGTGCAGTCTATTTCAATGAGGGTGGCCATTATTTGTTTTAAGCACTGTTTTTTTATTTCACATTTTAAGTATGACGCTGTAAAACAAAATGTGATTGACACTTGGGTTGCCTTGGTAACCTGTGGACAGCATAAAGCATTAAGCTGTGAACAGCCACAGAGAGATTCTGGACCAGGTCTTGCCAACAGCTATGCAGTGTAGCTTTGCAAGGTTCAAGTTCACGTTTACCTTCCCACGACAAGCTGTTGTTTCCTGGCTTGCCTGCTTGCTCCTCTGCATTGTTGCATCGCCACCTGGTGTTTAAAGCTGGATGAAAATGAAACAAGGAATATGGAAATTCTACATTGATGTAGGTACGTTTGTGGTCCAGAAACTCTCAAATGTTAAATCAATCAGGAACATGATACACCAACAGGTTTACTATTTACTACTGAGGAGCAAGCCAGCGCAATGTGATGACAATGCATTTAACAAAAAAAAATACAAATAAATATATGCATGTTATGTCTGCTGTGCACATGGTTATACAGTGCAGCCTTGTGAAGGTCTTACAGTGTACCATGTTACAAAAATATTAACTCTCTTCCAATTGCATGTATTGTACACATCCCATTGAAATTTAAAAGGGCAAGTGGGGTTGTAACAGGGCGAGGTGCCCTGTACATTGATGTGTTTATTTATTTTTAGAACGGGGTCTCCCCCTCCGCCCCTGTGCAGGTTATTGTTTTGTATTTCTGACGTCACCATCCGCCATCCCTGTCACAGGGGTAAATCAGGGCAAGTTCGCCCAGCCTGAAATGCTACACCTGTGATGGCGAAACTGAACAAACATGAAATAAGCTCCATCAGGAACAGGAAACGGCCTTTATTGGTACATTCCTACTCATAGCTGCAGTTAGAGATATAATATATAGAGTGGCTTTGACCCTGGGCAGGTCTGTGTCTATGGTTGCTTTCATTTCTTTTTCTACATAAATATTTCATTGACAGGACTCATTAAATCACATGGTATGATATAGCACAGTAACTGGCCAGAAAAAGATTTCCTGTCCTTCACATTTGTTTTGTGAAGACATTTTTTTTAAATTTTTTTCTGGATTAAAAGAGTGACACTTTTTTCTTCAAGTCGTTCCGTTTCCAAAGCGATAGCCTGTCAAATTCTTTGATCTCCATTCCAAACAAGTGCTCAAAGTCCTCCGGTGACAGATGCCTCTATATAAAAGAAATAAAGAAAATGATAGAACATGTTATAATACACAGCAGACTCGGATGTTGGTGTAATAGAAATGATCACAAATATACAACAGGGTGCTGTAAGATCCAAGATGATTTCGCTCAAGGTCAGAGTGGCAGTGTGTGAACACCGGTTATTAACTATGCACTCCAAGTCCAGTATTTTCTGCATAAAAACACCCCAACTACAGCTCTTAACACTTGTGAAGTCAGGAGCCAATCTGTCAGCTCTGATTTCTTTCGGACGGTTTTATCTCAAGTAAGACACTCAAACATTTATCAAGTGTAAAGTTTTCTGTGAGAGCGACCCAGTGTCCAGATCTCCTACCTCGAGTCTTGTTCTGTCGACTCCCACGGGGAGTTTGCTACGCCCTCTGTGGGTCACAATTAACATTTCATAAGGATAAATCTGGAAAAAAGGACAGAAATACCAACCGTTACATATCCGGGAAAGTTACAGAACATTTCTTTATTTTTTCAAGATTTAATGATAACAAGACCAATTTGAATTCTATCAAGAATAACTGAAGTTATCAGTGCAATTATTGGATAAGTCCTAATTAAAAAGAAGTGGTTTGTGATTTATTTAAAGGAGTGCTGAAGGTATGCATATTAATACTATCCACTTACTGAAAAGACTTAAGGCAAGATGTATTGATGGTGTCAAGTGTGTTCGTGGGTTTGTGAAAATAAAATGAGACACATTGAATTGTGACAATGCCCATGCAAAGCTGGGAGATTTCTGGACAAGATACTTCGATCTCAGGAAACTCTGGGGGACCTTAAAATGTTTCTAGCTAATGAAATAATTCCATTAATCCTACCTGGCATGTCAAAATATCCTTCTTTAGGGTCCCTGAGTGGCTCACCTGTAAAAGCACAGGTGTGGTGTGCAGGTTGAGCCGTACAGCGCAGGTTCGCGTCCTGGCTGTGTGGAGTCGCCGGTCTTCGCTGGGTACTCTGAAAGGAGAGTCGCATTGGCTCTGGCGCTCCCGTGGGTTAGGGAGGTAAAACCATCAGGAACTGTTTCTCCTCATCGCGCTACAGCGAACCCTGCTGGCCAGGCGCCCAGTGAGCTCAGAGCAGACACCTGTAGCGCTCCAGGCCTCCAGAGGCCAGTTGCTCACTGACATCTTTCTTTAGAAAACTGAGATCTGAAAATCCAGGATTATTATAAAATATTTCTCTTTTCAAAACGTGTTTATGGAAGTGTTTCATTAGCTACAGCCAATTTGACCAAAGACAGCATTGACAAAACTGGAATGCCATCTTAATTTCTTCAGATCGTCAATAAATTTCAGGCTCTGGGTTTAGTAACAGTACCTTCTGTTCAAGCATACTTGGCAGTGAGTTTCCTCTGTCCATCCTTCCCCTTTGTGCATCACCATTCTACAGAGACACACAACATTAAACAGAAAGCCACATCAACCAGATTCACATTGCAGTGCCGAACAGGTAATTAAGAAAACTTGTTTATGTGTTAATCACAATGCTCAGTGTGGCCCATTTAAATAACGAGGCAGGGTTATGCATTGAGTTACTGTAATGAAAACACACAGTAGTTCTGTTGTACAGCTATAGCCAAAAGTTTTGAATCAGCCTATATAATTAACTAATGTTGCTTCATAAAGCCAAATGAAACCTGCTGAATAATGGTATGTAACATATTGAATTTGACACCGCTTTGTAGTTTTCCATATACTTAATGAAAAAACGAATTGAAAAATGTGACATTTCGAAATCAAACATGAAATACTGCACTACTATTATGGCTTCCGGTAGACTTTTGCGATACCACTTTGATTACATGATGTTAAATAAAAGATCTAAATTATGTTATATATATATATATAAATTATGTCGCAATCCTAAAATTCTAGGTGATGCAAAACCTTTGCCACAGCTGTCAGTGCCCATGCAGATTGTTAGGCTCTTACTGTATAACTGTACTACAGTTTGGAGTAAGAATTTCTTACCTTCATAATTTAAAAGTATGTTATGTAAAAAAAACAAAAATAATAAAATAAAGGCAGCCTTACCTGAAGACCTGTAAAAATGTAAAAAAAAAAAAAAAAAAATGCAAAAAAAGAAAAAACAATTATGCCTTTTCCATCAAATTTGTAAACGACAGCAATTTTTATGTTACAGATTATAAAAGAGATTATATATTTTAGGTAATTCTATGTATTTTATTTGCATATAAAATAGTGATTTTAAATAGATGACACTCAAATTAAATATGAAAATAAGTAGCTATATTATGTTTAATGATCTTCTGTTTAATCAAATAAGAAAGACACCTGTTTATTTTACAAAATGGAACTATATAATTAAAGGTTTAGAACATTAATGTGGAAATTTCTCCTTTAAAAGAAAGGAGTAAATCAGAGTAAACATACTTTGAAAATATGGCACTCTGTCTCCTATGGTATAATATTGCCTTGCCTTGTTCGATATGCAAACAACTCATAACTTGGGCTGTATTTTTTTCACTGTGAAAAAATGCCTTATTTCACTGCATATCACGGTTTTTAATAAAACAGGTATTTCAAGATATTTCACGATGAAACATATTTATTAAAGCAGTAAAAATAGCATTCTCACGTTCAAAATTGATCATTTTCTCTAGCGTTATTATACAACAAATGTTCCCAAATATTTAAATGCTTACCTGAAAAAAAGGAAATGCTACATTGTAGAATATTTCCTTTTTTTATGTCCACCTTTTAAAAACATTCTGTTTTTACCTTTATCAAACTAAATGCAAACATAAATAAATGTAAAAATAACAACAGGCATGTGAAATGTTCTCTCCGTGTACTGGCCAGTGCGGTCTTTAGCAGAAATATTTCCGATCTTTGATTGCATGAAGACATTTTAAAGAAATGTTGCAGCTGTAGGAGTGTGTTCAATCATTTACCGGAAGCAAACTAAACTGGCTGCCAGGTTCCTAAATGCAGAGTAACAAGCAGTGTGTCAATCAGGCAAACATTTGCTGTATTTATTTTAAGCGAAAAAAAAAAAAAAGTACACTATTCTTTCAGAAATGAGGAACAACTGATATTACACGGCAAAGACATGATTTCACGAAAATCGTGACATCCAAGCTAGCTGTGAAAAAAAATACAGCCTTACTCATGAGAAGACTCTTGAGAAACAGCAGTACAGACAGTACAGTAAACCACAGCAAGGAATCAACAAACAGCTACCATACCTTGTCCCCCGTTATTACTTTCTGGTGATGAAAACTCTGCAGACTGGAGCTGGGGGGGTGGGGTGGCAGACAGTGTCAGATACAGGTACAGGCAAAAAGATTGTCAACCAGTGACCAATACATGGCATGCAATGCATTACAATACATGGGAATTGGATGAACTGGCATCTCAGCCCATTGAATGGAAAGGCACGGGCTGGATGCAAACTGCAAACCATACGGTTCAGCTAAAGAGAGGTAAGTGCACGTCTTATGCTGATGCCAGTATTATTAGTAGAAACACATGACATGCATCTCCTTGCTACTCCCCCAGCAAACAATAGAACATTGGCAGCATTTAACACATCGGTATCATGATTTAACTCCTCTAATGGATTTCCCCACTCAGAAGCCTGTTCTCTTCTAGTGCTCTGGATGCATCCACTAGTTATCTGTTAATAATGCAACTCAAAAGTCATAACTGGCATACCCTGGAGAGGCTGTTCCGGCTGCAGACTGGGAGAGAGGCTGATTTGAAGGTGCTTGAGGAGTGAACTGTGTAAAAAAGGCAGGAATTGGAGTGTGTGAACTATAGCAGGTATATTCTAAAATACTAACCTGGATTTATGCACGGCTAAATTGACAAGCTCTGGACAAAAGTTTTGCATCACCCTATAGAATTAACACATTTTGCTTCATAAAGTCGAATGAAAGCTGCTGAATAATATTACGTTAACATATTGAATTACATACCGCAGTTTTCCACATATTTCCAACTGACAAAAATTGAAAAATGTGAAATTTTGAAATCTAACATGAAATACTACTGTACTACTATTATGGCTTCCGGTAGACTTCTGCAATATAATTTGTAGTTTCTTTGATTACATGATGTTAAATAAAATATCTAAATAATGTTTATGTAAGTTTATTTTTTTTAATTATGTCTCAATCCTGAAATTCTAGGTGATGCTAAACTTTTGCTGTATTAAAATTCACATTTGTTTCTGTTGAAGAAAAACAAATCCTGCACTACACAAATGTTCCAGCAGGTGGTGCTAAGTGGTCATAAACACAATCTAAAAACGCAATAGAAAATAATGGCAATACAGTACTAAATTATTAAAACTCTGATATCATTATTACAACTAACCAGGGTGGATTATTTATATTGTTACATACAGAACTTTTTTTTTTTTTTTTTAAATTATTAATTTGTAACCCTGTACAAATATATTAGTGTATCTATATATATATTGAAACTTGTCATTACTTTATAAAAATACAAGGTTATTCCTTTTAGAGTCTGGTTGACAATGTCTCAGGAAAGATACAGAGGACTATTTTAGCCAATCTGTTTTCCAGTTTTCAGACCAATGACGTGAAACGTGTTTTGTGTTCCTGTCCAAACAGCACACTCACAAAGACACAAGAACATTGTGCAGGAGTCCACAGAAACTTCAAACACTCACTATGCAACTGGGTCCTGTCGGGCAGGGAGCGGGTTTTCCGCCGAATGGGTATCGATTTCTCAATTTCTTCCTTCAGGATCAATTTCCCCAGGTTGGATTGGATCTGAAAAATATATATATATAGCCTTTGGAGCTTCTGACTGTCCTACTGTAACTAAAATACTGCTGTTCAACCTGTTTTTACAAGTAAACACTTCTATATTGCAGAATTGAAGTGGGTCATAACATCATACTCTACTTTCGATTTGCTTGCTCTAAGCGTTTTATGGTAAGCATGCTGTAAACCTTGGGGCTTTTGGCACCCCCACTATAAACCCTCTTCCAGCGCCACTGCCTGGCAGCTCCGTGTGTACCTTGCTGAGCTCTTGTCTCTGAAGTCGCTGCACTTCCTCTGACAGATCTCCGTCATCATACTCCTCTTCCTCTTCCTCACCTGTTTTTTTAGTAGCCGCCCGTTTCCTCCACTCAGTCTCTGTAGAAAGAAAGGGGCTTATTCCCAAGTGCAGTATTATGATGGTTAACAAGACATGCCAGTAGCATACATATCACCACCTAAGAACATTTCACTTCTGATTTGACAAACAGCTTAAAAGACAATCCCAAGCTACAGTATACTTCCTGGATAATCAATCTCTCAGTAAACCCTGGCAATGCATTAGGATTCTTATTCATTTAAAGCAGGTGCTTTAATATGGAGTTATAAGGCAAAATATACTGCAGGTATTCAGCTACTTTTGCAGATTTAAAGCTGTTGATCAAAATTCTAAAGCTGAGGGAACATGAAGTTTCAGGAGACTAGGTTTCAGGCCACTGCATGGCACACGAGGGAGACTTGAGGTTTGATACAGCAAAGCTTCAAAATAGGTCTGAAAAAGTAGCTTTGTGCTCCCTCAGCTTTAGGTAAAGCTTTTATGTAGGCGTTTGCATTTTTTCATATCGATTCCCTTTTCAGAAGAGTAGATGACTGTATCTAGCTCTTCTTACCCACAGCTGCGAGGGAGGGAGGGCAGGGCCAGTAGTCTGTCTCAATCTTGGAAGGCTTGTTTGGGTCAGGAGGCTGGGCGGCTGGGAACTTGGATGATTCAATGATGATATCGTCTATGTGTTTACTGAGAGGGACTGCCATGGAGGGTTCTGAAAGCACAGCCACACAAACCAAACAAAAGCAGATTTATTTCACAGCTAATTTACGGAAACATGGCTAGTTTTTAATTCTGTTTTGCAAATTCACTTTATAACGATGCACGCACACTTTCCATCTAAAACGGGACATTTAACATGTACAGATAGCAATCAGAAATTGAAAGTGAATTAAAAAAATATATCGAGTACTTCTTTTTACTTCCAAAACCTTCATGTTTGTATACAAGAAAAATAAATATAATTTAGTTAGCAAGTATAATTTAGGGCAGCAGTGTGGAGTAGTGGTTAGGGCTCTGGACTCTTGACCGGAGGGTCGTGGGTTCAATTCCAGGTGGGGGACACTGCTGCTGTACCCTTGAGCAAGGTTCTTTACCTAGATTGCTCCAATAAAAACCCAACTGTATAAATGGGTAATTGTATGTAAAAATAATGTGATATCTTGTAAGAATTGTAAGTCGCCCTGGATAAGTGCGTCTGCTAAAAAATAAATAATAATAATAATATGTAAGCAAAAAAAAAAAAAAATACATTCATTAAGCTGATATTTCAAACCAGTACCAAGTTTTAAGTTATGGAGAAAAAATGTGCAATATACTGTTACCTCCTTTTTTGTAGATTGGAGGTTTCTTGTAGATATTTGCACCGTTATCTGAGAAGAAAAAAAGGAAGCTGGGTCAGTCCAGTTTAAGTGCACCAAATTCTAAGGAAGTGACACAAATAATAATTGAATAATTGAATCAAATTGTATTTCAGGTGCTTTCCCTCAAAGGCAAGTCATTGAAGGGGTTGTGCATTCCTCCCGGTCCAGATGAGGTGGGAGGACCCAGTAGTGAAGCAACAGACAATTAAAACAGCTGGAGGTGGGGCTCATTTTGTGGGCAGGGGTGGGGTGCAGCTCTGAGAATGCTCTACCTGGTCTGTGAAAGTGCTGCATCCCTGCTGCGCTGGAGCTGCGACGGCTGTGAGCTGCAGAAGCCACGGAGACGCTTCCTGGAGATCTCTGGTCTCCCCACTCGCCCGGCTCCTTGCAGGTGAAATTCTAGGAAGAGAAAGACTCTTTGGAAGCGTAGATTCATCCGTGAGCACCTTGTAGAGCAAGACGCACCACTCCGAGAATGACTGCAAACATCAGCGTTAAAAACTAAAAAGAGGTCATCTTCTCGTTTACTTGTTTATGATCGCTATAAGAGCTAGAAAAGGATACAGGTGCAGCCATTCGCCATATTAACTATTACTATAGTACGCAATGGCAAGGGCAGAAAGTGTCTCTGTGCAAGTGTTATAAATTAAAGGGACATATGAAAAAGCTGGTAAACTTCAAAGTGTCTGCAACAGTCAACCATGGTGATGATTTATGAGGTTGCATGAATCTTGATCATATAATAAACTAAGAAACTGATTACAGCAATTGGTCATCCAAGGTCTACTGTATTTCTTCAAAGATCTAAACGGCTTGATAAGTTAGTGAAATAGGAACTTGATGAAATGTTAGCAGTTTCGTAAGTTTCATTAGTCTCTAAAATTCATCCACTCCCACTCTTGTTTTTCTTACCTCTGGAGAAAGTGGGGGTGATATCGATCGTGGAGACATGGATCGCTAGGAGGGAAAGAAAGATTATTTTCAGTAGTGTTTAATTATAAAACAAAATCTGTATGCAAAAGATGAAGGACTCATACTTTATTAATTAAACAGCACAGTGCATTTGCTCAAAACATGCCTATTATGTTAGCAGAACGATCAGCAAGCCATTATTAACCTGAAATATACCTGACAGTATATTTATATTACTAGACAGAGCCAACAGTTTGTGCATTTAATCTCCTTAACAAAATACCTTCAAAGTAAAGAATGCAATGTGCATTTGTTTCTAATAGCCCCAGTTACTTACAATAGCATAATACTACAGTAGACACCTGGGGTATATTATTCAACCACACTGTACCGTCAATGTGCAGTTTACAAATACTGTGATTGTAATTGTAACCCCTATTGTATAGCGGATTGAGCAGCTTTTAGAGTACATCACACACCTGTTTTTTTTTTTTTTTAAAGGGACCATAATAATAGATCATAGATAAATAAATATTGGTAACTAAAACAATGCTACAATGAAATTTAAGGGAAGAGCCCAACCTCTCTACTTCTCGGGTGGTCTGAGTAATTAAAATGTGGTTCGTAGATCATTAAATCGGGGCGCTCGATGTCTAATATCGCTTTGTCTTTGGGGATGGCAGCCAAGTCCTTGTACCCCAACACTTGGTTATCCATTCTCGCCTGGAAAATAATACAAAGAGCAGTTACTTTGCTTATACATACCAAACACACAATATAGATGATTTGAATTGAAATGCAGATTTGAATATAGTAAATGCAGGCGAAGGAGTGGATTTGATCAATCTATACCCTGTCGCCACGGCTGGATTTTATTTGAGAATTTTACAGCACTGGCCAATCCACCAGGATCGCACCTGTTTTTAAGGGTAATCCCGGGATAACCAGGGAAGGTGGTCGATGCTATCCAGGATAATTCCCAATGCTGTAAAATACTATAAAATCCAGGTGTGGCTTATCCCCAAAAGGTATAGGTTGATAAAATGAACCCACAAGTCAAACCAGCCAATTGTTGATTTTAATTGCGTAAACTTGCCATGTAAAGATGGAAAATGACAACATGATCAATGACACACAGCTATTTTGAAAACTATGTTGACCAGTGGCCACATTATGTATTTCCTACAAAATCTCTCCCTATAGGATTATTTTACTCAGTCTTCTTCCTAATAGCATTCTGATCTTTTAGATATGTCAATGAAATGAGGACGGCAATGTGTTGCAAAGTAAAGTGCTCCAGAGAATCAGAACTCAAGTGAAACACTGGGATGGTTCAGACTGCTGCGCCCCGTGGCTGTGAGCACTGTGTGTGATGGAAACGAAGCTCTCTGGAGGGGTGAATGAAGAAGGCTGCTCTCACCACGATGGTTGCTGAGGGGGAGCCCGGCACACTGGGTCCCCGGGAGGAGCACACACTCCCCGGGGAGGTTCGGCGCTGCTGCTGCTGCTGCACGGGAAAACAAACATTTTGAACTTTGACATCTTTTTCCCCCAACCGATGAATGTGGGTAACTGTTGTCACAGCGCTCCACAACACCGCTCTGTGTTACCTTACCTTTTGCATCATTTCACTTCTAGCAATTTTCTGTACGCTTAATGTCTCGCACCAGTTATTCTATAAGACAAGTGAAAAAGAGAATGGATCATATTTAACAACTGCTTCAAACAAACCTAGTTTTCTTCCTTGTTTACCCTTAAAACATAGCGAAATATTACATGAAACTGGAAATGTTTTCAAAAACTACAAAGTGGTATGTAATTTAATATGTTAACGTAACATTATCCAGTAGGTTTAATTTCCTTTTATGAAGGAAAATTAGTTCTATAGGGTGATGCAAAACCTTTGGCCACAGCTGTATATGTTGAGCCTAATTAAAATCACAGTCCAATCTGGACAGGCTCAAACTGGTGTGCAACAGGATTTGCGTCCCAAGTACCGCACTGCTACTGGATAATGGATTCCACGTTGTACACACCTGGTAGTGCAAGGTAGATCATTTCAGTAAAGCTCAGTCTCTTGAATCCTCACTGGATGTGCAGTTCTTTGGACAATGAAGTTAAGTGACTTGATTCTGAAATGGAAGAGGATATTTTTAGACTGCACATGCAGATCTCTTGCTCGACCTGATCTCAGCTAATGCACTATTGCACTACTTTGTCATTGTAGATATAACTTCCTGTAATCTTAACTTGTTGCATCCGAGTTCAACTTGTATTTTAGTAGCATTAATTGCACTTGCTGTAAACAACACTGTGTTTAAATATTAAGCTTGCATTGTAACCCTTCACTGCCCGGTTGGATAAAGGTGTCTGCCAAATAAATAATAATAATAATAATAATAATAATAATAATAATAATAATAATAATATTCTTAAGAGATGTACGAACAGGGTGGAAAACGGGGGTGAGTTGGGGTCCACGCACTTCTTTAAACACTCAAAGTCACGTGTCACCAATATTCAGACATCACCTTTACTGCTTCACTAACTATGTATCAGATATCAGCCAAAGTGTCCTTATAGAATTAAGAGCCAGCCCTAACTAGTGATCTGCGACTGTGGGAAGTTTCTTTTAGTTTTACTGGTAATACACTGGGGTTGAATAGATGGTACTGGTGCTTTAAAATACAGACCCTCTGGCTAATCTAGCCTAGGTTACATATTTCTTATAGGTCCAAAGTTCGATCAGCTGGAAAGCTGATCCAGACTGTGGGTGAGCAGTGGGGGGTGGGAGAGAGGGGGGTGGGGTTCGGGGTATCCCCCCTTCCTCAATAACATTTTGGACAATGATTAATCAGACCTAAATTATTAAAATGACATTTCGAATCAACATGACATGAATCAAAATGACATAATTTGCAACTTGAATTAAGAACTCATAAATGCATGGCGTGTACATACAATCATATGTTATTGGTTTTTTTTTTGCATCACTCAAACAGTGTTCTTACATAGTCGTTTTATTTTGCAGATTGTCCAATAACTGTCACTTGGGATGATCTGATTTCTATGGCGTGTAGCCAGAACTAAAGAGCGACTCCTGAACATAGCTGAAAGAAGCCAGTATCTGAGTAATTGCATTTAGAATGATTACAAGCATCATAAAGACAAGGCGATGATAAAAAAAAAAAGATATTGAAATCTGAAGCTACATAATCGTTAACTAACCATTCTGACCATTAACAAAAAACACACAGCATTTGTTAACATGTCAGTAAGGCAGTTGTTGACGGTTCATAACTCATGTAGTGCGACGTACTATTGTGCAACGCTGGGCCTCAAAATGCACAGTACTGTATACAAAGACAGAACAGCAGGACTGAATTAAACAGGAGGGAGCTTAGCCAAGCGCTGCCAAGACAGCAGAGCCAGCAAGAGGTATAGAAACCCTTTGGATTTAGAAACAGAATGTATCGCCTCAAAACAACATTAGCTTGTTAATCATTAATGCTGCGAAGTTATTTTATCTTTGCGTGCAGTTCATCAACTACAGTACTTTCCAGCCATAAAGCGATTGCTTAGTAATTGCCTTTTTTTAAAAGGAAAAAAAATTAATAAAAACATTTCCAAATCTATAAACTAACTAACTGCGCAGCCACAACATTTAAAAAACCATCAACCCACAAAATAGACAAGAAGGTTTTTTGGGGGCACTAAACCTTTTAAATAGCTAGGTTATATCTTTTTGCCTGACAGCATAAACATGGTTTAAAAACAGCCACTCTTAGCTCATGAATTAAGCAAGAAGAATTCAAGCAAGGGTGGGGGTTGCTCGTTGTCTAAGTAATAAACAGTTACAAATTCAGAGGGTACAAAGCATTCCTTTAACTTCAACACACGGAACTGTTCTACAGTAATTAACTTATGATGAGTGAAAAATAATCAATCTATTGTCTTTCAAACAAGTAATTTTAGGAATCATGGAAGTGCCTAGTATCAGCCTTTAATGAAAGTCAAGCAAATCTACGGCCATGCTATTGTGATAAAAACTGACTTGCAACAGGGAGCTGCAGCTTTGATATATTGCATCAGGGATGTCATTTGCATTCAACCAATTGTCTATTTACAGAAATGGATAAGTATGCAGCAAATACAAATGGCAGGTGTTTCCAATATTACGTCCAGGTGGGTTTGACTGACAAAGGCCACATATCGTATTATTATGGTGTCAGTCAAATTGATAACAGTACTGATGTTCTAAACCAGAATAGGCACGTGTTTATGGGTTGTAACATGCATTCCAAAATACACCACGTAGCTATTGCGAGGTTAGCAAATACAGCCTCCCATTAGAACAATGAAATGCAATCACAATTTGTGACACAGACTGCTCTCATCCCAATGCGTCTGAGGGGAATTGGCTGCTGGCCGCGTTACTGCTGTTGCCATGACAACCGATGATCTCTCGAACTACAGATCAGGTTTTCATTTCCGGAATGCACGGGGCAGTTTGGATTGCAAATCACATTACCCATGGTGTTGGCAGATCTCCCGGGGGTACTGTCAGTAGTTTTACATGTTAAGCTCAGTCACAACTGACTGACCAATTTGAAGCATCCGACTCTGCAGGCAGATTGACAGGGATAGGAGACTGCTCTCCATTTTAAACCACGTGTTCCTCCAGACCTACTGTAAGAGAATACTAATACATCCTTCGGGAGAGGGCTGCTACCAGTGTGTTTTGTGATTGCATGGTTCAGATCAATTCAGACAATATCAGAGTTCGGATCAGTGAGAGTCTGTTACGAATCTACCCATGGATAACATTTTCTTTATTGTGGTTTTTAAAAAGTAACATAATAATAATAATAATAATAATAATAATAATAATAATAATAATAATAATAATAATAATAATAATAATTATGCCTTTGCGGCTATAATGATAAAACCTGCCAATCCCGCCATAATTACATTGCAATCCTTGTGTTTGATACTTTATCTCATACAAATATTAATAAAGTCGGTAACGCAACTTCACTTTCAGAAAGAGAAGAAAGAAAATCTGTGTTGCGCAGGCATTATCCACCACGAAGCATGCATGAATTCAACAAACCACATAAAGGTAGTATTGTATAACATACGTCCTTGAGAAACACTTTCTATTTATACCCAAGCTATAATCAATATGCAGCAAGAAGCACAGCAATGAGTTTCAGCTTACTCTTCTCAAGTAAGAAAACGAAGTACTGCATCAACAGATCATTTTTCTTCTGTCAACATTTAGATCACACATATATATATATATATATATTATATACACATATTATATATATATATATATATATATATATATATATATATATACACACACACACACAAACGTGCTCAAAATTGTTGGTACCCTTACAGCTCATTGAAATAATGCTTCATTCCTCCTGAAAAGTGATGAAATTAAAAGCTATTTTATCATGTATACTTGCATGCCTTTGGTATGTCATAGAATAAAGCAAAGAAGCTGTGAAAAGAGATGAATTATTGCTTATTCTACAAAGATATTCTAAAATGGCCTGGACACATTTGTTGGTACCCCTTAGAAAAAATAATAAATAATTGGATTATAGTGATATTTCAAACTAATTAGTTTCTTTAATTAGTATCACACATGTCTCCAATCTTGTAATCAGTCATTCAGCCTATTTAAATGGAGAAAAGTAGTCACTGTGCTGTCTGGTAACATTGTGTGCACCACACTGAACATGGACCAGAGAAAGCAAAGGAGAGAGTTGTCTGAGGAGATCAGAAAGAAAATAATAGACAAGCATGGTAAAGGTAAAGGCTACAAGACCATCTCCAAGCAGCTTGATGTTCCTGTGACAACAGTTGCAAATATTATTAAGAAGTTTAAGGTCCATGGAACTGTAGCCAACCTCCCTGGGTGCGGCCGCAAGAGGAAAATCGTCCCCAGAGTGACCAGAAGGATAGTGCAAATGGTAGAAAAAGAACCAAGGATAACTGCCAAAGAGCTACAAGCTGAACTCCAAGGTGAAGGTACGTCAGTTTCTGATCGCACCATCCGTCGCTTTTTGAGCAAAAGTGGGCTCCATGGAAGAAGACCCAGGAGGACTCCACTTTTGACAGAAAAACATAAAAAAGCCAGACTGGAATTTGCTAAAATGCATATTGACAAGCCACAATCCTTCTGGGAGAATGTCCTTTGGACAGATGAGTCAAAACTGGAGCTTTTTGGCAAGTCACATCAGCTCTATGTTCACAGACAAAAAAATGAATCTTTCAAAGAAAAGAACACCATACCTATAGTGAAACATGGAGGAGGCTCGGTTATATTTTGGCACCCATCAAACCTGAGACAGCTGGAGCAGTTTGCTCAGGAAGAGTGGGCCAAACTACCTGTTAACAGGTGCAGAAGTCTCACTGAGAGCTACAGGAAACGTTTGATTGCAGTGATTGCCTCTAAAGATTGTGCAACAAAATATTAGGTTAGCGGTCCCATCATTTTTGTCAATGCCATTTTCATTTGTTTTCTTATTTACAATATTATGTTGAATAAAAAATCAAAAGCAAAGTCTGATTTCTATTAAATACGGAATAAACAATGGTGCATGCCAATTACTTTTGTCAGTTTCAAGCTATTTCAGAGAAAATTGTGCATTCTTTGTTTCTTGTGGAGGGGTACCAACAAATTTGAGCACGTCTGTATATATATAATGACTACAGAGTGGAAAGTGACAATGGTTTAGCATCTTTCCTGCCTGAACAATGCCATCAGCAGTGACGTCTATGCAAATAAATGTAATCCTTTATTACAGCTGAATTTAAAAACACACACACACACAAAAGGCTTAAGAAAAATCACAGAATTCAGGAATTGCGTATTGTAGAATGAAGTTGGAAATTAGGGAGCATTTTCTCCATCACTCCACATTTGTTTGAAGATTAATCTCCGCTGCACTTTCTATTTCTGTGAAGATGTACTCAATCGTTTTTTTTTTTAGACTTCTGTTCCGGTATAAAACATGCATTTTCTGAAGATCAAAGGCTAACAAGCTACTTGATCTCACCTGTCCTTGAACTCACCTGCCTTTTATAGACAGAAATATGCTACCTAATTACTTTACATGCTGTGGTTGAAACTCACTCCAATAGTCTAGTGGCAACCAGATCACACTGTACCAGATGTAGCTTATTTCTAGATACGGACCCTTTATAAAAGTTCACCACAGTACTTCTGCGTGGTATTTTTGCAGTTTTCCCATGGTTATACTATGCATTTACTATAGTTTACCCTTGTTTGTCATGTTAATTGATATGTTTTACCATATCTCGCTGGTCTTTACAACTTTACCATGCTTTATTGCTTTTCCTATGCTTTAACTGTGGTGAAGTTTTCTAAGGGACAAACTGGCTCATAGTGGCAACAAATGGATTTCTGGCCTTGAGTCCCAGGAAAAGGCTGGTCTGGAGCCCTGCAGAAGATCAGACATCAGCCAGTCACTGTGGGATTGAGACTTCCCAGTGTGAATCGGAGCCTGGTGGCTGGAGTGTGTAAATAAGGAGGCGGAACATTCTGATTTTCTGCCTGTGTCTGTTCTGCCTCCCTGCCTTCGTGTGTGTCTCAATTCAAGGACTGACTCAGCGGGTTTGACTGTGTTCCGTAGGGCGCACGAAGCAACCACACAAACAAATGCTGCTGTGGGTTAACAAGCACAGCTCTACCTAGTAATGTGTAGTCATGTTGCAGTGTATTGTGGTTTAGTTTTACTAGACTGTGCTTTACGCTAGTTCTCTCTGCGCTTTGATTTACAACAATTTGCACTGATATTAGTAAACTTTTACAAAAGGTTTTTAAATTAGAAAATAATTTACTGAACAAATAATGCATTACCTTGAAAAGCAAGATGAAATATCAGTGTTATCCATACGAATGTAAGAAATACCATTTAAAACAAATGTGGTGTTACTTACATGCACTGGAAGCAGACTGTTACAGGGTGACTTCTTAATGGTTACTGTACTAATACACCTATTTGTCAAGCCCAGCGAAAAGCAAACTGTGAAACCTCACAACCCATCTGAATCTGGTTTGGAGCTGAGGAGGGTCCGGGATGGTGGTTAATGATTTTTGTCATTGCGTCGTGTCAACGCCATGAAAAACAACCATAACCTATGGATCCGCCATTCTCGACTCAAACACAGCGCCTCTTAATCCCATATCATCTACATGCGACTCGGGCTCTGCAGTGGAAACACAACCAGGCTCAGCGTGGCCCCGGCCCGGATTGGTTGTACAGTGGAAAAGAGGTAGGCCTATATGAGAGATTGTTTGACACTGTATTGAGGGCACATGCGGTGCCTTTAAAGCCACCAGGAAGTGAGGACTGAAACAAAAATTGATGTAAAGTGATTCTAAACAACAACAAGAATAGAAATGAGTTAAGATATATTTTAGAACAGTACCAAGTAGCGCTTGGTTGAGGAGCTATCATCTGGCCTTTGTATGAGGCATAACAGACTCTGTTTTGAAGAGTATTATATCATTGGAGCGAATGTAAGCATAGAAAGTGATAAGATTATAGCTATAATTTCCGGATACATTGTTAAAGAGTAAGTAACAGGGTTCCGAAAAATACACCGTGACCCGTCCCCACGTGTTGCTACAACTGTTTAAATAACAGACCTGTCATTTTTCTTTTCATTGTTAACATCCTGACAACTTTTTACACTTATAACTTTAAAGTCTGTTTCAAAGCTCTTTTCAAAATGTCCGCTCTCGTGCACTGGTAGTGTCAGGATTATTGCCCACATTGTCAAACAGGTAACACAGCAAAAAAACGATCCATGATGTGGTACGGAACAGAAAAGCCAGAGCACTTAATTTTATTTTTTTTTTTTTTTTTAAATCGCTCTTCCTGCAGTGAATTAGAGGACAGATCTCAAACATCAGTGCACTAGAGCGGACATTTTGAAAAGAGCTTTGAAACAGATTTTAAAGTTATAAGTGTCCAAATTTGTGAGGAGGTGTGGCAGGGCGGAAGCCCTACACATGGGGAAATATGTAGTTTTATTGTATATTTTTGCATTATTTGTTGTAAATTGATTTAATTAACTGTTTAATTGATGTTGCGCTCCGCCGTGGACGATTACCTGTCTGTGTGGAGCAGCAGCTGAAAGCAATGAGCTGTTCCAGCAGGCAGGTGGGCGTGTCTCGGCAGAGCGTCAGTATAAAAACATAGAGATCACTGTGATCGGGGCTGCTGCAAGGCCTGCCATTTTCACGGCACCTTTGATTTATAGTTTGTTGTATTGTGTTTTTATTTTTGAGTGTTTGTACAGTCGTGTATCGTCCTCTGTGCGCTACCATCGCTGGTAGCGTCACATGACATTATTGTTTACTTTTTGTTTATGTTTATTGATTAAATCCCGCGCGCCTGTGTCGGCGTATCAACGTCAATCTCTATCTCAGTCTCGTCTGTGTTCTCCTCGGCTACCTGAGGCAAGTTTGCCAGGACTCTATCACAATTTGGTGTCAGAAGTGGGATTGCTGTATCCTGCGCAATGGAAAATCGACCCGCGACAGAGAGACATTGAGACATTGACTGAATTTTTTTGGGGGGGAGCAGGAGCAAGCCAACGACCACCAGCTTCAACCCGAGCGTCAGAGAGGGTGGAGCTTCGTGTCCGAAGGACTGGGAGGGAGGAGTGTCCAGCCCGAATGCCCGAGCGGCAGGAGCCCGGTCCAATGAGGGAGGTGCGTCCTACCGAGCGTCGGAAGAGAGAGGAGGAGCTCCGGCCCCCAGAGCCTGAGGAGGCGGGCCAACCACTTGAGGAGTTTCTGCCTTCAGTCCAGCCGTTGCTGCTGAAGCCGTCACTCACGTTCTCTGACGTCATGGGACTAACACGCACGCAGGAGTGTTGCTGCCTTTGGTCCAGCCGTAGCTGCCGGAGCCATCACTCCCGTGCTGTGATTTCACCAGCAAGCAGAGTTTGAAAGACTTGACCGCCGCAGGGGCTGCCCTCTGCAGAGGAGCCCCGAGAAGGGACACGGGGTTTAGGGGGTCACCATGGGGTTAGACGGGCACCCCGGGATTAAAAGCCCAGAGAGAGAAAATAATGGTGACGGTGGGGGTAAATGTAATCATTTTGATAATTAATAGTTGTGATTTAATGATAATGTTTAGAAATATAATTAGTGACGCTGATGGATTTGATGCTTGAGTGGAAGCTAACATTGGAGCCTGGCGTGTGTTGATTGTTGTTGCTGGCTCCAGTGTTCCCTCCCACCCACCCTTGTGATTTGTGTGTTTTAAAAAAAATATATATATATAAAAATTGTCGAATGGACCCCTACGGGTTCCATTCTGAGTGGGAGGATATGTGGCAGGGCGGAAGCCCTACACATGGGGAAATATGTAGTTTTATTGTATATTTTTGCATTATTTGTTGTAAATTGATTTAATTAATTGTTTAACTGCTGTGGCGCTCTGCCGTGGACGATTACCTGTCTGTGTGGAGCAGCAGCTGAAAGCAATGAGCTGTTCCAGCAGGCAGGTGGGCGTGTCTCGGCAGAGCGTTATTATAAAAACATAGAGATCACTGTGATCGGGGCTGCTGCAAGGCCTGCCATTTTCACGGCACCTTTGATTTATAGTTTGTTGTATTGTGTTTTTATTTTTGAGTGTTTCTACAGTCATGTATCATCCTCTGTGCGCTACCATCGCTGGTAGCGTCACATGACATTATTGTTTACTTTTTGTTTATGTTTATTGATTAAATCCCGTGCGCCTGTGTCGGCATATCAACGTCAATCTCTATCTCAGTCTCGTCTGTGTTCTCCTCGGCTACCTGAGGCAAGTTTGCCAGGACTCTATCACAGGAGGTTAACAATTAAAAAACAAATAATTACAGGTACGTTATTTAAACAGTTGTAGCAATACGTGGGGACATATAATGCTATATTTTTCGGAACCTCGCTACTTACTCTTTAAGACCTACATTGTACCTCCTTTAAGACTAGAAGGTCAAATTCCCAATGCTTTAACTCAGGGGTCACTTAAAGAATGTTGAATAAAGCCTATAAACAGGTTTGTGAATATAAAACTGTATTTAAATCGAAACATTCTTTAAATAACTTATAACTTATAATGGCCGAAGCATCAGAAGGGGCCGCTGTTTGGAATAGTCTACTTTCCAATGGAACAGAAGAACAATAAGAACCCTCTAAATGCTGTACAGGATTTAAAACAGCTCCTGTATTGTGGTATTGTATAGCTCTCAGGATGAAGGAGGTCAAGGGCTACTGCACTTGTATTAGCTTTAAACAATTCAGCTTCCGAGCCCGCACATTTAAAAAGAGGGCTATACAAGTACCAGCCCATTAAATACTGATTGCAAATACAGAGCCCTGTCTTATCAGTACTATTGACAAACATTTTCTCTCAGTCTATTACCGGAGACAGGGAAGATGAAGATGTCATCTCTTGGAATTTCTCCTGCCTGTTATTTATCCAAACACTGACAGCTTGCGACAACTGGCTCGAAATCCAACCCCAGCTTGCAAACGCAGACACGTTCGTTGAATTACTCAGATATCCGTTTTGTGTTTTGAACATTGTTTCATTGCTGAGATTAATTACACAGCTACAGTTAGCAGATCCTCTGTAGAATGTCTCCTTTTAAAAAAAAAATAAAACTCTCACTGAAATGGGCAAATGAGTTGCATCCTAGTTTCAGAGGTTTTAACACAGAAAGGGTCAGTAGTTTACAGCATATTAGAAAGGGAATTTAAAAGGCTTGATAAGTTTGGGGCAACAGATGGTGACCCTAATACTGAATAAAGGGGTGAAGGTGACTTTAAATTGCTGTCATTCGGAGGTAATCAGCACTCTAAAAAAAAAGCCTTTTTACTGAGGTTTTAGTGTATTTGAGAAAGATTGTAACACAAAAATGACACGTTGACAACTTTGTTGTCCTCAGTGATAACTGTGTAGGAAGGTAATGTTTATAACGTCTCCTATTCCTGCCAGTTAAAAGTTGATAAAAGAACATGGCTTATTCATCATAGAGGCCAATCAGGGATCAAAGTCCCTCCAGCTAAAACTACATTTGGGAAAGGTTGTTTTAAAAAGTAATCCATTAAGTTATTTAAGTTACATTAAGAAAATCGCAGCAAGTTACTTATTGCTTTGAAAAAAAATAACTAGTTACAGTTACAAATAATGTAGTCAGTTTTAGTGGAGGGGAGAGGGGCGATTTACTGTACTTCTTATTCCCAGATTTCAGAAGCCGTGCTGGTCCTCATAGGAGATGTAAAGCACACTTTTAATAGGTAAAGCGTACCGTTTAATAGGATGAGTTGAGTAAGTCTATAAAACACGCCAGCTTGTCAGGACCACAAAGGACCCTTCATCCGTTCAGTGTAGAGTTTTCTTTACCTTCGGTTTGCTCTTCAGTTGCCTTCTACACACGTTCAGCTGAGGTATAAAAATGTTATTGTATTTGCAGATTGCAAATAACGACATGAAATAGAGGGTGATTTAAAAACACAATACCTCCAAGCAAAGGACCTGTTTTTGTGCAATGTTATTTTTCTTTGAAATAACTCACAGACCACCATGCCTGCGGTGGCTCCTGTGCCTCGTGAATGCTCTCCGAGCCGGCTGTCTTTTTAAAAACGCTTCCAAACAACCAGGCAGGATTTATCAGCGCCTGTGTTGAGCTGGCTTTTGTGTTTTTCCTGTAGCTGCAAATAACAAAGATTCATTGGCAGTGGGAGTTTTGTTTTTTTGTTTTGTTTGTGCCCGATGTTTCTCCACGTCAATTGTCAGCGTTTTGCTGACTTCTCTTTCAAACAAGCAGCTTTTCACTTTACCCCGAGTCAAGTGAAAATGAGATGCAATTTAGGCTCAAGGAGACAGTTTCTGAACTTCTGTCCAAGCAGCAGATCATTCATTACCATCTCCATCAACGCACAAAATTAACCCTTTCTTGAATTACAGCCGGCATGCCCTACATTTAATAAGGCAGCCCAATCCCAGATTATATATAATCAGTAAAAATTCATTTCCATCAGTGTACTGTGTCTTGGACAGCGTGCTTAACAATACAACTGGAAAAATGTATCAACAAAGGTTTTTAATAAATAAAGGCCATTGAACACTGGTTTAGCGTGCCTTTGTTCTTTTGCTGCAGACACCTAATAATACCGTCTTAATCAGCATCCAACTTCTTAATTGATTATCGGACAGGTAATAATCCACAAAAATCAATGCAGCAAATACAATAAGAAGAGCTTCAGTCACTTGCAAAGAAAGCCTCTGATAATGGGTAGCGACGTGAGACTCCAAGTAGGGCACCCGGGCAACTAATCAATCAATAATTGTTTAATTAAGGCTTTCAAAATAAAAGCCATGGCGATCAATAATATATATTCAATAAAGCCAAATAATTACAAGAGATTGTAACACATGTAAAATATTATTACAAAAAGACTTGAAGTATCTTCACTTGGTGCTTTTGAACTTCTGAAGGGATAATTAACACTGCATTAGTATCTGGCAAGCCAAAGCAATTACACGGGAACTGCAGGGGACTAAACTGCAATGTTCAGTTTTCAGCTGAGATGCTTAGCTGAAAGAGAAAGTGTTTACAATTCCATGCTCACGTTTTGCAACAGCGCGAGTATGGAAAAAACTAAGAAAGCAGCAAACATACAACAAGGAATTCTATTGGGAGTGTAAAATTGATTTGTGGGGCGCTGCAGTTTAAACATATCTGTTTATAAATGAGGTTTTTATTCTATAAGTAGAATATCTCTCTTGAAAATGATCTTCTCTTTGCAAGTACACAAGCCTCCCATGTTATCCATTGACAGAGTGCTGTTGCCTCACATGATACGCCCTCTATTTGCTGCTTCAGAATACAGACAGAACTGTTCGTTAAATTGACACATATCTGGACAGGGGGTCCACACCTCAAGCAGATGTAAGATATTTCAAATCTATCACATAGCGTTTATCCCTCATTAAAAATGAATGCAAAACACAGTAGTCTCTGTAAGAGGCCTTGGATACAGACGTCTGCTAAATAAACAATAAACAACAGCATCACCTATACACTTCAAAATGCGCTCGTTAACATTTACTAATGGATATACACAGCACATAATTCTGTGATTATGGAGGTGGCACCCCATACATTTTTTTCAACAGCTTTTAGCTAATAATTACATTGTGTTGCAAACACAAATTCTGATTCAAACATTCAAAATCCAAAAATGTCGACCCAGGGGACTTTTTTGATCTGAAAAAAGAAACAAGGACCACGGGTCACAAATGGAGATTAGATAAAGGGGCATTCAGAACAGAAAATGGGAGGCACTTTTTTTACACAGAGAATTGTGAGTGTCTGGAACCAACTCCCCAGTAATGTTGTTGAAGCCGACACCCTGGGATCCTTCAAGAAGCTGCTTGATGAGATTCTGGGATCAATAAGCTGCTAACAAACAAACGAGCAAGATGGGCTGAAGGCCTCCTCTCATTTGTAAACTTTCTTATGTTCTTCTTATGTTCTTATGTTCAAACGTGTATTAAATAACGGTTAGTACAGTGTAGCTCCAGTAATGTTGCTGCTGTCGAGGGGTAAGAGAAAAGGATTTGAATTACTCATTTGAATCAGGCCCACCTGATTATTCACAGACCCAGACACTGCGCTCGCAATCCCTAATGTGTCTTATCCCAGCGTAAATATAAAATATTGCAAGTGTCATACTGAGTTCTTAGAGGGGTTAAAGAGTACGTTTTAAGTTTTGTTTCTGCCCTGTTATGCGTTAGCTGAGTTTGGTCTTTTTTGTTCAAGAGAATCACATCTGATTACCAGGGCGGGGTGGGGCACAGGGCAGAGGTGTTTATTTGAACCTGTCCTGCACCCTGCCAGACTGAAGTCACAGCCTAAACCCTTTCAAAAATTCACAAACCAAAAACGAAAGCTCCAGCACTCTTGCCAGCCAGACTAACAAGATAACATTTCTGTCAAAGTGCCTGACTCAGAGCTTAAAAACCACTTCTTAATCCAGTAAAAAAAATAAAATAAATGGAATTAGCTAGTGGAAAAATGTAGGGTTTATTGTACAATACACATTGGTTTCCATGGAACCGACCTTTTCAAATTAAGACAAAATCCTACACTGGAACAGTCAGCCTCGCTCACTCCCCCACCCTAACAGAAAAGCCTTATCTGAGGAAAACAAGGCAGGCCAACGCCCACAGCCAGCAGCTGCCTTCGTCATGGCAACGCATGTCTCATTGGTCCCCTGCTTCCTTTTGCAAATACATCACCTTGGCAGGCTGACTTCTCCCCAAGGAGCTCAGAAGCAGAGAGCCATGTTGGAAGGCTGCACTTTCAGATAAGGACAAGCACTAGCCGTGTTAATAACTCTGCTGTTCACTGTTATTCGCTGCAGGATCTCTGAGTAATCAAGATATGTACTGAGAACACACGCTGTTTCAGTGATCAGCTGCAGTGTACATGAAAAGCATCTTGCAGTGTCGTGTCTTATTGCTGTCACCTTTTCTTAAAGTGCTTGTAACTAGCAAAATAATTCCATATCTCTCCCGTCATGTCATTCTCGGAGAAGGTTTCAAGTGAATTTAAAAGAAACATGTTTGTTACCATGTGTTTCCATTTTGAGACCTGTTATCTGGTACTACACTAGGTTAAAGAAATATCTGTTTGTAAGGCATGCTTTCGGGTAGTGTTGCACATCCTTGGTCATTTCGCCAGGACAGTGAAATTACCGCCATCCTCTCAACGCCTTCCTTCCCGTCATTAACCATCCAGCTGCTTCCTACTGACGAGATTCCAGACAGTAACATGGTTTGACCCCAGAAAACAATGATGAGGTCAAATGACTTACAGGAGTTGAGATTTGTGCAACCAGGCTTTTACTTGCATGACAAACTTTGGGCTTATAGACTTGGAGGTGACTGTCCTTAAAAAGACAATCACAAATCAAGTACACAAAAGCTGTGGATTGGGCCTTTATCAGTTAACCTCATTGTAGGTGATTGGTTGGCAGGTGCTTCCTTCTCCAAGACTGCACAAATCACTGATATTTCTTGCATTAGGCTGATGCCACTATGAGCTGTTCAGGAGAACACGCTTTGCTGCTGATCGCCACCCCTAACTGGTAGAATCATTGAGGAATTGTCACATTTCCAATTGTGTCCTTCACTCATATACAGAACACTTTTCTGTTTTGCTACTGATTCAGGTCCAAAGAAGGCAGGTGCACTGTTAGTTGATTGGAATGCATAAGTAAGGTTAGGGTTAAGGCCAGGGTCAGGGTTTTTGATTAGTGTTAGGTCTTTAAAATCAGAGCATGTAGGTGCCTGGACAGGGATACTAATTTTCAGCAAGCACAACTGCTATAAACATTACAAGGGATTATGCATTATAAACTCTGACCTTTAACCTGATCATTTTTAACAGGCTGAAAAAACAATTACTTCTTGACAGCATTAGAATCAGATTGTACTGTTTATATCTGCAGATTTATTGTATTTATTAAGGCATCAAACTAAGGGCGTCTTACTGTAACAGAGATGTCATCTTGTGCTGTTTGGGTGAGTGGACTGCAAAGCAAAACCTATTATGAAATAATGTCTCTTATAATGAGAGCACCCAACACAGAAAGTATTGACTTATTATTAATCAAGAACTGCGGCGTACACAGGATAAGATAACCTGACAAAACCTTAACAGGTAATCTCATATGTCAATGTAAGCACGAAATCAATACAGTATAGGTTTCTTGCCAATTTTTTGGGGGGATCTTTTCAGACTCAACGCTAGTACAAATACTGACAAAGGTAACAGATCTTTTCTAGAATATATTTATAACGTTGCACTATTCTTCTGTTTTGAAAAACCAGCCAAAAAAAAATCTCCTTCCCTACAGCAGCATCACACTTTCAGAATGATCACAGGCACATTGGAGACGACATTATTCCATTATACCGCTGCCTCTGGGCTTTAAAAATCCATTTTTTTTAAAAGCATGCACATTAGTTCTTCCCATTTGGGACTTTATTGAATCTTAAACAGGCATTTAAAGCAGTAGGTCTCAAAAACCACTTTCACATAGGCACATGCAACATAACCCATGACCCTTTCTTTGTGTTGGAGATGTTTTGTTTCTTTCTAAGCATTGTATACTTTAATTTAAGGATATTTTAAAGACAATGCCATAGATTATGCTGCATATTTAGTGACTCCATGTGTTGTAGTTAAATCCAATGGTCTAGTTTTATAGGTGGTTTGAAAATATGCCCCGTACTATTGTAGAAATGCTGGCTAGTCTTTAAATGGTAAAGCCCTATGAATAGGTGGCCACACAGGAAGTGAGGTATTGCAGAGGTTAGAGGGCAGAATCTGTGTTGCTCTTTCTGCAGTATCTGACCTGACTTCTATCTTGTCACAACCTGCAGCACATATTGAAGTGACACGGAAGCAAGAACAGTTTGCTCTGTTCAGATATTCAAGAAGGAGCTTATTAGGCCCATGTTGAATATACAACTGTGGCCAAAAAAATTTACCCTATAGAATTAACTCATTTTTGCTCCATAAAGTCGAATGAAACCTGCTGAATAATGGTACGTTGACATATTGAATTACATACCGCTTTGTAGTTTTCCATATACTTAACAGAAAAACAGACAAATTGAAAAATGTGACATTTCGAACTGCACTACCATTATGGCTTCCGGTAGACTTTTGCGATATCATTTTGTAGTTTCTTTCATTATATGATGTTAAATAAAAGATCTAAATTATGTTCATATAGTTACTTTTTTATTATGTCTCAATCCTAAATTTCTAGGTGATGCAAAACTTTTGGCCAGAGCTGTATACTGTATATATATATATATATATATATATATATATATATATATATATATATATATATATATATATATAAAATATTTTCAATGTAAAAAAAACCCAGTATTTTTTTAATTGATACTCCTTTTAAATATGTCATTTATAACCTCCCACTGCTGAACTTTTATTCTGAATATTTCACTCTGAGTATTACAGTACAAAGCATGGTAGAGGGAGCTTGGGTCCCTATAGTTAAATAATCAAATGGTTAATACAAACATTATTTATACTTTTTTTTCATATATTATAACACTGTAAACCAAGATGCATGCTCATTACCTACAACCCACGTTCTTTATCACATCACCTACTCTGCTGCATAACATGTGTGTGCTTTCATTTGGTGTCAGTCTGGTTTTAATTAAAAAGGTCCTTCAAATCAGCTAGTAATCTTCCAGACAAGCACTTAACTGAAAAGAAGACTTACTTTGCTGGCCAGTTGTACTTGTGATTTGCTTAAATCTTTTTATTTGTTTAACTACCTATGGTCCCTTTATGTGTCCTATTTACACATACTACACAGTAAAAGTATTTAATGCAGTCTTCAAACACAGTTAAGCCAGTTCATTAATTTAGAACTAAAACAGTTTGAATAGAAGTTTAACCCACTGAGTACCAAATACATTTTTCACTGAAAAAAAATCAGAACACAAGCTGTATTTATGTAATTTCATACATTACATTTCGACAAAATTAGAGTAAGTTATCATAACAATCTAGTTAAAGAGAAGATTTAAATAACAAGTAGATGCCAGTTAAAAAAGGCTCCACAAAATTACAAAGTAGCCTGTAATCAAATGAGGAGAATGGCACTTAATGTGTTAACCCAAGCCAGGTGTTACTATGAACTATGCCTGATAACAGAAAGAAAGAAAGAAAGAAAGAAAGAAAGAAAGAAAGAAAGAAAGAAAGAAAGAAAGAAAGAAAGAAGTTTTTGTAAACGAGGTAGCACTTAATTAAATTAGTCTGAGACAAGCAATTTGGTATATTTCAATCTGACTCTGTGCCAACATTGTACGCTGTCTTTCAAGTCCAGAAATAAGTATAGGGAAGGGTGAACTTGTTTCATTGTCACAGCAGGTTGCATTGACAGAGCACACAGAAGGCTAAAAAAAAAAACTATTGTTATAGTATTCAACTCTGACAATACAAAAATATAGCCATGCAGATTTTGAACAGACTTCTTGCATAGGATACATAGAAAATATGAGCAATGTTGTTATTCCATGTGCCAGAATGGATGTTTACAGCAATCCCAAGGAGTGGAATAACCACTGCACTCCATGAACTGTCATGGAATATTCTGTTTATATAACAAGCACAATGCAGGCGAAAGAAAGTCAAATTAACAGCCAAATTCAGAGAATTACTTTCCTGCTTAGCGATGCGTTGTAACTTGAAACAGTCTCTCTTGTATGAAGTGTAACATCTCCATGCTATTTTACTTATTTCATGCACACTAAAAAAATGAAAGACAGCTCTTCAAAAATGTAATTTTTTTTACCTCGCCAATTTTATCTTGTTTTTTGCATTTACAGTTATTTAATAAAAGGTCAGTTCACAAATCTGTCCATTTATGATGGATTTCTTTCCCCCACATCATCCAGAAATGTATTTAAACCACTGAACTGGAATAAGTGAAACTGTGAAGATCCTCAGTGCAGCCTGTACCAGAGACTCCTTTTAAAAGCTCTAGACTGAGCGAATCTCTTGGCTTTGGCAGAACTGCATTAGCAATTAAAAAAAAAAAAAAACTTTTACTGGAATAGTAGTGGCTGCTTCCATGGAGCTACACAACGCCTTGTGCTGAAAGGCCTTACCTTTTGAGGTAACAACTCAGGAGAGCTAAAGATTGGCCCAGGAGCATCACAGACGATATCGGCAAGCTACCAGCCCCTGAGGACAAAGGCCAGTCCTGCAGGTGAGCTCGCTGGGTGGTTGACCAGTAGGCACAGGAGCAGCAGAGCCAATTCGGCGCTCCCTGTGGAATCCCTAGCAGGGACTGGCACAACACCAGGACTCGAACCTGCGCTGCTCTGACTGTATGACTCTGCACACCATTATAGGTGAGCCGCTCGTGGATCCTTAAGAAACAGCTTCTTATACTATACATAAATAAAGTCTACAAGCACACAATGATGTGTGCATTATATAGAAACCAAGTACAGCTTTATGGATTTTGATGATCTAACAAAGGTCAAAAGCTAATGCATTCAATCCCACAAATGTTCAATTTTTCAGGGGAACGAGGGCTTGCTGCTAAACAGTGTGATTAGTGTAGGTGGAAGTTGAGGAACACTCAGCAGTACTGAGGGCCTCTTCCTGATGCTAAATAGCTATGTAAGTACAAGGATGAGTTACTCACACTGCTCCAAAACCTGCCAGTTCAGTTTTAATATGCGCCTGTAAAGTTTATAATCATGTTAGCCTTTAAATGCAACATAAAGACCAGTGGCAGTCTTCTTTTCAGTAGTCTACTCTTTTAAAGCTGCAGTTTGACTTCAGGACCCCTGTACGACATTCTGCCCTAGTTAACATTTCTGTACACTCCATCATCAGTAAGCAGGCCTTGTTGGATTTCCAGTTTGTTTAAATCCTCTAGTTTCAGCTGCAGGCTCACTAGCTGCCACACTACCTGCTTTCTCTTCACCCAGTCGCTCTGTGAACTCAATAGGTTTGCTCTATCGGCTACCTGCAGCAGCAGGAGGTTATACATGTAACCTGCAACTCAGGGAAGCAAACCAAAAGAATATGTGTTTTTCCATACATGTGAGTAACATTTTGCACGGGCTTGCAAGGTAAAAACTGATGACATTTGAGAATACGCCTGGACTTTAAGAGTCCAGTCATATCCCAAAAGACAGCAATAGGTTACAATTATAACACTGTTGGGTATCACAAGCTTGTTGTAAAATCAGCTCCCTAAACATGTAAATTGACACAGTGTTTCACACTTTCCTATTACAAAAGTAACGGTCGGATCTACATAACACTATAGTATATTAATTTTTTTTGGAATCGTACTTTGGAAACTAAATATAATATAATACTGTTCAGTTTACCTGGATATTATTATTATTATTATTATTATTATTATTATTATTATTATTATTATTATTTATTTCTTAGCAGACGCCCTCATCCAGGGCGACTTACAGTCGTAAACAAATACATTTCAAGAATCACAGTGCAAGTAATAATACAATTAAGAGCAAGATAAATACAATGATGAATATTGAAGGGGCCACACCTTGGGCTTCCAGGGGACACTGCTTAAGGCTAGACATCATGTGGAGCGGTAAGGATATATACAAAATACAGGGCTAAAGATATTTAAAAACTTTTTGGTTTTAAGGGATAAGTTGGTATTGGTGAAACAGCAACAAGAAGTCAAATATATATATATATATATGATTTATTTAAATGTGTAAGTGTTGTGATGTGAACTGATCTTAATAAGTTTCCAGCTAATGGAAGTTGTCCAAAAATGGGAAACTTGGGAAAGGTGTGGCGAGCAGATATCAACAGTGTATTATGTGCATCGCTTAACTTTCACTGTAAAAAAAAAAAAAAAAAAACATGTTTATAAAATCCAACTGGGATTCTAATAGGTTTAAAACAAACAGCCAGAAAAAAGTCAAGTCAGTTATTTAAAATCTAACAATAAAAATCTAGATTTTAACGGTGGAAAAACCCGTGCCGTTTCAGATCTATGGTACGTGAATCCCCACAGCCTTGTTGTGTTAATGTGTTAGTTCCATTGCCTTGTCAGTCTGTCCCGGCGGTGCATCTCAAATTCCCTGTTTACATGTCCTAGCAGATAGAGGCATAGGGAGGGACCGTCCCGTTGCCAACATATTTCAGTTATGTAAAACATCAATTATGGAGGACCAAAATAAAACCGAATGAACTATCGATTTATAAAAATACTAAACAAAAAATCATTAAGTAGATACTGACAACTGCCAACAACAAAACAAACACGTTATTCCCATGAACGCACGCATACATTCACTTAAAACGTTGTAACAAATAACACAACCGCGGGGATACAGATGAAGCAGATACATACCCTTGAAATAAAATAAATAAATAAATACAGCATATTATTAGGTCAGGCATAAATACAATCCAGAATTATTGTCTTATGACATTATTATGGTTGTATTTAGGTCTCTTACCTTTGCAGCAGACTGCCCTCTGAAAAACGCAACAATTCTATTTTAAATCTCAAAAATCCAGCAAAATAGCGAATCCCTTTTGTTTTTAAATCCCACGGCAGGGCTTTTTTTTTTTTCTTTTGCGTTTTCACGCACGCCAAACACCCCTTTCCATTCCGTTACAACAGGGGCAATATGCGTGTTTCATCCGGCAGCTATCAGGGTTGACTATACCAGAAGAATCGGGTCTGCTCTATTTTGATAGCGGCAATGTGCACTTCTCTCGGTCGTTGCCTCCCTCGCAACTGGCTCAATCCATTCTCAGTAACAAGGGGTACTGTGAAAACATGACATTGCAATATGTTGCTGTCCTAGACTAGAGATGTGCACTTGAACGCGTATTCTAACCGCCCATGAAACAAGGTTATGTCCCAGTTCATAGCCCAAGAATTACACAGCCCATACAAGGCAGGTTTTAAATTCAATATATCGCTATCTTTTAATCATTCATTTAACAAACACACACTATATAATTATTGCACCTTTTAATTAAAGGTCTATAGAAATACAATATGTAAGTCTAAAAAGATTTCCACGAAAATAAGCAATGACCTAAATTCACCTCCAAGCACGGCCACGGGATAAATATGTACTGTAACTTAAAAATCAAGCTTATATTGGTTGCAGGATTTGCGCGATACATTTTTTTTTTTTTAAATTTGAGTTTTTATTCGAATGCCATTCGTATTGCAGTATATGAAAAGCATGCAGCTACCTTGTTGTTCCGGCGTCTCGTCAGACAGTCGCGCGTTGCATTTCCAATAGGAGCCTGCTTTCAGGAGCATCCAAGCACCGGTTGCTTTGGCAACCCCTTCACTGGTGGTGGAATATAGAGCTGGCTGATGGGGATTTTAAACAGATTACTGATTTATTATTATCCGGGGTTCATCATGTGACCAGCGCCCCTTTTACATACAGGAAGACAGGGAGTCTGGTGTGGTTTTTTTTTTTCATTTATTATCATCCCCAGCACCTCAGTCCCATGTATTTATAATGGCATGCATTATAAATAATAAATATCCTATTATTAACAATGCAAGATAGCATTAAAAAATACATACAAGTACTAAACTATTCTAGAATACAGGCGGTGGACAGTTGCTTTTATTTCAAAGATACGCATGTTAAATATATTTGCTTTTTCTTCCTAGTGTCGCGTTCATATAAACGACGTTTTAGACGAGGCTGTTCAGTTTTACAACCCATTTTTCGCTACTGCTGGGTTCCTGCAGCCTATTTATGGGGAGAAGCGTCGGGTCATTGAGGGGCATGCTGGAACAACGCTTGCAAGTACAGAATAGGTCACTGACGCAACAAAGGGCTGCTGATGCCATCAGACCGGCACGTGCCCTGTCTGACCTTCATTCTGAAATCTGAACTTGAATGGCGTCTTATATATATTTTTTTTAATTAGCAGGCTCTACTTCCTTGCGTACGTCATTTAATTTTAATGACGCATTCCTTAGTGATTGACCACGTTTCCAAGCAGAGGTGAACGAACCTTTCAGCTGAAACCGCGCGCAGTTAAAATGCAAGGAGGTAATTAGCCAAACACACACAAATCCAGTACAATAAAATGGTGTAAATGCTAAATGTGGAGAATGTCAGAGATTTGCATCTGCAAGAGAGCTGTGCTTACCACGCCAAATTCCAAGAACAGGACTGATCAGCGCTATAAGAAGCTGTGTTCTTATATATTTTGAAACAGTAATGGTATACATCAATAAAACACAATTTCTTCTGTTGATTTGATTTGTTGTGCATTTTAAATCAAACCACTGTAATTGGAAGTCTTTGAAGATTGTCAAAATAAGCAAATTAGTGATTGCATAATTTAATTAATGACTTTAATAGGCCACACATGCAACTCATTTGAAATAGTAAAAGAAAATGAAGACAGTCACACATGGTAAAATGCAGGAGACTTTTTAGAAGTTGTTTATGATGTCCAATTAAAGCACAAAGTAGTCAAACATTTTCACACATAAAAATTGAAATTCCAACACAGAGGTTTTTTTGCAGGTAGGTATATAAAGGATATAAATGACAAATGCTGAGGTGTTCTGCTATACAATGCTTAGATTCTTAGATTTATCCAATAAACAGGAACAGAGGCAACACCCCAGGCCTGCCTGTGCGATTCAAACCACACCAGCGGTGGCCTTAAGCCAAAGCACACACATATTGTATATAGTTCATGCTATTGACTTTCACAAGCCTCATACAAATTTGCCTTTCCCTCTGCGGTGCTTTTCATCATTGATTTATGGTGCAGAAAGTTATGACCATGAACAGGCTATGCTAATCCCCTGATAATCTCAAGTACTGGCACTTGTGTTATTCATGATTAAACATTAGTGATACAAATGCACAGCACCTCATACATTACGCATGCCACCCACTCTTTCACTGTTCTTTTCACTGCTTAAATCACATTTCTACATGCATCTTTTTCAAACAATGCACAGTTTACAGTAAGTTGTACTGGTACTAAAAAGATTACAGGCAAAGATTTGACTCCAGTCTTGAATTAACTCCTATTTTTTGGAAGGAGTTCAGAAGCTGTTCTTCAAGTCTACTTGCCTGCGATATACATATTATTATTAATTATTTCTTAACAGACACCCTTATCCAGGGCGACTTACAATTGTTACAAGATATCACATTATTTTTACATACAATTACCCATTGATACAGTTGGGTTTTTACTGGAGCAATCTAGGTAAAGTACCTTGCTCAAGGGTACAGCAGCAGTGTCCCCCACCTGGGATTGAACCCACGACCCTCCAGTCAGGAGTGCAGAGCCCTAACCACTACTCCACACTGCTGCCATATATAACACAGGCGAAGTGTCTTCTTTATAGAAGTAAGATACAGCACTAGATCTCGGTGATATAACCTATAACAAATACATCACTGAGAAACTAGAAGAGCAACTCCTGAACTCAAGTCAAAGCTCTTTGAAACACTTGTGTATCAAATACATTCAAAGTTAAATAATTGTGAGTGAGTTTGAACGACACAGCTGTAAAGACTACCCAAGTTCTTATACACAACAATAGACTCAATAATGTCATAGTGTAGATCTCCCTTTTAAGATCAGTACTCATACAGTCCAGTATAATAAACTGGTGCATAAATTATTACTGTTACTGTAGACTCCTTTGACCTTCCCAAATACAACAAAATGCCACCTCCAGAGTGGCTTTAAATAAATTAACTGTTTAAATGTCTTTTCTGATTTCTAAACCTATAAATCTCATATTTCTACTTTCAGTGAAAAGGTTACATTAATAACGTGTCAGGCACGGCAATGCAAAGTGCATCGAGTCGTTGTGCTTCTGTTTCCTGTTCAGCTCTACAGGGAGATCAATTGTAACCTGTTTCCTCTCAGCTCCGAAAACACAAGACGCAGCAAGAACACAAAGCTCCACACCTACCTGGAATTGGTCCTGGAAAAGCACACAAGTGAAATGGATCAGAAGACAATCCCAGGCCTACCAGGTCTAAGCCCCAATGAAATGCATTCTGTTCCTACAGCCTGACTGTCCAGTTACTTGGGATTCAGTTCTGTAACTTCATGCCTCCTTCTCCAGTCATGCATAACCAAATATTCAAGGGCCTTTCACTGAAGTAAAGAGGGGGGCTAGAGGGTCTTGACTTCCTTGAGAAAAACAGATAGCAGCTTAACTTTCACAACCAGAAAATGACTGTTGTCATTTTTAACCTATTTAAAAAAAAAAAAAATCATATTGATTCAGTATTATGTGCTACAGGTGTTGTATAAATTAAAAGCATACAAATGCCTTGAAGCTGTGTTTGTCTCAGTAAGGGTTATGCATTAACTCTGTTTTAAATATATTCACTTGTCTATTAACCTGACTGTGTGTAATATTGAACCACGCTTGTTAGAACCAGAACTTTGCAGCTGACAGGAAGTTATTTTTGCTTTTGTTTATGCTGTGCTGCAGTTTGGATACATTATTGAGAAACATTTTCAAAGCGTTTACTCCCTACTGTAATTAACTCCTACTTTTTCTTCACAGGAGACAATTCCATGTTCAAAGATCGACGCTCAGCATTGTAAGATGTAAAGTGTCGTGTGGGATGATTGACTGTTTGTCCCAGGATCTCACCTTCTGGACTGATAGGAGCCACCCTCGTTTGAGGTGCGACCTCTGACGTCGGTCACCAAGGCCAGGTGATGGAGGACCACCGGCCCCCAGAACAGAGATACAGTTGCAAAGAAGGCGGTGGGGAGGTGGAGGAGAAAGGCTGGCAGAACAAGTATTGGAAGGTGAGCCTGGACTACATTGGTTGAGGAACCAATAGGATTAGCGAAGCGAGCTGAGCCTCCCTCCTAGAACTACGGCAAGCCTCAATTGAATGTCACAAGATGAGAAAACTTGAGTGACCGTGGAATGTATCACTGTTTAGTTTTTGATTTGCAAGAACTGTTTTTTCTTCTTTTAACAAGCTAAAGACTGGAGTTAATGCTTTGGAAATAAGGCCCATTGTTTGAAATAAATACTATTTTACATAATTACATATATGACTATTGTGCTTTGACTACTACTAATTATAATATAAATTACTTATTTTTATGCTAATCGTTTACTTTTGCCCATCTTGTCTGGGGGTCACATTTCTTTTAAATACTTTTTTTCTCAAATGAATCCTTTAACAGCATTGTGCCTCCAAACACCTTGCAGTAGCTCTAACCCATAGGAGACATCGCCCTCTGCTGAGCAACCAGCACCTAGTCTACAACTTTCCAAAACAAAGCCCAGACCTGATGAGATCAATTGCCACCTGTTCAGGTGTTGTAAACTAATATTTAATAAGGTACATTTTAAGGTAATATTTTTTTTTCTTATAAATATATGGAATTGTTAACAAATAATATTAGTCTTAATAAGTAGACGGTTAGCTATGAGGCATTCACAAGGATATTCACATGCTATTCAGTCCTGCGCCTCTCTCAAGTAGAAACTGTCACTTGTGTAGCGTTTCTGATGGGCAGAGCTCAGACCACCAAAATCAATCTTAACATAGCTGTGTTTGTACCCACGTCTCCAGAGCAGAAGGGCCCGGAATGCTTGCTATTATTACTGTGCGTTTATTACATCCTGAAACTCACTATCACCTGTACTGCTTTCACTCGTCAAAGCTATTTTGCAATTCAACACTAGGTGGCAGTGCTCCCTTTTTAATAACTGAACACTCACCTGGTAACAACAATATGCAATCTCTCTCTCTCTCTCTCTCTCTCTCTCTCTCTCTCTCTCTCTCTCTCTCTCTCGCTCTCTCTCTCTCAGATCCCATTACTTTTTTTTTAAAATTATATATATATAAGGATTTATAAATCATGGTTAAAAATGAATATTTATTGATAAAACAAAAGAAAGAGACTGTTCGAGGTTCGAGTGAGTTTCATCAGCTCGTGAACTATTAATTATTGACATTAAGCAGTCGATAAAATCCAGGTTGCACTCACAGGTAGCTAGCTCAGGGGAAAAAATCGCTTTATTATAGTTCTGTGCCTTCTTGTGCGTTACAGTATATCTAAAATTGTATGGGGGGTACTGTTGCAAAAAAGCCATACCTTGAACGGTGTTGAACCTAAAAAAAAGCTGCAACATTTCTTAAGTGATAATACGAGATCACCTCACCGTAATACTGGTGATCCTACCCAGATTAAAAACCAAGTTGTGATTTTAATGGGTTCACTCCAGGCATCACTTTGGCTTATGTCGGTTTACACGGTGCACCGTGCTTTTCCTTTGTCGACACCATAAATACATTTTCTACAAGTATAATAAACTTCAATAAACACACAGAGCAGATTACATGCAGGAAAGCACAGTGGTCATAACACAGGGTCAAGCGAGGTAATAGTTTAGCACCTCATTTCCAACGAAGGTAATTTAATAGTAAACGCATTTGGATATAAACTGTGTGACTCGCCACCAAGTCAAGCAAGACTGCCCACGGTCGATCTACACGCTGCATCCTATTGTTATTTGTTAGTTTTTTTTTAAAAGAGCGCAATCATTTTGTGACATTGAATTTAGCAACTCCATTCTTGTAAAAAGCGTGTATTCTAGTAATCAACATGCCAACCAATTACTTCTCAAGGGCAGTTAAACCCTAGTTTTACCAGTGGACCTGCCAGACCGTAATACCGCCCGCGGGGAGGTTTTAAACTTGTCAGGGCTTTTCAACCTCGGTTCTCACCTCCCTGCGGGGACAGTTACAAAGCCTCCAACACTCGCTGTGCCAGCTGAAGGTGAAAATTACTCTGGTGTGTGTTTCACCCATTGCGCGCCAGAATGATTTGTACTAACTAATTGTCAACATTTTTTTTTTAATGATGCATGGGGAGAAACCCGCATAACGGGGCGCTGCGGCCCGACACAGCCAGTGAGACATTACAGAACTGCGTGGTCGAGTGATTCTCTTCAAGCCCAAAGAACAACTGGGTGTGGATCAGGTAAGAAGCAGGTTTGGGGCAAGACGAAGGCTTTGTATTTATTTATTTTTCAGATCGTATTATTATTATTATTATTATTATTATTATTATTATTATTATTATTATTATTATTATTTATAGGTTGGATTTAGGATTACTCATTCGGCATTATTATTATTATTATTATTATTATTATTATTATTATTATTATTATTATTATTATTATTATTATTGTGTGTTTTCATTTTTAGACATAAATAACTAAAAACAGGGTCCCAGCATTGCAACGGAATAGCTATCTCAGTTAGGCTTCATTGGGTATACTTTTCTACAAATAAACACGTTTAACAAATTGGACTATTAGACTATTCATATTTTTGAAAATTAATTAAAGCCATTATTGTTAGCTGTATGTATGTTAGAGTGTGACAATATAACTGCAAACAGAATAAATAAAATATTCTTCCATAGTTTTATTATGTATGGTTAACTTTATCTTTATACTTTTTGTCGCATTATTATTATTATTATTATTATTATTATTATTATTATTATTATTATTATTATTATTATTATAAGCGCACAAATATATTCAGCATTAAAGGCTGTCGTTCCACTGAACAAAGTCCTACCATTTGTGTTTACCTTTGAGACAGGTAAAGGGACTTAACAATATAATCTGAAAAGTATGCCGTTTTGTACACTATTTCACGCATATCGATTCCCGTTCAGGGCGAGTACTTAAAGGACAAACCAACACAGTACTTTTTTTTTTTAATCTTCTATTTTTATTTTTTTTCAAAACGCCACTAAACTTTTTGTATACCAAACTTCGAAAGAAAATTCACTCAAATATAATCTGCTGTAAAGCTATTAATCATTCTCTGTCGCACCTCGGTCTCATTGTGGAGCTCATAATTGCACGCTTTATCGTTCCCCGCTTCATTAAAACCCAAATGTTATAATTTACTTTTGATTTGTGGCATGGGTTCTTTTGCCATGGCATTAAGATTCTTGGGGAGTTTAAACGCCTTTCATCTTTATTTCGGTGTACAAAAACCGAGTTAGAAAAAGCGGAGATTAAAAAGTGTAATAATTAAGTATTACTGTACCATGTTTATGTAATATAAGGTTTCCCAACTTGTCATCATTTTAAATTAGGCGGTAGGTCGTTATTTGATGACTAGAATCTGTTTGTTCTGTGTAACCATATCCCCGTCAAAGTGTAATTACCTTCGCTTAACCTAAGTGAATGCATACATGTCAGGTCTCCCGTTTTGACCAGGACTCTCCCGTTTTAAAGACCAATCTTCCTGTCCGAAAAAAATCCCCCCCCCCCCCCCCCCCCCCCGGGAACCGTTTAATCCAGTAATCTCCGATATATATTTTCTTTTTTTTTTTTTTAAGATTGGTTCCCTCACACGCCATCTGGTGGCCAGTCTATTCTCTACCACCTGCTTGAATAGCGCGACATATTGTGAGTTTGATTGACACCTGTGTATGAGTATAAACCACAGTTGCCAAGTCCGCTTATAATAAGTAGAATTGGTTTTATTTTGAGTCGCGGGTTGTGTGATTGACTCGTGTCAATATATATGTAGTACATCGTTAGAATTTTATAATTTTAGAATCCTCACTAGTTCAATAATAACTAGTACCAAAAAAATGTAACTACTGAAAAAAAGTAATTTGTATAACTATCCCCACTCCCCTCCATCTGAAATCGGTTGACTTGTTTTGAAAGGCAGTGCCGCTTTTTTTCTCATGAGACTTGCCAACACTGGTATGAACGACGCATTTTGCTATAGCGTCAGGCGCAAATGTGCGAAATGGCGAAGCGTTGTGTGTCTCCTGCTCGCGGAGCGAAAAGATTAAATGTGCTTCGAGATTTAATAACGATTGGACAAAGGAGTTTAAGCGCATTCACGAAAGTGACAAAGGCATTTCTACCTTCCTTTGTACTTTGTGCCAAATGACTTTGAGTTATGCAGCAGGTGGAACGAACGACGTTAAGTGTCACATGGAATTCAAAATGCATCTGTCTTACATCACGACGCAGGAGGAGAACCACAGTTGCTTCAGGACAGCATGAAGTGTTATCGGTAGGTTCATTGCATTTCATTTATTGTGATCATGATTTATTTACACTCAATGTCTCGTAAAAAGCGTTGAAAGTTTGTGCTTCACTCCATGGACTCAGTTACATGGTATTATTGCAGAGCATGTGTCCAGTGAATATACATAAAACTCAAGCTATTGAAAGCTTAATTCAAGGCTCGAAGTCAACATGTATTTGGTAGCAACACTCTTAATTTGGTACTTGCTTTTTACGCAGCAACGTTCTGCTGATACCTCATGCTGCAGTAGGCCGATGTATGACCATCTTGCTACCTACTTTCCAGACTGATAGCAAATTCTCACTACTGCACTGCTTTTAAAAAGTTAACTTCTAGCCCTGTGTCAAGCATTTTCATAAACTGTGTTGCCCCTTTTGCATGTTGCATTCAAGCAGTTGTTTTTAATATGTAACATATACCTTCCTAAGTGAGTGTGTTTTCTTTGCGTGGGTGAATTATGTATTGATTCTGTATTTTTTTTTTTTTTTTAGGTCATCAGAGCAGTTTGCAAACTTTGTTGCCCAGCACGACTTGGGAGTTGGGAAAGGACTCCATCGAAAGCCTGCTTTCCTGCAAACTGAACATTGACAGCTGCTGGTATGATGATTCCAACATCTTGAGAGTCTTGAGAGATTGCAAGTCTGCCACTTGGGCATATAACAAGCACCACAAAACCAAACCCTGATTCAACATCATCTTCTCTAAGGCTCCACTAAAGGACTCTTATGCTGTTTTCTTGTTTAGTTCCCTCCCGCAGGCTCCCCAGTGCCACTTCGCACGCTTAACACTATCCCTTGCAAAAATCCTGGGACCTTGACAGGTATGTGAATGCCAACCGACATATATGCAAATAAGCAAAACTCAAACCCCTAAAACATCAACAACAAAAAAGTACCCGGTAGCTACATTTTTAATATTATATAGGCCTACAGTAAACCGTAGTGCAACCAGATGGGGTCATCAAGTGCTTAGTAGGATGTCAAGTAATTAATTGACAAGCTAATTGAAACACATTTTTGGTAATTGATTTAATTAACTTCATGATGAATTATTTAAACATTCCCTTGGCGAGCTAACACAGATTTACTGTATTAAAACACACCGTTTTAACTCGCCTATATAGCGTTTTTGTCTATTGCTAGAGTAGGTACGGGTAACCTAATCTTAATTTGGATCTGTAAACATGTTCCCCCGGACTAGCACGCTACCTCCCCAGGCTGGCTAACTCAAAAGGAAACATTAACTTTGAAAAAGGCTCAAAAACAAATTTGTTCTAAACCCGACAAATCCCACTTAACGACTTTGACACCTCCAGTCAATTATTGGTGTTCAAAAGACCCTCCCCCCCCCCCAGAGCCATTTTCACACCTTGTACACACAAATGAGAAAGGACAAAATAAAAGAAGTGGGTGGAGGAGAACAAAACAAAACGCGATTTTTTTTTTTTGTAACGACAGCATTAGGTTCTCTTCTATTCTAAGATGATTGGTTTTTAAGGCGCTACTTTCCCACAGGTGTACCCCCCCCCCCCCACGGAGTCTATTCAGAGCAAACACAGGAATTTGACTCATTTCCCAAACCAAGCAAAATGATTACTACCTTCACCCTGACGCCTCCATCCTTTCACCAGAGTTTAATACACTGCAGGTCTTATTCCAACACTTTGATCTCGCAGTGTTCCGCTTGTAGTTAACACGCAGCAGCATAACAACTCGGGTCCGTAACTCAGACACAGGAGCGATTCAGCACTGTGTGCAGGCTAATCAACATTCAACTACATCGTCTGTGATACAAGTCTTGGCAGGTGCCACTGCAGAAACCAATTTTTAGGGGTTCAATGGAAGAACAAATATCCCATCCTGTAGTCCTGCATCACTAGTAAATGGATTTGGGGTACCTCCTGTCATTTGTCTGTTCATACCAATATATCTATTGAGCAAGAGGTCTGATTGGGGTTAAATGAGTAATACATACCCCCCCCCCCCCCTCACTCCCCCCCTCCATCTAGGTGTTGTTAATTTCTAGAAAATATACATTTTGACATTCCACTGTATTTGAAACCACTTGTTTATTTTGCCTAGGATTCAAGGATACCAAGACATGTAGTAAGCAAACACACTGTGATCTATAGGCGAAAACTGTCCCAGCTCTTACTCCTCCTCGGTAACACAAACCAAGTGCAGGTTTGGCATTTTTTGGTAGGCAAGCTGCCAGGGTATGCCAAAAAAAAGAAGATAGAACATTTTTGCTTTTTTGTATTTTAAAAATAGATTTCCCAATGCAGACTGCGTTGATATAGCTGTTTTAGCTTCTGGGGATGGTCTTCATCAATATTGAACCCCCCCCCCCCCCCCCCGAACTTCTTTGAATCAAATATGTTCCCACTGCTTATTGATTCATTAAAACAACAGTTTGTGGTTATCCGAGTGTCAGATCTGAAATTCTCAACTTATCATCAGAGGTATTAAATAACTGGACACCCTTTCAGGCAATTTAACATGACTTTAAGTACTGGACGACGACTGCAGTGTGAAAAGGGGTGCATTCTGTGTTGAGCCATAGAACTGCAGCTTAGGAAAACATCGCCTCGGGATACGTTTAGGAGAGAGTGCGCTTAGCAGCTCAAATGATGCAATCTATCCAGGTAAAGCCTCTTAAAGAACAGAAATGATGTGGTGCGACTTAAATCATGTAAACCGAGATGCTTAGGTTCAGGCCAGAAAAAAAAAAAAAAAAAAAAAAAACTGCATGAAAGTGACTCGATTCAATTTAAAGGTATTTTCAAATTGGTAAAAAATATCTTATTTTAAAGAACTTAAGAAATATTTGGCAGGGCAATTAAAAAAAGCATAGAGAATGTTATATTGCCAAAAGTTTAGTAAAGATTTATATAATGCTCTAGTTAGATACTACTTAGGATAGTGTGTCCAGATTAGGAAACCTCACTACAAAAAAAGACATTACTGCACTACAGGGAAGGGCAACTCAGCCGATCCCAGGGCGTAATGGTATGATCTGTCAGGACAAGGGCCAACATAACTTTTCTAATGCTTTTATGATTCCAAATGTTGCTTCACAACAGGAAAGCATAACGACACAACAGCATGCCCAACCCTGTTAAAAACCGGTTGAACAATAGTTGAATCTAAAAACTGGCATGCTTGCAAACATGTGACAATTCGTAAGATTTCTTGTATTATGCTGGACCATGAGGAAATGAATTTGAGTTCAAATGCACAAGATGGTTCATTTTTCCAAACTTTAATTTTCACTTTGACTGGTATAAAGCCCATTTAGCCAGCTACAGCATTGGTAGGATTAACACTTTCCATGCAGGAAGTATAAAGACCCCACATGAGTCTGCTGAATATGGACAGGAGTTGAGTGCTTATCCTAAAACCACTTATAGTGTTGTTAAATTCATCTGGGCCAAGAGGGGGATTTGATCAACCAATACCCTGCCGGGATAAGCCAATCCTGGATATTCCTGCATTTTACAGTACCACTGGATTGCATGTGATTTTTATGGGATATCCCGGCATGACTACAGATAGGTGGTTGATGTAATCCAGGCTGATTCCGCAGTGTTGTGAAATCCAGTTGTGGTTTACCCCAGAATAATAGGCAATTCCACTTTTGTGTGTCAGGAGAACAGTGGTCGATACAGACATCGCCAGCGTTGCCTATGATCTGCAAGTTCTCTCTGTGAAAGGTGACGGGTTGATTTTATCAGCCAATAGCCCTACTACAGGGATCTTATTTAATAGGACAGAATTTTTTTATTTTTTTTAATAATTTTTCTTTTTTTTTTAAATTTAGTCGTCGCCAATTTTTTACCCCGGTTTTCTCCCCAATTTAACATGCCCAATTATTATCTGTATCCTCGGCTCACCGCTCACAACCCCCCCGCCGACTCGGGAAACGGTGGCTGGAGCACGCGTCCTCCGAAACGTGCTCCTGCCAAGCCGTCATTTTTCACACTGCGGATCCACAGCAATGCTACCAGCACCTATAGTGCCGGAGGACAACACAGAACTGGTCGCTGATGCACGGTGAGCCGTGGATTCCCCTGTCGACCTAAGCCCTCCCTACCTGGGCAGCGCTCGGTCAATTGTGCGCCGCCCCCCAGGAACTCCCGGTCACGATCGGCTGTGACACAGCCTGGATTCGAACCTGCGATCTCCAGGCTATAGGGCACATCCTGCGCTCCGTGTGGAGCGCCTTTACTGGATGCGCCACTCGGGAGCCCCCAATAGGACAGAATGCATGCGTAAAAAGTGCTTTCTACATTTCTGAACCTACTTTTACTTGGCTTCCATTAATGCCCTCTCATCCTAAATCACAGTGAAGTATTGACCTGGGGTAACTTTATTTTGACCATTTAAGGATTTTTATTTCTTCAATGAAATCGCCTTTTTCCTGTCTTTTTTTTCTGAAGAAATATTTGCCTAGATAAAAAAAACAGAATAGCTTATGCCCAAATATAAACATTTATTGCTGGATCATATTTCCATTGCTGTTCTCTTTTTAGCTGGAAAGCGTTGACAAATACAGTAATATTAATTAGATACATTAATTTCCATGTTTATATACTGTAATTACCTTTTTGTTTTAATTAACATTCTAATTTTGTTATTTAAAAGGATTTAAGTATAAAAAATAAATATTTTTCTTAATAAAAAAAAAAAAAAAAAGCTATGAGACAGACCAGTCCTATTTACACTTTGAATACCGTTAAGGTAAAGTCGGTGATTTTCTGTTGCGCTTGGCCCGTTTCGGCTGAGCAAAGCTGATGAAGTCAAAGTGTTTGTGTCTCTCGTTGGGGAAAGGCAATGGGCCTTTGTGGAGCCGTTTTATAAAGTGGACCTCCCTCTGGTGCTCTCTGGTTTGGGACGCTTTCTTCGGACGCCCCTTCCTCGTAAAAGCAACGTACCAGCCTTCATATTTCGCGTTTTGAAACGCTGTGTAGTTGTTCTCCAAGACAATCTCTGTAAAGAGGCACTCTCTGCTTTTTCCAGACGGCTGAAAAAAAAGAATAAATAGAAATATTAACAAAAAGGTATAGCTTCTGGTTTTCAGCATTAAAAAAAATAAAAGGTACTTATCGGTACTTAATTTCAGGACCACGAAACAGGTAAAAATCGGTTAAAACAACCCTCCTACCTACCCATGTTCCACAATAGAAACTGCTAAAAATCTGTATACATAAACAAGTTAAACAGTAATGTCATATTAGCAGTACTAACATCAATAAAACAAAACGCGTTATATCTGCAGCTTGTGACACCTATAGAAGGCATTTAATCACCTGAAAACCAAAGCCAGGTCAAATGAAGGAATTTTGGAAAACAAATACTGCACTGCAGTCAGTTTGTCAGCTTTGTTGAAAGGAACTTTGTACACCACATGAAAACACTCTTTTCACCATTAAAATTAATAAAGTCTGCTTTGATTGTAGTAAATGCAGACGGATTTTCCCAAGTTGGCAGCAGACATCAAGGATCGTTCTGAAATGTAAGGAGTGTGTGTGCAACAACAAACCAGATACGAACTGACGTGGGAAGGCTTTCGCACGCATTCTTTCTCAGGAGGGGATGTTGGGAAATGGAGTTCAAAATAAAAACAAGTGGAGATTCTGATTTTATTATTCTAAAATGAATACCAGAAGCGTGAAGATTAAATTTGGCAGGTATTTATCAGCAAAAATCGTTTATCCGTCCAGCTGCTAAGCTCCCAGAAAGAGTAATACGTTCCAGGACCTGCAGTATATTCATATATTGTATGTGGCTATATAGCAGGACTATAGAGCCATTCAAAAACATGTTTGCCAGCTCTGCGGATGGTTTGGCTATTTAGATTTTTTTTTTGTCTAGCTATGAAACAGTTAAGATACGTAGAGATTCTTCATACCACCGTTGCTATGAGTAATGTATTGACTTAAAACCCATTACAATACATGATTTCTCTTTCTGGTTAGAAAACATTGATTCCTTTTTTCCATTTCCCAGCAGGAAATACATTTTTGACCTTTGAGTCTGAAGACACAGATTTTCACACAGACCAACACCCTCCCTGTTCTGCATTGACAGAGAGCACAGGACCCAAAGGGGTCAAATTCAATGATGTAATCAAATGTGGATCTTAATACCGTTACCCTAAAACTGCTTCATTGCATTCCTTTTCTACTCTTTGTTTCTGTATTTAGTGGATTTCAAAGTGGGGGTTATAAAAACACCGGTGTGATTAATGCACAGCTAAAGGGCAGCTGTATACAGGGCTGGAAATAATGCACCCATTGCATAGCAGTTTGGTCCATTCCTGGTTGTACTATTTAATAAGACACCTGAGCTTGTTACCAATATATACTGGGGCTAATCAAGCTCCAGGAATGAGTGAAACTGCTGTGCATTAGGAGTCTTATTTCCATCGCTGAATTATTAGATCATAAAAAAATAGATCCTGGACAGTAGAGATATCACTGTGGTTGCTTTATTATCCGATGCAAATCACCCTGAGGCTAGCACAGGTCCATCCACTCGTTAATACCCAGTTTTGTTGGTGCCCCCTATTGTAACTTTCCACAGGGATCTCAGTATCTGGGCTCAACCTTGTATCAGCTAAGCTAAAGTAGCAGCTCCTGATCCCAGTAGTGTTCCATATATTAACCAAGTTGATACAATTACTCTTCTTGTAGCCTACCTGTCATGATCATAAATCCATATAAAAAACTAAATAGAAAAAGCTCTGCAGACTAAAATTATGTTCATAAAGTTTTTTTTTGAATGTCAATCCTAAAATTTAAGGTGATGCAAAACTTTTGGCCACAGCTGTATTAGGTAATAATTTAGATGTGACGGTCTGTGACTATCACCACGCAACAAACAGATAACTTCATAGTACCAGTACTTCAGTGTAGTCCCACATACAGGAACAGCAGCTACACTATCATTTCAAAGCTGTTATTTATTTTCTGGGTGTTTTCACACTTGGCTTGCAAGTGTTTCAAACGTTCAGGTTTCAAATGAACCAAACTCACATAGAGCAACAAACGGAGCAGGAATACACATGTTAAATACAGTTTCAACACCTTACAGAATCAAAAACACACACAAAAAAACAGGCATTAAATGCATGATGAAGCTGGTCCTTGTCTGTTCATCTGTATGACTGGCTTGCCTCACAGCTTAACAGGAAGGATCATTATTGGAAAAGAGATCTCTTTAACTATTACTTAATATTCCATTCCTGGGAGGGCACAGTCTATTCTATGTGGGATGGTGACGGAGAGAGAAACTATTCTGACCTATAATCTATATCTTACTGTTACCCACAGACCAAAGTGAGATATGCTGTAAAGAGTGAAGTGTCACAGGCTGTGCCTGAGCAGCAAATAATTTAGAAGAAATTCTTCACTGCGGCACAGTCCATTTTAAGCTATACTTTCTGAACTTCAGAAGAAGAGACTAAAGGATTACTCCCCAGTTTAAAAATGTCAGGACATGATTTCCTTACCAGTTTATTATTGCAACAGACAGCTGGTTTAAGCTGATATAAATAAGAGTGAAACTAAAATGTTTCTTCAGTGTTAAATCAGATTGGATGATGTATTATTGAAATGCCCGATGTATTAAATGTCTATGAGCCCATGTATTTTTAAACTTTTTAAATGCTGTTCTTTTTTTTTTACTTTTGTACCATCAATTTTAGCAACTTAAATACCCATACTGTATAAAATTGGCACAAGGTAAACTAGTGCGATATATGTACACACCACCGAATTGTACGATTAATTCAACTTTACAAAAAAAAAAAAAAAAAAGGTTCTGATTTGTGATTCCTGGTATATCAAAACAGCTATAACTGTAAGGATAGAAAGCTTCGAGCAGTATTTCTCACTTGTTCCAGCCCAATTCCTAAATACTTTACATCTAGGCTCATAGAAGACCTGTTTTGAGCCAGTTCAATATTTGAGGCATGGTCTGAGCTTTAAACAGTTACTGCAGATAAAAAGGTGAATGGCTTGCCTTTCCTACAAGTTTTCCTCTGCGGTTCATGCAGAGGTAGTGTCCGCTCTCGGCTCCTTTGATCCGAACCCGGCTGCCGAATGTATCCGTTTCCACATACAGTCTCGCTGCAACAAAATGACAATAGAAATCTGGTATTTTAGTTTGAAATACTTCCAAACAGTTTATTTATGTTCCAATAATGTATAATGGTATGTAATGGGCTTATATAGAAATATACTGGGGTTTATTTTTTTTTTATCCAAGCAGTGACTGATCTAAATATCGCCACTCTTTAACTTCATATTCAGCCTGGAACTTGTGGGTTTCACCATGGAAATCAAAATCAATAGGCTACAGTCAATAACAATATAAAACTATTATTGACCCTTTTTAAATCTAATTGCAAATACACATTACCCACTTGAATGAGTTTTTCCTTAAATAACAAAATGTGATTATATATATATATATATATATATATATATATATATATATATATATATATATATATATATATATATATATATATATATATATCACTAATGGCTTATTATATAAGTGCACAAAATATTAGTTTTTGCACTACAGCAAGATTCACTTTGCATCAGTTGAGATGCATGTTCTGTGGTGCAGGATTCTTACCGAACGTATTGCCATCTTCTGCATTGGCGTTGATCTTTCTGCCTTGGATCTGAACGTGTTTCCCGCTGGTTCGACTGTAGAGCTGGTACACCCGGACCTGCCGCCGGCTCAGCTGGTCTGTCACGGCGCCCTGGTCCCTCACATACTGGTTAAAATTAGGAGACGGGTGATTTTCCCCCTTTTTTTGTAAAGGGAAACATAAAATCAATTCTGACTGCGCTAAATCAGTAATTTAAAAAAATGTATATAAAATAATTTTTAAAAATACACATGCCAATATACAGTGTGAGGCTGCCTCTTGAGCTAAGCAAGGGATTCAGATTGAAAATATTAAAATTAATCAAACATTAAACTTACATTAACACATGCATTTATTTCGCTAATATCGGTTACCGATTATTAATTATTAATATGAATTAATTTAACAAAAAATACGTGGGAGATGCTAATTGATAATTGTAAGATATTCTTTAGCAAGGAATCGTTAAAAATATCAGTTAAATTTGCTAAAAAGGCAAATGCTGTGAATATGCTTTAAAATTTAAACACATAAACAAACAAATAAATAAATAGACACTTAAAATAATTTAAAATGTGAAATATATTCCAAGCAAATAAAAATGGTCCAAGAAGTAATTTAGCGACAGAACATAATTATATCCATAAACACACAACACAGGTTAGCAGCTTATATAACAATTGGTATTAAAAAGCACCGGGTGCTGATTGTATTCGCTCAACTCACCTGTGCATTGCACCACAGCACAAGGAAATGAAAAGATCTACAGAAATAAAAAAAATAATAAAAACAGAATTAAGGACTACATTCAAAATTGCAGAATATGAAACTGTAGGGAAATCGCTTACATGTAAATGTAGCCGTGTGAATACATAGCTGCTGTTTTTCCGGCTGAGCCTGTCCCTCAGTGATTCTCAAACGATGTAAATCCCAAAATGGACAGAAATCCCAAATCTGGCAGTTCGACGAACTCGATAACATTAATAACTTTGCACAATTTATCCAAACCGTCCGGGGTTGGCCTTTAAGCCAACCTGTCGTTACTGCGCAATTACAGTAAATTGTCAAATATCATAAATCCATAAAAATGATTGGTAACGTAATGGCACGCATTACTTCCTTGGTATACCAGTCAATTGAATCGTGTATTCACTGGTTGCATAGTACTAGTTCCATGAAGCAACGACAAGCCCGGTCTGCGTCTGTCATTCAGTTTCATCAAAAGTGGAATTATTTTAACTCGAAGAACCTTTCAAATCCATGGTCCTTAGCAGTTGCGCTTTTTTTAATAGAATACAAATCTGCAACGCCTTTGCGCCTGAGTCAAAGCGTACGATTCTCCAATGCTCTAAATGAATAATGCCACTCTGCGTATTCCATCTGGTACTGCTATAGCCTGTCAATGCGTTCCCCCTGATCAGTCCAAGGGAGAAGTTTCCTTGCCTCTTGCCCGGTGCGGTGATTCACTATGAAACCAAGGTGTGAACAGAAAGAGAACGAGGCTGTGGCTTGCGAGAGGGGGTGGGGAGGGGTCTTGTGGGTGGGTATTTGCGAACGAACTAACTGGTGTTACCCTGGAAAGGCCAGTAGTTTTAAAGTGTTGGCTACTGCTCCCGTGGGGGGCTAATGACGGGCTGAGTAGCAAATCGCTGCCCAGAGGCATCTCTTTTGCAAACACTTATCCACGGGCACCTTAAAGGGACAGTGCGCCGATTCCTGTGCATGGAAACCCAGAACGCATTTACATGATTAGAGTCCATCGTTCAGTGTTGCGGATTCATACAGCGTTACAATCTTACTAGATCACGATCCTAACATATATAGCTATTTTCAAATACTAAGTTTCAAATACTCTGTGCCCTTACAAGAACCTCAAAGTGAGAAATATATTTTGTATCCATTTATTTAATTAAGAATGTCCAGGACATTAAAAGAAAAAAAGAAAAGTTCATGACAATATCTTAAATAACCGATTTTGTATTGAATGCGGTGCATACATAGGCATAAATGATCACAATGTGATCTTCGATCTTAAGAAAACGTCTTAAACATACAGCAGAATAGACTACATTAAAACACGTAAATAAATGTATCTATAAAAGACAGAACCACCACAATCAGCATCTTGCTCGGCATACAGTATACTGAGCGCCAGCGTCTTCTCTACATGAAATACCTTTAGTCTCCCGTTTTATAACACTTTCCAAATTGTGCGTCCTTATTTGTTGGGGGTGTGGCAATATATGCATTTAAAACGGATTAAGAAATTGCAAGATGCTGGAGGTGCTTTGAATACACTTTCTGCTAATTTAATTCACGATGTCTGTGGATTTTGTTAACGGGGGTTTCGGTTGACACCATGGCAAACGTGACAGCCAGTGAATGGAGCGCTCACCTGCTCACCGCGAGCCCGCAGTATCCCACAGAGGGCTTGTTTAAAACTTTTTAGTTTGTTTGTGTGTGTACTATTTGACACCCTTCTACGTCTAACGTCGTGGAAAACGTAATTAAATTATTCAATGCGTTTAAATCAACCATTTCATATTCGGTGCCATGTTAGATTATTAATGTAGGCTACTTGATTGAAACGCGTAACATACACACACACACACACTATATATATATATATATATATATATATATATATATATATATATATATATATATATATAGCATCAAAAGAAAACTATCACTATTATAACACATTTATTTTCGAAAAAAGATATGGTATATACATGATGGACATTGACGAAATATTTTTGGTTTCTTTTTAATCACTCGATCATTCATTCATCCTTGACCATGACACACTTGAGTGATTATGACTGAAGCATATGCACTTAATCACCCAATTAGTGAGACAGTTGATTGGACGCTGGATATGGAGTGATTTCAGCTGTTGAATTGCAAGCTTGAATAAAAGCAATAAAGAAAATCATATATATATATATATATATATATATATATATATATATATAATATGCCATGTCTGTCAATAGAGCAGCGCCTTTGTGCGATCGGCATGTCGGAGGCTGGACTAGGGGGCAGCGTGCTGTGGCTCGCCGTCTTGGGTGCTCACAGCCAGCAATTTCAAACCTGGCCAGACGGTGTAACCAGACACACTCTGTCAATGACAGAGCCACCAACTGGGAGACCAAGAGTCACAACATCTGCCCGGGATCGACAGATCATTTTGCAGCATCTTCGTGATGTCAATTGTTAAACAGCACAATAAAAGTCACCGCACCTGCTCTAAAACAGCGTGTGTCATTTTCGATCATATCTAGTGAATTTTATCTAAATATAAGTGATAAGTTTCTTTTGATGCGCAGTATATATATATATATATATATATATATATATATATATATATATATATATATATATATATATATGTTACTTTTATAGGCTTTATTCCCAAATCCAAATCTGGTAAAACGATGTGTTTATTTTTAAACCTTCATTTTGTAATGTTTTGTTCTTTAGTTCAAATACGGTCTTACATATACATTAACAACACATTACATATATGTAAAGTCAACGCTGTTCTAATTTGCTGCTTGACAGTAGGCCTATATTACAGGTATTGACTCAAGCCAAGTGCTTTGAGGAGCTACCGCATTCAAGCAATTGTCCTCGCTGTTACCCCACTAACTAACCCGAAAATAACTCAGCATTTCCTCACGAAAATGTAATTAAAGAGAGACGCTTTACATACCGGAACAATTACAAGACAGCTATCATGTATCTAATCCGGACAGTGTTCGCGATGTCAGGTCCCCATGAAAAACTGCTGGAGCGAGTTTTGTTTGCATTATCAATCTGCTTGTTCCTATAATCACCGATACAAAAGCACTCAAAGCTCTAGCTGGTTTGGTATCGCTGCGGTAATGCGAAAGGGAAGTTGCCCAATGAAATAACAGGTGATTTCCTGATTAGTTTGATAACCTTTTACAACCCCCCCCCCCCCAAAAAAAAAAACCCCCAAAAAAACCTGAGAAGTGCGGCCTACACCGGTGCCGTGAGAGTAGTGACAATTATAAATAGTGAAAGAGGGACATTGCACCTGTCATATAATTGAATTACACCTAAATCCACATAAGCTATTCTGCTCCCCTCTCTCTCTCTCTCTCTCTCTCTCTCTCTCTCTCTCTCTCTCTCTCTCTCTCTCTCTCTCTCTCTCTACACACACACACACACATTTTAAAAATCCATGCTTTAGCGAAATAGAGAAAAAAACAATATTGTCCTATTTTATAAACACAATACTGTTGTATTAAAAAAAACTAAAAACTAAAAAGTATTTTTTCAATGTCTTATTTTTTTTCTTTTCAACGTTGATTCTGTCAAGTTTCTTTTAGTATTTCTAAAGTTAATTATTATTATTATTATTATTATTATTATTATTATTATTATTATTATTATTTATTTCTTAGCAGACGCCCTTATCCAGGGCGACTTACAATCGCAAGCAAATACATTTCAAGTGTTACAATACAAGTAATACAATAAGAGCATGAATGAATATGTTATTTGGCTTCTGTCCTGGTGAAGGTATAAATAGCAGAACAAACACATTCTTAACCTTTAACTTCAGGGTAAGAAACAGCTAAGGTCATTTGTTACAGTCAAATTAATTTTTTTTCCTATTATTAGTCCAACATTTTCATGGGTAAATGCCTGGTAATGTTGGCCAATACGTAACATTTTCGCCTGTTAATTCCCACATTGCTTAAGACCAAAACTGCCTAGAAATGTCTCCATGCTGTATTGTTATGACTACTGTAGTTACATGCCAAGGTCTGAAATGTGAAAGCTGTTTAGGGAGAACGTACTTATTGGCGTTTCATACAAGACGGTCCTGGTCTGCACACACAGACTGGAAAATCAATTTCCTTTTGAGAGCATCTGCCGATATCTGATATGCACAGGCTTTACAAAGTATTAGTGATCCGCATCCGCGGGATCCTACCGGCTTAAAGTCAATTTTTCTTTGTTTAAACATTCACCCTCAAAACCAACGTTGCCTCACTTATTAATACTTCCCATTCACGTGTACTCTTTCATTACTAATTGTCCTCACATTTGGAAAACGTGACGTATTTTAACATGGACTACAAGATCAGGTCTTCTTATCTTTGTAGGAATGGAATAGGCAGCACAGCTGATGTCTTTTCTGCCTCTACCACAGAACGCGGTACCGCCACTAGACACGAGGCAGTGCAATACAATTTATATCACCGAATCCCAACGCTATGCACTGACCCCGTGCTGTATAGACAGCCATTCAGACAAATAAATAAATATACAAATTATTATTATTATTATTATTTATTTCTTAGCAGACGCCCTTATCCAGGGCGACTTACAATCGTAAGCAAATACATTTCAAGTGTTACAATACAAGTAATACAATAAGAGCAAGAAATACAATAACTTTTGTTCAAGCAAAGTACAAGTGTGACAAACCACACTTGTACTTGTGATTTCTGCTTTACAATGATACTAAAGCAGATGAAACCTAGGCCGCAGCTTCTCTTACAAGGTTCAGCATCTCACGAAATTGTCATAAAATCACAATGATAATGTCTCAGCACATCCCTTTCATTTTGTTCAGTTTCCCAAGGAATACTGCATACCCTCTGAATTTGCTTTTTTTTTTTTTTTTATTTATTTATTTTATCAGTTTTCTATCCTATAATGTGTTTTTAAATTTCATTACTAGTTACCTTCTCATGAATATCTGGCATATTAAATGCTGCGTATTTGACCTGTAACTCTGAACAAGGTTTCTGTACTGAGGCCAGTATAAAAATAACCCCTCTGTTTCAGATGGGAAGAAATGAGCAGGTGCACACTGCAAATGCGCCCCCTAGTGGTCACAAGTACAAACATCACGTGGTGGTGTTATTTCAACTTGTAAAATTCACCCACCCCTCGTTATCTCGCCCCTCGCTGTACTGCGGATTCGGATATATCGTGGTCCTGGAGTTGGCTCCCCATTTTTACTGTCTAACTGCGTATGCCTTAGCTGCAGTATACATAGACACTTAGAATTGTTGTTCGTTTTATTTCGTACTGCACATCACAAACAACAATATACAAAACAGTTACAAACAAAACATTAGTATTGTACTGTTATCATATACACACGCACTGCACAATGACACCAAGCTAATTAAATATCTACTTGCTGAAGTGGTTTTTATTTTAGCCAACGAGGTGTTCACATGTGGCAGCAATGCACTAGCAAAAGCCACAAGGCAGTGATGTCAGCTCCCTAGCAACAAGCCTCCTATGTTGCAGTGGATTATTTCAATGCAGCGGGTATGTGCATTTGAGAAAGGAGATGAAGATTCATGAAATGAATTGGAGACTGAAGTTGATGAGAAGCAATTACCCTCCACAGTACGAATTAAAACAGTGTGCTGCTTCTTATATGAAAAATGAAAAAAATCAGGTTGTGTAGAGGATTTACACTGGACCCTGATGCCCCCGATAAAACGAGGGAGTGGTTGTACAGTATTTGTTAGCCTGTTTGTTTTTCTATGGGTCTCTCGCTATATCGTGTCCCTCGATATGTAGAGGATTCATATTGGACCCCGACACCCGCGATATATCGAGTGAGTGCTGTATTACAGTTGGAAATAATCAATAATGTCAAGTTTATTTTCACTGATAACCACTAGCACATTTCATAGCCCTCTCACATCCCTTTGACTCTCCTTCTAGTAGTGCTCTATGTGTGTGACAAGAGCATTGGGATCTCTAAGCTGGTAAAGACAGGTCCTTATGACTAACAGGAAGGCTCTGATTATCAACCACTTGACTGTGAAAATGGACCAACCCCATCCAGAAACAGGAGCAAAAGTAGTCCTTGGCAGGGCCATACTGGTTGATATGGGGCGCCACTAACGCATGATCATAAAACTGCTGCTAAGTGACTCACTTGGTAAAAAAAAAAATGGGGGAAAATAATATGAGGCACTCTAAATTAAAGAAGAAATAAGATCCAATGTTAGCGTCTTCTATATACTGTACTGCTGCATTGCTGTATTGCCTTATTTGTATGAATGTCATTGCTTGTCTATATGCCTAAGGAATGCATTGCAATCCCTCAGAACCAGACTGTATATCAATACAGACATTTGAAAACTAGATTTCAAACAACAAAGCATGAGAAGGTAGTGCTTAACACAACGCAGTCTATTTTAATAATAGTGGCGGATCTTAACACCGCCAGCCTAAAATGAGTTTAAAATACAGCCGCTATTGGGTGAAAGGTAATTTTGCAGTGGGGGACGGCAGACGTTCCTGAGCTTTGCAGTGGGAGATGTCCGGGAGGCTGCAGACGGTGTTGCGCATGTGTTTGTGGCAGCTTTCCTCACCACTGTGGAATTCACAGTTCCTGAACAGGCAAACTTGGATGTCTGAGAGCTTGTAGAGGCTGAGCTCCGCATCTCGGCACATTGGGCATGTGCAGAAATGCAGCCTCATGAAATCCAGAGACCCAGCTGTAATTTACAAAGTGCAGGCAGGATCTGAACGCATGCAACCTGATCTTATTTCCTAGTGTCTCTTCAAGCTTAATCTTCTTAAGCCTTTATGGAAATCACTCCAGTAGCCGGTAGCCACCTTTACATTGCTAACATTTAAACACATAAAAAAAATATTACACTAGTAATATTAACATTATTGTCGCTCAGCAGTATTATTGAGCAAATACAGCTACGGCCATAAGTTTTGCATCACCTAGAATTTTAGGATTGAGACATACTTTAGAAAAAAAAAATCTATATGAACATAATTTAGATATTTTATTTAACATCATGTAATCAAAGAAACTACAACATGATATTGCAAAAGTATACCGGAAGCCACAACAGTAGTACAGTATTTCATGTTAGATTTCGAAATGTCACATTTTAAAATTTTTGTCAGTTTTAAGTGAACAGAGAACTACAAAGCTGTATGTAATTCAATATGTTAACGTAACATTATTCAAGCAGGTTTCACGCGACGTGATGCAAAAATATTGGCTACAGCTGTTTATACTAACTCTTTGTGGAATAAAAATAAAATAAAAGTCATTTGCGTCTTAATTCCAAGTACAGCTAATAGCTGGATAAACACTAATCTCTTCTGGTAAACTATGGCTTGGTGATTGCAGATTCCTAGCAATGGAATTGCTGTTCCATTTATACTCAAGCTTGCTGATTGGTTATTGCATTGAATATCAGACGCTGTTTTATGTTCTATATATAAATATATGCACTAGCAAAGGCATTTACAGATGTCTTTTCATCTTGACTTAAGGGTTTACCTCAGAGCCACATGAATTAGTCCTATAGAAAGTTAATTTGAGCCCTGCTAATAAATACACATGTGACAAAATACTAGCACAGAGGTGACATGGTGTTGCTTCCCTGCTTTTCAAAGTGACTCGTACAGCTGACATCTAAAATAGTCCTTACCCCAACATTTGTAAACCAGCATTTTAAAATGATAGTCCCTGTATTTTACTTCACAAGAGACCAACAGTGCATACCCTAACCGAATGACCGTCAATGGTAATACATAGGCAATGTTCTGTATTCAGGGGGCTGTAACAACATAACATCAGTTAAGATGGTATGGGGCTGCCTTGATAGATTGAAACCCCAATAGTAACATGTTCATATTTTCAGGGTAACACTTTACAGTAAGTTTTGCTAATTACTGTGTATTTACATAGTAGTTACCTAGTAAATTCACGTGTGCTTACACAATTACAATGTTATTATGCATAGTTACAATGTACTTAATGTGTACATTTTTCTGCATGATAGAACCCTAATCCAAAACCTTAACCCTAATCTTATCCCTAACTCAAAACCTAACCCACCCCACTCACCCTAACTCTAACCCTTTTCTGATACAATTGTCTACTTACATATATCGTGCTACAAGAATTACACATTAAATACATTGTAACTATGCATAATAACATTGTAATCATGTGTAAGTACACGTGTATTTACTATGTAAATACACACTAATTAGAGACAATGTAAAGTGTTACCATTTTCAGACACCAATGGCACCACAATGTTATAACCCAATACACACTGGTAAACCAGTGCAATACCATGGTACCATATCAGTAACAGTCAGCTATCAGGAACTCTGTGCAATCTATGGTCCAATCTATTGTGTTGCCATTACAGACCTAAATACAGGTCTAGGAAATAACTAATAATTTACATACTATTATTATTTTTTATTTCTTAGCAGACGCCCTTATCCAAGGCGACTTACAATTGTTACAATATATCACATTATTTCACATTATACACATTATACAGATATCTCATTATTATTTTACATACAATTACCCATTTATACAGTTGGGTTTTTACTGGAGCAATCTAGGTAAAGTACCTTGCTCAAGGGTACAGCAGCAGTGTCCCCCACCTGGGATTGAACCCACAACCCTCCGGTCAAGAGTCCAGAGCCCTAACCACTACCCCACACTGCTGCCCATACATATCTTTGCTCATTTTCAGTACAAGACATTGAAATTATTTAATCGGTTATCCTAGGATAATCTTTTTGTAAAGTTCTGTCAATTACATTTTTTTCTCCTTTATATTATTATTATTATTATTATTATTATTATTATTATTATTATTATTATTATTATTATTATTATTATTATTAGCATAAATAGGTTGCAATACATAATCTGTTATACATAATAGAAGTAATTACACTTAATATGTCTGTCTGCATTTCAGACTGGGTCAAATGAAGGTGGAGAAAGCACCTAGCACCCTCAAGAAAACCATTCTACCATATGGCTGGCATTTCCAATACAAGTGCATGCTATCTTTGCACTTTAGACAGTGTGTTCCTTTTTGGCTGTGATTGATCGTTGTTCTATAACATTTCTTTTGGGCTGTGTTCCCACAAAGTTGGTGAGGAGTTAGACACTTTGTTTTAAAACAAGAGACCGGCAGTAAGTGGTTAAAAATGGGTGGAACAGAAACTACTGCACAAGCCCCTCTTACAAAAGGCTAGCTGGCCATTTGACCCAGTTGACAAAGCTGTAAATTTTAACTAGACCCCTTTTATCTCCAATCAGGAGTGATCTAGACCTTCTTCAAAGTGATAATCAACACTTAGCCGATGATGGACAATTTGTTTGTGTGCTTTGCCTGGGTCAACAACAAGGGAGCCATAAGTCTTGCCACGGTTGTCACTGAGTTTTCAAAGCCTGGGTTTTTTTCTAAGCTGGTAGGAGGTAAGACCTGGAGGTGGAGAGAGAGAGGGAGGCATATGGGAGCAAACTAGTGGAGGAACCAACTAAAAACAGCAGTCACAGCGGTGTGGGACACTGCTTCTGTTACCAAGTGGGGCTGCCTGCTCACTAATGATTTGTGTAACATTCAGGATACTGGAACACACCAAGATACTGATATATACTGCTGTATGCAGTTCTTTCATTGAGATCGGGTGGATAACCGTATCAACAAGATATATTTAACCTCCTGATCAATATTACAAAAGGCAGTGTAGTCCATGTATCTGAGAACAAATTCAGTAGTGGGATATGCCAGTAGAGATGTATGTAATCTTAATATATAAAGAAGAAAGTTTGTCTGTCTGTCTGTTTCTTCATGCATTTGGAACCCGCAGGAGTCAGTGCAACCAAACTTTGCATGGCCTCCTCTTTCATCCAGGGGAAGGTCGAGGGCTATGTCTGGATCCAAAATTTTGAACCCCGAGGTACTTTTATTTAGTAACCCCATTGCTGGATCACTACAGTAGCCATGTATCTCAAATTAAAGAAACCCACAAAACCAAATAAATAAATAAATAAATAAAAATAACAAAAATTTAAAAAAAAATAAAAAATGGCAAAAAACAAACAAAAAAAATAAAATAAAGTTAAAAAAAAGGGAAAGGGGTTCGAGCACACTGTGCGACACCCAAGATCGGTAACTTATAGGAATCCATAAGGCTACCATTTGCCTTCTGTGTGTGGCCCCATAGTTGTAGAATAGATACAACTGGGTTAAAAAAAAGAAAGAAGTCACTGTGGTTGATATCTAGTGTGGTTTTATATTTTGTATTGTGAAAATATTTTTTTTAAGTCCAGGCTGTCTGGTGCTTTCAAAATCTTAATTAAAACTCAAATTTTGCTATATGTACTGTGCAAGCTTTTCATGTTAGACAGGCTAACCACAGATCATCTTAACCTCTTTCTCATTCTAGCTAGAATCGTGTACAATCGTGCCCCAGCACATTGTAACAGAAGGCTGTCAGACTTGTGCAAAAGGCTTGCAATTACAAGTACTCTAGACCACTGTATATCATTGAAAATAGATGTTGCTGAACGATAATGAAATATTTAATGAACTAGTAACCACACTTCCAGATAGCCTATTCACTATATGAGTAGCTGTAACTATAGTTAACATTCTAAAATGTGACCTCACCGTGAACATTCGGCAAAAAAGCCATTTATTTCAGATATGCTATGCTCCCAAAATTCGTGTGAAATCTATTCCCAAAGGGGAAATCAGTCTTTTTATTTGACTGTTTTTTTTAAGGCTTTAAATTACAGCCTTTGAAAAAAGTGAAATACAATATAAACGGCAACTAAATTGGAATGCGCTGTCCTTGTTACAAGATTCACACGAAAACATCTATTTTACTCATGCGAAAAATGAAAAGCTGCGGCCATCTGTGTTATAAATGAGGTTATAGCGATTACATACTGTATCATACCATGCAATGGATTTTATTATGAATACAAATATTTCTGTTAAATTATAAACTTTGCTTTTCTATTTTCGGTAACACCTTTCATAAATGTCTCTACTGTGTATTTACATAGTAGTTACTTAGTAAATACATGTGTACTTGCACGTAATTACAATGTTATTATGCATAGTTGCACAATGTGCTTAATGTGTAATTTGGTTTGCATGATATAAACCTAACTCTTTTCTGATACTATTGTGTACTTACATATATCGTGCAAAAAGATTTACTCGTTAAGTACATTATAACTATGCATAATAACATTGTAATTATGTGTAAGCACACATGTATTTACTAGAACACAGTAATTAGAGACACTTTATGTAAAGGGTGATCCTATTTTCAGTGACTGTATTAGATGATTGTGCCTTCCATTGTGTAAAGTTTGTTAGGTCCATTAAGGATTTCCTGGACATGATCAGTTTCTCTAGCTTTGTTCTGATTTTGAAATGTCTTTAGACCAATAATGGTGTGCTTAAGATATAAGTGAATTGTACAAAAGGCACACCTAACAAAGAACATACAATACATCTCTTCACACGCAACAATAAACAAACAAAAGTCAATTGAGTGTTCAACATGGTGAAGGTGCTGGAATCCCCAAAATGGTTCCGGAGTTTTAGTGCAGTGTCAAAGGAAGACCTGCCGTCTGTGTGCGAGCTACCTGCACTGTGGACACCCACTGACCTTCAGTTCTCTCTTCAGTTCTGTTTTATAACACAAAAGACTTCTCATGAAACAATACTGTTTCTTTGTAGTACTGCTGTATTACGATTGCATATTTAAAGGGATGAATGTTTGGTTTTGTACAGATTAATGATGGTATGCATCAGTTAGAAGATTTAAGGGGACCAGTTTGCTACTGCAGAGCACAGATAGAATGCCAAGTTTAATAAAACCGAAGTAAATCAAAACAATGAAAAGGAGAATAAATCTATACTTTCAATATTTAATTGTTCAAAATTGCAATAAATACACTTCTTACTGGTTTCCAAAAAAATGAAACTCTTTTTCCATTACCTTAGTAGTTGACCTTGTCTGTACAGGCTGTTCTACCCGATGGTAATGCCTGCTAATAAATTATATATTGCTTAATTAGTTTCCGCCCTTTCTACGATAGGGAATTTAATACATTTATCTACTGTAGTGAAATAATTAACTTTTTTCAAATACAGTTAGGTCCTTTGAGATGTCCATTAAAAAAATGAATTCCTTAGAAATACATTCAAACTGGTTGTTGACTCATTCACAAGCACAATTTAATAAATCATGTAATACACCTTATTAACTGACCAGCCTACAGTCAATGTATTGGTCAATTAGGTGGAGGTTGTTTGCTGTGGTTTCCCAAACTGTAATTTCCTTGACGAATCCAGTGCTGTCAGTTGAATTGTATAAGGAATCCATTAAAAGATCTAGGGCAGGTATTAGACATGTTTTAAGGAGCACAATTGGATCTGTCCCTGTAAGGCTGCTGTTTCAAATGCTCTTTGCTCTGCAACTCAGGACCTCCTATTGGGAGACAGACACTTTAGTGTAACAGCTGCACACTCCCCATGAGCACTGCCGGCTGGACGTCACACCTGATCAACAGCGAGGCTGAGCTTCCGGAGGGATTTTCTGTTTTCTCTCGCCGGGAAGTAAACTCAGAGACCCTCCTTGTACGAGCAACAGCACCAGTAGTGAAAGTGCTGTGTCATTGCAGGCCAAGCAACTGCAGTTCAACCACACACAGAATCTCTCTCCCCTCGCCCCCCCCCCCCCCTTCGACTTTCTCTTAGAGACAAATATGGAATTTGGGACCTGCTTGAAAACTAGATCATCTTCAGTGGTCTCTAACGATGTTAACAACATTTTTGGGGTTAAAAAACGACGAGCCACATTGACCAAGCTTTGTGCTATAGCAGTAGGAGCAGAAAACAATTTGGGGAACTTGTTAATAAAAGTTAGCAGCCTGCTAAAAGCTTCTGCTGTTTTTGTTGCAACGTTTATTTTACAATAGGGATACTTTTAGGACTAAGATTCTTACTTGCATGCATTAATGTTGTAAAACTGATTTCTGGACTACCTACATTGCTACTGACAATTTAGATTACATTTATTAACACTGATGTTCTTGTTTAAAAAAAAAAAAAAAAACAGAATGCATTACTAGGAGCTGTCATGTTTTACTAGGCATCTCTAACAGAGCTCTTCTGCTCCTGTAGCTGGGGGAACCAGCTTGACTCTTTGTGTACAGAAATGATCTGCTTCCTTGAGGTGACTCTTACCTGTTCTCTGACCTCCAAAGGACCTAAACAGAGGGCTGTCCTGCAATCTTTCGGCACATCTTTTGGCTTTTAATTCCCCCCCCCCCCCCCCTCTGCCTCTCTCTCGCTCTCAAAACAGATTCTACCTTAATCTTGTGCCTTATCTACCAACCCAGGCTAAACTCCCAATCAGTGTTTTCATTGCAACAGACCGTTTTATAGAAGAATTGGGCCAGCTTGGGTTTCAGACCCCCTTTTTCCGCAACCCATCAGAAAAAGATATTTAGGCATATAATTACAAAAGCAAACAAGATAAAAGGAAGACACACTGGGACATCAAACCAGGGGTCTGCACTGACCTACAATTTGTTTTTTGAAAGTTTGTTTTTTAAGCAAAGAGAAACAAATTATATTTAAGGATTTTTTTTTTACACAGAGAGCCACATACCAAAACCTTATAAGAAAAATGACTTTCATTGGTAAATGCAAAGCAGAAGAAAGAAATCCAGTGATGGTGCTTATTTTAACAATGGCGTATTTATATCAGACACTGATTAGACCAATTCAATACAAATATCAGAAACTATTATTACAATAGACAGGCACATGGAGAGTGGAAACTGTGTGTTTGCACATAATGTAGGTTTACATGTATTATATTTACAGAAAAATCTGTTTAGAAATTTACTACACCAAAACTATCACAAATGATGCGATGATTTTTTTTCTTCCTAGATTGATATATTAAAAGGTTATAAGAAATATTAGCATCTTTCAAATTCAAGTTAGTTTTGGTTTGCATACGAAGTAGCGGAAATGTATTAATTTTTTTGTGTGATTTCTGAGGAGTCAAAAGCTTACAATTGTGTTCACGATCGCACACAGAGTAATGGATGTAATTGGCTTGCCTTTGATGGTGCGGGAAGGTCAGAGGGGTCAGGGATGGAGGGCAGAGTAACTAGACACCTCCAGAGACAGCACTTAAACACTTAAGCAAATAAAGTCCAGCTCCTGTTTCCACTCACCTGCACACACTGACTGTCACCAGGTTCCAAAGCAGGTCATTACAGCAGCCATCTCCTTTGTCACGCCAAAGACATTTAACTAGATTGAGGGGGGGAGAAGAAAATGTCACTAGCTTTCATAATTGTTTCAATGCCTTTTATCTTATTACTTCACAAATAAGGGATTGTTCTAGTTACATTTTTCGCATACATCTTAGACGTTTTGTACATTACTCCTATGAAATCCAGTTGGATTTGCTTGTAGAATGAAATAAGCCATGCTGGTTCATATAGAGAAATCCTGCAAAGCACTGACACTGAATTCGATGAATTTTCTTTTGGTATTTCTAAATTGACCTTTCGTATGAAGTGTGGAATTCGCATGGCATTTGAGGTAAGTTTTACATTTGTTTTACGTTCTTGGATCACTCATGTTTCTTATTTACATCAATGACTTAGATCAGGGGATAATTAGCAAACTTGTCAAATTTTCAGATGACACAAAGCTTGGGGGAGTAGCAGACCTGCTTACAGCTACCCTGGAAATCCAAACAGATTTGAATCACATACAGAACTGGGCAGAAACGTGGCAAATTAAATTCAAATGTCAACAAATGTAAAGTGTTACATACCGGTAACAAAAATGTAAGATCCAAATACCACATTTGGGGATAGATCTAGAACAGTCTCACCAAGAGCAAGACCTTGGTGTGGTAATAGACTCATTGCTGTCACCAACCACACAGTGCGGGGAAGCCATCAAAAAGGCAAACAGAATGCTTGGGTATAGAACCAAAAGCGTAGGGTACAAATCCAAGGAGGTTATGATGAGGTTGTATAATGCACTGGTGAGACTGTACTGAGAATACTGTGTCCAGTTCTGGTCACCACAGCACCTAAGGGACATTGTGGCCTTGGAGAGAGTCCAAAAAACAGCAACCAGACTAATTACAGGACACACAGGACGGAGCTACAAAGAAATGCTGAAACAGAAGTTATTTAGCCTGGAACAAAGAAGATTGAGGGAGGACATGATTGAAGTCTTTAAAATCTTAAAAGAAGTTGACATAGTTAACCCAAACCAATACCAAAGGACACAGTTGAAAATGAAGTGGAGATAGACTGAAGGGAAGGAGACACTTCTTCACACAGAGAGTGGTATGGAATGGGCTATTTAGTTTTTTCGGAGACAGAAACACTTGGGATCCTTTAAGACTCAACTTGACAAAGTTCCAAGATCAATCGGCTACTACGAACCGGACAAGCTTAGATGGACAGAATGGCCTCCTCTCGTTGGTAAATTTTCTTATGTTTTTATTCAGTTAATTTATTAGCTTTACATCTTACATCAAAGCACTTATGATTTAAAATAACGTTCCCAAAATGTATCTCATCTACCACCTGTTATATGACTAAGAGGTTGATTTAATTAATATAAACCCTTTAGGATAACCATGGCTTGATTAATATTTTTTTTTACGGTATCAGGGAATCCCCGACTTATTTTTAATGGTAATCCTGGCAAACAAGAATATGTGTTTTGAGCTACAAATCTAGCTGCGGTTTAACAAATCAACCAATCATGAACGGCTGTTGTTAAAGCTTGTAGCTGTTTCTTAAAGAGTACTTGATAAAATGGAGTGAGGTCACCAATCAGACAGTAAATGAGACATTCTTAGCTGCAGTCCAAGGCCGTTGGTGCGCGTGGCTGTGTGTGGAGGGGGAGCCCATTGCAGATAGTTACTGTAAGCTGCGGTTGGTTGTTTTTGCAAAACTGGTGCAGCTGTGTCTGTGCAGGAGTTTGCCTCAAGCAAAGATAAGTGTATTCTGATCAGGGGTCTGTTGTGTAAAAAAAACGAAACCTACTTTTATTTTCTGTCTGCTGTCTTACAGGTAATTGGCCAGTCGCTTATTTTTCTGGCTTCTCTCTTTTAGGAAAATGCAATCTTTACTTGTAATAATAATAACCAACGACTGTCTTGTACTCAGTCAGAGCAAGCCATAATATTCGTCTAATAAAATATACCATGAAGGTTTACCACGGTGAAAACTTAGTAAAGTGTAGGGGAGCATAGTGATGAGTAAGGTATAGCGTTGTAAAAAAATACGGTCAAACAAAGTATATTAAATGTGTATTATAAGGATATAATAAACATTTATAAGCATATGTTAATAAACATTTATAAGCATATGTGCAAGTACATATCCGAGACCAGGAAACTAAGTTCATCTGTGCTACCAGAAGCTGACTCCAGCCCATGCTGCCCAAGTTAATGCTAGTAAAGTAACCCATTACACCACCCAGCATCCCTGATTTGATTTTGGACATATCAAAGTTGCATATCCAATCTGCAAAGACTCAGAAGTTTTCACACCTAGTTTTGTACAGTTTAATAAGACTATTCCTAATAGCTGGGGTGAAATAGTTCATTCCAGAGAGAAAGGGCTAATTATTAAAAGTCATTTTGGATACACTAACAGGTACATTAACCACACTGCTTACACTTTTGTTACATTATTTACAATATGATCGGGACAATAACATGTTAATGTATGGAGTTCCAACCTCACAATCACAGAACTGTCGGCTAAAGGAACTATCAGTGGATAGTAACCACAGTCTAACTACATGTTGTTAGTGTATCTGTATTTTGAAGTGTATCCTAAATACAGTAAATATTAAATTTAGTTTGAAATATCATAAACATTCTGCTAGGAGACTGTCGGCTGTGCAAGGTTCTAACTAACATTGCAACTTTACTGAAACACCCTCTCCCTCCTCTTCCCATATCTGTCAGATGGCAGTTCAGCTTAAGTTGAGGGGTCCACAGCAGGGATAAACACAGGCTGTCTATCACAGTGCTTTGCCAAGCCCTTGGTGGTCACTGTCACATTCCTATTAAAACAGCAGCCGTGTTAATGGACGCAGGCAGGGCAATCACAAGAAGAGGGGTCCAGGGATCCTCTCATCTACATAAACCAACACAGGCTCCCCCAGACCCCGGATAAACTGGAGCTTTAGATGAACTGTAATCCAGTGGGCAGTATATATGAACTGAATAGGGAGCCATTTGGAATCCCAGTGCAACATCATTAAGCCTTTGTGAGCATATGAGAGCTATTCTGAAAAATATTCCAGATCACAAGAGGCTTCCCAGAACCCAACTGAAAGCAAAGCCCATCTATACTGGACCATCCTCTATAGTCGTGTAACTGACCCTACTTTCTTTGTGATTGTTGGACAATTTAGTATAGTGGAGCTAGAGTACACTGTTATTACACATGCTGACGATATCAATGGTATACTGTAAAGATATTATTGGGATACGTTTTTAATTACATGAAAAGATTTCAAAGTTTACTAAAATACATCCAAAGAACGCATTACATCTGCATCTGAAACCTTCCATGGACATGGTACATTTGTTACACTGATGAGTCATCAATATCAGACGAGTGGTCAATTTCCAATAATTAGTTTGAGGGAGAAATGTACTTCTCCAAAGATTTCATATAGATTTCTGTGACAGTTTTTGCACGGCTTATCCAGTAACACTAAAATAAACTTTCTTTTATTATTGCTATATTTACTACCATGGAGTGTCTTTATAAGACACTCAGTAGTAGGGTTGCCACCTGGCCCCTTAATTCCGGAACCCTTTGGGACGGGACAGGGTTTTTAAGTTGCCCTTAAACTGAAAGCAATAAACACTTGAATTGAGCGCAAAACACTCGCTTCATACATACTGCTTCTTAATTATCCAAATCATTGTGATAATACAAATCTTACAAAATAAAAAAGCCTCTTTAATAAACATGTGTGTGGGTTTATTCAAGATATGTTTTTTTGTTTTGTAAAATTAGCATTTCTGTTATCAATATTTAAAAGTTGTTATTTATATCCTGGTAATTAGGAATATATAGCCCATAATTTACACTCTCCCAATTCAATAATAACACTGATCATGTGTACACGCTGTCAGTATTAATGGTTTGAGTAGGAGAAACTATGAAGAAACTTTAAAATATATATTTTTAAAACTATTAATAAAATAAATAAATATTGATGATTATTATTATTTATTTCTTAGCAGACACCCTTACCCAGGGCAACTTACAATTGTTACAAGATATGACATTATTTTTACATACAATTACCCATTTATACAGTTGGGTTTTTACTGGAGCAATCTAGGTAAAGTATCCCCCCATCTGGGATTGAACCCAGGACCCTCCGGTCAAGAGTCCAGAGCCCTAACCACTCTCTGTATGTCACTGCTGATGGTAGTTATTTATGTATTTAATTTGTTAAAAGCTATTATTGTATTGTCATGCTGCCTCGAGATAATTAATCAACAGAATCAATTTAGCAAATTATAGCACTCAATTCAAGTGTTGATTTCCTTCAGTTTATAAGCAACTTCAAAACCCTGTCCTGTCCCCATTATGGGGCCAGGTGGCAACCCTAGTAGTAGTATATATAATGATGGATTAACTATCTTAAACATTCATTTCCTTAAAATGGTCCATTAAGAATACTTGCCTTTTCTATATTCTTTTGAGGAGGCGGGGGTGGTAATCTTTGTTCATTCCCTTATGTTAAGAAGTCGTGTTTCCCACTATAGATAGTCAGATTCCCCCAAATGATGTTTTTTTAACAACCAAAATTACAAGAGAGCAGAGAAAAGGTAAATGTGAACACTATAGTTGTACATGATTAATATTTGGTAACTCAGTATGAATATAATGTATTTGTTATTTTTTTTATTTCAAAATAAAGTATAATAATAGTTTATAAATGTTGGCCAGTTACGTAACAGGAACTTTTCCATGGATTTATTTCTTGAGCGACATCCTAGTTGCTTTTTAAAATTTTCTTCTGGGCTAAATATCTTATAACCAAATGAAACAAAAACTATGATAAAGTGATTTTTTTAAATGCAGTTTTTATTATGCGTGTTCTCATTAAACAATTGCAAACAGAAATCATAGTTTTGGTAATTTGTTACATTTTTTTAAATAGTTATAGCGATAAAATGTAATCCAAGCATAAGTGTTTATTTATTATTTTAAGTGAATAATAATAATAATAATAATAATAATAATAGTGTTTACATATTACCTTCATATCAAAGACAGAACAGCTATTAAGGGTAGTTTTAACCCATGATAATGTTTTTCTTTAAGCAAATAAATAAGCAAACAAATAACAAAACAGCAAAGAACCCCTGCAAGGCTCTTTTTTAAAACTCTTCCAGCGGACACTTTGTTATTCTCCAATACACACTGCAAATCCACAAGACACCTGTACTGTGAAAGGAAGGTGACAATTAAGTCCAGTTTAAGGCATTCGACATAACTAACCACCCAGTGGTCATCCACGGAGAGACACTCCTCCCCCAATCTGTCTCACTCTGTGAGCAAAAGTGTAAATCTGAATAGGAAACAACAGGGCCTATTCAAAGCCCTGTTAAAAACAATGAGCTCCTAGTGGCATGGTTTTGATGCCTGGCTAATTGTTTGCTGGTATTTAACACAGGTTTGGGCAGTGTGAGGTGGCTATGCAGCTGTGAGTAGCCTGAGGGAATACAGCTGCAGACAATAACTAGCTTTGCTGTGCATTCAGGTGCTACAATGTAGGTACACTCAAGAGGATTATTAATTCTACAGGCACTTTCAAACTGAGGGCTGGACCAGCCTTTTCTCATTGAAAGGTGCTTGATGAAAACAGTTTCAGGTATTCCCAGACTGGCGACAAAGGAAAGGGCAATTTCCTAAATTATAACTTTGAAAACCACAGAATTAGACGTTGGCTGGCTGGTTGGCTTTTACTTTTGTCCCCAAAGTAACTTGATCTTTTTCACCCGGCTCACCGGCCTTTGTTTCTTGCACACTATAATTTAGTATTATCTTTTTTTTTTTTTTTTTTTTAAATCAACCAACTTAAAATTGTGCAATCTTTCCATTATCCAGTGTGCTGTACCTATACCAACACATAATGATATATTTAAAAAAAAAAAAAAAACACAAAATTACGGCGCACCCTACTTTTTATTTGTCAATACTTGTTGGTCTCTACGTACTTTGCACGGATAATCAATAATGTTAGTCTGCTGAGATTTCTATATTTTCCAAAATGTTATTCAAAAACGGCAATACGGTGGCACTACAGTAGGTATGCATTAGTCCAGCATTAAGTGGCAATGCTGCCATTGAAAAGCAATAGCAGTTGGACCAGTGGAATGGTCCCACAGTGGCGGTATACTGCATTTCATTTTTTGACTTGCCAGTGGTGTTCTAATAATGAACCATTGCACTCCGATGATGCCTTGAAGTGCTGTGGTATTGTATCAGGACTGATGTACTGCCTTTGCGTTGGAAACGCTTTGGGCTGCTGATGTTTCGGAGAGTGTTTTTTTAGGGTAATACACTGGGTATTATATTTGGATACCAATTTTAGTTATTGTAGTATTCTCAAACACATATGCGGGATTGACCCCTGTTTCTCTTCTCAAGCTTTTGTCTTGCTTGAAGGTGTGCAAACCGATCCTTTAAATAAAGGTACGTACTCTTGTTAGCGTTTATAATGGTCCCGCTTATCCTGCAGTTATGTGAATATTTTAAAATGCAACACTATATATAAACTGTTGCATTCTGCTACCTTTGGTTTTGTTCTGAGTGTAGCTGAACTGCTGGAGTTTGAACATGATGAAAGGATTAGGTGCCAAAAAGCATCTTTTCTATAGCGTTTGTATCTGCATGTTGCAAACTGAAGCATACAACCAAAGAACTACAAAAATTCTACTACAGCAGAAAAAGGGGGGACCAGTGATACTACAGCTGATACCAATAAGAACATGGATTTTAAAACCTTGGTTTGGCATTCCTTTAAGTGGTTAATAAAATATTTTGAGGAGCAAAGAGTTCACATCAAAGGCTGAACAGCCAGAGTGTAACAGTGGTGAAGCACAGACAAATGTACGTGCTGTAAAATTTAACAAGGTGTGAATGCCCTCCAATTGCCCTGTCTCTGCAGGGCACAGGCTGTTCAACTTATCAACAGGGGCACACTGAAAGGGACAGGGCGCCAAACCTGGGAGGTTTTGAGACCGTTTCGAAACTCTTTTCATGTTTTGAAAGGAAACATCAGGTGCTTGCATTGAACACTCCTGCTTTATTATCCACTTTATTTTATGATCTATATTTTTAACCCCTTAACCTCCAGCCATTTGTGCCATAGCCGACGGCCAACACAACTGTTATCAACACAAAAGTATCCTGCGTCTGCCTTCTGTGCATCGACTTTGAATAGAAAAAAAAAAAAAGAACTCGCCTCTTGCTGATCCTCTGTTTTCCAGACTTTCAATTTGACTCTGCGAGGTCGTTTCCTGAGTTACAGAGAATTACACTCCACCTGTGCCTTGCACTGGTGTATCGTACTGCACATAGGGGGGTCATGATGTTATATGCAACACAGGAGGTGAAGTCATTACAGCAGAGTAAATGGGCTTCGTCCGAGTCAAAGCAAGAAACAGAAGAAAAGACAGCAGTCATGAGATTGCTAGGTGAACGAGTGTTAACAAATTATTTTTAAAGCCTTGGCTGTTACACATTAAATGACTGCACGAGTGTGTTGGAAGGTTCTGGTGTGCACAGTTCTAAAGATTAAAAAGGAGAGCACTAATAGACTAGCTTAACCACATTTCAGAATCAATGTTCTTACTGTGTTCTCCTCCCACAGACCTTCACCTATAATCCTGGGAGGACGGGAACCCAACCTCGATGAATCTGTCACGGGTAGCACAAGCCAACAGTGTAATACAGGCAAGATTGCAGACTACTTTATGCAAACGACTCAACTGGGAGTCTTGACAATGGATCATTCATCCGGAACTTCAAGCACTTAATTGCAAGATTAGTGCTAAAAAATAAATAACATAAAACAATACAATTAGACCATATGTTATATTTGTTTTATTACCAAGTTTTTTTTTATTTTTTATGTCTACTGAAAATATATTGTAAGAAGTCATTTCAACTTATCGAAGAATCTGTTTCCCCGGAGATGCAGAGCTGGGATGTGCACAACATCTCAATGTGTCCCTGGCAGCTATGGCAGATGGGCACTACTCTACCAGTGGCTCATGCTATTGCCCATTACACCCTTGTGATGTGTACATTCATTACTGGTGATGTGCTTATATATGAAACACCAATACATAAAGAAAAGTGTTCTATCCACAAAGCTTTAACTTACAAGTTTTTTTTTTTTTTTTTTTTTTTGTAATAGTTAAATAATTTTGGATGTTTATGAAATTATACTAACTAGACCATGAACTTTAACTAACTTGGTTTCTGTCTTGCTTATCAAATTTTAATTAATTATTCCATCAAAACAACATTGTATATAGGGCCCAATATTGGGTGCATGAAAAAAAAAGAAAAAGTCTGGAAAACTAAAATCTACAACAGGGTCTTGCATGAAAGAGCTGACAACGCTTTAATTTCTGGTTTGTTCCTGTAGTGCCAAAAGTACGCATTTGGTTACTTACTGGAGAATTACAAAATTGTTTGCAAAAGCAGCAAGGGCTAATTTAATACAGCATTTTCTTAACTCCACTGTGAGCTTTGCACACCAACAGCAGATTAGTAACAGATCCTGTCCACATAGGGCTTGCTTTAAAAATCATGCATGCCACCTCCTCCAGCACTGCGATATGAAGAGATCGAGTTCTGGCAGGCTGCAGTTTTATCTGGGTCTGTCACGAGCCCCAGTCGAATGGGATTTGATTTCAGTCTGCTGTTGATGGAAACAAACTGGACTGATTTCAAACTGCAAATAGAAGCATATCAATTTCACACAAATACGCACATTTAGAAGGCGTGCTCTTTGTGACGCACAGAACTTTCGGCATCACTACCTGTTTAATACATACAATTTAATATTTTGGTTCGCACGTCAAGTAACCACAAAACACTCACTAACTCTGTGCTGTCTCCTCAGTAAAAGATAAACCCTTGTCTGCTAGGCCCCTGGTGTTAGCACCAGCTTGCTGTGGACATTATTTTCTTAACCCTGAAAAATGTTAACAGGGTAGACTGCGTCTTTATGGGGATTTTCCGTGAGTGTCCCTAGACGCCTGTCACTGTCAGACTGTGGCCTGTCATCAGCCCGCAGCTCCCCTTTAAACAAGCCCCATTCGGTGCCACCATGAACGCCCAGCAGGCCCACTGTTCTTCTGATAACAGGTATGAGCGAGAAGGGGGGGGGAACGGGTTTAGGGACCACCCTCTCGGCTTCATTCCACACCCCACAGGGGACTTGTTTTTGTCCCAGGCCACACAGGAGCAGAATAGAAAAAGACTAAAACCAGATAAGACAGACAAGTTAAGATACTACACATAGAATGTGAGTGACTGCTGAAATTGTCTGGGGCTTGCCAAGATCAAGGCTCTGGTTCAGGAAGGACTGATGTCTACACTAGGCAAACTGGCATGGTGAATAGAGGCATAACTTTAAATCAGTTAAAAACTCACCTTTGGAGATTTCAGAATTAAGGCAACTTTAGCAACATAAAATATCAGTGATATGATGCAACATATCACTAATAAAAAGGTATTTATCATACAGAAATGGCTACGTAGCTACATTAAGAGTTATACACATACTATATGGGGCTGCAAGATGCCAGCTTGTGTTATGCAGAACACTGTATATCCTATATGGTGAGCAACTTAAACAGGAGTACATTTGCAACCCTCCTCAAATGTTATATAAGACGACATAAGAATAAAATTTTCCAATTTTCACAGAAGTAGAAGCAATGTTACAACAGCCAAGTAAGACAAGGATAAAACTGTATTGCTTTGACTTAATTGTCACCCCATTAAATCATTAACAACTCCACCAGTGCCCTCTGCAGTGCCAAGATGGAACATCAGGGAAAGTTAAATGAAACACAGTAAACTTTGTATCGTCAGCAGAAAACAGACACAGTCATGTTACTACAAACTCAATATCGTTAACGGCACAATATAATTTGAAGAGATGTATGTTCAGTTCCAGTAAGACATGCATGTTTGTGGAATTCCAGATGCAGTTTGTAATTAAGAGAAAACAAACACCCCATTTAACAAGATGATACTTTTATTACTCTTTTTTTTTGGTTAACAACTTAACACATGGAAAACATGCTCAGCAAAAGAGCTGTACAATACTATTAAATGGAATTAGAATTACTGGATAGCAAGACTAGAAAACAATTGAAACATACAAAAGTCAGCCGGGGGGGGGGGGGGGGGGGCTCACTGTAGAATAATTTACAGAACAACAAGTTATGTTCCTGGTCATCTTCCATGCAATTTGCAGTACCTATTTCATAAGAAAAGGAAAGATATGTTTATAAAAATCTATAGAATGACACTGTAAATGTAAATAATGTATACCGTTGTATGTAGTTATGTGGTTGACAGTGCCAATAAAAAAGTACTAGATCTACCTTGCTTGACAGGTCTGAAAACTATTTTTAATGCGTGTGTTTCCCGTGCCAATAGCATGCTGCTGTTGCAAGAGACAGACGAGTACCTGAAAGACTCAGCAACTACTTCTTCACAGCTGGTTTCCTTCCTCTTCCTTTGCCCTAAAACATTCAAAAATAAGTTATCTTCTGCGATACACAAGAGACACAGCAAGGCTTATTACAGCCAATGCAAACTGAGGCACGGAGGCCTTTACAATTGGTATTCAAGTATAAAGCAAGGTTTTTAAAAAAAAAAAAAAAAAAAAAAAAACAGCTTATTGTGCTAGGATATGGTTTACGTAGACAGAGAGTTCAATCAGGTCAGGTGCATCAGATGCATCAAAAGACTAATTGTTAAACTGTGCAAAGATTCATATTCTCTATAGATCAGTAACGTACAGATTGCTGGTCTTACCTTTTTAGGTGGGCTTTCTTCGTCCTCCGAAACCATTCTTCATTATGCAAAGAACAATTCAATGTGTCAAGCCAGTGGGAACCATAAAATATACGTTGATCATAGCACATGTACAAACTCCTACATTTAGCTTGATTAAAATATTTCAACAATCAAGCCTACATGTGCATACTTACACACACACACACACACACACTACACTGCCCAAAAGTATACAAGACACAATGTTAAAATATCTGCAAAAATTATTTGATAGATGGAGGTGGTCCCTTCTAAAAACTCGGTATCTCCTTTGCCATTAGGCTGCTGAACTTGAACTAATTAAACCTATGACCAGCTCTGACCTAAACTTACCTCTGATTTTGTGAGATCATATCTGGGATTGATAAATCTATTTCTCCTAGATACACACATGCTTTGTGGTAGTATCCCAGAATCAAAAGGCAAAGCTTTATTTATAATGAATTACAGTGCTGGAGTAAGCTTTATTAAATCTCCTCCCTCATGCAAATACAATACTTGTACCAATACAAAACATGTAAAATCCAAACACGTGTTAACATTGGGTCTGATGAAGACAGTCCCTCCCCAACAAATACTTACTCCTCTTCCTCCTCATCATCTTCCTCCTCCTTCTCATCAGTCTTCTTTCTCTGAGGGGGGGACGGGGGACGGGGGACGGACAATGTCCAGACAAATGACATTTATGTGAATAAATGAAGCCCTACAGGATTTACCACTTGATTAGATTAATTCGAGCAAAATAAGTATTAAATCTTCAAATCCGATGAATAAATAACATGAGACATGCTAATAAGCGTTTGTGAACTTTGTGGGACCACACAGTTGTAACTTGGGGTGGGGGAGGAGATATAGGGAGAGATGACATCACAAAGTGACAAAATCCCAGGGTTCAAAAACTCTACAGCTGCATAAACAGCTTTTGCAAAGGAATTCATTCAGACCTTGGCTGGTGCAGATTTTTTATTGGAAGCTGCCCTCTTTACTGGTTTGGGAGGACTTTCCTCAATTTCCTCTTCCTCTACTTCATCCTCCTCTTCACCATCCTCTTCATCAAAGGATAAATCTTCCTCCACTGCAAACGCAAGTTCAAATGCATTAAAATACTGCACCACACACAAAACACGACAATGTACTGTGATGAAACTAACAATTCTCTCAAGGACAAGTGGAGAACCATCCACCATATTCTAAAGCAAAACACAATGTACACTGTAAAATATCAAGATCCTGGACTTGGAAACAAAAAATAAAACCCCACATATTAAAAGGAGGGACAGGATGCGGAGGTACAGGATACGGTGATGGAAATGTGCAAATACCTGATAGGCTATGAGCTGGTTGGTTTACATACACACCAATATATATAATGGACTGGAGAGGAGGACTATAGTGGAAAATTACTGACCCAACGGAAGGCTTGTTACCGACAGGGGGCGAAAATGCCCAAAGCTGCAGTATTTATTTAATATGTCAGTCAAAATAATGAGAGGCGCAAGGTTGAATAGGAAATATGACCAAATACTGTAAAGCTGCAAACATTTTTGGCACGAATATTAGTGCTGTACATATAAGTAATATACCACTACTACCAGAGCAACAGGTAGCCAACATTTCTGGAGCAAAATAGGTTTTATTGTTGTGATTCAAATATTTTGGTTGCAAATATTTAAGGCTTTACAGTATTTTGTTTAAATATAGCCGACACAGCATAATTAAATAATACATAAATAACAGAAAATGATTTTGAAGTTCATAACGCACGTTTTTTTCTTTTGTGGTATGTTTTGTAAATAATTTTCCATTCAGCAGCTTTTCTTTCAGCCATTTTATCTTGTTGTTTAGGAGTGGAGGTACAGGGCATTCCTTTGAAAAGGGACGGGACTGACAGTGATGTGAACCAATCACACGACAGACATAAGAAAGTTTACAAACAGGAGGAGGCCTTTCGGCCCATCTTGCTCGTTTGGTTGTTAGTAGCTTATTGTCCCAGAATCTCATCAAGCAGCTTCTTGAAGGATCCCAGGGTGTCGGCTTCAACAACATTACTGGGGAATTGGTTCCAGACCCTCACAATTCTCTGTGTAAAAAAGTGCCTCCTACAGATACTATTTAATAAAATCTATTTTTGCTCCTATGGTGAGGTTAACCAATTACAGGCCAGAATTTCCAAGCACCAATTAATTATATATATATATATATATATATATATATATATGTATATATTACTGGGACGAGCGCAGGAATTTCACTTTCGGATATTCCCTCAATTTAAAAATATTGGTTTGGATATTCATTAGTTTTTCAAAATAAAAAAAGCCATTATATTGCTCAGAACGCAGGCAGAGACAGCGTAGCAGCAGGGGCAGGGGGGCGTGGCCCGTGTGTGTGTATTTTACAGCAAGACCTTAGACTATGTAACATGTTAGAATAGAACATCCCACAAGTAAATAATAAGTTGTAATGGACTTACTTTACCCCAGTGAATTAACTACAAAACAAAAGGATGCCAAATAGCTATATATGATCTATACAGTCCATATAAAAATCACTACACAACATTTTCAGGTAGTTGGGTACTGTTTAAGCAAGGCATTTCAGAATGACCTGCTTGCCTTTCTGTCCCATGGGATTCTGTCTTGCTCTAAAGCAGCACAATGCATTTTTGTCCCAGATGGCTTTCCACAGAGATCACTATGAGTGCATGCACATAACCTAGTTTGTTTACTTTTTGCTGTCTAAAACTTTTAAATATAGGCTCAAGAGCTGCTGTGTTGATTAAATTAAAATATAAATAAATAAATAAATAATATATATATATATATATAATTTTAATCTGAGCTCTTTTTCATTTGCCATTTTTTAAAACTGTTGCGTAAATTCTGAGGCAGTAAAAATACAAACATTTGACTTCTGTATCCAAATGTGTCAAAAAAATATTCGTTCGAATATTTGGACACTTGTCCCAGCACTAATATATAAATATATATCCCAACTCAAAACACAAATAAATAAAACACAAACTTTCTATAAGAGAGATATCAAATTCCAAACACACTTACAGATATGTTGTCCACTGATATAGACCGGGCCCGAACCTGCTTTAAGTCTAAATGTAACCTGAGGGGGGAGTTCAATTCCTGATATAGTCACCTGCAAAAAACAAACAGAGAGAGAGAGAGAGAGAGAGAGAGAGAGAGAGAGAGAGAGAGAGAGAGAGAGAGAGAGAGAGAGAGAGAGAGAGAGAGAGAGAGAGAGAGAGAGAGAGAGAGAGAGAGAGAGAGAGAGAGAGAGAGAGAGAGAGAGAGAGAGAGAGAGAGAGAGAGAGAGAGAGAGAGAGAGAGAGAGAGAGAGATCATTAAAAGACAGTTTAATAAAACTAAGGGTAACTGACAGGGACAGAGCTGCACATGTTTAACACGCCTTACCGTTGGCATTACCGAACTCTTCAATGTTGCAAGGGGGACTGGCTTCGCATCCGCACCCTCTCCCTCGTCTGGCACGATTTCTACAACATTGAATTCGTCTTTGGCTTCTGCGCCTAAGCAGATCTGTAGCGAAAGAACAGAGTTGTGTGTCGTAGCTTAAACACGTTACGCTACATTAAAATAAAATACGTTTACAAGTTTCGTGGGTATTTGGCCTACAGACGTACTCTTTGCAAAAACCGTCACAGATTATGTTGTGGTAAAATAATAAATTATATATATATATATATATATATATATATATATATATAATTTAAACCATACCGTCCTCAAAGCCAGTTGGTGTTGATATTTTGTATCATCGGATACAAAGGTAGCCGTCTTGTTTTTTTCATTCAATTCGCACCCTATGGAATTGAGAATATTGTTGATATACCACACACACACACACACGCTACAAAATTGTGAAAACAACCGACAAAAAAGTTAACTCCCAAAGTTGTGTTTGAACACAGCGACCTTACAATTACTTTGCTAAAATATTTGTTTGCGCCGCCACACCAAAAAAAAACAAAACAAACACATTGCATGTCCAACTCCAAGCTTATTCAACAATTCCTATCCGCCTACCCCATATCAGAGAAAGAGGTTTTTCAATTTTGCTGGTGTTTGACGTCATTATCCTCGAGGTAACTGCAATGCAAAACAAAACGATGTTTAAAAAACACAGCGTGCGATTTACTGTTCCATTAATAAATAACTCAGTGTAACAATGCAACTGAACAATTAACATGTGGGTTTAAACGGAGGGAAAACAACCTGAATAAATGCAGACGTTGTATCAGAACTTGGCAAACACAAACGTGTTCCTTACACTGCAGCTGGCAAGAAAAAAACACACGTTGACGCTAATTGGGGGTCAGTCTAATTAGCCCAGAATCGGCGGGAAACTTTTTTTTTTTTTTAGTGACTTATGCAAAAAAGAATTGCGGTGTGTCTCTATAATCTGCTATAATACGTGTTACAGATTTAAATAAATAAATAAATGTATTGCATACTTTACAATAGCTACAGATTGTGTACCTGCATCACGACATTTACACAGTATTTCGGTCTGAGAAGCCTGTGTCTTGAATGTGGGTTTATCAATCGGCTGTTGACATTTGACAAAGTTATTTGCGTCGATGTTAACGCCAGGAAGCGCCGGCACCCAGTGATTCTCCTCTGGGACAGTACAGACAGGCTTGTCCTCATAAGCGTCGCAAGCAAAATCTTCGTCTTTGATAACGCGTCGAACGACATCTTGGTCTGAAATAGACGGGCTCGAAACCACCTTTGTGTCGATGCTACTGAGCTTCAGTTTCAAATTATATATATCCTTGGCTGTGATGCATTTGCCGGTCAGTGAATTCAAGTAATCCTTCACTTTTGCTGGAGAAAGATTGAGTCGCAATAGTTCCTCTGCTTTTTCCTTTTCGGTCTGGCTTAGCCGACGAGACTGCAGACAAAAAAAACAAAAAACAAAAAAAACAAACAGTATTTAAGAAAACCTTTGGGTCGCAGAGAGCATACATTGTTGACACGTTTGTTTACGTCCTCCAAGGTCGTTTTTAACCCATGGGTGTCCAAAGTTGGTTCTTCCATCACTCCTGGTCTTTGTTCCAACCTGGTATAGTGTTAGAAAGTGGTACATCGTCAGAATGTGGTACGGGTACCAAAACTTGACCCGTGTAATGTCAGAAAGCAGTACATTGTCAAATTGAAAGTGGTGCGCTGTCAGATTTTGGTACAGGTACAATCAATTGCGATCTGATGGGTGTTTTCCTGTTGTCAAACAGAGGTACATTAACCATTGCACAAGATAAATATTTGCATACTGTTTTCATAATGGTGGAAAAATATGATACATTACATTAACAATGATGTAAAAGACTGGAAAAATATGATAAATAAATAAAAAAAAAGATGTAAAAAACCGAAAACAGCATAAGGTACCAAATTTGAGTGGACGCTTCCCTGCTTTCTTAGCGGAAGTTGTTTAGGCATGCACAGTGAGCTGCGTACCACTTTTTACCTTATACCTGAAAATAACACTATACCGGTTCTAAATTGATTAATCGAACCAATTAAACTCCCACCCAGACCCTGAAATAGTTAATTATACAATTTTTACCTGTCAAACCTGGAGTGGAATGACCCTCCAGGGTCGTGATTGGACACCTCTGTTTTAACCATCATGCTTACCTCAGGATACTGGTTGTAAGCATCTGCACTGACGTCATGGTTGTGAGTAAGACAAGATTTGGAGATCACGAAGCAGTCCTTGTGTCTGTCAGCATAGGCCAGCACACGGGCAGGGCAATCCAATTTAAAAGACCTTGAATAAAGCAATTCAAACATGAGGTACACTGTGCAGACACCTGGGGTTAAAGTGCTTCAGCAAACAAAACACTCGAAACCGTACCTGGTGTGCACTTCCATTCGTGGAATCAGTCTCAGCGTGTGCAGGTTTCACACAGACACATTAAGGGTTATATAAACATGCCATATCTAGTGCACTCTTGTGAAAATGGGCTGACCCTGACGTTATTGATTAATGTGTTAAGCAAATTACAGCTATGGCATTTGCTTATTTGCTAAACTAAACTATTGAGCATGGTGTGTGTGTGTCTATTACCTGCAGAGCAACATGGGAGGCACTCTATATGTTGTTCAGTGATGTCCACTGCTCCGCTCACTCCACTGGCTCCAGTTCAAGACTCTTGTACTCGCCTACCGATGCCTTGACCAGACTATACCCAGTTTCCTCCAGACCCCCATCTCTTCCTACACCCCCACCCAAACTCTCCGCTCCGCCTGCACTAGAAGACTGGCTGCACCTCCGCTACGCTCACCCGCCTCCAGAGCCCGCCCCCCGCAGTGGTGGAACGACCTTCCTACGGATGTCAAGACTGCCCAGTCCCGGACCACCTTCCGGAGCCTCCTCAAGACACACCTCTTCAGACAACACCTGTAAAACTCATCTCCAGCACCTGCCTTTAATGCACTTCAACTTGCACTTATCTGCTCCCTAGTTTACTGTATTTAATCCTGTACTTAACCCAATCCGTAGTACCTTGTATTTCACTTGCACTCTTATCTAACCCTGATGTATCTATCAACACTTATCTGCTCTCGAACTGCCCCGATATCAAATCGTACTGTGTTTTGTATTTGCTCTTATTAGGACTGAAGTCACTGTATTTTGTATGTTGCTCTTTTATTATTATTTGTTTATTTAGCAGACGCCTTTATCCAAGGCGACTTACAGAGACTAGGGTGTGTGAACTATGCATCAGCTGCAGAGTCACTTACAACTACGTCTCACCCGAAAGACGGAGCACAAGGAGGTTAAGTGACTTGCTCAGGGTCACACAATGAGTCAGTGGCTGAGGTGGGATTTGAACTGGGGACCTCCTGGTTACAAACCTGTTTCTTTAACCACTGGACCACACAGCCTCATACACTGCTCTTAATTGTACTGCAATTCTTTATGTATTTTTTGTATACAACTGTAAGTCGCCCTGGGTAAGGGCGTCTATAATAATAATAATAATAATAATAATAATAATAATAATAATAATGTTCTAAACATGAATACAAATTATAAGGGGGGGGGGGATACCCGTTGTTGATCTTTTGCTGCCCTCTTGTGGTCATTTGGCAGTGATGCGCCACATTACCATATGCAAATACGGTTTAAAAACATAGATATAGACAAGGCAATCTGGAGATAATTACTACAAATAGTTTAACTTGTGTTTAAGCAACTGTAGTTAAAATACTGTGATCTCAGATTACAATACACCCGATGTGGCTTAAAAAGCCTAGGCTTTTAAAAAATGCGTGTATTGTATGTACTGGTTGGTATTACCTGTAAAATGTTATTATTAGCATGCAACAAAGTTAATTAAAAAGACAATTATACTTTTTTTTTTTTTTTTTTTTTACATTTGTGTTCTGTTTCTTGAGCTATAACATGCCTTGGAATGGGCATTTAAGCAGCAGAAGCAGAATACCTCAGACTAAAACTACCGTTATGAAACGCGAACAGACTGACACAGCGTAAAACTGATCTGAACGGTGTAGGGGTGCAACTTACTGCGACTGCAACATGTCCAACAGCACATGTCAGTTATAAAAAATGATTAATTATGATTCAATGCAAAACTATGGGCGTGCGTGTTTCCCAGAAACGAATGCGCTCACCCGTTGACGAGGCTGCTGCTGTATTTGTAAATCAGTTATATTTAAAACAAAACACACACACGCAAAAAAATCCCCAAAACAAACTAAAAAAAAAAAAAAACCCTACCTTTGATTTGGCCGAACGCCGAGGCCTGGTCTTTTTCTCGCTTGGCCATAGTGTTTGCAGGCAAAAGATACGCTGGTATAAACGAACTTGGGGTGATACGCAATATTCTTCATGGATAACGTCTTATTTCTCGATTCAGCCTTCCTGCTTGAACCAATGACGAATTTCGCATGGGTCTCTGCTTCCAATTGTCTAATTGCGTTTTGAAGCTCGTTAAAATCGCTAAATTGTTGCCCAACTATTAGTATGTTTTCCATTGTGAAAATACTACTGTTGAGATAAGTTTAAAATTAATATCGGTTCTTTCCTCATGCAAAAGTACACACCTTTTATTTTCATTTGAGGTAGACTATCCCGAAGATTGGTAAGTTTCACCGTGCGAATAAGGAAAACAAATGCACATTATTATTGGCACGTCAGATGAATTTTATCGACACGACAGCGAGCCTGTGAATAGAAGCTCAACACCAAGCAACAGCGCCCCCTATTTCAATGAACTGTAGTTGCTACTTATTTTGGCACTTCCGGTGTTGCTAACACTAGTGTGCAGAATTTACGAAAACTACAGCTTAGTTTTGACAAATGTGACCGTTTGCGTACAAACACAGCGATTTAAAGTTCTACACACCCGTGTGATCACATTAAATTGCAGGATTTCTTTTTTTTTTTTACACCGGAAATAGTAACATTTTTAACCGGTGAAAGTTGAAAGGAGAAAGTTGAACGTTATGGATTTGGAAGGACTGCTTGGATCTTTGGTGAGAGAAAAAAAACATACAATTATTAATAATGAAAAATTCTGTTGCTTTTGGCTGTGGACGATCCTAATACATACATTTGGCAACGCCCGCGTTTGTTTGTTTTTTCGTTTGGTTTCTAATTAAAACTCAATGTGGGATACGAATTAGCCCACGTGTCGTATCTGTGTGAAGGATTCTCTATTTGATCATTAAAGATAGCACATATTGTTATGGAGTGCGTAGTATATTTCATCCTATAAAATCCAACACACAAACATCTGGACAAGTTGTTTATATTTGACACTGGCAGTCAGTGATCACATATTCCCCCCCCCCCTCCCCTGTGATTCTTTAAGTTTGCTGTCCTAAGGGAAAATTAAAACTAGTGCATGTGTTTTTTATTCGTAGGATGCCGGCGGGGCAGTGTCTGCTGCCGGTGCACTGTCGCTGCCTGCAGAATCCTATGGGAATGATGTAAGTATTTATGTATTTGGCATTATAAATTACATCCTTTATATTTTATGCACGACGAGAACCCATTGACATGGTGCATGCAGTGCAAGGTGTAGGCAGAACACGAGAGGTTGTTTTATTTTTAGTTTATTTTTCAGACGCCTTTATCCAAGGCGACTTGCAGGTGTTACAGTGCAAAACCCCCAATATTTAAATACAGTGTAGTTTACAGTAAGTGCAAATACTTCTACAATACAACTTGAGATAAGAAGTAGCAATTCAGGGTTAAAACAATTTGTATCTACAATGACATAATAGTGCACCAGCTCAGCATCCAGTAACGTGGTGCTGAGGTCAGACAAGTCCAGTGCAGGAGGGGTAGATAAAGAGATCTACAAACGCAGCCTAAACAGGTGGGTCTTCTGCAGAAGGCAGTGAGAGACGGAGAACGGTAGCTGGTTCCACCACAGAGGGGTCTAAGGAAGACAAGGAATACTGTATCACGAACAAAAGCAAAGTTTTTGATGTAAGAAAATCTTATTTTTATTAATTTATTTTTTAACAATGTGACCCGTTTTCAGCCTCAACTGGAAATGATGTGGGCTAAGAAGGCATACGATCACGCTGAAATCTATTTTAATGTAAGTTAAATCATTTATTTTATCATTGGATACAAATTAAGACGTGCAATATATGATAAAATGCTTACGGTATTTTAGTGTAAGTTAGACCCACGGTGTGGGCAGTGGAGGCAACTGTAGAGAACTAATGATCCAATTGTGTTAAAAACTTGGTATGGACATTCCTTAGCACAATTCTTTGGAGGGTATATTAGTGACCTGCTGTTCTAGCTTCCGATTGGTTGGGCTGATCATTGTCTTCCCATCAACTGAGGCATTGTGCCTTAAGCAATTTTACAGCTCACTGTTCATCCTGTGTTTTGTACTAACCTTGAGGAACCTGCACATGGTATTTATTGGATTATTTTCCAGGTGCAGTGACGTAGGGTACGTGGGCCTGTCTGTATTGGGATTCTAACACCTGTTATGGGCAGGTCCACAAATTAGGCAACCTCAGAGTCAACATTTCAAAATGATCCTAATAATGCATTTAGGGTGTCATTTTGAAGGCAATGATTTAGTGTTTTGTGATCTGGGTTATTTTTGTAAGAATATACAATAGTTACAATCAAGGAGGTAGACTGCTTCTGTTGTAGTGTATTGATAAGGGTCTGATCTAAGTACACGTAGAAACAATTGTACATAAGTCCTCAAACATCAGATATTTTGATACCATCCCAGCGTGGATGAAAAAGTCAATTCGTCCGAGTACGTCTGACACCATGGTATTTTATGAACATTTCTCCCTTATCAAGAAAGGTGGACAAATTATTTCTATCTGAATTAGTCCTGATCCATTGATATACTGTGCCCAAGTGAAAAGCCGTGATTATAATAATCAGAAATGTGCGTCAGCAATTGTGGAACTGCCCATATGTTACTTACTTACATACAGTTGCATGTTTTATTTTAATTTGCAGCTCATCTCATCAGTTGATCCCAAATTCCTTAAGCTCACAAAAGTCGACGACCAGATCTTCACTGAATTCAAGAAGACCTTCGGTGACATGAACATCAACGTCTTGAACCCAGAAGATCTCAAATCAGAAGAAGCCAAACAGGTGAGGTTTCCAGTGTCGCTAATCTTTAAACCATTACAGTAAGCTTGTGGACATGACATGTGGTGCAGAGATTTTAAAAGTACGTTTCATTTGCTTTCTGTAGAAGTGGAGGCCATTCTGTCTGCAGTTTGATGGAATCGTAGAAGACTACAACTACGGCACACTGCTGCGGCTGGACTGCCAAAAAGATTATACAGAGGAGAACACAATTTTTGGTAAGCAGCCCTGAGTGTGTGTGTAGAGCTTCAGCGATCTGGTTCATTACTTTCTGAGCAGGCTTTGCTAAAGAGGCCTGTGCTGATCTAGGATTAGTTCAGGACACATGCAGGGACTACAGTTCCAATACAGCATGATGGCTAAGGGAACAGGATTTACAATCGTCAACTGTGGAATGGAAACTAGTAAGAAGATTAACGATTCTTAAACTCCACGTCTGTGCAAACTGTCTGTGTTAGTTAGTAACGTACATCCCTCTGCCCCACGTCTGTAAATGAAAAATCGGAGCGATCAGTATTTTGAAAAAGATGACCTAGATCCTCCACAGGCAGTTGTACAAATAGTACAAGCACGGATGATAAGGGTCGATCGTAAGTTGTCTCCAATAAGTCACGGGTGAGATGGGCTCGTATGCAGCTATGGTGAAAAGTTTTGCATCACCCTATAGAATTAACTAATTTAGCTTCATAAAGCCTAATGAAAATTATGTTAAATACAATATCTAAATTATGTTCATATAGTTTTTTTTTATAATTCTCTCAGGACTACAATTCTAGGTAATGCAAAACCTTTGGCCACAGCTGTACACGGAAGCCTTTTTTTAAATAAAGATGTGGGGGCAAAGATATTTAAAAATCTCTGCATTACTACACAACAGCAGAGTAAATTGTGCTCGTAACATTGATAAAGACCTCGACATTTTTTGATAGATTTTTTTTCTTTCTCTGCAGCATTTTCTAAAATAGAAACACATGCTCTATTTCATGTACCTGTTTGCCCTGTTATACTACAGTTCAGCTTGTCCGAAATAATTAAGAATCGTAATTAAAAGCAAGTTTCTTTTCAGCCACCAGGATCCAGTTCTTTGCAGTTGAAATCTCCAGGAACAGAGAGGGCTACAACAACGCTGTGTATGAATCCACTTCCAAAAGCAAGAACCAGAAAAAGAGCTGATCCCATCCTCGAGAGGAGAACTTTTCTCAAGTGACCTTTTTGATAAAGACATTTCTAGTTCATTCTGAAAGAAGCCGGTATAATGCTTTGCACGAAATCCCCGAGTTGCTAATTAGTATCTTTGCATTTCTTTTCAAAATCAGCGGGCTGTATTCACAAAGCATTTACCGCCATGCCAAGTTAAATGTTTTTTTTTTCTTCTAGAAAGAAAACAAAACATTGTTAGAAACTTTAAGTTGTTAACTCACACTAGCCCTACACCCAGACATGTTTTACAACTCCCCTTCTTTTGTATATTATTGAAATGATCAGGCAAATCTATGAACTGATCACACTTCTCATCGCATGGTGAATAAGTCTCACCTGAATAAGTTTACTGTTAGAAGTTGTTTATGCAGCTTTATTTAATCTGATCACACTTGTTCAAATAATATATAATAATAAATAATATGAACTCTTAAGTGCACCTTGGTTGTTTTACAAAAAGGATGCAGATTTAGCTCAGTAATCATTTGATTCGTTGGACACATTTAACACTTCTCTCCATGCCTCAATGCTTCATAAGTGAATCAAGAGCATTTTTTTTAAATCAACTGTAAAAGACCTTGAAACATATTAAATGTCCAATTGAACAATTTGAATAAATGATGTTAATTGAGAGTTTAAGTTGGAATAAAAACCAGAAGACCCTGCAGCCCTCGAGGACTGGAGTCTGACACCCCTGCTCTAAGATCTTGCGTGCCGCTAGACACGTCGGTCATATTATGCAGTTTAATGCAATGTGTTATAAAGGCCCTGGGGTGGTTGGGCTACAATACAGATACACCTCGTTTGGTGAAATCAACAAAACAAAGGAAAAAAATCGTTAGCTTGAGAGCAAAGACTTTGTAACTAACAGATATGATAGTTTTGTGATATGCAAGTCAAAGACTTAATATAAAAACATGTTTCTTCTGTCTCTGGTTATTAAAGTAGTTATAATGTTCTTGCCCTCAGCCAGTGAAATTTAAATTACAAGGAAGACAGTACTTTGCATATCTTATAATAAGTGACAGTGTCTTTAACTTACAGCAGAGGTCACTGTGGTGTTAAAAAGAATAGTGAAACAAGGTGTACAATACAATTATCTATAACAAATGATGCCATGTTAAAACTTACCAGCTGGTGGTTATTAACTTTACATAATAACATTATAAACCTAATCAAGACTACAGCTGCACCAAACCATGATGCATCCAACAGTGAGAACATCAGATGTCAACGTGACACAGCTCTGTTGTCCTAATAAGAATACATTAAAAAAGTTTAAAACTTTGTCAAAACTGTAGTGTAATTATTAACATTTTTAGGGTCTTTCAGAAAAAAAGGACAGCCTTTCATATCCGTCGCACTCTACATGATGAATTTTAACTGACTTGATTTTTGCACTAAACCTTTATTAGACACTCCTAGCCTTCTATTGCTGTTTCAGAATGCATTGGTCTATAATCTGATAGAACTTTTATACAGATGTGCTTAACCTTTGAGTTACTGCGTGATTACTATGAGATTATAAAAGGACCCTCTGTATGTCTGTGCAAAGCCACCTTTCCCTAATGACATGCACACACACAAATTTAATTTCAGTACAAACCATCAGCGTTTATTTGCAGTCACAATGCTTACACTATATGCAGCAGACACCCATACAAATCAGCCAGCTATCTGTTCACTCAATGGATCCACCAACACACAATCAACCAAGACAGACATTCACATCAGGGAACCAAAAAAAAAAAAAAAAAAAAAAAAATACCCATGAGTGTTGACATGGTTAGGAGGTGAGCTAGTCTTCACAAACAATTAGCAGCAACAGTTCTGGAGAATGGTACAAGTTGCTAATATCATTCTTTCCTTGTTCTTAGATCTACCTTAATTCTCTTTTTCAGAAATATGCATTCAGTAATTCAAAGTGTGATTTGTATTTATTTTTTATTTGTATTTAAGATTTAAATAAAAGTACCAGTGACTTCTTGTTAGAAAGATCTTTAGTAAGACCCTCAAGTCTCTCTTCTGGTTAAAACAGATGGACATGTGAATTGAGGGTCCAAGGCCTGAGTTAATGGAAGCTCTCCCTAACAAATTCAGCTGTACTTCAACTGTAAGGGTACTACAGGTTAACATTTTGAAATGCATTATTTTTTTTTAATCCCTCCCTCCTCCTCCACCACCCCCCCCCCCCCCCCATGTCTCTATCCAATTTCACTCATTCTCAATTCCAACATCAAACCTTATTCATCTTCATATTCTTCACACACATACATAACCCCTCACTTAAGCATTGTTGAACTACTAGACTCTGTAAAAATTTCAATCACACTTTTTCTTCCTTTTTTTGTTTTTTTCAAATTGAAATTATTATAAACATTGTTCAAAATGTTATGAAAAAATGTACACATTTTTACAAGGCAGGCGACAGCAGGGCACTATTCCACCTCAGTCCGTGGACCCCAAAGAACAAAAGCACCCTGCCCTTTTCTGGGGGGGGGTGGAGGGAGGAATAAGGGGAAGAGGGAGAGAGGTTTGACCTCTTTGGGTAGCGGAGCAGCGCTTAACACCCTGACCTCTGAAGTCCGACTTTAAGAGAAAAAGGCGGGGTTGGAGATCAGAAGTGAACGCTTTGGAAACGTGCCCGTCCCTTCTCAGCCAAGCCAAAGAAACACTGCTCTGTACAGACAGGATCTGGGGAATGTCAGCTCATCATATCGTTGCTGTTTACACCGTACGTCGAATTCTTCATGGAGTCGTTTACTTCTCTTCTAAATACTGAAAGGTTCTGTGTAAACCTGGGAAAAAAATAAATAAGGCTTAGGTTCGGGAGGAAAGAGTGCCCCCTAAACACATAATACATCCTCTAAATTAGAGACCACAGTCAAGCGAGAACGTACCACTTGGAGGAAGTGATTGCACAGTGAACTGGCAGGGTAAATACATTTACAAAAAATATAATAAAAAGACCACTTGCTCAAAAATAACATGCATCAGTACATTTTCTAGGACTAATACTTTAATAGATGCATTCTACTACACCTATTCATTTGTCAAAGAAGACACATTTAAAACATATTTTACTATATAAAGATGGCAATGGCCTTTTCAAGGTGTATCGGCTGAATTAGAATTGGGATTAGGCAGGCACAACTCAACGCGTTGCAATCAGCCTTTAAATAATCCACACACACACAGCTTTTACGTTTTATTAGGTTTATTCTTCCTTTCCCTTAACTTTTATTAAGTTTTGTTTTTAGCAATAACTCAAAACATTATTTTTTGTAATAGTCTGTGTTAAGGGGCTTTTGAAGTCTGGGAGCTGCTCTTTGGTTCTCCTTGCCTGCTTTAGACACCTGTAAATGTACACAAGTTCAGCTAAAAAGTGTCTTTACACAGTGTAAGTAAGCGTTAGCACCATCTAGTGCACAGCAGTGTATTGCCAGCAAAACAAAAGATCACTGGGTGGTGCTGGCTCTCACTTCTCTACAGACCCAGCTCTAGCCTGTGTTATATATACAGGCAACTAGAACTGAGGAGAAAGCACCTTAGACTTACCAAAGGAATTTAAGCAACACAGTATGAACAATTGCTAAAACGAACCACTTTATCACAAACATCATACAAAAGTAATAATTTAATATGAAGCAGCTTACTTAAAACTCCATAAACTTAAAAGGTAAGTAGTACAGACCTGTCTCTGTTTTTTGTCAGTAAGTTGCGTTCAATGCCTTCCATAAGATTTTCAAAACATAAATGCATGGCTTGCTGCTTTTCTGGAGGTTGGCTGTTCACTATACTGTTTCTCAAATCAGCAAAATACTAGAAATGCATACAAAAACAAAAAACCAAGGTTAGTACAAAATGCTTCTCGACAGCCAATTCTGTCTGCTTCTACGTTCAAGTGTTCGTAGCTACACAAAATCATTGTATTAAATCTGTTGTGCACTTCCATTTGGTCTTGAGTGTGCAGTTCTGAAAGTTCTGTAATAGTAAACCTGCAGTTTCATTTGGAAACGTATCTGCTACTACAGTAGTGCATCTCTGTTTGCAAGCCATGCTTTCAGTAAGCTTTGCCCTTCTTTGGTCATTTCTCCTGGAGGGTGAAATGAGGTCTCCATCCCTTCAACGGTTTCGTTCCTGTCATTATGCAACTGGCTGCTTCCTCTATTGACTGACATGCTTCCAGTAGCTTGCCACATTTACTGACATGATTTGAGGTGAAATGACCTAATAAGTGTAACAGATTTGAGTTTTCGTTAACCCAATATAGCATCGGATGTTTTCAAATTAAATGTTTGCTTGTGTTTCTTTTAAAAACTTCAGATTTGAGACCTGTATAGATTAATGGAAGTGCAAAAAAGATGCACGATGGGATCATTTTGTTAGCTACAGTCACTTTTACCCAAAGTAACACATCTTTATGCCGTCCATACAGAAGCTTAAATACTGATGAAAGCATGCTTAGGGCAGTATTAAAAAAACAAAAAACAAAACACAAATCAGATGGCTATTCACATCTGATAACATTAGCAGTCCATTTAAAAGTGCCGCAGCCCCACAAAACTGAAATCTTGTTTTTGCGTTGAATTTAAACAAATATTCTAACAGTCGATCATTCTGAATCAGCTGGAATTCGTTCCATATTACAATATAAAATCTCTCGGGAGTAAAAGAAAAAAACACCTGATACCCCATCAAAATGACCCCATTAAAGAAAGGAAAGATAGTGTATATCATTTTGTATGGTAAAATGCATGTTATTTTTTCAGATGTCATTTAAGCATTGGTTTACTTTGCAGGATATCTTTTTCACAGAACGGATATGAACAGGGCCATTTTTACCCAGTACATTTCAAGCAGTGCTTGACTGTCTATTTGAATGATTGTCCCAGCACTGTGGACAGGTGCATGTCTTCCAGGGCAGCAGTGTGGAATAGTGGTTAGGGCTCTGGACTCTTGACCGGAAGGTCGTGGGTTCAATCCCAGGTGGGGGACACTGCTGCTGTACCCTTGAGCAAGGTACTTTACCTAGATTGCTCCAGTAAAAACCCAACTGTATAAATTGGTAATTGTATGTAAAAATAATGTGTAAAAAATAAATGTATGTAAAAATAATGTGGTATCTTGTAACAATTGTATGTCGCCCTGGATAAGGGCGTCTGCTAAGAAATAAATAATAATAATACTCCACAGCTGTGGAATTGTATCCCTTCATGGAAAAACAACATATGTAATGATTACACTTCTGTGCTGGTTGAAACAGTGTTTTTATTATTATTATTATTATTATTATTATTATTATTATTATTTATTTCTTAGCAGACACCCTTATCCAGGGCAACTTACAATTACCCACCATACAGTTGGGTTTTTACTGGAGCAATCTAGGTAAAGTACCTTGCTCAAGGGTCCAGCAGCAGTGTCCCCCACCTGGGATTGAACCCACAACCCTCCGGTCAAGAGTCCAGAGCCACTACTCCACACTTTTAACAGTGAACCAGGTTTCAAACCTCAAAGGAATGCAGAGATAGATTACCTTCTCGTTTAGCAGAATCAAACCAAGCAATGGACGAGACATTGACCACTGATTTCTGCAGTCCTCGAATATTATAATATTGAGTACAGTTGACAGCATCTGAAATGAATAAAAAATGTGATTGTACACTATTTCAGCAATATACAAAAACGGAAGAAATAAACAAAGTCACTGTTAAGGATTTGTCGAACTTCCAGTACATCTTACGTCCATAGAACATAGGGCACAACATACTAGTTCCAGAGGTAAAATCTTCATTTTTATAATAAATAAACTAAATAAAGTGTGATTATAGCGCTGAATAACTATCAACCAAATGCAAAGGAAAAGAAAGTGGATTTTCTTGGTTTAAAAATAAATAGGCGGAGTTTGAGAACTTCAGTGCTCTTTAGTATACTTCATTTGTTTTTCATTTCTCCAGTAATATGGGACCGACAGCTCCGACAAAATAAGGTTAAACAAATAAACCAAAAAAAGTGCCGTCTTCCTCCTGACCTGCTGTATCATTTCTGGGTGCTGTTGCATGATGTGCAGGAACCTGTCGCTCTCCTGTGCCATTGGGGTTGACCTCTTCTTTGTGCTGCGTGACAGCTGCTTAAATAAATATGTAACTATATGGTCTAAACTGGAGCAGCACCCTGTGCATACCATTGTGTCTAATGAGAAAGAAAGAAAGAAAGCAAGCAAGCAGTACGATTAACACAGTATTTCTATTACAATAACATGTCGCCATGTTACAGGCGTCAATACCGTGAAAAAAAGAGGTTCGCCAACAAATGAATAGTTCCATTCAAATGATAGTCGACCCCAATATAGTCGTTGACATCCAAAAATGTTTTGACACTATGAATAAGCAAGTGCTAACTAAAGGCTTTAAAAGCCTTACCTCTTATTAGCATTAGCAACACTGTCACATCTTTTTAGTTTTTTTAATGTTTTAATTCAAATACAACACCATGGTAAAAGCTGTTGCTGTTTCCTGTTACCTACCTACTTCCTGTGCTGTAGGTAAATATCACTCTGAAGGTTTTGCTACAATGTTGGCAACAGCAGAGGAAGTGATTAGGTACAAGGAAAAAGACATTTTTATTTATTTGCATCTATTTAGAGTGTTCAAAAAACACACAAGCACGATTTAAAAAAAATAAAATAAAATGGGCAGCAGTGTAGAATAGTGGTTAGGGCTTTGGACTCTTGACCGGAGGGTTGTGGGTTCAATCCCCAGTGGGGGACACTGCTGTTGTACCCTTGAGCAAGGTACTTTACCTAGATTGCTCCAGTAAAAACCCAACTGTATAAATGGGTAATTGTATGTAAAAATAATGTGATATCTTGTAACAATTGTAAGTCGCCCTGGATAAGGGCGTCTGCTAAGAAATAATTAATAATAATAATAAAATACAATACATCGCAATTATAGGGGACCAGTGATAAACATGTCTAAGTATAGCAATACAATGTTTTTAAAGCCTTGGTTATCTCTCCTTCTAACAGCATGTCTATGACTGGTATGTGGGATTCATTGTAATTACCAAGTGCCGCGAGTCCTTCAGAGATGGAGGAGAGAATGTACATGATTACATGGGGCTCCAGGCTGGCAATGAAGTTCATGTGGTCCTGGGTGAGAACTTCCAGCAGGGAATAGTACGACTGGCTGAGTTTGGGGTAATCCTAGATCGGAGGGAACAGCACATTACACTTCAAAACCTTCCTGTCTTTTAAAGCCTAAAAATGTAGGGCTGGGTTCATCTGCATTTTAAAAATATTTTTAAATTATATCTATTATTAATAGATATAATTACTAAACTAAATAAAAAAGAAGTATATATAGCTGTGTTCGGAAATTATTAAATCTTGCACCAGTTTAAAAAAACAAAAAATCACTGATAACACGTACCCCACCGTACAATAGCTGTAAATAAAACATTAGAGCCATCAGTACATTGATAAAGTAAATCACCATGAACTACACTAATCACATGTAAAAATGTAATATTCCCCATGTTTCATTACAATTGGATAAGCAGTTCTCTAGACAAGTAAAAATGTGACAAACAGGCAGCCTCCATATACTCCCTGACTCTGATACTAACTTGTGCTAAAGAACGCTTCATTGCAATTGGATAAGCGGTTCTGTATATTTTTGTTAAAACACAAGTGTGACATACAGACAGACAGTCGCCTTACCACGTTTCACCCCAATAGGATAGGCAGGTCTCAAAATACACACGTACGACTCTGAAGCGTGACATACATGCTTAACCAGCGGGGGAATAAACACGCTTCTCATCATACTCACCAGTAAGTCACTGTGAGGGATTGATAGGAGGAGCTTAATAAACGTCTGTAAGGCGTTATCTAGTGCGTCGTCCCCGTAAAGCCGAAAAACGCCAAAGTTCACGTAATTGCCACTTAGCACGGCTTTTAACATGGAGAAGCAGATAGAGATTCCTTTGAGTTTTAGTGCATACACTTGATCCTTCGGCACTTCTCCTAGTGTTAAAATACGATTGCCTAAGAAAAATAAATTTTACATAAAGAACAGTTAGGCTATGTGAAAGGGTTAAGAATACATTAAGCTTACAATTATGTGATATAAAAATAACTATGAAATATTTGATTAGTGATGTTAAACACCCCCCAGAAATAATTTATTAATTACATTAATCCTAAAACTGATTTTTTTTTGGTGTATAAATAATGCAAATATATGACACAATTATCAAACACATCCAGCATTTACAACAGTGTGTGCGAGTCTGAGTTTGAGTGAAAGACTTACCATACATAGTAATTATCTTGCTGGTTTCCCTAAAAAGGAGGATTCCATTGGGAGATGATACATCAAATTGTAATCTTTGAGACCTGCAAATAACACACACAATGATGTCAGTACCATGCATCCCGCCACGGCAGTAAATTAGAGCCATTAGTGTGATGAAAACGTTGATGACCGTGACATATCAACAGGATGTACAGCACAGTATAGAAGAATTACAAACGAAATGTTTCATTTGAGAAGTGATTCTCCAGATCTATGCAAAAATGAAAGCGTGACATACATACAGACGGTCCATTTATACTTCATGTGTCAGGTTCCAACTGATTTTATATGAAAAAATAACATTACACAACATGCACTGTTTAAATTGAATACATTTTATTCACAGTAAAAGCTGGTTTAAAAGGCACTGCATAGCAACGTGACACTCGGCAGTGCGTCTCCAGCCCTGCCCCACCCTTTCTTCGCTGTATTAATCACATACATCTGAGTCGTACATACTGATACATCCATCTCCTGATCACTCCCTTTATTCACTCCTCAATAATGACATCCTAGTCATTACTTTATTCCTTTAACATCTCAAAAAAGCTTGGCAAACGTCCGCGATTTTCTTTGAGTGCTGGATGTGTCTGTGGTGAAGGGACGATGCGTATTGCTCAGATCCTGTGAATGACACCTTTTTCATGGTCGGACCTGGTCCGACATAGGACCACAAAGAGCTAATGGGGCAGTTAAGAGCAGTTTCAGTATAGCTGCAGACACACACACACACACACACACACACACACACACACACACACTTACCTGTTGTGAACCAGCTCTGCCATTAGCTTAAGAACAGGTGTAGTGCAAGCTGGGTCATGGTACCACAGTTCGATAGCTCTTTGCAGTATCGGCATGTAGGCTGGATAGCTACAGGGCAGAAGCTAAGGAAAACTGAGTGAACGGACAAAGAGGCCAGACAATGTCCCTCGATATGCTGCTGATAACAGTACGGAGAAAATATCCATTGTGTGACACACAAGTCCCTTCAAAATATCCCCCCCGATTACGATCCCCTTAACCTCTTCAGCTCCAGGACATACGCATTGTACGTCAAGACAGAGCACCTGCAGTACCTTGCCATACCTGCGTACGTCAAGGTTTGCCATCTATTCTGTGGGGCTTCTTTCAGCTTGTCAGTATGCGTGCTGTATTGGCTGTGGTGGTGCTGTGGAATGTTAGTTTTGCAGTCCGGGGGGGTGGGGGGGTGGGGGGGAATTAGGGGTGTGTCCGGTGACGTTTTTATCCAATCGCATTTCGCACAAACATACCTTGCATCTGTGAGTGCAAAACTGTTAAGACAATACAGCAGCAAACCGTCGGCGATCTAGAAGTGTATATATTGTACTTACTTTAATTTTGGTACAGTTTATTTGCAATATTACTGGTTTACTTTTCTTTATATTGGTACAACCTGCTTGCTGTTATTCCAAATAAAAAAAAACGTTAACATACAAGATTGATTGAGCCACTGTAAGTAAAGAGTTTGATGCATGATCTAATTAATAGTATTTACAGCAATTTCAGGAGTAAAAATAGCAATTCAAATTGTTTCAAAATCTGGTACGTGGCATTCACATTCCTTTTTACATCTTGAGTTGAAGGGGTTAATAGCTTATGATCAGAAAGCTGTACGTTTTTGCACAACCGGATAAGCGGTTCTCTAGAATAAAGTTGTTTTGCTTTCTGAAATTTTGCCCGACTATTAAAACAGTATGAAGGATACATCCAGTCAAAGAGCATCATGAAGCTGGTCTTGGCGTTGAAAGCAAAGGCGATTCCTCTTAAATCTCTCACCAGACCCACCAATGTACTCTGTAAAAGAATGAAGCAAATCAGCAATCAGCCTATGCTCAGGGGCAGGCGATGTTATTACATCTTGTGCTTTTATACAAGAGATCACATATAAATAGATAATTGATAATTTAATAAGAGACGCCCTACACACAATGTACTACCTTATTATAAATCACTAATGCTGTAGGCAAGACCTACTACTTTGTACACAGAATAATATGTATTGGAATTTGGACAAATTATTGGTTGGTTGATTCTCTCAGGCGTGGTTTATAATTGTGTAGCCATGCAATTTTTCTTTCTAATTTACAATAAGTAAATCCGCTATGCTGCACAGTTGGAGCAGCCGAAGACAATGTAGTTGGGCATTGTCTTAGATGTCACTTACTTTTGCTTCTTGTTCGTTGAATGTGTTGGTACTAAACATCTGGGCCACAGTTTCGAACGCTGCCGTTAAAGGAAGCATGAACTGTTCAAATTGATCCTCATCTTCTCCTGCAGTTCAAGAACATATAGGAGAGACAGCAACAAACACTAAGAAACACTGTTACTAAGAGAATACTACAGCATAAACTGGTTGAGATACAAAACCGAAATTCGCAACCCATTCACCAAATCCCAGATAGCACTCGAGTATTCTGCCCTATAGATGATTTGCATGCTTTTGCCAAGTCCAACTGGATAAATTCAATGAATTGGCTGGGTCCAGATACATTTCATTATATTTTAATATAAGCTGAAATGATTGCATTTAAAATCAATGTTAAACAAAACAAACCACAATTTTAAAAACAAAATTAAATATATACTACAGCAACGTTGTACTTGCAATGCATGTAAGATCTATGATGATGTTAATTTAAATGGTACAAGTATGCCAGTAACGTACATTAAACAATCTAAATTAGAGCCATCATTAGGATGAAAGAGATGACATACCAACAGCATGTACAAAACAGTATAACATAAAATAAAAAAAGACTTAGCCACAGATGTAGCTTTTCATTAAAACATCCAATAATTAATAAAAATAGTAAATTTAAAAGTCAGTTACCGTTACCTAAATCCACCATGAGCAGCCTTCCCAAGGCTGTGTAGAAGGTGGTGCGGCAGCGCATGTCACTCAAGTTTGATTGATTGTTAATGCCCAGAAATGAGAAGTGCTCACTCTGACGAGAAAAAAAAAAAAAAAAAAAATGTTACTCCGAGACAAGAACCGACCCAGGTTAGAAAATAGTTTACAGAAAATATCACTTTTAATGCCCCCCACCCCTACCCCACTTTTTACGATTTTATAAATAAAATCTCATCCATCTGATATACAGTATATATAAAAGAAACCAGTTAATTCAGACAGGCATACTATAACATGATAGATTGTCTAAATTTATAACCAACGTTTTTATATATATATAATATATATATATATATATATTATATATATATAAATAAATAAATAAATAAATCTGCTTCATTTTAGAACTTTTTTAATCATTTGCTTGGGCACCCCCATTATTAACAGTCAATACTGTTACTTCAATAGCCAAACACTGAAACAGTTCCGTTCAATAAGGTTCACTTAACACAGTCCTGTAGTGTAAAGCACTACATTTTTGTTAGTTCTTCAGTATTTAAAATGGTAAAGACGTGTAGATACTTACAGTGTGGTTATTCAGCATGAACTGAACGGCGCTGAGTTTCACTAGTTTTCTAACACTGCTATAAGTGCAAAGAAAGTCAAGGAAAAGGGCAAAACAGAATGCAATACAATGCTGAAACAAAACAAGCCTAAACAAAAAAAACAAAGGGAACAAAATTTCAACTCTATCCTAAAACTTACAGAATCTCACTAAGGTTCATGAAGACATTTTGCATGAAGGAATCCTCAAGCCTGTCATGTATTTGTATATAGAGGACACCGGCAACTACGAACACTCAATAGTGCTGAATTAAAAAAAATACATAAATAAACTTAATAAATGCAATGGCAAATATTGAGACAAAAGTCTTTGGAGTCTTTGGAGTGTGGAGTAGTGGTTAGGGCTCTGGACTCTTGACCGGAGGGTTGTGGGTTCAATCCCCAGTGGGGGACACTGCTGTTGTACCCTTGAGCAAGGTACTTTACCTAGATTGCTCCAGTAAAAACCCAACTGTATAAATGGGTAATTGTATGTAAAATAATGTGATATCTGTATAATGTGAAATAATGTATAATGTGATATCTTGTAACAATTGTAAGTCACCCTGGATAAGGGCGTCTGCTAAGAAATAAATAATAATAATAATAATAATAATAATAATAATAATAATAATAATAATAATAATAATAATGTCTTTATGTATACAGACTACACCCTGTGCAGTTTATATTTCATGGACGACGGTAATGGATTTAGAAGAAAAGGATTGTTTTTTTTAATAAAGGATATCCAATAGACAGATCATTGAGAAGCTGCAGAGTCTTGGAGGTGATAGGTTCACATCGTCCCCAATATTTCAGGTTGGTGATTCTTGAGGAAAAAAAAAACCAAAACAGTTATTTTACAAAACATTTATAAAAGGCATTTTAAAACAAAAACTGTGCAGGTTTTACATAGCTATCCATGCCAAAGAAACTGTAGGGATCATTTATAAAAAGACATATTTAAGGTATAGTAACCTGCTCTTATAATTAAGTTACATTTTTAATTTCTAATGTTTTTCATTTTGAAACATTTATTTTTTTAGGGCTACACAGCTATGGCCAAAAATTTTGCATCACCTAGAATTTTATGACTGAGAAATAAAAAATGAAAAACTCTAGTTATTTTTAGTTAACATCCTGAATTCAAATACAACTACAAAATTATATTGCTAAAAGTCTATCCAAAGCAATAATAGTAGTACAGTATTTGAGGTTAGATTTAGAAATGTCACATTTTAGAATTTTTTTCAGTTTTTCATTAGGCATATTGAAAACTACAAAACGGTATGTAATTTCAATCCATTAACGTAACATTATTCAGCAGGTTTCATTAAACTTTATGAAGCAAAATGAGTTAATTAACATGATGCAAAACCTTCGTCTATAGTGTAGAACTGACATATCCTTACATGAAAGATGTAAAGTGTAGCATAGCAATACCTGCAAGGGCAGATCAATACCTGTTCTTATAAAATTACCATTAACAAATTCCCCTTTACCATAAGCACATAGGACAATGCGAGCCATACATATTGGGTACGATCTTCTTACTTTATACCTAGAGACTACACCTTTAAAAACAGGCCAAGTTCAGTGTTACAGCTAAAGCAATAGAATAATAAATCCATCAAGAAAAGCAGCACTTCGCAGCAGGTTGCTTTCTTGCCTGTGAGATCAAATCCTACGTACATTTTCCCAATGAACACACTCAGGACCATCGTCTCGTCATTCAGCCCCAGAACCTCAGACAGACGCCGATAAAGCTGCAGAATAAAACACAAAAATACACGAAAAACAAATTCAACATTGATGAAAGCTAACTCAGGGATGGAAATAAGACTACCATTACATAGCGCTTTGATTTATTCTGGGTTTTACTATGAGCTTATTAAGACACACATGAGCTTGTGACCTATACACTGTTGCTGGTATTAAAACCTGGAATGGGTGAAACTGCTAAGCCATACAAGTCTTATTTCCATCCCTGTAACTGCTGTTTAAATCACATACTTGTGTCAAGCACAGTCAACACCAGTTAATTAAGGCGATCTAACTAAAATTTCTACTTTTTAGGAGAACAATGACAAAGTTAGCAAACAAAGCTATGATGAAATTGACCAAAAAAAAAAAAAAAAAAAGGTAAAATGGAACACTAGAGTTACACTGTATATTTCAAACCACTTATCTTGTTAGTCACACTGTCAAGGACTCTGCACAGTATAAAGGAAAGTTAAATTAAATTCAGACAATATTTCCAATATACAAAGTGCAAAAAGATTGCAAATTTGTAAAAAAAAAATAATAATAATTACAAGGAAATTTCAGCTCAGTTTCCATTGAATCAAACAAATAACTAGAAGAGCTGTAATTGATTTGCAAAACAGTTGTTCCATTTTGTCGAAACACCAATATGTTCTGCTGTTGTTTTTGGGAAATGTATAGGCGTGTGTGCTTATAATTGGTTATATCACAGATGTTTGAATGATATTGTTATAATATAATATCAGAGCATGTTAAAGTGTGGACACCATCCTAGGAAAAAGCAAGCAGGCAAACGCGCCATTCCAGCTGATGCACTTTCTTTGCGTAGAGAAGCCCAGGGTAGGTGGTACTACACAAAGCGGCATATTTTCTTACTCCAAATATTTTAGATTCAGATTAATTGAGCAAAATTTAATTGCTGAAGCACTAATTTCAATGCAGGTGGAGAGACCAATCATTTACATGGGATTCATTTATAACAACTTGAGAATCCCTGAAGGAATAAATGCTTGTTTTAAAAACAAAATCAATTTACTAGCATATACCAGACTATACTTTTAATAATAGTTAAAAAAAAAATAGTGTAGCCAATCTTAAGGTGGCATCATTTCATATGATACCAATGATCTAATACCACTATCTGATACAAAGAAATATGGCTGTATGACATCAGTAGCAGGGTCTACTATATTACATATGGTACAATGAAACATAATGCTCATGTGTTACTATGAGCAAAGATAATGATACATTGTTATAATAATGGTGCAGATGGAAACAAGGCATTCTTTCCTACACTGCCTGTCAATTTGCCTGTTCACAGCAGTCTTTCTATCACAGACTGCTGACAGCACTAAATTACCTTAGAGGATTTTTGCACCTGGTCTCCGATGTAAATTTTCCGGAACTGTTCGAAAAAGCTGAGCATGGCCAGTTCCAGTTTTTCATTTCCTGCCTGAGCAAGACGAGAGTCTGTCAGATTCATCAGCTGCAGTACTCTGAAAATGAAAACGTTCACAGGGTGAGGGTTGGGGCACTACTTCTGTTACAGGTAATGAATGCAGCTTTGAAACCGTGCACACCTCTGTGGTTCAATTCACATGGCAAGACAACAAGGTTATACTTTTTTTTTTTCAGCACAAGCATTATTATGGCTTATCACCATTTTTATACCTTTTGTTTCTTTCTTTAACTGAGATATTTCAGGTACCTAATCATGTTACAGTTAAAAAGGGATCCGTTTAAGGTCCCACAAATGAGATAGAAAATGAATTTGAAAGCTTCGTTTTAGCACTACTTTAATATGTGTTGACAATTCCAACGATTATATACATTGCATCGGACACATATATGTTTAAAAATAAATCCAGTAATATAGCCTGCCTGTATTCTACAAGGTAAACTAAAGCCTTCCTCACACCAGACTATTTTTATATAAATGTGAAATGGATCTTTCTCTCTCGCTCACTTTCATGTGGAAACTGCAATGCACGAGGAGGTAGTCATTGTTGCGTTTGGTGTTACTCCTTGAGTAGAGGCAATTCCTTGTGCTATACGTCCAGTGTGAGGAGGGCTTAAGCTGGTTACTGTGGGTAAAAAAGTAAGCAGGTTCCTATTCTTCAGCCTCTGGAACACTTACCGACAGACAAGCTCTCCATCCATTGCATCTTGTTCATCAGTACTCGCAAAAGAAACTCTCCCTCCGATCACAGCGCCGATGATGTACACCAACCAGGTCAATCGCCCTGAGCATATTGAGAGAAAAAACAATACAAGCATTAACTACTTTAGACTGGCTGCTGTTAACTTTGTGATATTTAAAGGAATAGTGCTTCCCAAGAATGGCATGCACCAGAGAACAGAAACACAAGAGAACAGAACCACAGCTTAAAATACTGAGCCATCAAACATGCAAAGGTCTGCAACTTTGATTCCATCCCACAAGCTGTGTATGTAACTTTACACAGTACTGTACACAGGTGAAAGCACCTTAACACAGAAAGAAAAAGCACAGTAATTGAGTGACTACAACATGAACCACCCAGAATAACTGGAAACTTTGCGATTCACATACTGACACTACCCAGATGCAGCAAGCCTTGCACTGCCCTTACCTTCCTGCACTGCAATGTCCATCGCGCTGGCGTTACTCGACTGCAGTAACTCCTGATACGACTGCGCTGACTGGTCAAAGAGCTGCACCAGCAGAGCACACGTCTTCTCGTACTCGCAGCGGCCGATGGTGGACAACTGATCCAGCTGCTGCTGGACGAGGCCAGTGTCATCCAGGGGATCCTCCAGGCCATCTCTGGAACAGATACCCGCCGCCAAGCCATTATTAACAGAAGTCTATCAAAGTGTGCGTTCCTTGTAAAAGGTATGACCAAGTAGCTTCCAATGTGACTTAAATCGCTTTCTAACATTCCTTTTTTGCATCATTCTGCTCCAATATCAAGTTACCATTTTATCTAAACTGCCTTTGGATTTACAGGTTGGACCTCAAAGAAAATAATAATACAAAGAGATTATTCACGTATACAATGATGATAACGATGCATTAAGATGTCCGGTGTCCCCCTTACCGCAGTATGATGTGCACAGACTCCAGTCGAGAGGTGATGTATGCTTTAGTGACCTCGGGCGTGTATGTCTCGAGCAGGTGCGGTTCTGTTGCTTTCACGTATGGCACGGAGGCTGCCAGCCGCTGCCAGAGGCTCAAAAGGTAATGCACGCTGTTTGGGGCAAACTCCCAGTGCTGAAACAAATAAGAAACTTCTTAAAAGGAGTTTTAAGGATATATATTTTTTAAAAATCACTGGTCTCCCTTTTTTCTGTTGAAGATCTTTTTGCTGTTATATACATCGATATGGAAGATTTTGATATTTTAAAAAAACAATGTTACAGGTAAAGTTTCTGCTGCTACCTGGTGCCTCCCTACACCCCCTCCACTCTTCTACAGGTCAACTGGTCATTCCTACACTCCACTCTACATCCTTCTTTGCCCGCTCCTTCTCTTCCCCAGCCCCTGTGGTGGAACCAGCTACCAGAGGACTTCAGGACTGCTCTGTCTCTCACTGCTTTCCACCGCCTCCTCAAGACCCAGCTGTTTAGACTGCACTTGTAGATCTCGATCTACCCCTCCTGCTATGGACTTGCCTGATCTACGCACCACGTTACTGGAGCCTCAACTGCTGCTGCACTATCGTTGCACTATTGAACTACTAATATGTAATTGTAGATTTAATAACTTGTTGTAATCCTGTAGTTTAAGACTTTATAACATAAACAAATTACATTGTGATTAGTTGCAATTATGTGCTAGTAATTAGTCCTGCTTGTGCAATTTTTCCTGACCAAGTCTGCCTGGTTAACGAATGGTCAAACAAATTGCATTAATTCATGTAAATAAGGTAGACAAGAAGCCACATTTTCTGTCCATTAGACTCAAAAGTTTGTGCTTCATTTTCTTCCCATTTTTCCTAGATCACAGGCTATTGAACGCCTACCTGCAAGCTGGTCACTGTGAAGTTTGCTATTAATCGAATGACCTCGGGGTAGTTCTCCACCTTGACCAGCTCTCCCAGCTGGTAGTTGCTTTTCAGTCTGGCCAGCAGCCTGCAGAACTCGTGGTAATTGTTGGGATCCGACAAGCTCTGAAAAAGAAATTTACTGTAGGCGGAAAACAGCTTGCAGGACATCCTTGAAAATGATGAGATGATCTCAAGAACACCTAATCATGATATTAAAATAAATAATTGAACTGATACAGGCAAGGTTAGCTGATGAATCATGCATTTGCTCAATCCACAGAAAAGGCTAAAATGTGGTGTTTTAAAAGAAACACATTATAGAAAACATGTAATTTCATTTTACAACACTAGGTTAAAGAAAGTTCTCAGTTTGTTTGTCTTATTTGCAAGGAATCTATTACTTCCTAGGTCATTTCACCTGTCATCGAGGTCAAAGCAAGTCAGTCATCACGGGGAGCGGCAGCAGATTGATTAATAGACAGGAAATAAGGCTCTGAAGGGGTGAAGACAATTTCACTCTCTATTCAAATGGCTGAGGAAATGCAAGAATACCTGAAAGCAGGGCTTGCAAATAGATTTCTTGTGTAGTACCAGATATCATGTTTTAAAATGAAAAGACATGTTTCTTTCAAAATTGCATATCTGAGACATTTATTTTGTTTGCTGAAACCACTTCAAAAAGGTACCTCTGTCATCATCACAGACTACCTTACACACAAGACTTACCTGGGGGTTTTCCAGTATCCTTTTGACTCCGTCTACTAGATGCGACAGGAATTTAGCTCTCTCCGCATTGTTGAACAGAGATCTTCGAACTGAAGCGATTTGCACCAAGCAAGACAAGACCTGAGAAGCCCAAAAAACAACAATGTTCATTTTTTAATATATCCATTTACTAATGAAAAATATAAAGCTTGGGACAATCTATACAAAGTAAAAAAAAAAAAAAAAAAAAAAAAAAGATTTAATTTGCCGAGAAAGATATCAGCAAATCATATTTATATTTTACTACAGCGATAGAAAAATGCTCTAATGTGGACGGGCGGCATGGGATAATAATAATGAATTATTGCAAACTCACCAGGGGTGAAAGCGAGGGAGGAATGGAATGATACAAATCAAAAAAGAGCTGCAGCGTTGAAGAATCCAAAAATGCTGCAACAAGACAAATAAAAAAAAAAAAATTAAAACACACACACTAAACCAGTTTTTAAATACTAAAAAAATGACTAAAAACATTTGCTTATTACGATGTGCTCAATATTCTTCCGGATCTTTGTTGCACATTAATGCTGAGATTTTCTGGTTTAAATACAACACCATGGATGAAAAGAACACTCCCACTGCACAGCTGTTTGATCCATTCCTGGCTTTACTATGAGTTTAGTAGGACACACCTGAGTTTGTTACCTATAGACTATGACTAATCAAGCTCGTAGTAAAACCTGGCATGGGTGAAACTGTTATGCTATAGAAGTCTTATTTCCAGCCTTGCAACACTAAAGGTGTAATTAATACTTCCTAGTACACTACCTAATCACTTTCTATATTGTAGAGAAATCTTACTGGCATAAGCCACCCCTAAATTTGTACACAGCATTTTACATCACTAGTGAATTTCCCCCACATTCCATCAGCTACCCATGTTCAGGAGGAATCCGGGAATAGCGGTGGATCCTCAGGGTATAGGCTGAATCAACACCCAAGTACTACAACTTAGCAGGAAAAATTAGTGCTCAATACATGCAAAACACTTAAAATTGCCAATGTCAATTTGTCAAACAAGTTATTTATTTTGTACACAATTAATAATGAATTTAACAAGCACATCAAAAAGTTATTTCTTTAACTATATTAATAGTGGGGATACGACATGTTGCTGACTATTAACAAAGCATGACTGAACAGCAGAAGGAATTCATCCTCACCTGATCTCCAGCTGGTTGGAATTTGTACCGTGCACAAGTCATCTGATGACTCATCGGTTGAAGTGCCAATGAAGTCGAAGTTCAGACAGTTGTGGGAGAGTTTGAGAAGCTGCATGAGGAGACCATGCTGGCTCTCGTCATTCAAATTCAGGTTCTTGCCCGATGCCTGGAATCATATTACACAAGATTAAAGCTGCCGGAGTCAGATTGTATACCCTTTTCACTCCACCCTTTGACTACAGAACCCTACTTAACAAGTTCTACTCTACAACAAGGGGCTAAAGAGTTAAACCCAATAAAGCATAATTTCTACCCCTGAACAGAATTTTTAAATTAGGTTAAACACGACTTCCCCTGCAAATGGTGTAAAAAACGTGTTACAGAGTAGCTGTTTAACCTGACAGATCCCTTTACTGATCGATTATAAATCAGTGACACTTTAAATCTTTTTTGCAATCAATAGAAGTATATTAAGATGATGTTTTATTTGTTATGACACACTATAACCTGATTGGCATCTAATCTATATCTGTATTCGCAGAATAAAAGCCTGATTAAACAGAACTCAGTACTATGCAGTAGCAGGGTTGGCGATTTTTTAAAAAAAATCAGATTTGATTAAAATAATAATTATTATTATTATTTTTTAATTATGGATTTTTTTTTTTGTAGTACCGTGAGTTACATTGCACTGTGATCACAATACAGCTCTAACAGTTTTAGTTTATAGACAGTAAGAGTTTAAGAGGTTTGTGTTAATAAAAGATTTTTAAAACATACTTTTCATGTCTTTTCCTTGAGAAACTATATAAAATAGGTAGTAAATGAAACAATGATTTTAAATCAATGATTTTATGAAAAAAATCAAGTGATTTAAACCATGGCAAACCCTGTGCAGTAGTGACTCAAAAATATTCACTCCTGTTAGATTGTGGTGCATACAGAGGTTTCACGTTAATGCTGTACCAGTTCTATTGTGGAGGTAAAATGAAGAACAGATCTAGTCATTTTGTAATGGAAGTAAATTAATTTGGGGTGCTCCTGCACTTGTGGGATAAAATGCTCTATTCGGAAATACCGAGATAGTGGCAGTTTGATGTTAACCCATCACACACATTGCTTATTTTGCAGAGCCCTGATTAACAACACTTACCTGTTTTAATAAATTGCATGACAGTGTAAAGATATCAAAGAGCGAGGAGTCTCTGAATGAGGAGGCAATCTTCCTATGCTTTGTGAGGGGGTGTGTTGTGTCCGCCTAGAAAACAGAGAAAATAAAACCCAGCACAACAATAAAAGTTAACCTGGTTTTGCAAACCATTTTTTATTACTCCATTTAGTTTTACAGTGAACTCTCAATTCTCCATGGGCAGATAAATGTGCTTGCAAAAAAGGAACACAAATACAGGTGTGCGGTAATACTTTACCCATTGTTTAGGCATGCACTGGTTCTATTATTAGGTCAGTGACTCTGTGCCATTGTGACTGCACACGTCAGCAAGTAAACGCAAATGTGTTGCTTACTGACGGTGACATTGTGAAGCGTGTCCAAGGACAGACAACTGAGTCGAGTGAAAGTGAAGGGGAGGGGGAAGAGACGATTCGGGAGGATTGCATTTCTCACAGTACAGGCCCGCACCCTGCCTTCAAACACTGCTTGATTACTTCGAGCAGAAAGATGACTAATCGTTGAACGACTAATTATTTCCACGCACACTACAGATAAATATTTGAAAAAAGGAAAGCCAAATCGATGAAACAATCCAGGATGACCGACTACTTTAAGAAACTATAAAGTACAGTGTTTTTTTTTTTGTTTTTTTTTTTTTAACAGGTTTTGCATTATCCATGTTTTAGTTTTATCCAGCCCTTCCATAACCCTGGATAATAGAGAGTTGACTGCACTATTACAGTGATGCATTCTTTGGTTCATACTGGGTAACTCACAAACCACAGGGAATTAAAACAAAAAACATTATTACAGAACATAGGGTCTATATTCAGTTGACCTAAACTGAAGCTGATCTAAATAAGGCATTTGACTTCAAACAACGGCATGAAGTTAAAGTCGCTTCAGACTTCCATATTTTTAATACTATTTTAAATGATGGCAGTATTTAGATCTGTCACTGTCGAGATCACTTGAACTGAAACAGTCTTTTTCATTTCATTAAAGTCACGGCACACAGGAACACATGCTGTGCTGTTAAATATCTTTGGTTTGTCTGGATCACAGAAGGCCTCTGCTATGAGCAAGCACTGCCCATGACTTGCTAAACATGAAGCACACACGCTGATCATGTGCTTCTGTTTGTAAAGAAAGAAAAATATGTTCTGTAATAAGCGTTTTATTCCCAGGTGAACTATGCAACACTGCATAAACAATAAGGCATATTAATGGGATGCTGTATATGGGGGTGAAATTCTTGTTTTGTAATGGTAGACTTTTCAAATCCTCAGATTCCAGGTAAACACACACAACGGCAATATCTCCTTAGCTCTGTATATTTGCTATTCACAGACTTTAAATAATGTTTATATAACAGGGGCGACTGAATACGGGACACTGTCCTTGTCTTTTTTTTTTTTTTTTTTTTTAATCACAAGAAAAGTGCTGCAGTAATTCTATGCTAAATTGAATTAGGAAGACTGCTCTGAAAAATGACAAAGTAGCAGAACGTGATTATGTTTGATCTAAAGATTCAAGCCACAATGCATTATATCCTGCAACACTATAGTTCATAACTTAAAAAACAAACAGACAGAAAGCCCACTTGTGAGTAGCCCCTTGTGTAAACCTAGACTTTTTGTATCACAGACACCTTCATTTTTTTTAGTTTACTTATTGATTTATTTTTAAAACAGTGCAACACACTGACTTAACCATACAGTACTCACTGTATACACAGTGTGCATATTTTATTTTCAAAAAGGCCATATGCAGATGCTGAGCAGTCATGAAAAAAGTATTTGTGTGCTGAATGGCATGATTAAAAAAATAAAAATAAAATAAAAAAAACACACACATTCAAGTATCTAAATCTTACCTTGGCCTTTCTCTTTATTCAGGTAGGTCAAAGTGACTCTCACAAGAGAACCTGGGCTCAGTCTCATTACTTAGGTGTCATCTGGAGCAAACAGCAGAATGCAGTTTGAAATTATACTGTCAAAGCCCCCAAAAAAAAAAAAAAAAAAAAAATAGAACTGGGGAAGGCAATTGCCCCACTTTCTCTTGTCTACAAAAATAAAAATAAAAAAAGTCTGTTCTATTTGCTTCAGATGGCAGGATGAATTCTGCATGCATGTTTGATTGGGCTTTAAATAGTAAACAGCTTTGATGTGCCATGTGTTTTTTTTTTTTTCCTTCCTATTTCCATTTGTACTAGTTACTCAGCGTTTTGCATTTCTCCAATATTTCAGGCCTTTTTAATATCCTTAGATCAAGAATATCATGCAAGTTTTTGACCTTTCAACTCTGCCTTTATAACTTCACATGACGTTCTGTAATGAGGAAATCGAAGGCAGTGAGCTCCACGAAGGGACCCCAATTGAATGACCCTTTTTACCACCCCTAGGAAAAAGCACTTCTGTAAGTTTACATAATAAAAAAAGGGAGGAATATTTACTATGATTTAGCCATCACACCACTGTCCCAGTCTGCAGTAATAAAATAGAGGCAGCATGTAGATCTGCCACTGTTTAGATCATTAAAATAAGACATAATAGGCCTAAGGTTGGTGGTAGTCTTTGGAGAGCCGGTAATTCACACCCTTGCCATCCAAACTATCCAATAACGTAAAATCATTTGCAGAAAGCGATCGTGTCATAAAACTATGCTACCTCTTCCAAACTCACAGCACAGCCCTTAATTAGAAGGCTCAAAGCCTACAGATGATTAAAAATACCAGATATACATCTGAATGGGATGGTATAGAAAGAAATGTATACATTTGGAAGCCCCTGTGATATAAGACATTACAGTATGCTGTCTATAAAGGAGATTTAAAAAAAAAAAAAGATTCCAAAACATAATGCATTGCCACCATGTTGCATGTTTAAGTACTACATCTTTGGAAATGCAAGCATTTTAATGTGACAGCTACATCAGAATTTGGGAATCCAACTGTAACGTACGCATTTCAGACAAAATGATTTGACGAGAAGTGATGTTGCCACCACACACACACACATTACCTCATGGACTTAGGATTTGCTGGCAATGCATGTTCATTTTTTCAAATACTCTATATATCAATTTCTGTTAACACACTGTTGCGCCACTTTTTGCACAGCTGGCAATTCACACAATGCAATTATTAGATGTAGCCAAGTTAGTGAAAAAGTCCTTTACTTCTTAATTTGTCCAAACACTATTGGCAGTGCATTGTAACGTAAAACTACAGGTCACATGCTGTCTTTACATAGAAAAAAGGAACCATTTGCACTGCCACCGATGGAAATAAGACTCCAATACGGGCTTGATTAGCTACAGCGTATAGGTAACAAGCTCAGGTGTGCCTTATTAAATCCAGGACTGGATCAAACTGCTATACAATGGGTGTCTTATTTCCATCTCTGATTGACCCTTATCCTATATTTGTGGTAGCCTGCCTTATACTGTATGTTCATAAAAGGTCATGGTTATGATTGTATTATCTGATGGTTGCTTTTTTCCCTAACAACAACTTCCATAGAAATTAATCACTTGTTGACTCATAGTTTCCAAAGATTTGGTTTAAATGTATTTTGTGAAAAAAACAAACAAAAAAAAAAAACGATGGTGATGAAGTTCAGCCTCTCTCTAATTCCTATACAGAGAATTCATTTTGTTTTGGGGAACTAACTAAAATTAAGTAAGCAATGCCCACCACCCCTCACACTTTAGGGATAGAGGGAGGTGTTATATGCTATGTAATTAAACTGACCATCGGAAAATTACTTCAATTAATCCCCCCTTCTGTTGTGGGAGAGCACAGTGATATGGCTTTATATTTAAAAGCCAACAAGCAAACAGTAGACCGATAAAGAAAAGCGTGTGTGAGAAAGAGAGAACTAGGGATAAAAAGTCATCAATTATGGGAGTTAAATTACGTTTTAAGTGATAACTGAACTATAAACTGATACTAAAAAACTTTTTTGCATGTGTTTTGGTAAAATTTCTCAACATTATTTAAACAGTGTCATTGATTTGGCCATTGCTTTTATAGTTTGAGCAATGACAGGAAAATTAGTGAGCTGCAAAGCAACTATTCAAGTACTCTTTGGAAAAAGAAATTTAAAAAGCCCTTACCCACAAAGCAGGCCAGCAAACACAAGCACACACGAAAACCACAAGAGAAAATGAAAATGAGACACTTACTTCACTGAAGAACGCTGAAGCACTTACTTGGTTTATTTCATTAGTTAACTGAGACAGAATCGTTACTCCTATGATGCAGTGTTCAACACTGTCCTGAAAATGCAGAGAGCGCACAGTTAATGATGTATAATAAATGATCCATGGGACGCAGTGGTTTTATACACTTGTTTTTCAGCTCTGGAGAACAGTTTTGCTTAGGTGACATGATGGGAAGAAAGCCTGGTGGACTTCACATCACGCAACATACACCGGCCCAGGCCCACAGCTGAAAAGCAGAGTTGATGGATATTGATTCAGTCCTACAGGATTAAACAGGGCACAGATTTATGAAGCAAAGACGTTTCTGTGGCTCCCCAGAGACTGCTGGGTGTAAAACTTCTATTCGTCAGCAGGTTCACTTTCAACAGTTTGTAAGCAGGCATGCACAGAGAAAAATATGTATATATGTATACTCTGGTTATTGTTGTAGAACTATAAAATGTCTATTTATTAGTGCTGGAACAAACACAGGATTTTCATGTTCGCTTAATTTAAATAAGTGTTTGTTTTCAAAAAGTAACCAAAGTCATTATATTACTCAGAACGCAGCCAGAGACCTCATAGCAGCAGGGGCAGGGGGGTGTGGCCCCTGTGTGTGTGTGTGCCTTTATTTTAAAGCAAGACGTTGCACTATGTAAAACGTTAAAGTAAAAAAAAATATCCTAGGAGTAAAGAATATGTTGTGTAGGCCTTACATTACCCCAGTGAATTAACTACAAAACAAAGGATGCCAAATAGCAGTTTACGTTAAACGTTGTTTTGTTTCTTCACAAAATAGTACATAAAGTTGACACTGCATTTTACTTTTTTTTCATTCCTTGCCATTGCCATTTCTTCACAGTAAACAGAGGCCATCGTAATGTTTTCAGAAAGTAACAACATGAGGTTTCCTTGTGCCTTTTTGTAGCTGAACAAGCAAACTAAAATTGAAATTTAACTTTAAACACTTCGAATAAAACAAAACGTGGAAATGGCGTTGTAAAATGAAGGTTAAAAAAAAACTCACCGTTTTGGTTCTTGTTTATTACATTCCACATAAGTTGCAACAAAAAATATATAATGTATACAATCTATATAAAAATCACTACACAATATTTCCAGCAAATTGGGCACTGTTTAATCAATGCATTTCAGAATGACGTGCTTACCTTTTTTCTGTCCCATGAGATTATGACTCGCTCTAAAGCAACACAGCGTTTTTTTGACCCAGATGGTCTTCCATAGAGATCACTATGCGTGCACGCGTATTATCTGGTTTATTTACTAGTCTAAAACTTTTAAATAGAGGCTCGAGCTCCTGTGTTGATCCTGTGTTTTCCAAAATAATCATCTTTGGTCACGGCTATACATATTGTAATAAAAAAAAAGAAACACTGCACCATTGAACCTCAATATGAAATGAACAAAGGGGGAGAAGCTGAGCTTCTAAGTTTTCCAACGATACCGCCCGTTTCAGTCTAGCTGCTATGGAGCAATAGACTCAAAACAAAACCTAAGCTGTGAACTCTGTCACATGATGAGAGGCTTAACTTCAGGCAGTCGTAGTTCCGGCTAGAAATACCGCTTACACACACTGAATACGTCTTTGCAAAGCCCCAAGTCTGTCATTTTAAACAAGCCATGAACCAGGTAGGTGGTTTTTACGGTGCCTAAGTAATATGTGCGTAACCTTCGGTGCGCTGGAGCCACAAAATGAATGGGGCTGTGTTTTAAGAGTTAAAGCGAAAGTCACCGCTTGCAAAACACCTAGATAGACTTAATATCGTATTTTTTTTTCAAAACTGTTTACTTACTGCGGTGCGCAGAGTTTCTATAATGCTTAAAGATAGCGGCCGAGAATCACGTACGAGAGAATAAAGTCTTGCGGCACTTAAAATATCCAGCACTACTTTGATTTATTTATTTATTTTAACCAGAACTACTCAGAATGCGGCTCATAGTGCTTTCGTCACTGACACCCACTTCCTTAGAGACTGTTGTAGCGTTTCAGGCATTCTGAACTGGGTGAAAAATACAGTAGCTTGGTGTCTTAAAATATCTCTGCAGGATTTTCCCACACTGAAAGCTGCAGATATGCGGGAGCAATTTGGAAAATGCACGATTCTCGTGATCCCACTCTGAAATTCAAGCCCTGCTACCCTCTGTTCAGATCTTGTACTCCGCCTCCAGTCATGCCCTTTTGTCTGACTCGCTTAGCCAAGATGAAGCAACTGCAATGTATATTTCAATACCATGTTGAAAACTCATCTACCTGGAGGAATCTTGTCACGTCCACGATGACATTCCTGAAGACGTAATCTTCTTTCTGGCAGTCGAACCAGCCCAGCTTGGTAATTCTGGCATACAACTGGATAAGAGCCTGCGTTACAAAGGCTGCCAACTTCGGCCTGGTCGCAAGATAATTAAGAACATAATTCCCTGCAAAGAGAAGGAGAAAGAGAGAAAGAAAGAGAGAGAGAAAGAAAGAAAGAAAGAAAGAAAGAAAGAGAGAGAGAAGCAACACATAGTAAATTCAGGCATTCGAATAGCATGCCTTGAAAATAACACAAGCACTGCACCTGGTCCTGGGTTTCAGAACTCAATACATTATTTGAATGATATAGCTGCATGAAGAACTTCTGTAAGTAAACCTACAGACAGATTTATTAATGCTGTGATAAGTGCAATCAGTACAGAGCACATTTAAACTTCAATAATATTCCGAAACAAAGTTCCCCTGGAATAAGGAACTGTAAAATACAATACAATTATGTGTTCAGTTTAAACCAAGGAACTTTCAACAAAAACTCAACACCCAATAGCAAGGATATACAGTACGCATGTATTATGTATTATTTATTTTGTTTACTTACGAATGTCAACGCGGTGTTCCAGGGGCAGAGGATTGCTTGTGCGTGAAATGAGTTTGGAAAGACAAGTGGCTGCCAACAGCTGTGAGTAAGATGACTGCAAGAAAAAACAATAAATAAATCATCACCACACTGCAGACAACTTATGATACTGGGGCTTCATGGATTACAAATAAAAAAGCTGGTATATATTTTGCAATTACAAGATCCACGTTTTGGCATCTGAGGATCTCAACCTACTGTTCAGTATACAGTAGTGTGAACCACAACACAAAACCACATCTCAGATATTTGCCAACCACACCCACCTCGTTTTAAAAGAGAGAGCAGGAATTGGATAGTCGGATTCAAAGCCTGAAGGTGGATCTACACTGGAAGAGAGCTATGCGAGCGAATAACATAGAAGTGACTGGAATGTATTGGGTGTGTTCTGTTTTTCCCACCAGTCACAGTGACTAGCGTGAAACAGACCAATCAGAAGCAAAGCCAGTTCCCAACCCACTCGCAAAACCACACCCAGGAACAGCTTGAGCCCCATTTCCAGGCACAGCCCCAGGGTCAGTCCTAATCCCTGTCCCAATCCCTGCCCCAGTTCCAGGATAAGACCACCTGCAACAGCTTTAATTCAGTATGGACTGTAGGGACTGTGGGAGAGGGAGGACGAGAAGGGGAAGTTATGTAAATAGTTGTTTGTGTACTGTTTTGTGGACGCTGGGGGTATTTTGTGTTGTACTATTGCGAGCGTGGTTGTGTATGTTTTACCTCTTCCCCCGTCAGCAGGACCTCTCTCTCTCCTGGGGGTGTGGCGACTTTGCTCTCTCTTTGGTGTGTGCTGGCTTTGCTTGCTTGTTCTGTAGTCTATATGCTGTGCGAGTGGTGTTGCACTTTCTTGTTCTGTAGTCTACATGCTGCGTGAGTGGTGTTGTGAATGGGCCACCTGTGTCTTGTGTGGGATTGGGTGGGAAAACAGCAAGAGGGATAAGGACAGGGTCACGTGACAGTTTCTGCTAAAATATTTGCTTTTGATGATTTAAAATTTGTTCGCATAGCTCGCTTCCAGTGCAGATCCACCTTGAGAATCTCCACTTGCTGATCACCATCACCCCTCATGGTGAATGAGAACCTCAAGTACTTCTGTAAGCGGAGTCTTGGGAGAACACAGTAGCCAAAGCACAAGTTACCTGTCACATCTACAGCTATCGCCAAAAGTTTTGCATCACTCTATAGAAGTAACATACTTCACAAGACTTTTGGCCATAGCTGTATGTTGTGAAGAATCTGCGGCAGGAAACTTTAAACTTCAAGCAAACATTAACACTGCATAAAAGTGAAATGTTCTGAGGTGAAAAGTAGCTTGATGGGAATTGGTAGATAAACGCAACATTGTAAAATCAGACATTAAACCACAGATTATCAAATTGCTGATTTTTTTGGTGTATAAAATATGGAACTGGGTTCTGCTAAGATTACTTAGAGCATTGTACAGAACCAGGAAATCCACCCGGATTGAATTAACTATAAGGGATAATCGGGGGGATACCATGGATAGATACTAAAATTCAGATAGTAAAGACTATAGATACAGTGTGGATTTCCACAGGAGGACTTCAGTGTCCAGAGGCTTCCACAAAGAAAGAAGAGAAATTTCCGAGGCAGAAAGTAAACTTACACTTCCTCTTTCTAGCAGTAGCTGGCATTTACTGAGGCAGTCGGGGTTGTTGGTAAACTCCACCAGAGCCTTTTCTGCCTGCAGTCGTGTAGTTGAGTCAGTTGTTTCGTAAAGTTGCTTGCACAGGATCTCTAGCTGGGCTAGGCTCTGCAAAACAAACGTGTGCTTAAAACAGATCAGCAGCCTTGTGGACACACACAGGAGGGACCCTACGCAAATCAAATACAAATGTCCAAGGCACATTTTCAGGGAGGAACAGAATAATATATATATATTTTTTTATAAATTTAGTCGTTGCCAATTATTTTTATTATTTTCTCCCAATTTGGAATGGCCAATTATTATTTGAAGCTCAGCTCACCGCTACCACCCCTGCGCTGACTCGGGAGGGCGAAGACAAACACACACTGTCCTCTGAAGCGTGTGCCGTCAGTCGACCGCTTTTTTTCACACTGCGGACTCACCATGCAGCCACCCAAGAGCTACAGCGTCGGAGGACAACGCAGCTCTCGGGCAGCTTACAGGCAAGCCCGCAGGCACCCGGCCAGACTACAGGGGTTGCTGGTGTGCGGTGAGCCGAGGACACCCTGGCCGACCTAACCCTCCCTCCCCACTGGCGACACTCGGCCAATTGTGCACCGCCCCCTAGGAGCTCCCGTCCACGGTCGGCTGTGGAATAGCCTGGACTCGAACTCGCGACGTCCAGACTATAGAGTGCATCCTGCACTCCATGTGGAGCACCTTTACTGGATGCACCACTCGGGCGCCCCCTGAACAGAATAATTCTAACAGTATATACTGTAGCAAGTGTCTTCCCAGAAAAATAATTCAACTGGTTTTCCTGCAACAACGTTGTTATTTTAGTTTCACTCCCTTTTCACTTGCTTCAGAGCCCAGCTAATCGTTTAGTAAGAAAATGGAAGCGTGCACCAAAACAAAATAGAAATCAATAATAAGCCAGGCTTCACAATTAGATTTCGCAAAACTTATAAAACTGCTGAAGCAACGGGAGTCTTATTTCAGAAATTCTTACAGTATGCAAAACTTCTCATGAAGTAGCTTCAAATGTCATTGTAATTACATTACATATAGCAGAGAGAGAGAGAGAGAGAGAGAGAGAGAGAGAGAGAGAGAGAGAGAGAGAGAGAGAGAGAGATGGGTCTGGCAGCGTGGAAGGGCCATAGTGTTACATAATTAGTATGGAACAAGGAAGGCTGTCCCAGGCAGTTAAATACAGATTTAAAGAATAACGATATTGGAGCAACAGAGCCCAGAACCACTCAGAATAAGTGCAACCACCATGACATTTGAAGCTACATCTAAGTTAACAAAACACATCTGTTACTGCTATGCTACTTTAATACACTGGATGAGAGTATTTGACCTCCTCTCTGTGAAAGATATAGTGGTGTTAACGCTACAAAAAACAGTAAAGCACAACCACATAAAATGGTCATCTGGCCTAATACAATAAGTACTGTGTGCTACAGCAGACAGATATGCTGCAGAGGACATTGTACAATTCTAAAAGTAGCCCGTAGCAACCCTGTCGGCTCTATCTTAAATGGGGACTGTGCTAACCTGAATATGAACCTGTGTGTGCTACATAGCACTCCAAACCAGAGAGGGTGGAGACCAGCAACAGGCTCACTTTTTAAACCACAGAGATAACTGCACTACTAGAGTGCGCTGCCCATGTGAGATAAGGGCATTGCCTCTGTTATAGGACAGGGCATTTTACCACAATTTGGTAGCTCTTTAAAATGACAGAGTTCCTGAAATATCTTCCAAGCAATAAAATACAGCAGTTTGTCAAATAATTTAAAAGCAATCTCTCTATTTTAGCAAATGCGGCTCCCTGATATCCGGTTGGTGTTTACAATTATATATGTCAATTCTTATAAAATACTCAAGTTAGGTCTTTGGGGAGAAAACAAAAAAAAAAAGGATTAGGGTTCTTGAAAATGTTGCAGCGATGCCATACTAGCGAGTGAATTAATCTGAAGCGTGGAAGATGTCTACGAGTGGACCCTCCTAATACATGCTGTCTAAACAAGCCTTGGGGGCATCTGTTAGCTCAGGTAATGGAGACACATGTCCTCTGAAGCAACGCAGGCTACGATCAACCAACACTCTTATCTGCTTAAAAAGAAAGAACCACGAAATTAAATAAATTGCCTCTTTCAATGACAAGTGCATGTGTTCAGTATTCTGACATATATTATAACTTTACTTTGACACTTAAAAGCCAAAAGTTATAACAGCAACCCTCCCAGAGGGTACAGCACACTTAAAACTTAAACGACGCAATACCACAACACATATCTCGATACATATTTTAATGGACTACTGTTTCATATCATGTGTGTTTCTTTCACATAAATATGAGACTGATGAAGTGGCATTATTCATATTATTTAATATTACTAATTAAGTGATTTGATGATGGACTATTTTGTTAAAAGTCTTAACTGAAATGAGAAATAGCAAGTACTGTATATAGTAACCCTGGTTTCCTCGGCTTCAGCAAGGAATGGACTTCTGCTGCTAAGCTAAATTTCAGCAAGTCATGCCATGCACTTTTAAAATAACACTTATCTGGTATCCACACACTGCCACTTTCCAGGAATCCAGCCTAAATCTCGAGTTCCTAAAATGCAGCTCTTAATCCAATTCCATAATAAAATCAATATGTTGTTTTTATTGTAAATAAATAAACAAAAAAATTGGCCCAATATTTTTTGTTGTTGTTGTACTTAAGTTGCTCATGTCAAACAACATTGTATATGTACCGTAAAAAATAAAAATCATATGGAAATAAATGTATATTTTGCTTTCTGAGCTGAAGCTGGAAGCCTTGTGTGGAGTATAACCTGCTCTACTGCTGTTGACAGCAGCAGCTAGTTCACTCACAGAGAGCAACATAAGCCCCTTAAACACTGGCACGCTCGACCCGGGTCAGGACCTGGTGTCATGTGGGTCGGCCACGCGATTTCACACTGCTTTTGTTAAAGCAGGGTTGACCTGGGTGACAGATGCAAGTACACAATGCGTGTATCAATGCCCTGGAAGCATTTTGTTACGGATGCTTCCATCCAAGCTTCTCTGGATTGCACCGTCGGCCCAAAATATTGATTAGAGCAAATGTTTCTTCATCCCTGCTGCAATCTAGCTCATAGTGTGCCTCAATCAACAAAAATATGGCTAAACAAAATAAACAGAAATGTTCCCTGCGGAAGTGAAACCTTCACGCAGGCGTGGCTGTTTGCTATTTCATCGGATTACGAACGGCCGTCGTGCATTTTGTCTCACTCAACCCGGGTCAAAGCGTGTCGACCCACATCCTGAGGTGGATCGCTGCGACCCGGGTACGACCCAGGTATGTTGTTTCACACTACGCAGGATTGTGGCCTGGGTAGCCAGAACCAGTGTGAAAGGGGCTATAAGGGCATGAATTTTTTAAGAGGAGGGAGGAAGCAGGGTCCTTACAGCGCAATCTACCCATGAGGAATGCCCTGAATGCATGCACAACATAGTAATCAATTTGCCTAAGTCTTTCATGATTGTGTGGGACAAATGAATGCAAACATCACAGCTTCCTTCACAGTTCCGAGTTAAATATTACATCTGCACTTTCTGTCCAGCACAGAGAGAAATGGGGACTCTATTACAGAGTATTGCCAAGCAAGCACTGAAAATGAAACAATAACATCAATGGAAGGTTACTGACGCATGTATGTATGTATGTATGTATGTATGTATTATTATTATTATTATTTATTTCTTAGCAGACGCCCTTATCCAGGGCGACTTACAATTGTTAAAAGATACCACATTATTTTTACATACCATTACTCATTTATACAGTTGGGTTTTTACTGGAGCAATCTAGGTAAAGTACCTTGCTCAAGGGTACAGCAGTGATGTCCCCCACCTGGGACTGAACCCACGACCTTCCGGTCAAGTGTCCAGAGCTCTAACCACTACTCCTTATGTATAAGGGAAGGGAAATTGATTTTCAATCCATATGACTAATGACAGAAAATACAAATACATTAAGGGTAAGAACCTAATCCAATCACTTTACATAACTTCTAAGGTTTGTCTTAATGACTTGAGTGGTATACATTTCAACATAGACAAGCTAAGAGCAGTCAAAACAATAGGTTTTACTGTACTGCTCCCTGTGATATTATTGTTTTTGTGAAGGTTTTCTTGGTAGTGCATTAGCCTAACTGCTACTCAGTTTATATCAGTGTAACTGCTGGACTGCATAATATTTATGTGCATTAACACTACGGAAATATCTGAATATATGTTTAATTTTTACATCATTTTGCTGTGTCCTTATTTAACTGGGATCTCTTTGACCTTACTCGCTGTCTTACAGTCTTGCTAACGGTGAGGATAAAAATTGCTTCATGTAGACTACATATATATGTGTATATATATATATATATATATATATATATATATATATATATATATATATATATATATATAATGTGTATATATATGTGTATATATATATATATATATATATATATATATATATATATATGTGTGTGTATATATATATAAAAATAAATAAATAAATAAATAAATAAATAATCTCTTAAACAAAGTGTTGAATTCTGACAGCATTAACATATAGCCTATACTATAACATTTAATACAACTTAAAGTTTAAGATTTAGGGGTGGTTTTTTGGTTTCATTTTTGTAAAATATAAAATTTCAAGAGCTTTTATATTCATAATGACACATTGAAGGCGACGGTTGTACAGTAGTGATACAATCCACTCTAACGCTGAACGACGCCAGCACAACCCACGCCTTCTCGAATCTTACTGCTCACCTATTTTTATCCAAACAAGACTAGACGTTTAGTTCCGAAAAAAATAAATAAATAAAAACGTATTGTACTAAGCATAGCTGTCCGTTTTTTTTAACTATATAAGAACCTAATAACATACAATCCATATTATTATTACGCAATCGTGTTTGATCACTGTTTGAGCACCTGTCTGTGGTAGTGTAACAATTATCTCGATCACCATACTTTCACTTACATATGTTTGCATAGCATCATTTTTATTATTTGAATACCTAAATCCAATATTTAAATGTTCATTATTACTAGAGAGCTAGCGCTAGTAGGTGCTACAGTCTAGCAGCATCACTAGGCTCAAGCGATATGAGTAACTTTTCTATATGAAATAATATGCTCATGTTAAAAACTTAATTTCTTAAAATAAATAACTAAATAAACATTGCATTAATTACGATGCAAGGACGTTTTGTAATATCCTATATACTGTACTGTATATGGCGGGAGATACAGACCACAAGTTCTCCAACAGTTCAGTCTGAACCGAAACTGAATTGAGTGAGATAATTAAAACGCGCCGTATCCACACATCATCATCATCATCGGCGCATTTTTTCTTTTTTTTTTAAATAACGTAGACGAAATAGTTGAAAGCCGTACAGTATTATTTTATCCAAAAGTAGAAAAGTTTAAACAAAAAAAGAGAGTGAGAGAATACCCCAAATGTCCAGCAGGCCAAACCTGGCTATGTCTGTTGTTTACTTGCAGAATCGATTTCTCTGGCTGCACAACTCGCTTGGCTTAACGTCCCAATCAGAATAGCATAGCCGTGTTAAACATTGGAACTAATTTAGAAATACTTTGCTTTCTTTGAATTCCCTCACTCTCAAGTGAAAACATGCACTGATCATGATTTGACAGGCCACAAGTCAACATTCCCGTAGTAATCCTAATCGCATCCACAACAAAACATGTAAACGACACCGGATATCTGTTTCCCGAATGCACTAAGAAATATTTTTCGCATTACATCCTCCTGCGTTCAAAAAAAAACCCTGAATGAACTAATTGCATCGTTAAAGATCTGTTTTCGTAATTCCAAAACATAAACCCGGGTTACCTGCACATGATCCGCCATTTTGCTCCATTCATGCTCCCCTCACTCCCCCAGACACAGAGCATGCGCGTAATTGCCCGAATTCTATACAACACTTACGCATTTCCCGCGTCTGGTTCGCCATCGTTGTCAAAGGAACCGGGAACTGCGTATTGTTCCAGAATAGCAGATCCAACTACTTTCTCACCAAAGCCAACAGCGGGGCTTTGTTTACACGATTCTTAAAGTGAAAGTACACCCCTGCAAAGAGCAGGAAGAAAAACTTCACTTTCATAACATGTTTTCCTAATTTAAGTAACGTATTACTTTATTGCAACCCCGTATCCGATAAGTAATTAGGCATGATATCGGTAATCTAAACAGAAAACACGTTTATAGGCACTGCGTTTGGTTTATTTACAAGACTTCAATTAAAAAACATGTTCTAATGTGTGCTTTACGCCGTACTGTGCATGTAACCTTCAAAAGGGTTGCCTAGGTCTGTTTGTATTGTTATTTACAAATGTATGCGCCCTGTGTTAATGCAGCTGTATTGCCATTAAAGCTGAGCTGTGTATTTTAAGCCCAGTATTGCCCTTACACACAGAGCAGGCCTCACAACAATGGATCTGTTGAATGCCAAATGCTGTGTTAACAGCATAGCATAAATGAAACGACGTGCATGGTACATTCTAGACACATCTATAGTTCTTGGAGCAGGCATTTTATACATGTGACTCATGGAGCGCCAGATGAGTCACATTATTATTATTATTATTATTATTATTATTATTATTATTATTATTATTATTATTATTATTTATTAGCAGACGCAGTTATCCAGGGCGACTTACAATTGTTACAAGATATCACATTATTTTTTACATACAATTACCCATTTATACAGTTGGGTTTTTACTGGAACAATCTATGTAAAGTACCTTGCTCAAGGGTACAGCAGCAGTGTCCCCCACCTGGGATTGAACCCACGACCCTCCGGTCAAGAGTCCAGAGCCCCTATTATTTGTTTATTTAGCAGACTTACAGAGACTAGGGTGTGTGAACTATGCATCAGCTGCAGAGTCACTTACAATTATTTTATATATAGTCTAAAATGTGTTAAATGGTCATTAAAACTAAAAGGACATTATATAGTGTGCTTTCATCTATTGTGTTATAAGTAGCTATAGAAGTGTGAGTGAAGTTTTGTAAGATAATTCTATCTTCCACGACCCTTCCCGTCCTATTAACTCCATTCCATTTGCTGCCAGAGTCACTATTTACACTGGGTAATATTTAAGGGATTAAACTGTATTCAATTAATTGATCCCACTTGAGACCACAGTGTTCAATTCCTGAACTACTACTGCCACCTCGTGGCGCAATGCTGTAAGGGAAATACACTGCGCACGTTTACAGATGTAAAATCTGTTGTTATTATCAACCCCCCCCCCCCCCCCCCCCCCGTAAATTAAAATCTGTATATAGCCTACCCTCGTGCATTGATTTGATTTACAAATATGCAAAATATAATAATAATAATAATAATAATAATAATAATAATAATAATAATAATAATAATAATAATGTAGCCGTCTAAAACTATACTGAATAAATACTGGTATGAACGCTATAATAATAATAAATATATTTTCGCAATAAACTATACACTTAATGATTTTACAATTTACTTTTATTACACCTCTACTAACCATCTGTTTCACTTCTTGAATTACTGGTTAGTGTTTGTTTGTTGCTTGGCCATTTCGCATTCTCTTAAAAGTGAAAGATGTTTGTCAAGTCAAGAGATAAGCCTACAGAAAAAAAGAACAAATGTTTACAACTGACTACACAGACATGTGCATCACAGCTTTCTAAAACTCTCAGCAGTTGGGGGTAAATTATCTACACCGCCTTTACCTGGCCGCACCACAAGTTGTGAGACGGCTGAAACAGTTAAACGTGAGGCCCTACAGGCAAGCAAATGCTGAAGCCGCAGCTGGATACCAACGAGGGCTGTTCTCAATCATTTTGTCTATTAAAACATACCAGCATTTATCAACTCAAGATGCACTACCTGGGAAAGCGGCGGTTTCAAAGGACCTGAAGCCTGATCTGTGTGGGATTAGCTTCACTACTGTCTACAGCACGGTATGATTGGAAGACCCCTTCTGGCATTTCTCACATGCGCGTCTCTCTCAGTTTTCTAAAGTTACCTTGCTTTAGACAACAGCATGAAATGAAGCGAAGGAGAATACCTGGAGCAAGAAACGTCGGAGAATGAGCAGAGGAATTCATTCTGAAACATAGAGAGAGCAGGCTGTTGGCTACAATGGTTTATTGCAGACTGTTGTTTTTTCTGGTTTGTATCTGTCACGGAGACAGTTTCCCTAACCCCGGACAGGGCGATGGCTTTGCTGTAGTCGGTGCTGAACAAGATGATGCCACAGATTGCCACCCGTGTACCCTGGAGCTTTGCCCAGCAGCTGTAGACTGCAGGGCTGGGCTCGTATTGGACCGCTGTGGTTGTTGCATGGAGTGCGGTAATATCGAGGCTCAGCCGTGTGATTTGGACAGCACCAATAGTTTTTACGGCCTTTGCGGGGACAACCTCGAGTGCAGGATGGACATCTCGGTCCTGGAGCACGGGGAGGTGCCCGAGCCGCAGTGTGTGTGTGTATCTCAGGAGGCGGTGTGCGGGTCAGATGGCAGGACCTACGAGAACTTCTGTAAATTTAAAGAAGCGGCACTCGGGCAGACGAGCGTTGTACGCACCGGGCCATGTTTCACAGGTAAGCGGTACTGTTTAAATACATGTTATAGACACCACTGCAAACTAAATAATAATAATAATAATAATAATAATAATAATAATAATAATAATAATAATAATAATAATAATAATAATAATAATAATAATAATGCTGTACGGTCCAGTGGTTAAAGAAAAGGACTTGTAATCAGGAGGTCCCCGGTTCAAATCCCACCTCAGCCACTGACTCATTGTGTGACCCTGAGCAAGTCACTTAACCTCCTTGTGCTCCGTCTTTCGGGTGAGATGTAATTGTAAGTGACTCTGCAGCTGATGCATAGTTCACACACCCTAGTCTCTGCAAGTCGCCTTGGAGAAAGGCGTTCGCCAAATCAACATATAATAATAATTTAAACATTTGCAAAAAAAGTTGATGCATCTCATCCAAAGTGAAAAAAAAAACATTTATACAACAAAGACAACATCACTTATTTTCAACAGTCCTAGTGTCTAGATTGTTGTTGTTGTTGCAAAAAGCTCAATCAGTTATGTATGTATTTATTTTAGAAAAAAAAAAATGTAATAATTAATTAATGTTATTGTCAAGCATGATGGTATAGATTAGCATGTGCATTATTGTGTCACTGGACTGGAGTATTTCACAACTAAAAACATATGTGCTTAAGTTTTGCCCAGATTTGAATTAGTGTCACTAATTGATTCCATCTGGCGTTGGAATCTCTAACAGGATGTGCAGGTATTTACTTCTGATTCAAAACACTCAGTCTCTGAATTCAATTGCAATTCAGGGGGTCCTGGAAGACAGCAACAATACACAGTCACACACCATCTGTTATGAAAAAGATGAACTATTCACTAAATGATAAAGAAAACATATATAATAAACCTTGGGGCAAGATTACATGTACTGCAAACAAATCCAATCCAATTCCCCTTCATACTGTTGGATGCTTGTACATATCTTTCTCAAGGGAGCCTGTGTTTGAATCAAAATGTTGGAGGTATTTATAGGTTTTTGACGGCATGACAACTGCTTGTTATTGTTTATATTCAAATCCATGATTTATTCATACATGATGTAATGGTGTTCTATATATTGCGACATCATTTTTACTTATATCTTTAAGTCTGTATTAATTCTAATTAACATTACTTTATATAAACTTATATTTATATTATCATGCAATGCTGGCTCTGAGGATCAGCCTTGATTTGGCCTCCCCAGCGCATCAGCACGCACAACTTTTGAATGAATTTTGTTTTTTTATTTATTTAAATGTTATATATTTATTGAAGTTAATTAGTTCATTGTTTTCTGCTGGCATAATCGTGTTCAGTCTATTTATCCATTTACTTTCTTTTATTCTTCTGTATGTCACATTGTCTAATTTGTTCTAATACTACATACTTTACATCATTTATGTCATGTCCTTGACTGGTGAAGTGCTGTACTATTGGTTCACTCATTTTTTTATTTCTAATTAATAAAAGGTGGTTCTGAATTCTTTCACAGGCTATTCCATACATATAAACAAATGGCAATTCCATTAATTAATTCAAGTTAATTCTCTATATAAGTAGGATGAATTACAGAAACTGTTTGGTATATTATCATAACTCCCCAAACTTGCTGGTAATTGCATTTCTTGTTGTTGTCATTTTTAATGCCTAACCAATCATTTTTTTCTTCTTCACAATTGTTTTAGAAGTTTCTGTGAAAAAATGTGCTCTTTTATTAAACATCATATAATCAAAGAAACTACAGAATGATATCGGAAAAGTCTACCAGAAGCCATAACAGTAGTACGGTATTTCATGTTAGATTTCGAAATGTCACATTCTTACATTTTCTGTTATGTATATGGAAAACTGCAAAGCAGTATGCCATTTAATATATTAACATTACTCAGCAGGTTTCATTCAGCTTTTATATAATTCTATAGGATGATGCAAAAATTTTGGCCATAGCTGTACATTTGCACATCAACTAAACATGTGGATAATTTGAGTAAAAAGAATTACCGTAGAAAGGAAATACTGCATCACCATTTACATAATCTAATGAGGTCCTTTCTGTATCCTACCATGGTTTTGAAAAACAACACCCACTACATAGTGCATAAGAGTCGGTCCCTAGTGTCACTTTGCAAAACACCTGCAAGGCTTTCATTTTAATGATGTAAACCGTTAAGACCATTAAAGTGGGGGCCCAATGTGTTCTGCAGTATACATCCGCTCAGCACTTACATAACACAGTCCAGGCAGGCAGACATTTCCTGTTGCTGACCAAAGTAATAAAACAAACCTCAGTCTGTGTCAGGTTATACGCTGCAGCTCTGCAATGCTGCTTGGTCATTTCCTGCGAGCTTACCACTGCCTGTGTCCAGCAAGGGCCCTTTTCTCATGTGTCTGATGTATCTTATCAGAACTGATCCAGACTGAATCATTACAGCGTCCACGGGGGACTGCAGCTTGGATTACAGGAACGATAGGTATTATATAAAATGATAATACGTACGTTTCATATTTACTGTATGAAACATGTCAGTGCGTACGCAGAATGTATGTTTTATTTTTAATGCATAACTTCAAAAACATTTTATCCAAAATGATAGGTATAACAGACAGACAAGGATCTTTTATGTGTTCTAACTTAAAACGACCACATCATACAATATGATGAATGGGTGAGTGTTTAGTGCATTCTATCATAGTTTAGCATACACTGAGAAATCAGGCTTTGTCGTTTTACCAGTTTGTTTGAATTACCTAAGGTAGTTTTAGCAGCAGATATACTTTCTCTTTACTTTAAGCTTTCTGGACACTGAACTGTAACAATGTAACAATTTTTATTATTTGTTTATTTAGCAGACGCCTTTATCCAAGGCGACTTACAGAGACTAGGGTGGGTGAACTATGCATCAGCTGCAGAGTCACTTACAATTACGTCTCACCCGAAAGACGGAGCACAAGGATGTTAAGTGACTTGCTCAGGATCACACAATGAGTCAGTGGCTGAGGTGGGATTTGAACGGGAGACCTCCTGGTTACAAGCCCTTTTCTTTAACCACTGGACCACACAGCCTCCTACAATGATTCAGATGTGCCAGAATATATTTCTGGTGACCACAACAGATTTCATTTGAAATGTTTGGACATAAATAAACATTCAAAGGAGCTGGATAAAAACAATAGAAACAGCATTGATGATAGGATGTTATTCTGGAGGTATACATTCCTCAATGATTACCGCCTCTAGTTTCTTCAGGGACCATGTGGCTCACAGAATGGCACACAGTGGCGTTGATTCGGAAGCACCTACCATCCAAGCACATGCAATGCCTTTAGTGTGTCAAACATGGAAGTGCAATTTGTATGCATTACAGAATACCTGAATCTGTAATTATCTATGTCCGAAAAGTGTGTGCAGGATGCTGCAGGTGTTTCCAATTATGTGTATTGCTATCTGACTCAATCATATTGCTGGGAAACTTGCTGGCTTATTTAAAACAGTGATTATCAAGTCAATTAAGCTTAGTGCAATCTGCAGATCATTAATCTTCCTTCCAAGCATATGGTGGGGTCAGTTTAAGGAAACTTGGTAGCTAGGCAACTTGGCAGAGATAACTAGGATCATTAGTACTGTCAATCCAGCCCCTTTCAGAAACATTGGAAAAAAAATGGGACATTTACTTTGAACTCAGTCCGGTGCGTAAGAAATTAACCAAACTGCTGTATTTTTTTCTTCTTTTCTTCCCAACTCCTGTTTCTAAAGTGCCCCGTATAGAGCATCCACCCCAGGACCATGTGAACGTGACAGGCAGTGACATCATCTTCCTGTGTGAAGTCTTTGCGTTTCCCATGGCCGTGATAGAATGGAGAAAGGATGGCGACGACAGCAGTCTCCCTGGCGATGATCCTCACATCTCTGTGCAGGTACACAAAAGTATCTTTGGAAGTATAAACAGATTTTCCGTATTCCATTGGTGCTTTCGATCCTTGTTCGCGAGGGGAGTTATGGGATCTCCATAGAAGTGCATTGTAAATTAGTTAAAAATCCATCTAAAAAGCAATTTTTTAAAATTCCACACAGCATGTTTTGTTGGTTGCACCTTGTTAAATATTGGTAAATATTGTATTACATTTCAAGTTATATTTGTATAATGTATAGTCGACCATCTTGTTGTTAGATATAAAATCTCTGGCCTAGACCATTATATATATAATGGGGCAGACAATACACATATCACGCTTTAGAGTTTTTACTGAGACTATCAGAATCCGGGGAGACAAGGAGATGCCTGTCAGTCTGTCTTGAACACGCCGGAACACTGGAATACACCGGAACATCGTTCCGATACTTTTTTCTATAGGCAGACCTTGTCTCTAGAATTAACTTAATAATCTTTACCAATTTGTTATGAAAATGTTTATATGGTGCCCGACCGGTCTAATTTCGGTGCCTTGCCACCACTGAAGCAATCTATTTTCCACGGGAAATCAAATTAGTATTTCCATCAAATAGGCACTAGGAACAAAAAAAATCAGTGTCTGTTTCCCTACATACCAGTTTTGATGGTACACTCCGTATGGGAGTCTCTGATACCAGTGTATATTTTAAATGTTTTTCAGAGTCATGAGTCACACACACTCAAAAAGATATTGAGGATCAGGAAAAATTGAAATATTGTATAAGAACATAAGAAAGTTTACAGATGAGAGGAGACCATTCGGCCCATCTTGCTCGTTTGGTTGTTAGTAGCTTATCGATCCCAGAATCTCATCAAGCAGCTTCTTGAAGGATCCCAGGGTATCAGCTTCAACAACATTACAGGGGAGTGGTTCCAGACCCTCACAATTCTCTATGTAAAAAGTGCCTTCTATTTTCTGTTCTGAATGCCCCTTTATTTGATCTCCACTTGTGACCCCTGGTCCTTGTTTCTTTTTTCAGGTCAGAAAAGTCCCTTGGCTCGACATTGTCAATACCTTTTAGAATTTTGAATGCTTGAATCAGATCGCCGCGTGAATAGATTCAATTCTTTAAACCTGTCTGCATATGACATGCCTTTTAAACCCGGAATAATTCTGGTCACTCTTCTTTGCAATCTTTCTAGAGCAGCAATATCCTTTTTGTAGCGAGGAGACCAGAGCTGAACAGAAAGTACATAAAATACAGGAAGGCTGAGATTAAAAAGAGTATATTCTAATATTAGTCCGTGGTGTCTTAGAACGCCTATGCTTAATTTATGCTTGTTGAAAGAAAAAGAGACGGCGAAGGACAGAAGTGAATTTTGTAAACGGGCATTGAGATGGGTTAATAATGATTGGGAAGATTATTGTAAGTTGTTTACAGATGGGTCAAAAAATACAGGTAATGGCAGGGATGCAGCAACTTATTATATAGCATTATTTGAGGTGGGAAAGCATGTTCGTATTACAGGTGATGTGTCAATTATGACAGCAGAACTGATAGGGATTATATTGGCATTGCAATGGATTGTAAATGTCAAGGTGAATAGAGCTGTCATCTTTTCAGATTCCTTATCGGGATTACAGGCGATTAAAAATGGAGGGGAGGGTGATAGAAGAGATTTAGGGCATTAAAGGAACACCTGTATAGAACTGGAGCGCATGAGAATGGGTTACGAATGGAATGTAGTGTAAAGGAAACAGTGGAGCATCTGATGGTTGAATCTGTTTGATCTAGGAAGGTGAGAGAAGATATGTGGAAAGAATTAAGGGATTGCAATATTTGCAATATTTATTTTTTTAAATGGGTGATGGAAGAAAAATAGAAAAATGGTATTATTGGATGTATTGCAAAATATATTGGGAAAACTGGAAGATTCAAGAATATTTATCAGACAGAGATTTTAAAAGGTTAAGTGTCCACAGCAGTTTTAACAGCCGAATCTGAACAGTAGGTGGCGACAATAAGTTTAGACAGAAACTTGGTGGCCATTAACACCACAGAAGAGTCGTCACACACACCTCTACTCTACAGCAATTGTAATATATATCGGTCAGTGCGGAGACCCGGGGTCTGGCACGAACGACTGCCCTTGCTTTTAAGATTTAATATATATTACAAAAGCGTAAATAAGTGCTACATATTTATTTAAAATATTTTAAAAAAAAAAACACTGGTAAGTAATGTTATAAACTATTTATGTATGTGCTTTGCTTGTTTTTTTTTCTCACAATTTACAGTACCACAACCGCTGTTTTTTTATCTGATCAAATGCGACAGGTCCAGGAACAAAAAAAAGATATTCACAATGTAGTGTAAAATTAATTTGACCAGAACTGTCGGCAGATAAATTCAAAACAGGTTGTCTTTAAAAATAAATTAAAAAACATCTGTACTGATACCGTTTTTAAATTGGACACGAATAACAAATAACCCGAGCGTGTGTGTGATTCGTAATTGTATTGAATGCAGAGCTCCAGAAAGACGTGGGGAGGACTTGATACACTATGCAGGGCATCGTGGTGATTGAAGTTCTGCGATGGCGATCACCTCATAATCAAAAAGAATAGAAAGAAAACATGCATGATAAAAATAGCCAAAACAAACCAAACCACCAAGACAACATTTACCCGCTAGATGCTTTCAAAACAAACCAAATTTGGCTGGAAAAACGCTAATCTGGCAGCACTGATCAAGAGTTAAGGCCCTGTCCACCCTACATAACCAATCTCGAACCATAAACAATAACGTTCTAATTAATCCAGCACAAAGCATCCACACTAAAGTACCGATTTATGTTTAGTCTGGTTTAATGCGTCCACACACCATTAGAATAGTTCAGTTACAATTCCCAGCAGCGCAACGAACCGTGGAAATGAATCATTTCCACGGTTCGTTGCGCTGCTGGGAATTAATACGATAGTATCCCACCATGCACTGTATTGTATTTTAAAATAATGTGTTATGCCCCATATTGCTAAAAATAAAAATAAAACAAGTATTTTGGAAAAAGTTAATGCAAACACACAAGTAGGGCTTGATGTCTTCCGGTTTTATTTTTAATCAGGTCACGTCCCTTTAAACAAATTGAGCTGATGCTGTTTCATAATTAAACTCAGAAAAATCTGTAAATTACAAAACAATCTTTGTTTTTACCTTCATATCTTGCCTGAACCTAATTCTGGTCCTCATAATTGCAGTCGCCTAATTTAACGTTGTGCTTTTGTTATTTTCCCCACTAGTATAACAGAGATGTCCTGACAGATTTTTTTACATTTTTTTAAGCATCAAAATTAATACCCAGTGCAGAGTGTACACTAATAGCAAGTCCTTCAGGTGCCTGCTTTCGCCAAACATATCACAAAGCATTGTGGTATATTGGAGGATACACAAAAAATGTAGTTTGGTATTACAGCGTCCACATTTATAAACCACACTACCTCCTGCGATCTAATTTAGAACCGGACTCGAGACTAGCCCTTGAGGTGGTCTTGAGTCCAGTTCTCAAGTACGGTATTCAACGCTGCGCAGTGTGGACAGTTGTGAAAAGGCTGTTGTAGCAATGAGAGATAATAATATGTTGTTTTGAAGGTTTGATTTTTAGTCCAGTAAGACAAACAGGAATTTCACGTTGAATTCAAACTCTTGTGGTTGGTTAAAAAAAAAAAAAAACTTTTGTTTCTAGTCCAGGGGCGGTCCCATGAAGTACGAGCTGTCAAGCTGGCTGCAGATCGAAAGAGTTACAAAAGAAGACGCGGGCACTTACCGTTGTGTTGCGCGTAACAGACTGGGCTGGATAACAGCCTCGGCTGTGCTGGCAGTCCTTGAGGAAGGTAAAAGTTTTTTTTTTGCTTCTCGGAGCTTAAACAGGATCAATCAATTCAAACTTTTCTTTATCCAGATGAGTCACTTAAGAACAAATTCTCAGTTACAATGACGACCTGGCAAGAGGCTCACACCACCACAGCAAACAACGTAAAACACAATACATAAGTAAATGAGTAAAAAAAAAAAAACACGTAATCAATCATAAAACAGGCTCAGATGTCAGTCAGCAATGAGTCGACCCTATGGCTGAAAGCAATCTCAGAAAATCACCGTTCTAATTTAAATTTGTTTTGAAACTCATTCTAGTCATTGGCTGCTGCAGATTGATATGCATGACGAATGATGGCTGTTTAATTCACAGTGGCCAGAAAGTTTCAAGGTGGGAGAAGGCGTTGGTGCGTGAAGCTAAAACGTCCTTAGATCATGTAAACAAACTGGTAAACCAACAAGTTTTTGATTACGCAAAGTGCACAGAAGGTTACACCGTGGAAGAATCTAGGAAACATTTGCCCATGATTGTTGGACACTTTAAATGATAAAAAGAGGCAGTTTTAGCAATGTCTTAAACCAGGTGTGGTGTATATCAGCTGACTGTATTTCACAAGCACTCCCAAACAGATCATGGGATTATTGTACAGTATTTAAGTGAAGAACTTGCTCTAATTTTCTGTTTTTTTTTGTTCCAGATGTTGCATCTTCTATTTCATCTGCAAATACAACAGAAGCGGTCATCTCTGATCACACAGAAGATTACTATGATTATTAGTATATTAATGAAGAGTGACATACAGCTACAAACCATTCCTCATTTTAACTTCAATCATATATATATATATGTATATAAACCCACAACATTTTTCAATAAGAAACACTGAGATCATAAACATCATAAAAGGTAAAGGGACAGGAAAAAGATTAGAAAATGTATCTGAAGCTACTTATTCTTTAAAACAGTGCTCTTTGTATGCCAAGGCTATAGAAATCTAACAATACATACAAGTCTATTTGGTGTACTGCTGTCTGTAACATCTCATATGTACAACGCCAGTAAGGACACCATTTGAATGATTAGAACAGCGGTGCTATTTAGATCACCCATTGTTTAGATCAGTTGAATACATCCCAATATATTTTGTGGAGGAAATAATGTTGGGGTTTGGGATATTTGGAACCTACACCCCTATACTGAAAATACAGCTGAACCAAGTGTGCTTTTTTCACCTTTTTTGATATGTTGGATTTGACATCCAGTCATCTCGTCGACACAGGGAGAAATTTGGCAACCCGCTGACTTACAGTCAAGAGCACATGTTTTTAGTGTGCTCTGAAGTTTCTGAATGCTCGGAATGCTGTCAAAAGTAGAAAGAAGAAAAAAAATCTGCTTCCCATTAAGGGGACGGCAATTACTCATGACTTCAGCTGACAGAAATACATAATTTATGATCTGGAAGCTTTGTAACATGCGGACCATTCTCAACGCTTTTTAAAAATCTTTTTTTAACTTTTATTTTATTATTCAAGGTGCGCACTGATAAAAACAGACCACATTCTGTTTAAACTGCTTTGTGCATGAGGGCAGAGATTTATTTATACAGCCATTCACAGGATGACAGCTCACAATAAAAAACAAATGAAAAGAAAAGAAAAAGTAGGGGGCTTACAACTGCAAAGGTGCAGGGACATTTTCAAAAGACACAAAACTATTTTAACAAAGTAAAACTATCAAGGAATTATTGCTCAGAGCAATAATTTACCTGCTCATTACTAAAACGGTCCCTAGGGGTTGCAAAACAGAGAAAAAATACCATATTAACAAGCATGTCAGTAAAATACATCCCCGCCACAGCTGGAAATGAAAGATTAGAGCTATTAGTATGGTGAAAAGGTTGATGGCCATGATGTATATCAACAGCAAGTACAGAACAGCAAAAACTATATATATTACATATATCAACAGCAAAGTACAGAATAGCATAGACCAACATATCTATATGCACCATCATATATATCCATACAGATGCACAATGTAATGAATTGGCATTATTGAATTGAATAGAAAGACAAGAGCTGGACATGAACCACATATCATAGGGTTAAAAGACAGGTCTTACCAGAGAAAGCTCTGTAGTCAAAAGGCAAGTCTTATGTTGATATCAGTATTAATTGATCAGCTGATAGGAAGAGATTTATTACAACAGACAGAGACACACCTCCACATGTACACCCAATTCCGAAAACATACTACACAGTGTTTTAACAACTGGATAGGTTGTTTTTTTTTCTCTAGATTTATGGAAAAATGTAAAGTGAGACATAAGGATGGAGAACCATTTAATGTTTGGCGAGCATTATAACTCAAATGCTGAGCAAATGCTTTTTTCGTGCTCCGGATGCCTATTCATTTTGGGCATGATAGTTCTAGGTGTAAGGTAGGTGGCGCTGTGGTCCTGTTGTAACTGTAAGCAGTGTGCTCTCTCACAACATAGAAGCGTGTCTATTGTTGTGACTTTGAAGAATCAGAGGAAACAGGAACCCAGAAGTTTTCTAGTGTTAAAGATGTCTAGTAGCTCATATAATCCCATCTGCGTTGGGCACAATTGTGTAATTGTTATTCTTTTCATTTACAGACTGATTTTGTAAAGCGTCGTACAATTAAAGTTATTGTAGCTGACTAACTAATTCCATACATTTTCCACGCCATGCACATCCATTCACTGAATAGGGCTCAGATGTGAGTTTTGGAAGTTTTTTTTTGTTTTAGCAATCATTTTAAAACATGCTGTCTGGTATTATTCTAGGTTAAACAAATCCATGTTTGAAGTTCTTGCTTTGAAAACAGCTTACACACTTCCTGGTCATTTCATCTGGAGAGTAATCGTGTCCCCTCCCCTTTCCTGCCAGTAACCAATCAGCTGCTTTCCCTAATGACTGCCATGCTTTGCAGCCAGTAAGATCCTTTGACGTCAGACACAGCTCAGGTGAAAAGACCAAGGAAGTGTACGACACAGAGGGATGTGAAATAATTGTGAAATCATTGTATTAGCTACAACCTCTTAAAGGAATAAGTAGTGGGGTTCTGAAAAATCTAGCATTACACGCCCCTACTTGTTGCTACAACTTTAAATACCTGTCATTTCTTGTTAACATCCAGACAACTTTTTACACTTAGAACTTTAAAGTCTGTTTCAAAGCGCTTTTCAAAATGTCCATTCTAGTGCTCAGATAGCATCAGGATTATTGCCCACATTGTCAAACAGGTAACACAGCAGTAACGATCCATGATGTGGTACGGAACAGAAAAGCCAGAGCACCTGTCCTGTTTTTTTTAAATCCCTCTTCCTTTAGCGGACAGTGTAGGTGTTTTACCTTTGTGTAAGATGCTTCACAAAGTCTTACGTTAATTGTGTTTCAGTAGAGTAGTTTTTATTCAAGCAGAAGTCTTCATGGTATTACAGCACATTTAGCATAGCATGCTGGGTAAACTGCATGGTACAGAGAATTACAAAGGAGTCCCCTTTTCATTTGATATGTATAGTCACTAGCACACAGCCTACACCCCAGGCTCCTCCAATGGTTACATACTTATCAACATAGGGGCGCATATAGAAAAGACAAACTTATACTTTAATAACCCTACAGACTACACGTTAGTCTTTGCTCTGATCTGATAACATGGGATGCACTCAACAGAATGTTCAAGAACACCCTGCTGTGCAAGCAGAAAAACACAACCCAAGCACCTCCGGCCCCGAGCAAACTAAACGTAAGAAATAATTTAAACTGAATGGAATCTTACCCAATATACCAATTTCACTTATAGTCAGATCCCAAACCTTGATCTCAAGCACTTGAGCTGACATTTTGAAAAGAACTTTGAAGCAGGCACCCACTTCCCCTTTCCTAACCGTTACTTGCTACTCATGACTGCAATGACAGGGTAGTTGTGAAACAACGTGACCGCAATCGAAGCAAGACGTGGGAAAGACACTTGGAAGGTCCTACACTTGAATCAATTAGTCATTAAATACTAAATTAGGAAAGGGTCCAAGGTATTAAGTCGAATAAGTATTAAGTGCATGCAACTGTAGCTTATTGTCACTAAAAATATGTTAAATAAGGTTCATATTTTAAGGGTTTTAATGTCAACAGTATTTAGATCTGCCAGGGTTTAGATAAATTGTATAGAGACCCCATATATCAATGGTCTGACAACCCAGTTTTATAATAGCTAATGCAAAATAGCTGAATCTCTTTTTTTTTTAGTATTTGTGTGGTGTAAAGCCCAGATACACCACAGTGTGTGATAGAGATGGCAGCTGTTATCCATTGTTCCACAACCTCTTTACCTTTCATAGATTTGTGTATAGTATGTATCAATTGTGGTATACCACAGCTTTGTGTATAGTATGTATCAACTGTGTTACACTACCACTACTATGACAACTACTACTCCCTATAATAAATGCATACAGTAGGCACCAAAAGGTTAAGGTTTGGTTCAGAATGACTCTGGAATATCTGGCCATTATCTGTATGTGTGATATAACCAATTTCACTTCCCAGGTTCCCTCAAGTCACTGTGTGTCTGAATCTGTGATAAGTGCAGACAATGGAAACCAGATTGGAGGACTTGTTCCCAGAAAGCTAAGTGGGGAATTAAAACTACATTAAACCCAGCTGGGGCAAATAGTGCTAGTATAGAACATACTGTAGTTGTACTCGTTTTATAGGTAGTTATCTATAATGTAACACGTTGAAAATATTTAGATTAAAAAAGCAGTGGGCTAGTCAGATTTATATTGGGCAGGGCTGGCCCAAATCAGGCCTGGTTGTTAACCAAAGTACTCAAACAGCTGACCCTAGTTATCCCTTTAATTGGGTTGCGTTAACTGGGGGGGGGGGGGGCGGCGGCAATAACTTTTTCACACCTGAAGATTGCATGTTTGATTACCTTGCACACCAAACAAATGAAAGAAGCACCAAACTTTGGTGTCTTTTTTTCTCTCAGACTCCCTCTATATATACTACAACCCACAAAAAAATCTGACCAAATACAATGTGAAAAATGTGCAAAAATGCAGAAAATCAGACGGGGCAAATACTTTTTCACAGCACTGTATATAAAACCCTATGGGACACAACACCACTGTTTTGAAACGTCAATATCTAATATTTCCCTGAAAGTTAAAGATGAACTAGAATATAAATGTAACTTTGAATATGAATTTACATTAGCTGATCATGCAGTTTTGTTTGAATCTGCAACAAAACCCTCTTTGAACCCACATTTGTTTATTGCATCCATCATTGTTATTACTTTAATCTGCAGGGACAAATTTGAATTTACTCATCACCTGGGTATCTTTAGTGAACAATGTCTGTATTCTAGTGGGAACCCTACTGTCTCTCCTGGTAAGGGCATAGCCACAATGTTTGCAGGGCGAGTCTTACAGTCAGAGGAGCACACACAGGCTTATTATTATTATTATTATTATTATTATTATTATTATTATTATTATTATTATTATTAATAATTTAGTAGACAATTTTATCCAAAGCGACTTATAGAGACTAGGGGGTGAACTATCAACAACTCAGCAGAGTCATACAATAGTACCTCGATTTTACGTCTCTTCCTAAGGACAGAGCACAAGGACGTTAAGTGACTTGCTTAGGGTCACACACAGTCAGTCAGTGGCTTAGCCAGGATTTGAACCGGGAACCTCCTGGTAGCAAGCATTTTTCTTTAACCACTGGACCACCAAGCCACCAAGGTTTGTGTCCTGACTCTGCACATTTCCTGATCTTCTCTGATAATCTTGCAATCCAATTGAGCATTTTGAGATGAACTTGAACAACACATTCATCACCATGATCCTTTACTTACCACTGCACTAACTGGCAGATTAACATCCCTAGACACCTTTCAGCACGCACTTACCAAAAACTGTCCAAAATCGTTTTAATTCTTGGTCCCAGTAGAGATTGCTGAAGTGTTATAAATGTAATCTTAGCCTGTAGGTTTTAAATAGAAAAATAGGTTTACACAATCATACCATGATCGAAAAATACAGATGTATGCAGAGAACGTATGAATGTGAAAATGGGTTTTAATTGATAAAATAAAACTTTTGGTGTGCGGAAGTTTAATTAGCAAAATGAAATTGAATCAATTCATCACACATGCAAAGTAAGAGCTAATGAATCACATCATGATTTCTGCAGGTGTACTGCCACTGTGCTTAAAGGGCTGAAAATGTTAATGCAATTGGCAACTTAACATTTTCTAATGAGGTTAATTTTGGAGGGACTCCCAACAGGTTTGTAAATTAAGCCAATATTATGCTTGCAATGAGATCAGCAGCTGAGGTAACTGATTGGAAGAGTTTTCAAGATTCAGTAGGCTGAGTAAGTGCAGACAGTGCTGGCAACACACAAAGACTACTTGTTTAAAGAGTAAAATAAAAAAAGTAAAGTATGTTCATGCTGCAACTAAGATATTGCCTGTTCACTTTATTCAGATCTGTCTACCTGATTGGATTTGGCATCGCCCTGGTGTGGGGCATGCTCTCCTGATATATATTCGGTCCCTTGATTACTCTGAACGAATGCCACCCAACAATATCCAGCCCAACAATGCTGTGTATCCTGATGGCGATGGCTGTTTTCAAAATGGTATTGCACCCATCCTCTGCGCCATAATTGTGAATGATTTGAGGGGCAGACATCTTCCATGGCAACACAACCCCCCGGGCTTAATCCAATTGAGCATGTTTGGGAGGACCAAACGGCTGTCTTGTGAAATGGTGATGACTGAACGAATCCCTTGAGAAACCTTCCACATCACGTGAAGGCTGTGATCAGGGCAGACGGTGGCCCAACGTGTTATCAGTAGGTCCTACTCTAAGCGTCCAGGCAGTGTATGTATTTAACTGCTTGTATTTATTTATTTAAATTTCCTTTTCCATCAGCAGGTTTTTACTAGAAAACCATTTTTAACTCATAACTTTTCAGTGACATAGCTTCAGTGCCTGATACTGAAAAATAAATCAAAAGAAGGATATGTTTTTAAATACATAAGTATATTTGACTGGCCGGCTGTTATGAGTGGAGTTATCTTTCCTATTCTACTTGAGCGCTCTGAAGTTTGAAGTGGAGTTATTTCTCCCAGACCAGTAGACAGGTCTGTATTGTTGAAAGATTTAAATAATCTGTTTGCCTTCTGCACATCTGACATGTAGCTTTGTTCTAACTTCAGAGTTCAGCCCAGATCTTTGACAACTGCGCTATTTCACATCTAAACATACAAGTCACTTATTTCTCCCCTAATTTGTTCCGGTAATTTATCAGGCTTGTTAGGTGTCAATCTCTCTTTTCCTCTGCCAGACATTTGTGAATCAAATTTCGTGACCTCATGAGCTAAACTTTCACGCTGTTTGGTCTGCTGATTTGGATTTTCTCTTCCTTCCCACCCCCCCCCTACCCCCTTTGCTTTAATATCCACTGGGCACCATTTTGTCTGAGTGAGTCCTGGAATCAAACTGCAGGAAATACAGCCAAACACTTCTACTGTCACTTCAAAGCGACTGAGTTTAAATCTCGACAGTGAAGGAATGGACTAAATCAGTTTACTAATAACCTGGCAAAATAAGTGTCGGGGCAGAGTCTTGCAGGGGGACAGGGGGTTAGTGATAACAACCAGGTGTATGAGATGAGATGACTGAAGCAGAAAACTAGATACAAAGTGAATCTAAGCAAGAAGAAGTACATTAGTTAACTGGTGTTTTTTTTCTTATCCTTTCAGAAAATAATTAAAGGCTTGCTTGAGTAAATGCTTTGATACCCCAAGACATTTTGGAACACTAAGTTTATAAAGAAATATGCAATGTACAGAACAAAAAAAAATGCAATTAATATTGCACATCAAAGCAAAATGGCATAACCTATTCTTTTAGCGCCGCGAGAGTTGACCGAAATGTCAGGCAGCTACGCTTCGGATGAAATTAAATGAGAACCCGAGAGCTTGTTCTGCTCCGAGCATCATGTTTATTAATAGCCGAAGACAACAGCATTCTGGCGATGCTCCACTGCTGATATATAGGGGATAGCTCAGAACCTGTGGATAATTCACAAAGACTGGTAACAGACAGTACCCTTCCCGTTTTATGATGTTTTGCATTCTAAAGTGGTTTTTATTGTAATTCTCTGGTAAGTCTGTGTTAAGGTGCTCTCATCTGAGTTCAGGAGCTGCTCTTCAGTTCTAGTTGCCCATGATAGACAAACATTATATCAGCCAAAGTCTTAAGTAAGAGCCATCTAGTATCCTGGCACACTAGATCAAGTTTCCTTTAGTTTTTCTGGTGTGCACGAGAGAAAGCTGGCGCTTACTAATACACTTTGGCTGCCACTTTGTCTGGCAAGCAATTAGAACTGAAGAGCAGCTAATTGTACAGGTAGTGGACAAAAAAATGGAAACACCTGGGTAAATGAGGGACACCAAGTATATTGAAAGCAAGGGCTTCCACACAGGTCTGGCTCATGCGTTAATTAAGCAGATAACATCCCAGCATGCTTAGGGTCATGTATAAAAATGCTGGACAGGCCTGGTTGCCTATAATTATGGCTAGCATGGCTGCAAGAGGAGACCTCAGTGACTTTGAAAGAGGGGTGATTGTTGGGGCGCATTTGACAGGAGCTTCAGTGACCAAGACAGCTCAACTTGCTGATGTTTCATGAGCAATGGTGTCTAAGATGATGTTGGCATGGAACTCTGAGGGAAAGACATCATCAGCAATGGGCAACAGTGGGCGGAAGCGCATACTCCAGGATCATGATATCCGTTTATTAGTGCAAGGCAAAACAGGCAAGCAACTGCAGATCAATTGACTGCAAATTTGAACCTGGGGCGCGAGCAGCCAGTTTCATTAAAAACGGTGCGCCAAGAACTCCACAGAGCGGGATACCTAGTGGCCCAACGCCCTATTAAGTGACCTTACATTGGTGGTTCCATTTTTTTGTCCACTACCTGTATCTTAACACAGGCTTACCAAAAAATGAAAAAACACAATATTGTGCATTAAGATTAGCTGGAGTGTTAAACATAATATAAAAGAAGAACAGTATAGAGTTCTGTGTAAGATGGAAGCTCAATTTGACCCCACTCAAGGTCCAAGCAGTCAGAAAGCCACTCGCGGACAGCTGCTCTTCACTGTTGTGCGTTGGATATCAGCTTGTATTGGACATCACCCTCCTTGATATTCTATATGTAATAATACTAATAATAATAATAATAATAATAATAATAATAATAATAATAATAATAATAATAATAATAATGAATTTAAGCTGCAGTCAGTACACTTCAAAATATATGAAACCCACATTTTGGCTTGCTCAAATATATTAACCCTATTGCGAATCTTATGACAAACCATGGGAAACTGAAATATGAAAAAAAGATATTTGGGGCTCCAAATACCAAGTACGAGTGTTTGTTATGTAGGGGATGTTCAGAAAGATAATATTTTCCGTGTGTTACATTTTTTTGGGAGTCACCACAGACTGTTTTATACACTTTAAAAGACTGAAACAGGACCGGCTTCAATACTTATGAGTACAATGTGGGTGTGTCTGTAACAGGGCCGAGCAAGTCACGAAGCAGGAAGGCAGAGACTCTCAAAACAAAATGGCAAGTTTTACCAGATTTAGTTTAATTTTTAAGTCCAGGCCAGAAAAACAAACAAAATAAAACACTTAAAAAAAAGAAAACTGTTGACACACCCGGCAGATCTGCCACAGACCACTACATGTATCAAGCAAAAAGCTTTACACATTAGGTACATTGTAGTTAAGCATAATAATATTGTAATGATATGTAAGCACACATACACAGTAAATTAGAGACACTTAATGTAAAGGGTCACCAATGGAGTTTATGGTTATACAGTATGTTCAGCAGTTGCAGGTGTAAATGTTGTGTGATTCTGACCCTGTCACTGAGTAGACATTGCTAAGAGCTCCTAAAAGGAATGTTTTCTAACCAACTCCTAGCAAAGCCAGTATGGGCAGCGATAGTTCCAGGAAGTTGTTTAACTTGAGATAACCTTTATCAGTGAAAAAGGAAATGTGTCTCTTAGAAACAGACAGTGTTGGTTTCCCACAAGACTGTGAAACAAAAGACATTTAAGAAGTGGACAGACTTGTTTGTAATGGAGTTCTTTCCAAATACCTTTTGAAAACGAAGTGTCCTGTTTTGAAGGAAACGCAAAGCACAGAACTAAAGCAGTATGAAACTACCACTAGACAACCTAGTTGCAGGAAGATCCAGTCTTGTGCATTACTGGCTGTTCTGTATGAGGCACTACTGTAACAGATTCTGACCCCTTAGTGGAGAGATGAGGGTACAATCCCACTAACTGCTTTTGCAAACAAGTGTTTTGTGCAGTGGTTAGGGTGCTTGCTTGGGGAGTGCATGGACCCCAGATCTCTCACAGCCTCTGTCCAGTTAAATAAGCAGTTTCTTGCTAGTTTTACACTAATGAAATAACTATTTTCCCCTCAAATGCAATTTATTTAATGATATAACCAGTGGCAGATTTTATTACTGAGTTTATTTGTCACTAAGCTCATTTCACTGTATTCTGTCTTGTATGTAGTAATATTGATAAGTAGGTTTATAAATATTCCCAAGGGGAAAACACCAGCTGGGTTAGTATAGAGTTTGAAAGTGGCAGTGTTCATCTCCACCACTGTTTAGATCATAAAAATAGATACCATCCTTAAAAAAAACATTCCATGATGTTTTACCTCCTGTGCAAGAAAGATGGCAGAACCTGTTGACGTTGTTGACAGTGCACTTTGTTTTTATATTATAAGGACTCAATATCTCTTTTCCTTGGTGCTGCATCAGTTAGAAATGTGATCTTTCAATGGCCTCTTCAAGTTCTGATGTTGCTATGGCCACACTTCATTTAATTTATTTATGTATTTATTTATTTAACCAGGAGATTTACCCATCGAGACGGAGGCCTCCTTTACAAGGGGGTCCTGGAAAACAATACAAGGACAATAGCAAAGTACAAACAAGGAGGCTGTGTGGTCCAGTGGTTAAAGAAACGGGCTTGTAACCAGGAGGTCCCCGATTCAAATCCCACCTCAGCCACTGACTCATTGTGTGACCCTGAGCAAGTCACTTAACCTCCTTGTGCTCCGTCTTTTGGGTGAGACGTACTTGTAAGTGACTCTGCAGCTAATGCGTAGTTCACACACCCTAGTCTCTGTAAGTCACCTTGGATAAAGGCGTCTGCTAAATAAACTAATAATAATAATAATAATAATAATAATAATAATAATAATAATAATAACAATGAAAACATGTGCAGTTCAAAGAAAGGTTATCAGATTTCATCTTCATGCTATGATGGAAACAATTCCACTTCTTTGGGAGTTAATATGCAAAAGCTGATTCTTTAAAGCATTTAAAAAACTTAAACGCAAAACAATACCAAGGTAAAATCCTGCGGTTCATAAGTGAGAGCCAGACTAGTTGTATGTAGCAGAGTCACTAACTTTAACCTGCTAGATTGTGAAAAACGTCTTGTGTCCTAATTTTAAAACCAATTTATCAATATGGTAATTAAAAGATGCTCATCAAGCCATATTCCTAGATATTTATAAAATGAAACTTTCTCTAGTAACTCGCCGTGTAAATTTAACAGGAGTATTTGCTTGAATGATGTTCTTGTTTGTATGTTAACATTGTACAGGAAAGACATATAGGGCTGGTGTTTTGAACTCAAACTTTTAAAGTATAGCCCTTCTAAATGTGTGAAAAAAAATGAAAAAGCACAAATAGGCCGCAGTTTGTTTAAGTGGTGAGTAGACTTCAGTCTTTTAGACAGAACAGGAAGTAATGATCGATATCAAGTGTGAGAACAGAAAGCTGTTACTGGCAGTGAGAGACACAAGTGGCAAAAGAACAGCATCCGAAATAATCTTTCACTATATGAAAGGCTTGTTGATCCACTGAAAAAGCAATTCTATGAAAAGGCACAGTGTCTGTAGTACATAATAAGCAGACATTTCTCACTCAGCAAAATACAATAGCAATGCCAATTCAAATTTACCAAAGTAAAAGCATACCGAAGTGAAATTGCTAATATCTGGACCTACTTGTACTATACTAAATTCTAGAAGTACTTTGTAACTATGCATAATAACATTGTAATTATGTGTAAGTACACATGTATTCACGAAGTAATGACTATGTGATTACACAATACTTAAAGACACCTAATGTAATGTGTTTCCTGCATTACAGACTACCAGTGCAGGCAAAACAAAGAAATGTGCAGTCACCACATCACAATATGGGTGTTTTGACTAGTTTTGACAATGTGTGGGACGGAGTGATTAAGCATTGGGTCTTGTGATGCTTCGCTATAAATGTTGCAGTATATACCGGAAGCAATTTGGCATCTGGTTGATTGGTAAAACAAGTATTGAGACTAGGCCAGTTTATTAGCAATGAACCTAACCCACAGCATGAGAGAGAGAGAGAGAGAGAGAGAGAGAGAGAGAGAGAGAGAGAGAGAGAGAGAGAGAGAGAGAGAGAGAGAGAGAGAGACAGGAAGTTAGAATGTCAGGCGTCATCTTCGGATACCACATAGCATACTGCTTATCTAGGGTATGAACCAGGGAGAGGTGGTACAAACTGCTTCGACATGGAGGAGGCAATCAGGAAGCAGGGAATGTTGTATTTGCAGCAGCAGAGGTTTGGGAAGGTAAGTAAGACACGGTCATCATGGTCCTACTATCGTCAAGTGCTCTACCTGTAATGGCGCTGACCTAGTTTGTAACTATGTAATGACTTTGAAAGAAAGTTTCAAATATGGAAACAATGTGCCAAAAACTAAATTGACTGCTATGTACTGTAATTCCAGGAGTCTCTGGAGTATTCATGTACCTTTAAAATATAATTATAGGCTTTTTGGAAGCACTTTGAAATGTAGATAAACTAAGCTGTAGTTACATAGTAATTACTTTATTCTGGAATTTGCACGGACATAGTTATTCATAGTTGATGTTATAGAATGCAATATAACATTTAATACATGTGTAGTTCCAATGAAGGTAACAAACCTGTCTCTTGATGTGAATTAATATTTTAGGATCCAGTATTTATGTATTTTTGGGTCGGATGCCTTATTGTGATTGTTAAGATCTAAAGTAAATAGTATGCTTGAATTGAATTGAATCTGCATGGATTCCAAATAAAAATGTGAAGGTTTGCTAAAATAGACAATACATTGTGAATTCTGTGTTAGAATTTTTGTCAAATTCAAGTTGGCAGTAGTTTTTGATGATAACTGGTGAATGCATTGAAGTTTCTTGTAGTTTGACCTCAGTGTACTGAGACAAGACAGCCGATGTATCATTTGGGGCTGGAGTAGAAAACATTATACATTTTCAATGTAGTCAATAGCCAATAGTGCTGTACTCTCCACAGAATGCTAATAGTAAATCTATTGGTCTGGAAACTGTTTTAGTTCATTTGGGAAGCTAACTAGTAACACAGTCTAAAGACTGAGCAAGGCCCATTCGATTATTGGGCTTTACAAAAGTGTACAGCCATGGCCAAAGGTTTTGCATTACCTTATAGAATTAACAAATTTCGCGTTGTAAAGTCGAATGAACCCTGCTGAATAACGTTACGTTAACATAACGACTCACATACTGCTTTGTAGTTTTCCATATACAGTATTAAACTATGACATTTCGAAATCTAATATGAAATACTGTATTGTTATTCTGACTTCCGGTAGACTTTTGCAATCATTTAGCAGTTTGTTTTTGATTACATGATGTGAAATAAAATATCTAAATGATGTTCATATAGACTTTTTTTATATCAATCCTAACATTCTAGGTGATGCAAAACGTTTGGTCATAACTGTAGTAGTGAATACAAACATGTAGTAACAAAGTTTATTGATTTTTACATGTTTTGTGCATTAAGGCATTAGGAATATAAGGTGCAGGAAAAAATAAATAAATAAATAAAATAATTGTCTTTATATAACTATATTATATGCCTGAAATGGTGGTGATTGATTTTGAAACAGTCAGGTTTTTTTTTTTTGTTTTTTTTTTTAATTCGGCATATGTTCAGTCTATCCAATAACATAACATCTATTTCAATAATTTGTAATCATTTATATATTTTATCATTTACATATGAAATCATTATTTTTAATGGGGGGGGGGGGAGGTTGCGCCTGGCGAGTTAATTGGGGGGTACCAATTAGAAAAAGTTAACTAATGGCAATCAATGTAAAACCACATAATAATAGCCATGGGTACTCTATTCATAAAGTGTGTACTCTTTCCACACCAAGCACTGGATTGTAGCAACCCGATGGCTTGTAGCAACCTTGTTTTGCAATCCAGTGTGGATTCCCTGGTACTGTAGAATGCTAGAAGAGTTAAGCAATCATTCTGGTGCGCAAAACAACTGTCTGGTTTAATTAGACATTGATCGTGGACTACATGTTTACATTTGTAAAACTGTTTTTATGACTGTATATCTCAGATTGGTTTGTTCTTTAGCATTGCATAGCCTACAGCACAAACAACAACATGTGTAACTGTTTACGTTGTGCATCAGTAAGAATGACTCACTGTGGGTGGAACAGACACTTACTAAACAATCACGCTTCCCCGCAGGCTAAAGTGGATCCTGGAGTAACAGTAGCCTAGATGATATTTTTCCATTTGTTATCTTTTTACTGTATGTAACATTCTAAAGAACATACAAATCGACTAATCCTATTGATAAAGCTGTAGAATGCATTGACTGTGGATTAAGGAACAATTTTCCATTTGCAGTGTCAGTTAATAGTGTGATTTTATTTTATGATGGATTAATATGGGCAGCAGTGCGGAGTAGTGGTTAGGTCTCTGGACTCTTGACCAGAGGGTTGTGGGTTCAATCCCAGGTGGGGGACACTGCTGCTGTACCCTTGAGCAAGGGTACATTACCTAGTACCTAGATTGCTCCAGTAAAAACCCAACTGTATAAATGGGTAATTATATGTAAAAATAATGTGTAAAAAAAAAAATGTAATTGTATGTAAAAATAATGTGATATCTTGTAACAATTGTAAGTCACCCTGGATAAAGGAGTCTGCTAAGAAATAAATAATAATACAGTTTTTTTTTTTAAATGGGACACACAATTATGCTGAGATGGGAAGTAAATAGTAACGTGATAAACATTTACAATGTTGACTATTTGGGATTATTTATAATAACTTTGCCAAATAAAGAGCGAATATGTGTGTTTCCAATGAGGTTCCTCAATACCGTCTTTTGATTCTGAGCATCCAAAGACTTGTAATTCAGAGTTTTTAGTATGACAGTTTGGTATTCTGTCCTAAACCAGCAGTTTGTCAGTTAATCAGATTATTCTGCCTTTTATTGCAGCTGTGGTACCATTCAGTAGAACCAAAATTGTAAAGGGGTACTTGAGCTGAAATCTCCAGACAGAAGGGGTACAGTTTAAATAATAAAAGGTTGAAAACAACTGGAGTAATACATTAATTAAATGGTTGTTGTGCTCCTGTTTAGTATTACAATAAAACTTTTGCTGCATTGTACAAGAAACTTACCTCTGCAACCTGGCATTAATCTCCATTCTGTGGAGAAACAGCATAACTCAGCTGAGATGTGAAAGGGTTCTACATGGATAACACAAATCATTTGTGTCAGCTTCTCTAGTTCTCACATACATGTCTATGCAAAAAAATCACCTGTTTTATTCATGTAGAAAATCAGAAAGTTATGCCTTATTTCCCATAGAGCTAAAGGTTCAAGGGCAATGCTACAGGAAAGAGCTGCAGACAATTATTTTTCTATGAAGGGCATGTTATCAACTACTGGTGTCAACTGAAGTCAGTGAGTTAAAAAAAATGCCTTAATCACATGTAATAACATTGTGATTACACGGCACTACCAGTGTAATTAGCTTGTTTTTGTTTAAATACTGTTGTTGTAATGTTGATATTTTCTTTTTTTTCTACAAGCATAAAAGAAAAAAAAAAAACAGGAAATACAAATTAAAACATCAGCAAAATGGCATTTCACATAATCCACCACAACCCTAAATATATTACAGCAGCATTTCTTCTTCCTCCATTATGATACTCCAATAAACAACCCAATCATTTGTAAGATCTCCAGTTTGTATGGTAGCTTATTCAACTCATGTGGCATTTTGTAGACCATGTATTCTTGTCCTTGGTTGATGTAAGAATTAATGTAATAAGATCCCCAGTTATATTGGAGCACCAATACAAGGACAACTACAATATTAAAATCGATACAGTGAGAAGGATAACTACACATGTGCATAACAATAATTCAAACTGAAATCATTGATAGCATTGTAAGCTATGTTAACACGATGCACGTTATACAGTACTGTATCCTCCATGGTGTATATACAATAGTTTAAAATGTGTTCTAGAAGCAGAGCCGTAAGAAAGGAACAACGACCAGGCTGTATAAACGAAAGGTTATGGTTAAAGGAACACTAAGAAAGTAAAAAACAAAGGCACAGATGACATTTGGCTCTAAGGCCTTGCAGACAAGAACCCCTGAGTAACCTAGCAACCTTGCTTTATCTCTAGGCCAAAAAAAGGCAGCACCGCTGGGGCAACGTTTTTAACTGCTGTTTTTCTTTCCGGGTTCAAATTCACCCTCAACCTTTAGTCCCGTACGTCTGTTAGTTTCTTTTTTTTTTTTTTTTTTACTGTTTATCGTACTGAATTGTTTAACTAAGAGATGGGAATAAATTGAAAAAATGGTTTGGGGAAAGTCACGCTGATAAAATCAATAGGGTGCGACAAAAATGACTCCACTGCTGCAAAACGAAATAAATATAAAATATATTTTCATCAATCCAGGAATAAACTATAAATCACTTAATCAGTTACAATGCCTAATATGCAAGAATTTTTGTTACTCTGTGAACTGTCACCAACATATTTACTTCAGTAGGAGTTTTTAAATGACAAATTCAAGCTCTGTTTTAGCTGAGTAAGAGATATTGCCGTGCATGTGAAGGTGTGCTGTCCGATAATGCTGTAAAAATGTATTTATATTATTATTTATAAAATCAGTATAACACACACAGCAAACGCAGATATAATACTGTTTTAATGTCATACAGGGGTGTGCAATCTTTGAAAAAAACTTGTTGTCCAAGGGACAAAATGCTAGAAAAATCTACTTATCCTTCTTAAAAATCTACTTGCCCCTCCCAATCTCACAAAACACACACAAAATAGTAGACTATGACTTGTAGGATTTGGGTTTTATTTAACAGTGAACACAATCAATCAATTAGTGATTAACAGGGGCGGATGTAGCCTTGTAACTTGATGGGTTCACTAAATTCTTCAAGATACACAAAAGGTTCCCTGCCTCACCTCAACAGATGTATAACATACTTTAAGGAAAGGTTCCTTTCAGTGCAGTTTGGAACACATTTGCCAGTAAATGTAATAATAAGAGTACAACTATAATATCTTGGAGTTATTCAGATATAAAAATAGCTTCTGTCTGTTTTTTTCCACACTTTCTCTATAAGCTGAATTCAACTCCTGATGTACAGGCACTTTAATTTGTTGCATCACAGAATCGAAATCATTGCCAACTATTACTGCTGCTTTGTGGAATTCTGGTTTGTCTTGATGTTCTTTCACTGCTTGTGGCAGTGTGGCAGGGTTAAATTCTTCCCTGTCAATATGCATAGGAATGTGGCTGGAGCCGTAAATTGAACAGCCACAGGTGTATAAAAAGGGTGATCATGGGGTGTGAGTTTTTAGAGTTAGCGTTGTTGAAGGTGTTTTTGCGGTGCTGTTGATAAAGTGAGAATTATCATTGGTGTTTAGGGGAGTTGTGAAGCCGTGTTAAAATGGAAGCAGCAGCCAGGTCTAAAACCACGGTGTAGGAAAAGAGTTTTCTGTTGTTTTTTGTATAACTGTTTGTTTTGGCCCTTGTGTCTATTTTGTTCATTATTTAGTATTAAACATGCACAAAAGCAGCTTGGGTCTCGGGGTCTCTTTCCTGCTGAACCCCAGATTTTTAAAGGACTTGTGTAGAACCGGTCAAGTTTCTCTGCATTTCTACTGTTTTTTTTTACCAAAATGCACGCAGTATTTATAGTAGGCGCCATTAAATTCTGCAAAGACAAAATATGTTTTTTCTTTTGTTTATTTCTATGATACATCGGTACTTATTTTCTTTAAAACAGTGTACAACATTTTACAGCTATTTTTCCTCCTCTAATCTCTTGTCCCCATGATGGCTAACTGGAACACTGCTGCAGCAGGGTGACCATGGTTTCATACCCATTTTTTTGTTTTGGGAGATAACAGTCTTATCCTGCATTACTCTCACTGAAAAATAAATACATAAATGAATTAATACATAAACACATTGCAGTGAGATTGACTGTCTGTATTGTATTTTAAAATAATAAAATATTGTTCAGATAATCTCATATATATAAGCATTTCATGTATATAATTTTATGCTAAACGTGGTAAATGGCAAACGAGGTTAACAGCACTCAAATCGAAACAAAAAAATTAATTCAGTTTTTTGCCACATCTGTTGAAACATCCCAGCAAGTACACGCTTGACCCTTAGTAGACTCAGAAATAATTTGATAAATTACACAACATGATTTTTTCAAATCTGCAAATACCTTAGCGACTGTGGTGTTTTCTTTTGTGTAACTTTACTAGATTGCTTCATTTAAATGTCAGGTTCATGTATTGGAAGCAGTACAACTTATTTGCTAATTTACAAAAAACATAAATAATACCTTGTTTAAATTAGCCACTAGAAGACTGGCTGTACCTCCTCTACGCTCCCCTGCCTCTAGAGCCCGCTTCTTCTCCACTCTCCCCCGCAGTGGTAGAATTTTCTTCCTACAGATGTCAGGACTGCTCAGTCCCTGACCACCTTCCGGTGCCTCCTCAAGACTCACCTCTTCAGACAGCACCCGTAGACCTCCTCTTTTCCCTCTGGACACTTTATCACTCTTCCTTAATGTGCTTTCCTTGCTCTTATCTGCTCCCTATTTTACTGCATTTAATCCTGTACTTTAGAGTACTGTAATCTGTCACGTGTTATTTAATCTGTAGTATTTTGTATTTAATTATATCCTGATGTAACTATCACTGACACTGTTATCTGCTCCGTTATTGAATCATATTTTGTCGTATACTTGTACTTGCTAGAACCGAAGTCATTGTATTTGATCTTGCTCTTAAATGTACTTGTACTGTGATTCTTGAAACGTATTTTTGTTTACCACTGTAAGTCGCCCTGGATAAGGGCGTCTGCTAAGAAATAAATAATAATAATAATAATAAAATATTAGTCTGTGCTTTGCCAGAGGCTCTCTTGACAGCCATTTATGTGTGTCTTTGTAACCAATAGAAGATCAGCTTTTTCCACAGGTAGCCAATCAGAAGTGATAGGGGTGGGGCGTAAACACTTTTAAAATGTTTGTGTGTGGAGGTGCTAGACTTCCGCAATTCAGTTTTTCTAGTAACAGAATGAACAGAAGACAAATAAATAAATAAAAACTATTTGTCCAACAGGAAAGTATTAACGGCAAAACTTGTTGTCTCTCACACAAATCTTGTTCTGTCTTGGGCATCGGGCGATATGAATTGTACATCCTGGTCACAGTTATAACAAAGCTTGATTATGTCTTTTATAACCTCCAACTGCTGCATGAAGAAGCAAAAGGGTGCAAGCAGGTTTCACCAACAAATGTGAACAAACTTGACTGTCAACCAGGTTTGCTTTCTAGATAGGTAGGCTACACAAACCATGGAGTAGACACCACATAATTACTCCATGATTTTAAGTGTTAAATTAAACGCAGAACACTTCAGATTTTAAATACAGCCTCGCTGACTTCATTATCATTCTTATTTTTACACAGAAATGGAAAAAAATGTGGTCGATTGTTTACGGAGAAAGCACCTGCTCCATTTCTCGCATGGAGTTCTTTGAGTTCGACAAGAATCTTCGCAAACAGGAGAATAAGAAAGTGATCAAACTGAGTGACTGTATCCGAGTGACGGATGTAAAAATGGATGGATGCCCAAAAGAATCCATCCCTTTTCTTGTGGAAACAACAGAGAAACTGTTTGTGTTTGCAGCGGAGAGCTCAGAGGTTGAAGAATGGACACAGACTCTCTGTGAAGTAGCTTTTCCAGTATGTATTTAAAAAAAAAACAACTAATTTTTGTATCAACTAACATGACAAAAACACTTTCTCAGAAAAAGCAAAGGCATTTTTATTGACCATTTCACCACACCTCAGCAATCACACTAATAAATATAGCTCTTCCTTTTTTGTGGTAGACAACAGTATCTGGGTTTCAAGGTGCAATCTCCTGTATAGTTTGAAAGATAGTTTAACATTTCCCATGCAACCTGATTTTTGTAGCTTTTCAGTGTGATAAAAAACACCAAGTGGGAAATCCACTTTTATAGCTATAACATAGATGATACGTTACATTTACCATTCCTGTTGGGTTTAAAAAGTGCTGTGGTGGAAGGATTTTGGAAATGGTGTGTGGTAAGACACACAGAGTTTGGTTAAGTGCGACAAAAGCATTTCCCCAGTCGCAAATGAACTCCTAGTTAGAAAGCAGAACACTGCACACTAATGTTAAATAGAATTGTATGTTTGGTTCTAGTTTTGTAATAAACTTAGGCATCATTAAAGACTGAAGGTAGTGGTTAGTTGGTGCAAAACAAATGGCTATGAATAATTGAAGGAATAGAACCAATATTTGACAATTAAACCCAACCCCCCAGTGGCCCGTGATATTTCAGCACCTAAAACACTAATGATAAAACAGTGGCATAAAATCTCTGACACACGTTCTGATTGGTGCTGTGATAGCAGCCATATCGTTTATTGCTGCCACAGTACTTAGGAAACAAGCATGCCAGTGACATCCCTTGCAACGGCATTTAATTCAAAATTAGAGCCATCAGTGACATGATAAAATAGATAAACTATTATACTATACCTTTATATTCCCTGAGATCTTAATTCATCACAATAGGAGAAGCGTTCTCAAAAATATGTCCGCTATAAAAGTTTCCCATAGTAAAAGCATAGCAAAATGAAATAAAGCATAGTGAAAGTATGGTAAAGCATACGTATGCACTGTAAAGAATAGCGAGGTGTGATAACGCATATTAATAAACATTGGAAACCAGGGTACACTACGGTAAATGCATAGTATAATCATGTCAAATATGTGGATAGGCATTTTTAAAATGTTCATACAATAATTCACTGAGCAGAAACCACGTAAATAATGATATTAGCTGTGATTCAATTGACTTTTCTGAAGCCAAAAAATGAGTGTGAAATGTATTAAATAGTTCTGTATTAACAATGCTTCCAGGCGTTTGATATATTCACCCCTGAAACTGTCTCTCTGCCAACTGTTTAAGCCACTTCATTGCAAGACTTGCAAAACTCAAGATGACATGCTCTTGTTCTAATGACTTCACTTACAAATAATGGATATATTTCCGAAATAGATACAGGGTGATTCATAAACAACACACAATATTAAAAAAAAAAAAAAAAAAATTACGTACCTATAGGAACCCATTGCCAGGTCATTGGATGTGTAGCAGAGGCCCTGTGTGCAGGCTCCTCGCTCACCGGACTTGACCCCCTTGGATTCATTATTGTGGGGTCGTCTGTCCTGACGTCAGTGCATGTAAAACCTTTTGCTGAGTTACAAGGCAGAATTGTGAAAGAAGCTGCAAACATCACACCCACATAACTGGAATTAAATAATTACCACCTGCTCACAAATGCATCAAAGATGATTTTTTAAATATAGTGTACTTTTAACACTAATGGTGGCATAAATATGCCTTGCAAGTATATCTTCCATAATATAACTCATAGATATATTTAATATCTGATCCCAAAAATACATTACTAAAACTGAAAATTAATCAAATATATTTTCAGTATATTTCCGATATATTTTTCATAGAATGCGACCACAGTGATACAGATGGTTTCTCAATAGTACGCACCTCTACACACTAGGAATGGGAGCCTATCCATAAGAGTGTGCTGTTGTATCAGGATCACTGGGCGACTCACACAGAATGCTTTTTGTAAATCAGATTTCTGCCTCTGGGGCAGATTTGATGAAAGTGCACAGACCAGGCAGATTTTCCACTCCCAGGCGATTTCGTGTTTGAAATCCATTGTGTTTATGTGACAGGATGGCAAAGGGTTAGAGAGACTCAGAGACAGTGGCTGCGGGTTTAAGCGCTGGGACGCGCATTTATTAAACAAAAATAAATGAAAAACACTGCTCGAAGAGTAAAATAAAAAGATTAAACAAAACAAGTCACGAACAGTCAATCAAAAACAGCTCAGTGGCCAAAATAAACAGAGACATTAAAGTTTTAAAGTTTTTTTTCCTCCTTACTTTCTCTCCATGCAGTTCTAAAACCTCTCCCAGACTGCTACAAAAACTTATCTCTTTTCAAAACACTCCCAAACAAAGGATTTCCTCCCCTTATATCCCATATGGCTAATTAATAATCAATTATTCAATAAAGGCTCCAGCCACATTCTCACATGTTTTTGGCAGGGGTAGGAAATAACCCCATCTCTGGCAACCACCACCACCAACACACAAACCAAACACTATTTACAAGCAGGGCTCGGCCCTGCCACAATTTATAAAGGGTAGGATTCTGGGCACAATGAAAAGACAGCGCTCGTGGTATGTAACCGCTTTGTAAACCTATGCAATTTACTCTTGATATACTTAAGGACACCTGCAATGATCTGACACAGTGGTGTATTTGTTTCAATGTATTGCCATTGTGGTGACCACGCAGCATTAATTTGTGGGTCATTTTTCTATCAATTAGATGAACTGGACTGAGCAGCCTTTGGCTTGCAAGAGGGGCAGTCTACAGAAATCATTTAAGGGACAGTCTGCTGTGGCGATGGAGGAAAACTCCCTCTACAGCACTAGAGGAAGTGGTAAGGAAACAAGAATATTAATACATCTATATTTCTATATAGCTATAGGTTTTTGCTCAAAAGAACTTCTCAACATTTCAGTATGATTGAAAACAAACAGTGGAGGTGTAATACCCTCAAAGGTGGAGCGTTACAATAATTACCAAGGATAACCCAATTAGGTGAAGCCGCTATTGTACATGATCTAATTTATTTCTTCTAAAACTACAAATTGTAGGTTATTGTTCATTTTTTGTAGTGTTGGTTCATATCCTTTTTTTATTCTTATGTTTCATAAGTGATTCTGTATTCTTTATATGTTGTACCTGTCACTCGTACATATTTTATTTTGTTACATTTCTGACAAAATATACCATGAACAAGGTTGCTAGTTTTGCACAACGAGTTTCTTATGACTGAATGTCTATTTTCTCTATTTGCGATTTCACTTTTATCTTTACAAATGTATCTGCATACTTTCCATCTATATGTATGGAAATGTAACTACTATGCTACCATTCTACCTGTGGCTCATACTTTTGCACGTGTTCCTGGACCACAATATTAAAAAGATAGTCGCTAGGGTGGGATAGTCGGAGACAACACAATAGGCATTGACAGCTTTAGAGGGGGTTATTTTTTATAAAACAAATTAAATGCATCAAAGTCAGCCCAGCACTTTGCCGCATGGTAAAACTCTTTAGAAATATGTCACCCATTGCATCTTATGTAGCTCACACCAATGCCTCTCTCCTTCTTATGTACACCCAAATAAAATAATACAAACTGGGAGATTTTCATCCAGATGGCTTCCTTCTTATTAGATATAGAGAAGGGAAATCCATGTGGGCAGATTTCACCTGTCACTGCTTATCGCCCCTGCTTGAGCGAATGGCAGATGGTACTTGCACACTTGATCGGAAGATAATAAAGTAAGTGGAAATTAAAATGTGAGGCGCTATCTTCCACGTAGCCACTGTGGTTATTAAGCTATATATCTGGAGGCACATCTCAATTGAATTTCATTAAATATTTCATGAAACCAAGGAGATAAGGTAAAAAAAATAGTCTCCAAATCCTCTTCTCTTTTTCTTTATTAAATCTGGCAGAATAATAAACCTGAAAAGAGGATTCCTGACTTACTTGGGTGTGTGTGTTTTCTTAATACATTTTAGTGAGAAAATGACATTGTATTTTAGAATTTTACTGTGGTGTACGATTGTAAATAAAACATATGGAAAGTGCATTGAAACACGTGGTAAAGGACAAACCCCTAGTCCTACAAGAACTTTTGAAGATTAAAACCTGAAATTTCAGCTTCTGCATACAGTGACAGTTGAAAAAGTGGTGTCTACTTCAGTGGGATTGTTGAATGAGTTTTTGACCTAAATAAATCAAATCCGTCAGTGTCTAATATATAATTACAACACAGGGGAAAGTAGGGCCTGCACTGTTAAGTGCTAGAACAAAGACATGCTCAACAACGTTTTAGTACGGTAATGACAGTCAAAATGCTACAGTACAATATAATGCTTTGCTTTCCATTTTTTTTATTGAAATCAATTCTTGACAGTTTCATGACACCCTTCTGACCGTGCTTCAAACTAGGTCAGCTTATTCTAGTTCTTAAGATTCTACGTAATGGAAACAAGTTATGTGGCTCAGTTATGTTCCTGTTCTGTGGCTGTGAGAGCTATTACCACAGTTAAGCCCTGTAACTGACCGTAGAATAATAATAGTTTTCACACACACTATTATTTCCTGCACGTCTCAGCACCCAGCAAATTATCATAAATTTTGACTGCTTCTGCAGCATATTTAAACTCTTTCTAAAAATGTATGTATGCATATTCTGTAGAGTGTAGGTTTATGCATGGTTAAGCCTGTACTGTTTATTTCTATATAAAATCTGAAAGAACTAAGGCAGCCTGCAGACGTGTATGCAAAAGATAAACTGTCTACTTTAAAGATAATCGTCTCAGTCATTTGACAATGCATCAATAGAACTTAAACCACTAAATGATTGACATATATCTGGAATCTATGCATATACCAAAAGCAAGTAAGTGAAGTCGACAACTGTGTTGAAGGCACTAGCAGAAATGTTTGCATACTTGGTGAAGACTAGGTTGCATGTAATTAGAGACTTGCCTTTGTTATTACTTTATAAATAAGTGACTTGGGTATTTTTATTTCTTTGTGCAAAAAGAGTATTTATAGTTGCTGCGGGAAAGGCCTATTGTACGTAATGCAAAACCATTTTGGAGATCAGATTGCATTTGTTCAGCTAGGTGTATATGAAACAAAAAGGCAACTAGAAAACAAAGGGGGAACCAGAACCGATTCACATCTCAAAGTTATATTGTGGTTTCATTTCTTTTTGTTTGCACCTGTTTGTAACTCAAACACAGTAGCAGAGACATAAACCACATACGGAAGTTATTGAATCTATTTTCTGCACAGGGGAGTACTAATATAGCGCTCAGCCTTGCAGGAAGGAAATTGGGTGCTGTTTTTGTGGAAGGGCTCTAGATGGTATCAAATTTAGCAGCTGCATTTATTCAAAAAGAAAAGACTCCAGGTAAACGATTTCTGTGGCTTCCCATCTAAAAGAAAATGTTAACTGTTTTCAAGCGCTATTATTTACGCAGCTGTGACAAACCTTGCTTTCCGTACTGATCTTCAGTGCAGCGTAGTGAGACTGCAATGGCAATGTTTCCACAAAGGTAGCTACGATGGTGTGAGCACCTGGTAGAATGGTACCACAGTGGCTTCATATTTTGATACAATGCAATTGTGTGAACCCATTCATATTGGCAATGCAATCATTTGCTGTAGTTGATCTTGGTTGTGCTGGGTTTTCTGGTGATGGAAAACTAGTATCATAATGGCAGCAGTGTGGAGTAGTGGTTAGGGCTCTGGACTCTTGACCAGAGGGTCGTGGGTTCGATCCCAGTTGGGGGACACTGCTGCTGTACCCTTGAGCAAGGTACTTTACCTAGATTGCTCCAGTAAAAACCCAGCTGTATAAATGGGTAATTGTATGTAAAAAATACTGTAATTGTATGTAAAAAAAATAATGTGATATCTTGTAACAATTGTCAGTTACCCTGGATAAGGGCGTCTGCTAAGAAATAAGTAATAATAATAATAATAATAATAATAATAATAATAATAATAAGGATATCCAAAAAGGTTTTCTGTCAGGGTAAATGAAAAAAATGCATACAGCGGATTTATTAGAGAAAAGGGGATTTGCTCTGAAGCTTCCAAACATTCCAGTAACTAATATGGTTTTGCCACGGAACATTGCACCACATATTTATAAGGGATATTGGACTACAGTTGCAAACACATGTTCCAAAAGAATACAGGAAACAGTATAAGACAGTGGGCTAATGCACAACCTCTGTCATCTGGCTCAGGTCAGATGAGAGGGAGTTTGTTAAGTTATCTCAGCCAAGCCCATGGTAGACACTAGCCTGCAAAGACAAACCAGCAGTTTAACAATGTACCCTGCCTGTCATTGTAGAAATAAACAACCAAACTCTATTGTATAATCATGTGTGTCAAAAACCTCTTGACAGAAATGCTGTCCCAAAATGCAATTGATAACATCTAAAGCAAACAAAGATAGAGCGGAGTTCAGCGTTGATTTCTTTGTTTTTATCACTACGTTAGGGACAGATAAATATTTCTTGTTAAATGACACATCAATTTTAGTTGAAGTAGCAATTAATTAAAACTTTTTTTATACATTAATCAACACTGACAACTTTATAATTAGGCTCTTGAGAAGATATAGTAGAACACATGGCATTGTTTTCTTAGGCTAGGTTATGATATGGTTGCAGTCACTTCATGCTGCTGTTGTGTCAAGCTTGGCAGACGGAAACACCAATCACAAAGTGACCTGAAGTTCACATGAATTTGAATGGCTGATTTATTTCAGATTTATTACGTTTCTTCAAAGTAATTTATTGAAATTGTTTTTTTTGTCGTAATCAGCGAAGGAGTTTGTAGTGTCTGTACGAAAGACCGATGCAACAGAAAGATGCCGACTACGTGGGACATACATCCTGAAAGCAGAAGATGACAGCCTGGTTCTCCGAGACAAGAAATCGGGAGAAGCCATGTTCATGTGGCCCTACAGGTTTTTAAGGAGATTCGGACGGGACAAGGTAAATATTTTAAGCAGCATAAAGCAGAGGTGCACAAATTCAGTCCTACAGGTTTATAGATATCTTTAAATAATGAACTTATTAAATCTGGAAAGAGGTTAGTCTCAGTAATTTAGGGTACAGGTGGAACAAAGACAAGAGGACTCCGGACCTCAAGGACCAGCATTGTGCCACTCTGGTTAAAACGTCACATACCGCTTTACTTTACATTTTGAGTTCTGCCTCTGAGATCTAATTCAAAGCTCTAACATTGAGATCATTTTCTCTTTGCACTCATTTTAAAGATGTAAATAGTCTCTATAAGGCTTTGAGGCTTTTTAACCTTTTATATTGGCCTCACCTGTTCTGTGCTATGGTTTAATATCAAAACAGGGGGACTGAAACACAGCTGAAAAGCGCTTGTTTTGACTTTGTTTGACTTTATACGACAAGCGTGGGTATATCTAGCGTGGGATACATTTTTGTTATTCCACTTAATACTGTCACCGATATGAATTTTGTAATTTCTAATTTTTATTGTTGTTTTGATTTGGACTCCAATTTCCTTGAGATCGAGTTTAGTCAAGAAATGCCAGTTACTGAGGCTGCAAATTGACAAGACTGAGTTCAAGGTTTTAAAAAGACATTTGCAAAGAGGCCAAAAACAGGGTTTGAAATTAATCTGCGTCGAAGCATATTCTGTTCACAATGAAAGTAAAGATCTGCATGGTTAAAAAATCCCTGAATTAATTGATTTAATATAAAACATGCATTGCTATTTATTTTAAAAATATACTTGTCGTATAAACAGAAAATGAAATGATGGTTTGTGGTGTACGTTTTTTATTCGCCACAGAAGGATGTTCCAGTAACGACTTAAGATCATTCAGTATCCTCTGTATATCAATTTCATATCATTTTACTGCAGTGCATTTATTATTTTAAGGTTTGCTGCTGTGACCAATATAAAAAGTTTTTACTAATAGCTTAAAGTATACTGTGATGTTTCTTTCCTCCTCTCTGTTAAGTTGCGTCCCCCTTTCAGTTGAGAAATGTTTCTAATACAGTCATTTCAAAGCCCAATATAAAGATGTTGCCTCGCCTATTACTTGACTGTGTTAGCGTTCATTCACATGCAATATGTACAGTCTTACAATCTTAGCACTAGTCCTTCCTGTCTGGACAGTTATGACACCCATTTGAAATATATTTTCCACTCTTGTTGAACACACTTTATTTTTAGCAGAAGTGATAACTCTACAGTCTAACAGGATACAGCTTAATTTTCCATGTGCAGATACTGTGCTCTCTAAAGACTGCTACACATTCTTTATCTAATGCAACAGGTTACATCTTACCTTGAATACTGTGTCCAGCTCTGGTCATCTACAAAAAGGGTGTTATTGCACTTAAGAAAGTACAGAAAGGGGCAGTCATCCTTTATCCCTGATCACAGAACTCATTTACATGAGCTATGAGGATACATTAAAACAATGAAGCTCTGCAGGTTACCAGAAAGACAGATAGGAGGGGGTTTCATTCCAGTTTATAAAAAGTCCTATACCCAAGTCACTGCTTCAAACTTAGCACAGTAAGATGAGACTGCACAAATAGATGCAGGGTGTTCCCGGTGGTAAAAGCATAGCAAAGTGCAATAAAACATAGTGAAAGCATGGTAAAGCACTGTAAAGAATAGTTAGGCATGGTAAGGCATACTAAGAAACATGGCACACCAGGGTAAACTTTGGTAAATGCACAGTATAATCATGGGGAAAGCATGGTAAAACTGCAAAAATATCATGCAAAAATAGTGGTAGACTTTTATAAGGGGCTTACCAAGTGAAGTACAGTAGAAAGCCAGACTCACAAACGAACCGCTGAACCACTCCCCTTGTAGCCGGAAACAGGGTTCCTGGCTATTGTAAAAGATGTGAAGATTAGCAATTATAATAGTCAAACTAATGTAGCGACATCTAAAACCCCGGGATCATTCAAAAGATATTTACTGTAGATGATGTAAGATCACCTTTGATGGAGCACGTGGTGTTCTGGCACAAGGTGTGCTTCGACGGGCTCAACAGTTCAGTCATAGTCCCAGTCTTCATGCGCAGTGGTGTTCCCAATGTCTCCTATGTTCATGCACATTGCAGCTTGTGCTGTAAATGATCAGGACCAGCTTTGGAGGAGCACATTATAAGACCCCTTCTCCATTCACTTAACACACATTATTCAACTTACTCCTGTCAGGCAGGGCGGAACCATTACAATAACATTGTTGTCAATTGCCATTGAAGATATCGTCAGGGGAACTTGTCATGTGTCTATGTTGTCCAAAAGAGCAGCACAGGCAGACAAAAAGACTAGCAACACATATAGGAAGACATACAGCCCTAATGATTGTAGAAGGTGGAATATAACACACACATAAAGTATATATTGTAACAAGTGAGCCAGCACCACACTGTTAATAGAATTACACTGATAATCAATACACATATTTCATGTCCTTTTGCTGCGGATAAATTTATTTTTGATGGATTTTTAAAGCAAATGTATTTAAATCATGGCATATAGAAGGGATTAACCCCTAATTAACTCTGTTGATTCGCAGGTGACGTTCTCCTTCGAAGCAGGACGCAGGTGCGTTTCCGGAGAAGGCAACTTTGAATTTGAAACCAAACAGGGGAACAGCATTTTCCAAGCCATCGAATCTGCCATTGACGTGCAGAAAACGAGCATAACAGATCCCAACTGGCACTGTGCTTCATCTGAAGGAGACCTCCCACCACCCCCTAGGCCTCCTCCGGTGGGGGACAGTGGCTTCTACAGCACAGTAGGCCAGCCAACGTTTGAATCTCAGATTCCTAACAGGGCCAGGGGGAGTGAAATGTCACGCGAGACCTTGCCTTCAGGAGTGAAGAGCTTAACTCTTGACCCCAAACCAAGGAAAGCACCAGTCAAGAACAATCCAAGCCTTCCGTTGTCTTCAGACCTGGCCTATTCCCAGATTTCCAGGATGGTGGTGGACCAACCAAAAGACAAAGCAGCCGAGAAAAAGCACGCAGATCTGAAAAATCCAGATTGCGAATACGCGGTCCCATTTGACACCATTGCCAAGAATCTGATGGCCTCCGGCTTTGGCGCATTTTCCCTGCCCAGCCTAGACGAGGCATCTTTTGAAAAAGAGGAGCCATCCATTTCAACTCACATCCAAGTCGCCGATCCACTGTACGACTCCATAGATGAAAGAGCAGTGCAGTCAAGGCGGAAAGGCTCAACTTATAAAGTGGAACACATCTACGACGAGCCAGAAGGGTGTGCACTGGCTGCAGCTGCAACTTCTCTGTACGATGATCCTGAGGAGGTACGAGGCCATGCTTGGAAACTCCAGGGTACTGCAGATCCTTCTGGCCATGAATACCCGTATAACCCACACATCGATGACTATGCAGTTCCTAAGCCGCCCAAGAAGGCTTTTTGTGAAGATGAGTACTGTGAAGATTGTGACATAAGGGAGGATGAGAGTCTAGATACTACATACGATAATGTCATGGTGAAGCTTATGGCCAAGAAAAGCACAGAGTGAGATCATTATCTGTATATAGTGGGTTGCCTCTATTCCGACCATCAAAAGGACAGAGTAAAATGGTCTTAATGGAAAACTGATTTCAACAGAGGTTGGAGGAATGGTGAGCTGGTCCCAAGAGTGGAGTTTGTTGAATAGGGATTTTCTTTTAACCGCTCAAATTCCATCAACTTTTTAATGTGAAAACAAAAAATAAGTTATGTTTTGAAAGTGAACTATTTGTTGTACACAAGCTGCTTCTTTATATCACATGTATAGGCCAGTTATTTGATTCCCGAAACAATATCTGTCTGAAAGTTATATGTATACATACAGTACACAACTTCACAGGGAGCACAAACATTATTGCTGTTTTCCCACAAAAAAAACAGATTTAAAGTATCTGATAAGGAAAGTGTAGTATGCATCTTAGTTATAGCATATAAATTGCCAGGCCATTGTCGTTACAGCCTACACAGTTACAACCTAGTATTCCAGATGAGATTTATGTTAATTATGACTATTTAAAAAAGAGATATGGGCTAGAGATATAGGGCCTGGTTTTCCACTGTGGGAAAGTTGCCCACTTCATACATTTGCTATGGAGTGGGCAATTTGCCTGCAAGTTGCCCACAATGGAAAATATAGGCCATAGTATATACAAGGATACAAGGCAACCTCTTGGCCACAGAAAATAATGTACCGTAACATGCAGTAGTCTCAGAAAATGAAATGAAATAAGGCAATGAAAGACTACCTGACCAAACGTTTGTCTAAATGTAGTATACATTTATTTTCAATTCTGCTGTGAAATGTAATTGTCATGCTGGAGTGTGATAATGACAGCACAGTCAAAAGATGTTTTAACATTTAAACTGTATATAACTATTGAAAATGTATGAAAATGCAAATAATTTAACAATAAAAAAGTAGCATGCTATGATTGCTGTTCTTGTGTGGTCTGCTGGGCGATTTTCCTTAACGACCGGGTCGATTTTCATGATCTAAACATGGGAGGATCTCAGAACAGCTACCTTCAAATGAAATGTTTCTCTGATCCCATTTACCATATTTTATTAATGCATGTAGGAATATTAATAGGTGAGTAAATAATCCACCCAAGGGCTATTAAGATCTGTCGCTTTTCAGCTCAGTGGTTCTTGAGACCAGAATGTTATTCCGGCAATTGTCAACTTGATTTCTTCAATACAGGTGCAGTAGACCATTGCAGCCTACTACTGTGATCTTAATCTCTTCCATTGTGCCACTTCATACTGTAAATCTGCCCGTTACTGACAATTGAATTGAAAAATGAATCATAAACCATATGTATCTTCAGTTGTGAAATTTCATAGTTACAATGCTCCTGCCCTCAGTCAGCGAAATTATAATTTGAAAGCTTAAATATGGCTTTTTCAAGAAAGTACACAGCGTGGAATTTAATGCGTGTTGGGCAGTGCAATCAAAGCCTACGGTAGTGATTCATAGGATCCTTTTAAAGTTTTACTATACTTCTCACTTACTTTAAGACAGCGAACCTGCATTAATGCAGTCATAGCTTATCCAAATAAAATGATTTTACAGCCCTTTTTAAATTATAGAGCCACAATCTTGTGTTCATCCCTCAGAGTTTACTAAAGCTGCAGGCATTTGATTAATTGGAATTGGAATTTCGCGTAAATTAGAAAGATTTATAATCCAAAAATAAACGAGCGCTTATTAAGTACGTTACACGCATATATTAACAGCGTCATTAATCAATGGTGGAGTGGCTTGATAGCCTTTCAGTGCTTCATATCCTGATTAAATAAATAATAAGGTGGTTGGAAAGCAAACCGACATGCAAATTATTGTCAACCTGGCAGTTGGTGAATGAAGTTGTGAGAACTCTTTGTTCATTTATCAACGCACTATGTGTGCTGGCTACAGAGCTTTTGATATACTAGCATGTCAATTTTTCTTTACATAAAAGACATTCTTGTTATTGTGTGTGCACCACCATGTATAACTAGAAAGGGGCACAGTGTTTAGGTGTTTATACATTTCTTTCCTGGTATGTTTCTAGAAATTATTATTTTGAAATAATGTATTCCTAGATAACTCACTTCTTAATAAGCTGTTGAAACATATATAACCCACAGGATCAGAATATCCTGTATTAATCGGATTAGAGGTAAGAGCTTGTGAATAAAATACATTTTGATCATCAAAAATCATTCAGACTAAAGATTACTTTAGTTTCTTTCTAATAGCACATATTGTCCAAAAACGAGTTTTCCAAGCTATCAAGGCAACAAAAACTGTTTTCCCTCCCCTTTCCCCTCTTAGTTCTATTTAACACATGGTAATTTACACTTTCAAGTAGTTTTATTGGCCAAGAAGGACCACCCTGTCCTTTAGATTACCCTCTAACTCTCCTGTAATACCACCGAATCTCCTCTAGAGGGCAATGTAACTCTTTGATAGTTGATCTGAAGATGGCCTTTTTTGTCTGTATTTTACAGCGTAGCATGTTTATACATACCAATAAGGGACGAGTCTCTGAAATGGATAAAGATGCGATTTTCACAAATGTATTTACAAATGCAAAACAATAATCAAGAAAGATTGGATAAGAGCTGATAGAAATCACTGCTAATTTATAACATTTTCCTCAAGCATTCCATTGCTGAATATACACCTTTGGAGAGCAAGAGAGCCTAATAGAACACAGGTTCATTTCATCTGTACAACTTGGAACTGCCACAGTATTACAAGCAATGGCAGCACAATAGATTTGGAAAAGATATTGCACATTGATCTACATTGCGGTCCACTGTCTGTCTGCTACTGACAGGATACTGATTAGCAGTGTGTACTGGGTACCACTTCATATCACTGTGGTACCAGTCTACTGTACCAGTGGCAATCCCTTACCACTGTGTTACCATATGCTACCTCTCAGTACAGATTCACTGCATTGTCATTGTAGATTTCGCTTCAGGGCAGTTGTAAGTTACTACTTCTGCATGCTTTCCTACCACTCAGTATCACCGTGGATGAAATATTAAAGAGCAATTAGCTTTAAAATTCCTTTTCTTATGTATTTCTTTGTCCTGTGTCCTTGTCGCGCTGTTTGCAATCATTTTGAGTGGTTCTTATTGCAATTACTTAAATACTGTTTGGCTAGATCAGCCAGTGTTAATTCACAACAGTTGATTCCCAGCAATACAAAGCTTGACCCGAAAAGTCAGGTCACCAGATGGCGCTGGCTCTTGCTTATTTGAGAGATTGCATTAAGAACCACTCAAAATAACTGCTAACATCACTGGGTAAGGGAACGGTAATAACAAAAAAAAAAAAAAAAAAGAAAGAAATGGAATTTGAAGCTACTGTGCTTAATAAACACCATTGTCTTCATAGATAAAACCACCAATGTGTTACATGCCTGCTTTTCCAGTTTGAGAGTGAGTTCCTGTGATCTGCTGGAAGTCTGACTGACATGTTTACACTTCCATGTTCACAGCTGCTGTCGTATTTCCGCACTCTGTTTATATTCACGCTGGGGTAATGTTCTGATGTTCAACAGAAAGACTTCTGCAGTAACCGGCGCCCCTACAGTTCTGGATTGTTTAAAGAGAAGAGAATTCTAGAACAGAACAAACCACCAATCACATGTGAATCATATGGAGCCAGGGAAAAATCTGACATGGTCACACTGCCTACTGCACATTATTAACCCTGTATTCCACACTACATGCTATCTGGATACTTTATTAGGACCTGTCCCACATATCGGGGTTGGGCCACCGTTTGCCCTGATTTCAGCTTGGATATGATTTTGATTTCATTAACACAGGCCGGATATTTATTTGCTAGAATATAATACAGTATACACATTCAAATCGGTTGAGAAGTTAAGTTTATTTGAAACACTTTTGTATTTATTTATTTATTTATTTATTTATTTATTTATTTATTTATTATTTATTTATTAAATTTTGTTTTTATGACTGAAATACATTTTTGAAATAATAAAAAAAAATGGTTTGGAAAACAATATCAAACTGGATTGTATTCATAAATTCTGATACTATATATATATATATATATATATATATATATATATATATATATATATATATATATATATATATATAATCCTCTTTGTAACCCTAACTCTGCAGATTCTGTCCCCCTGGATATTTATTTATTAATTTATAAAAATATTCCTGTAGCACAGGGGAGCACTGCTCCTTGTAGCGTTACATAAATTAGCAGCTGCACTGCCCTGAGAACTGTATGTGTTTACATTCTAAAGCCAGCTGGGTTAAATAACTACCCACAGGAGACTAGTTAAGCTTACAAAACAACCCAGGGCAGGGTGGCTGCTTTCTCACTGCTTTGTTTCCTTCAGTACGATGAGCAAGTGGCCTCGTCTCTCACTTTCATCCCTCAGTGTGCTTTCTGCTCACAACACTCCCTCTCTGTGGCTTCCCCTGTTCTTTCTTACTTTGGCTTTTTATTTGATTTCTGGCCTAACACCAAACTCCTTTGACCCACGCACAGACCTAACCCATGTAAAAATTGACCCCAGTAAATGCACATGGTTATTACACAGTGTCCTATGCCTGTAATATGCATTGACATTGCTATTTATAGGTCATTTTATAACCTCACTTTACTCATTTCTAAGACATCAACCCCTTTTGATCGTTTCATTGATTTATTATACTATAGAGCTAGAACTTGTGGATTTTCAAAGAAACCATTCAACAGCTCTACGCTGGCCAGTTCCACATATCTGAGCGTTTTTTTCTCCCTGTCGTATGTCCTTTCATTCTGTAAATCACGTTCATATACGGCATGTAGGTCATTTATTTAATTTGGCTAATTGATATTTGACACTTAAGGCTTAAAAAAAGTCGGAGGAAACCTCAAGTCAAGCAGACAAACGTTTCGGTGTGCTTGGTTGGCCGTTCTGAAGTTCAAAATAAATAAACAGAATATATTAAAAGGGTGGAATGTAAAAAAAAAAGAAAAAAAAGATTTTATTATGTGTAAAAAAAAAAGCATGCATAACAAAATAGTACTTCTGTGGTCCGTACCAGCCAATGACTTCCTCAGTGTTATGTTCTCTGTAATTTTCCATACTGGCTTATACTGTGCACTCAGTAAACCTTTAATAATATAGCAATGCCCAACCCTAAAAGACAAGGTCTCAATTTAAACAGGAAACATTTTAACGGTTGCACTGCTCCGGCTTGCTGCTGACTGATCAGACTTCTCTGTCTTGCCAGCAGGAAACATGCACTCCCAGATATCCAGCTACTTCCCTGGAGAGCCTGACTGCAAACATTAGAACTGCTGATGAACCCCCTGGCTTGCTGCAATATGTTTACATGGAATCAGCCTTCTGGAAGAAACTGATTGATGTGCATTGAAAATCTCCATTAACATAGAATCCCAACAATCCTCAATGACAATCCATTCCTTGTGAATTATTATTATGGAGCATTTTGGCATTGACCAAAGCAATCAGAATTACAAGCTTATTGGGCTATTTGCCAGAATGCGTAGAACAGAAAGCCAGAAAAAGATGCTTGGGAAAATAGGTTCAACTAATTGCAACTGTAACAAGAACTGTCAAGATTCAAGAATTCTTAAATAACTCCAACAATGGAATGTGTTGAAATATGTGTGCACATTGTTAATTTCGAGATTTGAAACATAAAAATGATTTGCATAAACCCCTTAATGAAAACCAATGTTCATGTCTTAATTTAAACCTAGAAAATACAGTACATACTTTACTAGATTAGTAGGATTGAAAACAAACCTTTTCTTGCATGCATTTTTTTTTTTTACAATCTGCCAGTTTGTTTAATATATTCAGTTTGCTATTTATTTATTTTTAACTTCAGAACAGCCAATCAAACACAGATGAAGGCAGACTGTGAACGTTTGGCTGCTTGACTTGAGGTTTCTTCTCTACCTTTTTTTAAGTATTTCAGTGTCAAATATCAATTTGCCAAATTAAATAAATGACCTTCATGCCATACATGAACATGAATTACAGAATGAAAGGACATACAATAGGGATAAAAAAAAAGCTCTGATATGTGGAACAGGCCAATGAAGAGCTGTTGAATAATTTCTTTGGAAATCCATAGTTTCTAGCCCTATAGTATAATTAATCAATTAAACGATCAAAAGGGTTGATGTCTTAGAAATAAATAATATCAGGCAATAGATTGTCTTCCCTATATCTTGTACGATTCCATGAGTTAAGAAAAAAGCCTTAAGGTGCCCATTATGTAGTATAGGTATCACTGACGTCATCCCTTTCAGTCCATTTTCTTCCCTGTTCTGTGTTTTCCTTGTCATTCAGAAGGCCTGGCCAGTTCCTTATTGATCAGGCCAAGAGGCATGGCATTTATTTTGTGACTCTAATGTAATTGTTAGTCATAAATCAAATCACAGCGAACGCATTTACAAAATGGTTTGAACATAATGCATCAAGAAGCTGGGAGAGGCCTGGAATGGGAATATCCATCAATAGAAGGCCAGCTATACTTATTGATTTCTGATATCCTTTGGTACAATTTTGCACAAAGCGGAAGCTAACAGAAATTCTCCCTTGCAGAAAATGTATAAAACTCCACTGGGAGCCCTTTATAATATCTGTGTATTAGCTCGCAGAACCATTTGCAGACCACAGCATAACCAGCAATGGCAATCAATTTGTAAGACATACTTTACAGTGGAGCAGATAGGTAGCACACGGCTTGTTACTGATAAATATTAAGACAGTTACCTTGTAATGCGTTACTTTTGTAGTATCCTGTGTTGTATGCTTTCAGTGCTATATTTTTCAACAATAGAGATTCTTATGGCTAGTTTCACATATTCTGATTCACACTCATCTTGGACCACCTTACCTAAGGTAACATTAGATAGTCCAAATTTAGTGTTAACCAGGGTCTATGAAACCAGTGTAAAAATTATCAAAAACAATTGGGATCATGCTGAAAAATATATCATTATGATGCCTACAACACAGGATACAGGTTAAGGTAAAGTAATGCACGTCTTGTAAAAAGTGATCTGTAAACATTTAACTCTAAAGCTTATTAAACACAAAGCCACTTTGTGGCTTGGAAGTTGGTTACAAGAGAGTTTCAGGCCACTGCATGATACAGCAGAGTTGCCTCAAACTAGGTCTCCTGGTCTTCTGGAACCAGGTTTCAAGCCACTGTTCCTCAACTTAAGAAACTGCATATAATTGCATAGATTGTACTGACCTGGATCTAGAATTGACACGCAGGTTTCAAGGATGGGGTAAGCATGTGTTTCTACTGCTGGTTAGCAACATCCATGACTCCAGGAGTATCTTCATATACATGTCATACCTTTAAGGGTTAGGTTGCTGTTTTGTTGTTTCTCTAAGCCTCCGAATGGCACAATGGCCTGGGCTTCCACTGTGTAGAACAGGGATTATATCTGGGGTGGGAACGCTACTCTTTATTACTTTTATTCACTTAAAAGCCTTAGGAAGCTCATTTTCGGGTTTCAATTTAAATTCCTTGCTGAGCGGAAATGCGTTTAATAGGGTTAACAGGGCTGAATAAATTGAAACATTTCAATTGTATTGTCCTTTAGAGAGAGGGAAATGGGCATGAGCAATTCCTGAGATTAATACAAGGATACATTTAAACGGAATATATGCCAGGAGCATATTACACATTTGTTACAAACCTTTTTCTTAAGAAAAGAGTAGTCAGGTTCTTCATAGAAGAAGTGTATAGTCGTGGATGTTTCCAAAGCCTTTTTCAGTGGAAAAATTGATCACCTGCATTCCTGCAGCAATAATCTTTTTCATCTCCAGGGTAGTACACAGTACACACCTGCTTTGATGTAGAAACCCATTCCTCCAGAAGAGAAATGAAATGAGCTGCACGTGAGAAGACTGCTTGGTCGGACCAGCATGGGTAATGAATGCCCCCTCATGGATACTGCCCCTCCTTTGATCCATGCTGTGTACTGGGTCAGCCTGCAGAACCCTTTATAAACCAGTGCTTCATTTACTGGGATCTTCCAGGGGGGTGACAGCATAATGGAACACTGTGATCACAGAGACCCAACAAGAACTTCAAACACATAATCATAAGATCTAAGGCCATATAAAACAGAGGCGAGAGGACGCACACGATGGCTAATGTCTTCATCAGTGTTACACGTTGTTTTGTGTGTTTTTTGTGCACTGGGGGGGATGTTTTTTTACAAAGCTGTTGTGTTATTCTCTGGCCTGGGTGGCACTAGCTGCAAAGCTGTTACAACGCTATCTAGAAATAATGTAGAATATTTCAGATTCTGTGTTGGCCTGCAGCCACAAATGTCATTGTCTGTGACTTTCTCCCTAGTTTATAGTTCTTTCTCACGCACTCTTTTTCTTTGACTGTCAATGCCCAGTTTAATTACATCACATTACATTCCCACTGTTTCTTTTTATGGACATATCAGCTGTGCACAGGAAATGAAAGGAACCAAGGGCCTGATTTACTACATGCCGCTAATTTGGCCAGAATTGTGGGAGAAAAATTGAGATGACTGTGCATGGTATTTCTCAAAGTGTCCTATTTACTAACTAATTAGTGTCCTATTTACTTTTTACTATTTACTAACTATTTACCAACTAATTAGAAGCAAAAATACTGGTCAGAAAATGTTAAGTGTACAAATTGTGGGTGGCAACAGGTCTGAAGTTGCGCACGGTATTTATTCTATTGACAACAGGTGAAGGAGCTTACTTACTGGTGGCAGCAGGGATACAAATATAAGAGATTCATCAAGATTCATTGTTACAATGTAACCTCTCAACTTCGAAAGAACCTACAAAAAAATGTACATTGTAACTATGTTTATTTACAGCTGTGATCTAAGTACATTGTAACTATGCAGAATAACATTGTAATTGTGTGTAAGTACACATGTATTTACAAATTAACTACTATGTAATTACACAGTAATTAGAGACACTTAATGTAAAGTGTTACCTAAAACAGTAGGTGGTGAGAATAGGTGCTCCTAAAATCAGGACTGCCTGTCATGACTAGGAGGGGGCTTCAATAGGCAGCAGTTAGAGTGCATCTCAAAGCTCCCCAGTCCCACCTCCCCCAGTTTCTATACTCTTAGGCAATAAGGACTGAAACATCCTACACAGCAGGGAATAAGCTATAAACACCAGGTCAAGATTAAAATCAATCAACAAACAGATATCATATAAGCAGTACAGCTTTCATCCGCTGTCACGTGGACTTCAATTGTCACAGTCAGGGGTCTATTTCAGACCTTCTGATAGACTGGATGATTCTGTTCCAGCTGGTTAGATAGCAAGAATGAAACTTCCCTTGTTCTGCAAATTTACAGCTTGACTCAGAATGTGCCAACCAGTATCTCAGAAGGACAAGGTTGATATACACGTAAATATCACTATAATCCCAATTACATTACTTTGAAGAAACTGGAGCTGAACCCATTAGCCGACCACAGAATTTCCAGAATGAAAACACAGTGAATCAAAGACTATGCCTTCGTGTCCGATAATGTCTGGTTGCGGCATGATACTGCATTGCAACTATGAGATACAATGAAAAAGTTACCACTATGTGATACCGCTGTCGCTTGCCTTGTGCATATCATTGCCTCTTAGGAAAGGACCAGTGCTGTGCCATTGTAGCGCCACTGCTGCATTGCCATTGAAGATCGTTCAGTAAGTAATTCCACTCAGGTTGCACCAGCTCAGTTAGGTATTGATTCTCAACTGTTCCGAGGCAAGCAATATCAATACTATTATCTTACTTCTATTAAAAGATTAATAAAGGGATTATTTTCAACAATTAGCATTACACTTACTTACAAATGTTTGTGCAAACAGTTCAGCAATTATGCAATAGAACCATGATCAGGGTGCATTACCATCTGATATTAATCTGCCATGAAGGCAGGACCCAAGCCATAGATGATGGGATAACGTACAGACAAGGTCAACTACTAAAGTAAAGATCAATAATCAGGATATTATTCCTATTACTGGCAAAAAATAGCCCTGTTGCTGTTTTAAATGTCTAATTTACAGGTTTATTTACCTTTTCTCGGTTTTCCTTCTGTTTCACTTTTGCTTCACCATGTGGTAGAGGCCTGCAATGGAGCTTCCTGATTGGTAGATGAACGTTCTGAGTTTCTTATTTAGAGAAAACAGTTTGTACATTTTTTTTACTATTTACATTTTTAAGATCAAGTTCTTTTACCTTCTGTGTATTTAAAAGCTTCCCTTTCTCTTTCTCCTCCCCCTCCTCCTCCTCAATCTCTGCGGGAGTCACCAGCAGCCCTGGGAAGTCGGTATCTTCTCTCTGTTCTTCCTGTCCTCAAGCCATCTCTCCCCTCAGAGCCTCCCTGAACTCTGGGGAAGGACAGCACCTCACCTGACTCACCACCCTCCCTGCCTGCCTCTCACAGAGCCAGCCAAGTCTGCCAGCCAGCTCAGCCGTGCCGAGCCAGCGGGAGAGCCCAGGTGCCATCAGGTGAGCCAGCCTCAGGATCGCAACCCTCACAAAGCTGGTCCACAGAGCCTCTGATTGCAGGAATTGTGCTGAAAATAGGGGATTGAAGAGCAGGGGCTCCTCTAACAACCTCTGGCTGGTCAGAGTTGCCTCCTCTCTATTCACCCTCGCCTTTTTCCAAGTCTGTAAAATACTGTGATAAAAAGACGGCAGGTCAGAACTATCCAAAGCACTGTGATTAATTAAACACAGGTCATTTTTAAACCTCAGCCCTCCGACTTTGCTTAAAAAGAGGCAGGCAAGTTGCTTCCAGTGGGCCCTCTCTCTAGTGTACAGGAGCCTCTGAACTGTAAGTAGTCGGAACGCTGCCACCCTAGCGATGCTAATCAGACCCTGCCCTCCCTGGTCACAGGGGAGATACAGCACAGCCGGCTTCAGCCAGTGCTTCCCTACCCAGAAAGACGCCACAAGGAGCTTTCTATAGGCTTGTCATCAAGTCTCTCTGTGGGTCCAGACACATTGACCTGTGCCATAACATTGATGCGTCCAGGTTGTTAATGATAAGGACCCTCCCTCTATGGGACAGCTGAGCCAGCAGCCCCCGCCACTGATCCAGCCAGCCCTTCACCTCTATCAGGCCCTCACAATTCTGCTCCATGTAGTTATCTGTACCAAGGAACACTCCCAGCACCTTTATCCCTGTCCTGCCCCACCTGAGCACCTGGGGCAGAACAGCAGAGCCACTCTCCTGACAGCTCCCCGACAAGAAGGTGTCACTTCTGGCCCAGCTGATCCCCGCTGATGATGCTCTCTGGAACGTGTCGAGACTCTGCTGCAGTTCTTGGATGTCTCTGTTACTGCTGGTGATAACAGTGATGTCATTAGCGTAGGCTGACACCTTCACTGTAGCAGTAGGGGCTGAGGAGGGCACTGAATGAGGAAAATTAGGCTGAACCTGAAGGCCTCCAGGGTTTCAAAAAGGTAGTGGTGGTCAACACGATCAAAAGCTTTCTCTTGATCTAAGGAGACCAGCCCTACATCACCGTTCTTGGCTAATAATAAAAAGTCCATAAATAAAAAGAGATTATCGAATATTGCTCTTCCAGGTATACAGTAAGTCTAGTCAGGGTGAATTATTTTGTCCATGCAATTTAGAAAAAATCTTAAAATCAGAAAATTGAGACTGGTCCCTTTTTTTGGGGCAGCAGACTGCTCACAGCCCTCCGATAGCTGAGCGGAAGCTCCCCAGCCTCCAGGAATGTCAGAGAATAGCGAGTCTGAGACCTCTGCTTCTTCTTCCTTGTCCATCTTCTCCTCCTCATACTCCTCATCGCCACCACTGTTGCTGTTTTCAGTTGTTCCGCTCCTGCTGGTTCGGCTGCTGTTTGTTGCGAGCCAGACAGAGATGGATTTGCAGCAGGGCCACATTAGACAGAATCACCTTAGTTACAGGTGTATCCTACCACCTCACTGATAGTGAGCAGGCATTCCTACACCGACAACGTGCGGGATCACAACGACAGCCGTGCCAGTGAGTCAGACCTGCCGTAGCTGTGCATGAGCTGACCCAATGTCAGCACAAACATAGCTACAGAAAATTTAACAAACAAACAAACAAATAAATAAACAAACAAATACATAAATAAATAAATAGACTAATTATTATAAAACTAAACCAGTAATGTAATAAATAATGTGCAAAGCCTTTCATGACCTTATTCACCTACCATGGAGCAGAAGGGGGTCCCCCGCTGTCTCTGATTGCTTTGTGCTCCGTCATTACTAATGTTAAGTGTTCATTAAGGTGCCGCAGAGCTGTGCTGCACAGCTCCGAATGGCTTGCCCTCGGGGTCAGGCTTTGTGTTCGTTCTAGCTCTGCTGGGGACCTCTTTTACTGACAATTACTACACAGTGTAGCTCAGCAGCAGCCCTCCATGGACTGTGCAGACTCAACCATGTCCACCATCTCCTAACTGACGCTTCCAAAGGAGTTGTCAATTACTGTCAATAGCTCACGTCAGACACTATGGCCTAAAAATACCTGACACATATATACACTAGTGTGCTGTGAGCTGGGAACATTGGAACTATGTAAACCACACCCCAATACCTTCTGCGTCCCAATACTGTTCCATTACCTTTACACCCAGTATTAAAACTGTTGTTTAGAACTGTAATGCCTTAAATTTTGTTCTTTTTAACCTGCATGCATCATCTTAGGTAACGGCCTGTGACAGGGTGACTGAGTGGTCTGACGTCAGGCAGAAGCAGGAAGGGAAACTGAACTGACACCAGAGAGTACTGCAGGTAAAGTAAAGAATCGGCTGGCTGCCGTCTTTATTAACAAATACAAAAATAAATAAAATATTCAAACAAAAACACACTGTGCTCGCAGAGCAAAATAAAAGGTTTAAACAAAACAAATCTCGAACACAGAAATAAATAATAATACAACACAGGTCAGGCTGGGCAGATTGCCTTCACTGTTTCATTTCTCTTTTCAATCGCTGTCTCTCTGCTCGCTCTCTCCTCAAACAAACGGTTACGCCGTCATCTAAACATAATAACAATAAATACAAAAACAAAACCTGCGGCGCCTCGCCGTCATATAAAATACAATACTAAATCATAATACAAAATAAATACAAAATCCACTGCACAGGGGGGGACTCCGTTCTAAAATAAAATAAACAAAACAATGTACAGGACACCTCTTCCTGTTACACGGCCATTATAACACAGGTTGATGCCCTCTAAAAGCTGACATGACTGTAGAATCTTGAAACTAGCTTTAAAACTAGAAAGACTTTCAAAGACTAGTTAAAAGACAAGGTTGGTTATGTACAGGGCAATGACCAATAGGTGTCTCAAAACCGATCGCAACAGTCAGTTATCTACTAGGTCAGAAATGAATACTGTTTCCAGCAGCAGTGAAAAATCCTCTGGTATTCAATAAAAATAATGTAGTAAGTAGTACTATTCAGGCCACATTTTGTTGGTCCCAAGGCCCTCCTTAAGAGCAAGGGTTTCACTGTATTTTTACTGTTGTGTGTGTGTTTTTGTTAAATATGCCTTGATGGGCAAGCACTCTGCTTTCTTACTGTGTTTAATATATGGATGGTAAATGGCCATGTATACATTTTTAATCACAGCCGGGTTTAATTAATGCATCTCCAAAGCTACAGCATGTGGAGCAGCATCACTTGTCTCTATGGACTGACTGACTGTGATTAGGAAAGGAGTAAGATAGGCTAGCAGCATATGTGCAGGACATGGACAAAATAATAGAAACACCTGCCATAACACTGTCATCAGGGAGTAGGACAGTCACTGATTTGTTCTTGAGGGATGGATTAATGAAATTAGGACCTGTCTAATTATCTTTGGCACTGCCTTTTGAAAGCTCAAAAATCTGTGCAGTCAGGGAATAGAAGCACCTACCAACCGAGAGTCTGTTATCTGCGCTCTATCAACATCTAGTAAACTGTTGCAACAGGGATATGCAACTTTTATGTATTACAGAAGAAACTTCAGTGGTTTGCAGAACAAATAAACAGTCAAGTGAGGGACAGCCCATTTACACAAAAGTATGTGCTACATATGGGAGGAGTTTTCATTTTTTTGGCCCTACCCATGGTGTAACAGGAGACACTATTGTGAATTAAAAAGAAAAGTTACAGTAGTGTGCAAATGGATTCAAACACCTCAAGATTTGTCATTTATATCCTTTATATACCTACCTGCATCAAAACCTCTGGGTGTGAGAATTTTTTTAATTTATGGTCAGTAATCAGCGATATAGAAAAAACAGGCACTCATGTGTGAAAATGCTTGACCACTTTGTGCTTTAATTAGACATCTTAAACAACTTCTACTTTACCATGTGGCTATACTGTATGTTAATGTTCTCTTACTATTTTAAATGAATTGCAAATGTGGCCTATTAAAGTCAACAATTAGATTAGACAATCACTAATTTGGACAATTTCCAAGATGTTCAGTTTGATTTCATATGTACAACAAATCAAAACAACAGAAGCAATGAGGTGTTTTAATACACTGTAGGGCAGCGACACCAATAAGTTAAACAAATTTGGAAAGAACAGACCTTTTTAAATGTTTTAATCAATACTAAACAAACTAACAGTTTGTTCATTTTGCCTGTGCTGCAAATATCCTTGCAATAGTTTTGAACTGACCATCTGAATTACTATGACCACGAAAAATCGGAATACAGCAGTTCCCCTTTCAAGTAGTTTTTAAATAGGAGAGTTTTACATAGCCCACAGTGCCACCTGATCATAAACTGTTGTAACTGCAGCTTGGAATATATAGGGAAAATATACATTATATCCACACATACAGTGTACATGTGCAACATACTGCATGTACTCACGTCAAGAAAGGAACTGTCAGAAAACTTAATAAATCCTGACAACCTCGGAGTTCATTTTTATTCCAATTAATTTTTAGCATTTGGACCTTTCCTTTATTTCACGGCAACAGGGGCACTAGCCTGCATTCTCTGTGAAATCACAGGAAATTATTGTGCACCTATTTCAAAAAGGGATTTTGAAACTGAAAAATCTGATATCAAAATTACCAGAAAATGATGTTTCCTTCAGTGTGAAATCTCATTGTGAAGACCCGTGTGAGTGAAAGAGGGACCAAACTGGCAGACAACAGTGGATATCTCAAGACCAGCTGTGAATTCCCATTCCAGTATCAATGGCAGTCAATACCAGTACTATAAAAACATGCCAGTATATGAAGAGAAAGATTCAGGTTTGACTGCAAGGGACATGCAATCGGGTCTCTGCAAGTAAACGCACTGTACTGTACATGTGTATATTATATCAGAGATTTATTATTTAAGATCCAATTTAATTTTAATATATGCTTTAAGTGATCTTTACAATCATTATTATTATTATAAGTCTGTTTTAAGGTGCTTTGACTATGAGTTCAGGAGCTGCTTTTCAGTTCTACTTGTCTGTCATAGATACATGTAATATAGGCTGGATCAGATGTTTTTGTAGTCTTAAGAGTAAGAGAGTAGGTAAGAGCTAATGATGCCACTTTGGATTAAGTTTTCTATCATAAATTACGAGACCGAAGGTCAAGTAATTTATAAACTGTCACAGAAACCCGAGATGGAATTGTTTTCCTGTAACTCACTGAAGAGGATATCTATTATTTTTTTTATAATACATGGATACCCTTGTGATGCTAATATTAAAGAAGACAAGGTTCAGCAGTACAGTTCTCTTTTTTTAAACGTCGTGTTTCAGTGCTGTACAGACGTTCTATGTTGTTATCCGTTAGTGCTTCAGCTTCATTTGGATGATTGCCTTTACCTTGTTTTAATTTTCCGTTCCTCTCCAGAATGTACCAGCATTACATCTTTTTTTTAACGTATTCTAATTTTGTTGATCATTAATGAACATTTCTGTACTGTGTGTGTTGTCGGGTTATTGAAAACGAGAGATTTTGTGTTTGAATTGAAAGTGATCTGGTCTCGAGGAGTTGAATGGGTCAAAGTTCAAGCATATTTTCCTCTAGAGGAATTATCACTTTTTGACGTCACTACTGTGGTATTATGCCTTTGTTTTTGCTCAGGATGCAAATATAGCCTTTATCCATGTATTATATATTTAATGTGATATATATATATATAGAGATAAGCAACTAGAACTGAAGAGCAGCTCCTGAACCACTCAGAATGATTGCTGGCATCAAACAAAGGCAACAAAATAGTAAAACAAAATAAGAAAATGTAACTGAAGCTACTAACACTTCAATGCTGCTTAGTGAGGTACTGAGGGACCCTGCAATGTGATGTTTTAACCCTGCTAGCCCTACCTCTTCTACCCTTCAGTTGATTACAAGGTACCTGTAATTTCTGGGTACTTGCCTTCCTCTAGATTGAACCACCGCCTCTCAGTAGGCCAAGCTGCCAACGAGCATTACAGCAATAAATATGCAGGTCTACATTCATATTGTAATAAAGCCATTGCATTATTCCCAGAGGAATAGCTATCCATTAAATGGGACATTTCATTGCTTGGTAGTACATACAGAGATTGTATTCGCATCGTGTCACAATGCATTCCATTCTGGGTTTGTAAGGAATCTTTCATTAGATCGTGTTCCCCTCAAATCTCTCCCTTTGTCGTTCTGAAAAGGCTCTAGTGATGGTGTCTTCACAGACTCCCTGACAGCAATGCCACTATGACTGATGATACTCCCTATGAGATCTGACAGGGGCTCAGCGATTCTGCTGGGGAACCAAGCTGAAACGTATTATCCGAAATCATTGCCATCCTGGGTAAGTGTGATCAAACACTACCAAGCAGGGCCAGAGAGGTTAATATTCAATAAAATATATCTGCACCATTGTGACAGGATGCAGACTGAGACTTGAAAGATTCAAGTCAAATAGGAATGATTTTCATTTGCTGGTTGCAAGTTGTAAAGAGCTTTGAAACAGACTTTAAAGTGTAAAAAGTTGTTAAGATGTTAACAATGAAAAGAAGCATTACAGGTAAGTTATTTAAACAGTTGCAGCAACACGTGGGGACGTGGAACGCTATATTTTTGGAACCCTGCTACCTACTCTTTAAAGGCGCAGTGTCTGCTATATCACATCCTGGTGTTCTGGTCAGTCCAAAAAGGTAACAGCCTACAGGTTTTGAGTATCCTCTCCGATCCCACTGTCAAGCCAATCAGCTCTTTTTACCCAGGAGCTCAACAGTGGATGTCAGTGACTCAGTCCCTGATGATTTTGCCTCAATGTAGTATCAAACAGGAAGGCAGAATAAGACCGCTGTTCGGCATGAGGTGTTCATGTGGTCATGATGTCATCACATAGTACTGCAGATTTTTAAGAATCCTTCAGACTGCAGACTTAATAAATATCTTCTGTCATCAATGGGACAGACGGGGATGAATCATGTTGCTGCCCTTAATGTTCATCAAGTCCTTACCAGAGAGCTACAGTGAGACATAATGTCTTTAAATTGGGACATTAGTGAAGACTGTGTGCGTAACGCAAGTACATTAATGAAATAATTCATACTTATTTAATCAGAGGCTGTAACCCCCACTCCACAAAGCAGACCCCCCCCCCCCCCCCCCCCCCGTCACATTTCAAAGCACAGACTAGCAGAAACAAAAGTCAGCATCTCTGAGACGTGATATATATTGCAATATTGCATTCCGGAGTTCGTCTCAATCCCTACAAGCAGGATTTTCAGGAAGATCTGTCTTCGTTCTTAAACAACTTCAGTGCAGTATGTTACTTAGAATGAGATGTGATGAATATTAAAAGGGATTGCTATTGAAAGATGGTGCTCACATAAAAAATGCATGTCAAGTAGGAAAAGTGATCTTAAAGAGCAATATTTTAGACAGATCATTTAATATTCAAAATCCAATTCTAAAAAATATATCCTAGGCTAGTTACATTAAATGCGAAACAACTTCAATAGTAAATATTTCATTTTTGTCCATTACTTGTCCCATCTATAGACCCTTTCCCTTTAGATAATACCACTCCAAGCCTTGAATGGTTGGTTAGAATATATTACTGAATGCTATTCTCTTCCTTTATGAAAAATAAAAAATGCAAACGTGGTGTTCTGTTGACACAGTTCCTTCTCAACCTTAAACAAAAGCAATGCAGAAGATTACAATCCTGTCAGCTCAGATCTACTGAAAGCAAGCGTACAGAGTACAAACTAAAGCCAGTCCCTTTCTCAGCTGCTGAAATAGAGAAAAAGAAAACAGTTTAATTGTTGATGAGCTTTCTGTCATGAGAGTGGCTTCATTAAAGGAACATTCTCATATATTCCGGGGGATGTTACCGGTAGTTTCATGTGTTAGCTTTAACAATGCAGAACAAAAAAGCTGCAGCACATTAACCTGATTATGTGGAAGTGGATACAGACACATGTGTACAACACCTAAGAAGTATATTATATTTGTTGGACCATGCAATACCATTCAGTTTTTTTAAAAAAATGAGAAAATCGACTGGAAGCAGACTTTTGTGGGTTTCTTATCACCAGTACAAGTTCTACTACCAGTAATGGTGGCCAAAATTGTGGAGATGCAAGGGTACCTGAGTGGCTCATCGGGTTAGGCAGAACTGGAATGGACTGTGTCTCCTCATTGCTCTACAGTGGAACCTACTGGCCAGGCTCCTGAAGAGTTTGGGCAGATGCCTGCAGAGCTGGCTTTTATCCTCCAGTGGCCAGTAGCTTCCCTTCTCGAGGGGATGAAGAGGCAATTGGCTTGTTTGTGGGAGGATTTACTGATCTTCTGCTCTCGAGCTGTTGTGGTGAATGGCCGTGGTGAGGGAACATAAAAAAGAGCTGTTAATAGATCTATGAGTTTTCATGGTTTTCTATTGTTCTCATTTTTCTCTAAATCTCCATTTAGATTATGGCTTAAAGGTGCTCTGAGATTGTCTGGAGTATCCTAATTGCCGGGACTGAACAGCATTCCTAATTCCACTCAAATCATGTGACAATGTGATTTTTAAACTCTGTCAGCCCCACCTACTGTAGAGACAGAGTTGAAAGGTTACACTGTCACATGATTTGAACAGACTTCTCCCGACAAGCTCAAAGCCAGGTTGTGGCGGTGTAACCCCGCCCCCTGTGTGCATTTTGTGTTATACATGGTGTGTTATTGTTGTTTGTATGTATGAAGTGGTGCACGGGATATAGTGTGGATTATGTAGCACGGGGGATTTAAAATGCATATTTGTATTTAGGCACGGTGATTGCACAATCACTTCACGTGCAGATTGAAGTGGGTATTTGTATGGGGGCATAGGGAGTGCACAATTAGTGCCGGGATTCAAGTGAATGATTGATTAGCAAGCGAGTCCTGGCACAGCTGCATAAAAGAGTCAGTTTTTCACGCACACAAGGTTGGTAGATTCAGAGGTGGAACGAGAGTCGGGAGGTGAAGTAAAAGAGATTCAGAAACTCCTAACAATTGCAATGCGTGCAATACCAGCGCGATACTTGTGTGTTCTGTCTGTTTGTCTGTTTATTTTGGCCAACGTGCTGTTTGTTTTGTGCTAGTGTTTTGTTCAACTGTTTTATTTGTTTATTTATTAAATGTGCGCATCAGCGCTTTTTCCGGGTCTGACATCACCACTAGCCATCCTGTTCACGCAGGTAAAGGCAGGTTTAAAGAACAATGGTATTAACCCAATACGGGAGCAACAGAACACCAAGACCAGAACGATGTCAAACACAATAAAACAGTAAGGGAAAAATAATAATAAAAAAGCAATTCAAATAACTCACTTACTAACAAGACAAGTTGAATTCACATGTGCTTGCCTCTGTTCTTTATTCTGTATTGCTTTTTAAAAGTACAAAGTTAGCATATTATAGCAAACCAGTTTCTGCTTTTAAACATTTTTCTCTTTGCCTTCTCGTCATTTTAATTCTGACAGGCAGTGATTGCTTACAGAGACAGATTCTTATTCTACCAGATCAGGATATCAGTCTAGAGGAATTGTCCAGTGTTTTCATTGCTGTCATATCTAGTTGAGGATATGCAACATTATTTTAGTCACATCACCATAAGCAGGAGTCTATGCGCCAATCCTTGCAGTTAAATTGCATTACCCGGATAGACTAATAACATTTTATAGGATGTATTAGAGGTGCCAAATATCATCCATAAACCTTGCAGCCTTTTAAAAGACCAAATATATGGCAATCATTGCTTGAATGTCAAATATAAATCCTTGGAGCATAAGTAAAGTGCTGTTCTATGGAAATCATATTCTTTGCAGAAAAGTGATGTTCATCTGTATAAAATGTATCTTCACTGGTGAATATGAAGATACATGAATTGGGTTTGAACAAAGGCTTTTTTTTATTTGGTGCCACAACAGATAGAATGTTTTAGAATGTATGAACCCACTCCATCCACTCCAAGCTGCCAACTTCAAATGGTTATATTAATGATATCAACATAATTTAGATATTTTATTTAACATCATGTAATCAAAGACACTGCAAAATAATACTGCAAAAGTCTGCCAGCAGCCCTAATAGTAGTAGAGTATTTCAAGTTAGATTTTAAAATGTGACATTTTTCAATAGGTCAGTTTTCCGTTAAGTATATGGAAAACTACAAAGCGGTCTGTAACTCAATATGTTAATGGAACATTATTCAACAGGTTTCATTCGACTTTATGAAGCAAAATTGGTTAATCGTATAGGGTGATGGGTATTGGCCATAGCTGTACTTTTTATTTCTTGTTTAAAGACTCAAGCAGTCATTCTGTAAAAGTCAGTGTCATGGTGCCATATCAATGTCATGCTGTATAGGTGCAATAGTACAATATTGTTCTAAATCCATTGTTGCTGCCATTGCACATAATTATGTGGTCTACTAATGGTTCTGCTGTGGGATCTTCAGGGGAATACTCTTTCCAATGCTATTTGTTGAACATTTCTGTATGGGGGATCTGGTTTTATTTCATCGTGTGCATGGACCATGTTACCGAGCTCCCAGAACACATTGCCCAGTTGGTTAAACAAGAAACATGCCCATCAGTTTGAAACAAATTGGGGTCTGTAGATTAGAAGTCCAAGGCAATCTGATTATAAAGAAATTAATTTGTATTACATGGCATGCTTCAGTTGCCAACTTTTTTTATTTTGGGCAAATTGTCCTTCAGGTAGAGAAAAGGTCAACGAAAACTAACTTTCATACTTCAGGGAACTGGAAAATTATAAAGATGAACTTTTAAAAGCTTGTGGGATGCAGTGTTATTTTTAGTTTCTCAATACCAACATTCACACACACCTTAAAACTTGACTTTTTACTTCAAATTACATTTTCCAGAGATTTTTTTATTTTTTATTATCGCCCATGTGTTTTATTTATGGTGCGCTGGAGAAATGTAGATCAATAATACCATTTTGCTACCTCTACGACTGTTTGATAAAAATTGTTTAACAAATTCTTTGCTGCAAGGTCATGATAAATTATAAAGCGGTTTCAAGAGATATAAAATTAATTAAGTATGGTCCTGGCAAAAACCTCTGCTGCTGTCACAGACAAAAAGAAAATACCTCTTTGTTAGAAATGCATGCAGTAGCTGGGTGTTTCAGCAGATAAGCAGCACAGACATTTAATGACAATTGTGACTGTGGCTATCTGGGTGTTTTTTTATTTTGGCAATGATGAAATACAGTGAACTACATCTCCGCTGTGATATTTCTCACTTTAAGCAAGGTCAGGTGTTGTGCTGAGACAACCCTATTTCTTTGGCTCTTGCCACAGATGTGTTTACAGTATGCCCGATTTTGGAAAGCACAACAGATACATTCATCCAGGGCGACAGGAGGATGGGGTAATAGGGGAGATCTGTGCTGACTGTCTGGCACATGCGTGGTACTGCAGGAAGGGGGCAGCAGTCTCGTAGATCCGCCTGTCAGTCATGGCAGTGACACGGAGAGGTGGGGAAGAGGGTGTGTTGGATTTCCCTCTCTCTTTCCATGAGTGGCTGAGAGGCGGGCCTAGGGGGAAGAGGGTGTGTTGGATTCCTCTCTTTCCCTGAGTGGCTGAGAGGCGGGCCTTGGGGGATTGCTGACCCTATAAGATAACGCTCTGTTGTTCCCTCAGCCTGCCCCTCTAAGATGAAACGAGCCAGCTGGCGGAAGCTCTACACAACAACAAATTCATTAAAAAGAAAAAGAAAAATAATTTTTAGTAGCGGGGAAAAACTTGGGCAGAACCCTGAACAGTACAAGCAGGTTGAGGGAACGGGTGAGTGTAGGACGGAGACCTGGGCCATGCGGATAGCGACAGTCGGGGTAACGCTGCCGAGTACAGCACCTTTATTTTGTAGTTTTATTACTGTGTTTTATTTTCCCTTTTTCTTTCGCCTTTTGTTTTCATTATTCTTTTGAGCACCTGTGAGTGCGAACAATTGGACTGTACCTGTATTGGTATTACTGTGGACCTGACTTCCGTTGAGGCTTCAGACAACAGCGCCCTTTGCGGGGTAAAGAGAAAATAAAGTCACAAAAAAAGAAAATAATAAAACTGGGCACCAGTGCGGTGTTGCAAATAAACCTTCTGTCTCCTGTGTGTGTCAGTGACTTGCCCATCACCCTTCCACAGGTGGTTATAAAATAAACAGAGGAAACTTATGGTGATTTCACAAATGAGAATGTCTGAATAGCCAACAAGCCCCTGAAGAGTTGTTTACACCCACATTAAGTACTGTAATACTAAAGAAACATATGCAGTAAAATTGTTTGGCAAACGATTCGACTGGAAGTCTTATAAGTCTAATTACTTTTCTTTGCATGATATAACCCTAGCCCTGACACTTTTCTGTGTACTTACATATATCATGCAAACAGATTTACACATTAAGTACATTGTAACTATGCATAATAATTACGTGTAAGTACACATGTATTCACAATAATTAGAGACACAATGCAAAGTGTTTCCATATATATTTATATATATCAATCCAATATCTTTTGACACTGACTTACGTTTATAAATATCTACAGAGGCGCTTATATATTCAGTACAAAGATTGCAATCTAAAACACAAAGGGAAAGTGGCTGTAATTCATATTTTCCCTGTATTTAAAAAAACCTGTCGAGTGCAAACCACGTGAGATCTATAATTATGCTGCTCTGGATTTTGGTTGTGGATGGGTAGGACTCAGTGACAGCTGTCAAGAATCATACGTGATGCCTGTGAATGCTCAGAATAGTGCTGTCACCATCAGAGCAATAAAGAGAAACATGAATTACCTCATCAGCTCACAGTAATTGGATTCCAACTACATTTGGTACTCAGTCTTATAATCACCTCAATACATCAAAGCTTCAGGCTATGTTTTATTGCGCATTGTGTCTTAGAATTTCTAGAATTATCTAACAGTCCTTTGGTTTTCATTTCAACACTGGTTATTTCTGGTAACTGCGGATTACAAGGGTTCATTTTGATAGCAGAGTGGGTAAACAGACATGACACCACCAGCCATTTTACATTAATAATAAAAAATGTGAACTGAAAAAAAGTGAGCAATTCAGTCTAAATTCTATGTTGCACTTAATTTGAGGGTCAACATTTTATATTTTGGTTTAGTTAAATGTTCAAATGCATTCCATGTGCTGTTCAGTCACCTTGGATAGAATTATTTTTGTTTTCAATCTCATTATATGGTCTCTCTTCCAGTACATTATTTATTCAGGCCTACTAGACACACTCCTACATTACTTGACAATGACCTTCAATTTGAAGAATCCAAGTCGGTCAGCGCTAGTATTTGTGAAGTTTATCAGTTGCTTGTAAGACTGCAGTACTTATTTACAAGCTGGTGTTGCTGTTCAGGAGGAAACCATCACATTACTGTAAAACTATAACAAACTGATGGTAACACTTTACATTAAGTGTTTCTAATTACTGTGTATTTACATAGTAGTTACTTAGTAAATACATGTGCACTTAAACATAATTACAATGTTATTATGCACAGTTACATAATGTGTACCGTTTTTTTTGCAGGATATAACCCTAACCCTAACCCCACTAAATCTAACCCTAGCCCTTTTATGATACAATTGTATAGTTAAATATATCATGCAAAAAGATGTACATGTTAAGTACATTGTAACTATGCACAATAACATTGTAATTATGTGTAAGCACACATGTATTTACTGTGAAACTACTACATAAATACACAGTAATTACAGACACTTAATGTAAAGTGTTACCAAATTGATTATGGTCTTCAAATGTATATACATGTGCTTATGGGAATCGTATAATGGTTTACTACATCACCAGTGTCCCCAGTAAGAAATTAATAAACAGCCGTCCCTTCCCATTGTTAAGTCTGCAGCTGTATTGGTTGTGCCTCTGCTCACTTGATCCATAAACTGAAAACCAAGACCTCAGGCAGGGCAGCCTGGACACAAAAATTCAAGAGCAGTACAAGGAAAGCGTAGTGTTGCTTTGCTTCTAAAATATCACAACGAAATGAATAATTTCCTTTCTGCTTCTCAAAGTGAATATTTGGTACCACTTTACATTAAGTGTCTCTAAACTGTTATATACTGTTATATTCAACTACACGGAGATACCGCTTCAGTAGTTTTCTGCTCATTAAACGTTGGATTTGTTGAATTTTAACTGTACTCACCTATACCAAAGACTACAGACTGTCCATCTTTTCAAACCCATTAGCACCCAAATGGGAGACTGTGGCTCAAGAGCCATCCATTGGAGCCCTAGAAAAAGGCATGCAAACTGAGAGCCTAACCTAATGTGATTTACATTTTTTTAAACATATTTCTTATAACAAGTTTCTTTCATAACTGCATACCTACATTGTGTGTAGAAATACATGACAGGTAACATTAGTGGAATTATTCCATTAACTGGAACTCCTTTAAATACTGCACTTGCAGATCTCTTACTCTGTGCACTTGATTTGCCTGACCTCAGCACCACGTTACTGGATCCTCAGCTAATGCATGATCTTTGCACTATTCCACTGTAGATATAACATGTTGTAATATTAACTTGTTGCATCCTAGTTCACCTTGGATAAAGGTGTCTGCCAAATAAATGAATACTAATAATAAATCATTTGTGCAGTGTAGTTTCAAGGAAAGGCAGCATATGAACTAGCTGTTTTGTTTAACGAGAGCAGGTTTGCTGTTTTCATAGATCATCGTACTGCTGGGGACAAATTGCACTTGCCTGCAGTGGATTAACACAACGTAACTAATGACAACGGATCTGCGTAAGCTGTGGAGAACACGCAGCCTCACAGTTTGTTATACGAGACTGTAATTCCACAATGGAAAGCCTGCCTCAGGGTAAGCTGGACCAGCTCCACCTCTCTGCTGCTGCAGGCTAAAGCGTGTGTGGTGTTGCTCATGTGCTGTGGTATTCATGAGATACCCTGCAGCACATGAGTAGGGTTACCTCATATTGAGAGGTAAAACCTGCAGGGACAGTGAGCAGGCAAGGTTCAAAGTGATTCACTCGCATGTTTTTTATCTCCTAAACTAATAACGTCACAGAGTGTCATATAGTGGACCTAGCAACCTGCCCCTGGCTCTTCCTCCTATGAAGACACTGTGTTACATATATCTATGGCAGGCAAGTGGAAATGAAAAGCAGCTTCTGAACACAACTTAACACATTACAAAAAACAACAGCTGTTTAGGAGTAATAAGAATCACTTCGAATGATTGCAAACATCATAAAAAGGAGAACAATTTTGAAAATAAAATGTGAAGCTTCTACATAATCATTGATCTAAATATAATTCATAGCATAATATTTACTATTTAACCCATTCAATACCTAGTACCAGGCATCTAATCATATAAAAATATGATGCAGATGTTCCTGGACAATTGCATCTGGATCAAGGTTGCACATGCCCCATGTAACAGTTTTTATTTTAAAGAATTGCTCTTTACGAACCTCTTAAATGACAGTATTGAAAGTGATAGGACGCACTAAAAGTGTTTCCCAGCAACACAGGTCAGCATTTACTATCTATCTGATCATACGCTGTTACAGACAGGAAGTCAGTACAATTGAGAGGTCCTGCTAAATTGAACACACTCACACATTCTACAAGATCGCGTAGACAGATTTTGTTGACATACTTGTACTAATACCACCTACAGCTATGGCCAAAAGTTTTGCATCACCTAGAATTTTAGGATTGAGACATAATTTATTTAATAAAAAAACTTATGAACATAATTTGGATATTTTATTTAACATCATGTAATCAAAGAAACTGCAACATGATATTGCAAAAGTCTGGCGGAAGCCCTAATAGTAGTACAGTATTTCATGTTAGATTTCGACATTTTTCAATTTGTCAGTTTTTCGTTAAGTATATGGAAAACTACAAAGCGGTCTGTAACGCAATATGTTAATGGAACATTATTCAGCAGGTTTCATTCGACTTTATGAAGCAAAATTAGTTAACTGTATAGGGTGTTGCAAAGCATTTGGCCATAGCTGTACAGCATGTATCCGTGCAAGAACTTCAGTCATCTCAAGTTACAAAAGTCTTAAAAGTAGCTTCATTTTAGACAGAGAACTAGTTTCACGTGAAGGAAACATCACATAGTCAAGTGTTCTCAGTAAACAGCCTCTTGTAGCCTTTTATATTATTTATTTTTAGCATTTAATTACAAGAGGTAGAATGTTGAAAGAAATGCCACTGCGCGAAATAGGTTTGGTTTGTTCAGTCTCATTTCTAAAAAGGTCCACCTGCCGCCAGCTAAGGGGAAAGGTTGTAAAGAAAATTGATTTTGAAAAGGAGAAAGCCAGCCCATCATTTCTGACCCCATATTGGAATGTATTTGGTGAAAATCAGGTCATTAGATTGCTTGAACTGGAGAAGTTAAAGTGGGGACAGTGGGGCCATTCAGAATGTGGCAGAATACAGTTATAAATGTGAATTTCATTTTAATTCCAATGTAAATAATGAGATGTCTTTGAGTTCAATGGATCTGTTTCAAAGAATGACAGGAAAAAGAAGTAGACATCTCCAAGAACATGGGAACAGTGATGAAAAATATAAGGTTGTATTGTGTGCATTTTCCCCAGAATATTACATGCAGTTTAAATATGAATAGCGTACAGGAGATGTACCTTTTGTGTCAAAATGTTGCTCTATTATCTGCAGATGTTGCACATGTAAGTGGAATTTATACAAAACATTTGTAAATGACTTGAACGTGACAGCAGAGATTGTGAAGCACAGAAGCAGAACCAAAAGGCCAAACCAGCAAATATCAAATAAATTATTTTAGCATGTTATTTTAGTGGCTCTGGGTTCTGTTGTTCCACCAGTGAGATATTATCATTTGTCTCTAAATCTGTCTTTGCCTGGAATTGTCTGCAGAATGCTGGCACTGAACTCCTTTCAGGAAGTCTGTTCAGTTCCACCACTTAATACTCTGCAGAGAAATCCCACAGCCTCGTAAAGACAGATTTAGATGAAGCTGAAAATAACTCATTAGTGGAGAAACAGAGCCCAGATCCACGGCGAATGATTACAAACATCAGAAAATAGAAGAAAAAAAAAAGAAACGACCAAAATGCTAAAGCTAAGTTAAAGCTACTTATTGGGGGGGCAGGGGGCAACTGCCTCATCCCCTCACTCTGATGCTTACAGAAAATACAAGAAAGCTTCTAGTCACCCCCCATCCACACTCGCAAAGACACAGCAAGTTTCTTTATCTGTCTGTATACAGCACACACATACTTCTCCAGGGCTGCTGGCGGATAACAGTAAACAGCTGCTTGATGACATGTCTATTCACTTAAACAAGCAGAACATAAACAACACACAATGTAAAACATCTGTAATGCAAACCCACTTGTAAACATCTGAATACCTGCTTACAGCTTTTGCAACACTGAGTAACTTTGCACTACTAAAATCACAGTCAAAGACTCATTTTTTATATGCAAAGAAACAGCTGCCACACAAGCCGTTCAGAGCTACAGGATTTCCAACTTGAGTGCATCCAACCAAGTCTGCAACCAAGTAATATCTTACATATGAACCCAATACACCAATTCAGTGTAATTCAAGTACAGTAAATATCGAGAGAGAGAGAGAGAGAGAGAGAGAGAGAGAGAGAGAGAGAGAGAGAGAGAGAGAGAGAGAGAGAGAGAGAGAGAGAGAGAGAGAGAGATTGTTTGATTAGTTGCTGTTAATACACCAGTGAACAATCACTCTGAGGTAAAGTTGAGCCCTGTGGATTAAGCAGTAGTATCAATCTATGGACTCCACACTGTGCAATGGCATATTCCTGGGTTTTGAACCTAAGGCCTGTCATTGTGGGGAGGTCAAGCAGTATCACGCCACACAGCACCACAACCAGTGAGGGTGCCCTTTGATTCTGTATAATAGTTGCTCGAATTGCAAAGTGGAAAGCTCATCTAAGCCCATTTCAAGAGCTTTTTGATGAGTCTTGGCATCCATAAACGTCAGTCATGTTTTTCAATATAGCAAAGCAAGCATCTGTAGGCTACCTTACCAGTAGCAGGTGCTCGGCAATGGGCTAGCTGCCTTTAGTACAGCTATTTAAGATTTCATTACAATGTCGCCCTGAGTTACAGCACATTGTGAAATAATGAGAGTGTACCGAGGCATCTATTGATTTACTTTCCCATGTTGTCAATCATTCTGCAGTGACAAAGCACGCGCTGCCATGACAGATTAGGACCACTAGGTGGCTTAAGTGAACCTGCTCTACTGGACTGAATTAGCAAATGTTATGTCCTCTTAAACTGAAATAAACATGCACTTTGTTCTATAATCTACTCATACACTGTATAAAGACACTTTTGAACGAGCCTAGGTTACAAATATATCTATGTCACGCCACTAGAACTAAAGAACAGCTTTTGAACTCGGATGACAACACCTTTAAATTATTGCATCTAACAATACAATTGTTTTATTTGTCCATGCTTTGGGACAGTTTTGAAAGAAATCAATGTTTTAGCAAATATGTATTTTCATTTTAAAACATGATACCAACTGGGTTCAAGAAATCCCTGTTTGTGGGTATTGCTTCATGGCACACCTTCATTGTCTCCACCCAGCTGCTTCCCCTACTATCTGACATGCTTTGCAGTCTGTAAGATGCTTGACCCCAAAGGCACTGCTGAGGTGAAGTGCAAGTGTAACAGACTTCCTTGAAGGCAGGGCAAGCAAACTGAGAACTTTCTTTAACATAGTGTAACACCAGAGGCCATGTGCTAAAATAAAAATGTATGTTTGCAATATCATAGGTTTTATTCTGAAAATGTACTCATATAGTGAATGGAAGTGCAGGACAGGTAAGTTTCATGACAGATTTTTGTTTCAATCACTTTAACACAAACTAAAAAAAAAAATCTAAACAGAAAAAAACAGTATTTGACGAATTACAATTAGTAGGACTCGAATTAGAATGATTGCAAATATCATAAAAAGCTAAGGGGACATGCTCAGGACATGGTATTTCGAAAAGTTTCTAAAAGGGTAAGAGTGTTTCGTATTACTCTGCATGTATTTGTTTTTAAGAGCTATCCTTTTACAAAATAATAAATTATTCACAATGGCAAAAAAGAAATATTGTACAAAATGAGTTATATATCTTTCTGTGTTCTAGAATAAATCTTTCGGAATATCAATAACAGAAATTCACCCTGGTTATTTTTCAATTTAGACTTTAGAATGGAAATACAATACAATAAAATATGAATTTCTTGAGGGCCTAAAGTGTCTCAAGGCTTTCTATATGTCTATGTGGCAGGGCGGTATAAAGTCTGTGTGTGTTGGGGGGGTAGCTGGGGCCATAATTGAATGATTAATGGGTAATGAGGCTCCAGCTACAGGTGTATAAGAAGGGAAATCACAGGTGTTAGAGGGTTAACGTTGGTGTCCTGGTTATGTCCGGGAGTTTCTGTGTAGACCTTTTGTTTTGACCCTTGTGCCTGTTTATTTTGTTCATGTGTTTTGTTTTTGTCTAGTGCTGTGTTTGTGATTAAACATGTGAGATAGTGCATCACTGCAGCTGTCTTGTCTCTGAGTCTCTCTTCCTGCAGGTAACAGCTTGGCCATGACGCTACCCTGTCACAGTCTCCCGCAGGAGACTAGAACTGAGGAGATGCTCCTGAACCCATAAGGCTGGTTTCACAGACCCAAATCAGCACTAGTGTTAGGACTGCCTAATGTTACTTTAGGTACATTCGTCCAAGACCAGTCAATAGTCACCTTAACTTATAATATGAGCAATTGAAATAAGAACTACTCACTCGTAAATCTTTTAAAAAAAGGAAGGAGGTTGTAAAAAAGAAATAAAAAAAGGACAATCAAATAACTAAATGTAATTTAAGTTCCTTAACTTTTGAGTACAGAAAGTGATACTGACAATGCTTAGTCTTGTCTGCGCTACGTTGTGGGGCTCTGAACTTGTTGAGCTGTGATTTCACCTGAGGGGGAATAGCTGTACAGAGGAAAGGTTTAACGTCTATAGCTGCTAGGAAAATGCTTCACCGATGGTGAGGACAGAAACTGGATAAGCGGTCGCTAACAGAGACTGAGGTAGGTGAACAGGGGTGTTTTCAATGTGTATTTCACTGTGCAATATTCATATGTACAGCCCCCCCCCCCTTTATAACGCTATAGTCAGGAGCTATAGTTACAATACTACTATTTGTGTTCCTCCTTATAAAATATAAAAATGCTACTGTGCTGGCATTATGGAGCAAGTGGGAGCCAGGACTGTACCTCCTTATAACCGATTCTGTGGTACAAAGGACCACCCTAATAAAAGGTAAGCCCTGTATTCTTTTATAGATTAAGTAGCTTTAAATGCCATTTTTATTGTTTTTTTTTGTAACACGTCACATTGTCTCTAATTACATAGTAGTTACTTAGTAAATACATGTGTATGTACACGTAATTACAATGTTATTATGCACAGTTACAATGCACTTAATATGTACATCCTTTTGCATGATATATGTAGTGTAAGTACACAATTGTATTACAAAAGGGTTAAGTTTAGAGTTAGGGTTAGGGGGTTAGGGTTAGGTTTAGAGTTAGGGTTAGGGGGTTAGGGTTAGTGGGGTTAGGGTTAGGTTTAGAGTTTTATCAATAGAATTATGATTATATCATGCACACAGATTACACATTAAGTACGTTGTAACTATGCATAATAACATTTTAAGTACACATGTATTTACTAACTACTATGTAAATGCACAGTAATATAAAGTGTTAACATATCTATATATATATCTATATATATATATATATGGCAACCATAGTGGTAAACTTTTCTAAGCTATATAACAATATGACTTTTCACCCACCCACTCTGACCTTGAAGTCCTACTGTGGAATCATCATTATGGGCCTCAATCTGCAGTGATGTAAGTTTTTTCCCCCCTCATTCTCAAAGAAGATAGAGATATAACAGAGTTCTGTTTCCCATTAAAAACAATGTCAATGCCTATTGCCTCGTTTTTCTTTAGAGGAGTTGTGGGGCAAGGTTATTATTATTTGATTATTTATCAGACGCCTTTATCCAAGGCGACTTACAGAGACTAGGGTGTGTGAACAATGCATCAGCTGCAGAGTCACTTACAACTACGTCTCACCTGAAAGACAGAGCACAAAGAGGTTAAGTGACTTGCTCAGGGTCACACAATGAGTCAGTGGCTGAGGTGGAACCGGGGACCTCCTGGTTACAAGCCCCTTTCTTTAACCACTGGACCACACAGCATACAACAGAACTGTGATTCGTGTGTCAATATTTGTTGTTTCTTGAAAATACCTTAAGTCAAGGGGGATTGTATTATACGGTTTCTGTCTTTGAACCAACAATGTCCAGCTTGTCTCTACATTCGTCAATAGCCTTCAAAAGCTCATAATTCCTTTCAGTGCTGCCAACAACAATACTGGAAATATCAATATGATACGTGGTGTGTAGGAGTTGTCCTCTAATATGAAGTGCAAAGAGAAGCAGAGGTGCTCAAAATGCACACAATGACATTTATAAAACTTCCTCTACTATTTTTAAACGTTCAAAATATCATGGTAGTATTTAAAAATACTAACATTAGAAACACTTAAAGAAACTTAATAAATTCAATGACAGATGTTTTGACTTCTAGTTGAAGGTTTGTCATTGAATTTATGGTATATTTTATTTTTGTATTTCTAAATTCAGCACTGTTGCGTGTTTAAGAGTTTTGGATGTGTGGGTGTTCTATGCACGGGATGACATCTGTACACAAGATAGATAATGTGTAACTGTGATTTATATATTTATATACAACATAACAGATGTGAATTATAAGGTTATAATGGCATCAAGGGGTTCTGGTGACACTATAAACCAGAAGAGCAAAGCTCGATGAATCCACCAGAACCCTGAGATGTAATCATACCTAAAGTAATTCACTGCAGCCTGTTTGTTATTTTATTTTTTTTATAACATAAGGATTCCCTAACATTTATTAAAATATATAGGTTTTTCATTTTAAAACACTGTACAGTGACCCCCTTGTCAAAAACAGGCTTTGCATGTATGTTCTGGGAGGCAGCAGTTCATTCTCTCTTCTGAAGGTGGTGTGTGACAAGGCAAAGGCCCTGCACAGGGGTTGTGTTGAGTTGGCAGGGAAGGAGTTAATCTCTCCCTGCCAGATCCATGTGAGAATGTGTCTGGAAGTGAATAACTGATGATTAATTAGGCTCCAGCCACAGCTGTATATAAGGAGCCAGAAATCCTTTGTCTGGGAGAGGGAGCTGGGGTGAGTAACCTGTGTGTTGTTGCTTGTATGATTTGTGTCTAAAGGCTAGCTTAGTAGTGAAGGGGAATGCCCAGCACTACAAGTGAGGTTTTCTTGTGTATAAACCTTTGGTTTTGGCCCTTGTGCTTGTTGCTTTCTGTTATGTTAAATAAAAGTGTACAACAGTACCGTTAAACTGCTGCTGCTGTCTCTGGGTCTGGTTCCTGACATTTACCAGCCTTGGCTGTGACGCTATCCTTTCACATGGTACTATAGGAATTAAATGGCGGTCTACACAAGAATAGAAAGTTGGCTAAATGAGCATCAAGCTCCTTATTGCTAAAATCATGCAAGTATCTCCTTCCTGTTGTAACTAGGCCTGTGTTTTCAAAAGGCTGATATCAAAGGCAGTTGCCTTTACTGTGTTTATGTTTTCTTGGTCTCTGATAAATGATTCTCCGTCTTCTATGAGTAGGGGGATTTCAAAACAAGCCAACATTTTCAGGGCCTGGAATTTTTTAAAATAAAAATGACAGTCAGCAGTTTAAAAGACATACAGAGGATTACAAAAACAATACTTGGAAAAGTCATAAATAGTGTTGAAACATCGCTTATTTATTACTTTTTTGCATATGGGATGAGATGCAATTCTAGTACTTATCCATATAATAATAATAATATCAACATCACCAGTAATGGCAGTCTAAAACTATTATAGGTAGCTATGGTAGCAAGGTAACTACAGTATGCAAAGATCAATGGAACCTTCTACTCTTACTTAATGTATTGTGGGAAAACATGTCATTGCATTTCAAATGCCTTGTTTATTAGATTTGATTGTATGTCAACCTTAACGCCATGTTATAACTGTAGCGGTGAAATTAAAAGTAGAATTTTATTTAGAAAATAATTTCCTTTCAGAGCAAACTCGATAAACAAATGAATGGCATTTCAATTGGAAATAATCTACAGAATAGATTTCCATTTGTAAGCATTGGGTATTTTGGGACTGAAGTAGATTGCAGAGGTTACATTTGGAGAGGTCATATTGATCTTATTTGACCAACACTAGAATTAAGCCAGGGAAGCGAGGTCAATTTTCAAGTTCTTATTTTAAACGGTGGCATAAAAAAAGCCTCTGAGCTTGTAGTCAAAGCCCCTTAGCACAACACTTGAGTAATTGCAATAGAAGCCATTGGGATGATTGCATCATAAAATGTAAGGGGATAGAAACAAATAATAAGAACAATAAGTGATTGCTCAATGCTTTTGAAGTGCTTTGCTCATGAGAAAAGTATACCATGGTAATTGTCACAGTAATTTAGTCAGGAAACTCATACGATAGATTGCTTATTAAAGCTTAGACTAGACAACACGACCACATTATACATATTTTACACTACATTCTTTGGCCTCAATTGTCAAGGTACCTCTACCCGTAAATTAGCTCGCAAACAAATTAAGAGGCTGACCATAGGGAAGCCATGGGGAGGAGGGCAGGACAGCTGGCCTCCCCTGTTAGAGAAGCCAAAAAGCAGGTGAAGGCAAACTCTGGTGCACAGAAGGGACGTAATGGATTAAGGTAATAAATCCTTTCCTTGCCGATCACTGGATGTATTGTTTATCGAAGGACAAATAGGATACTAGCTATTCGACTGACGATTTGATCTGGTATTGGAAGCGCCTAACATATGCTTGATGTTTGATTTGATCTAAGATTAAAAATGAATTCCCTGCCACAGTTTGCTTAATTCTTGCAGTTTTTGCATGCTTTGCTCATGATTACACTATGCATATAGTTTACCATGCTAAACCAAATGCTTACAATACTTTCCTATGCAATGTTGTGCATGGTGAATGATGCCTTGACCCAGTGTAATCTAACTCACACCTTCTTTTGAAAGAGGGACTCTTTATCCTACGATTTAAGACTGACTTTAGTAAGGAATATTTTCTCCCCCTAAAGATGATTAAAAATGTTCTAATCCCTTTAGTAGCTGTCCGTGGTGCTGCCGAAAACTGTTCATAAGGCTTTCTCAAATGAACCGACAATCGACCCAGAAAAAAAAGATAAAAAAGTAATTGGTATTGAATTAAAAATACATTTTTATATGTAGTTTTGCCAGGAGGATTCAAGGTCTTTAAAAACAATGACATGTCATTTTGCTTTATACTTTTTCTTGTTGGAAGATATTTCATACAGCATGCCTCTTGAGAATGCTCTGGTGTCTCCATAGACTTTGCTAGGGGAGTGGATGCTTCTCTGGGAGACATTAATATGAGGGTCAGAACCGGCTTGACTGACACAGCATGAAAAGCTCCCCGTGGTGTTAGTCAAGAAAGCACAGTGTTACTATAAATACACAGTGACACTGAAACCTTTCTGTAAGTTTCAACATCTATAGTTCTATACATTATAGTTTCAATACGTTCCAGTAAAGAAATATTAAAGTAATATTAATGTATTCTTTTTGGTGTTTTGATGCACTCTGTACTGTATACCATTAACCTTTCCCCCATGCAACAATGGATGCTTGTTACTGATGTATTTCTTGCATCCATTAAGGGCTGAGTGTTGCAGGGGGGACAGGTTATTGGTTACACTCTGGTGTTCCAGCTGCACTTGAAGAGCTCTACTGAGACCGCAGGGGTGCTTTAAAAAAGTTGAAAAAATGATGTACAACCCAAACAATGAGCAGAATATATTTATTATAACTAGTTACCCATTACATCACTATTTAGCCTCAAACCTAGTCCTAACCCGAAAGTCACAATCTGTACAAAATTGCTATTCAGTCCCCTAGCAGAACAAACAGTATACTATTCTCTATATTACAGTAGTAATTAAATAGAGGATGAACATTTTATACCCAACCTATCACTACAATGCACCAGACTTTAATTCCTAAATAAAATGTGGCCAATATTAAAATGTACTTAATGCTACATCAATGTAAAGAGGTGACTGGATTGGTGGTGGAATCGGAGGATGCCAACTGACCTTCAGTCATCATTTTGGATAAGATGCTAATATTCATGGAACTGCAAAAAATGCCACGGTAAGAAATTACTTTCTTATTCACATGGCTGACAGCATGTTTTGTGTTTTACTTTGAGCCATTTAATTCAGGCAAGGTGGTTTGATTGTCACTTTCGCAGAACATGTCACTCGAGGGATACAGGGAAGCCCCAGGGGTGTCATAAGTGTCCTGTTTGATTTGATTTGTACTGCTGATTGGTTTCTCACACAAGTACAAATCTTCACACTTTTGATTAATGGAGAAGAAGGTACTTGTGTGAGAAAGAGACAGAACAGATTGATTGATAACTAAGATGTCCCCATTAGCGCTCTCAGGTTCCCCATTGGAACAAAGGCATTGCACGTCAGTTGGTGCACAGTATTATCCTAATGGTTAGCCCAGCTGCTTCAAGTCCTTCATGAACTTCCTAAATCACAATCAGCGACTGTTGAAATAATTAGTTATTTCCCAGCCCTAAAGTAAAGAGACCATTAAACCCCTATCTGTCTGCCCGTCCATCTGTCAGCTTGCTGAAGTAAATTCAGAACCAATTAATCTTGGTCGTTATTGATCCCTTCACATACTAACACAATGTAGCATCCTTCAGATGGTTTACAGACAATTGTGTTCTTTTCCATATTATCCTGAACAAAAAATCAACAAAGCATGTGGTAATTTAAAAATAAAAAGCACGTACTGTAAATAAAGCACGTGCATATGAAACCGCTTTAGGGGCCCTATTCACAAAGCGATAACTCTTGAGATATTTAAAGACCGTTTTTAAAGGCATTGTGCTGGTAATGAAATGTCCCCTTGGTTCTGGAAGCAGGAGAAAGTCCATCACACTTGAGAGTGGCATTACTGCAGCAGCTTCCTGACTTTTATTTGAACGCACAGGTTAAAGTAGGTTCCAGTTAGCACGATGCAGCTATGACCAATAGCTTTATCACCCTATAGAATTAAAACATTTTGCTTCATGAAGTCGAATGAAACCTGCTGAATTACGTTAACATATTTAATTACACACTGCTTTGTAGTTTTCCATATACTTAACAAAAAACTGACACAAATTGAAAAATATGACATTTTTGAAATCTAACATGAAATACTGTACTACTATTATGGCTTCAGGTAGACTTTTGCGATATCATTTTGTAGTTTCTTTGATTACATGATGTTAAATAAAATATCTAAATTATGTTCATGTAAAAATGTTTTTTAATCATGTCTCAATCCTAGAATTCTAGGTGATGCAAAACTTTTGGCCATAGCTGTACATTATATTATATTAAATTCCTTCACACATCGGGGAACGTTCCCACTTTCAGAGCTCATCTCTCAGGTTACCCCCTTAAGGGTTGAATCTCTCTCTCTCTCTCTTGCTCCTTCTACACTTGTTCACTGGAAGACTGAATAAAGTCATTCAAAAGGGGAGGAGCTGAAATACATCAATATTAGGTGTGCCGCATTCTGCTAGCTGAGAATCATTACATGCTGCATGGCTATGCCAAAACACTGTGAAGAAGCCAATCAAAAATATCATAATGGCATCAATACAAGAGGTAGTTGTGTAAAATGGAGGACAGTGCCAGGATACTGTCATGGTATTCAAGCCATCTGGAGTCATAAACAAAGAAACGTGGTGCCAACATGGGGGCTGCAAAAAAATGAACAATTACTTCTTGTCACACTGGAAAGATATTGGGCACAAAAATCTGAGGTAGAAGTACAAAAAGAATTATATGGACATAGGGATCGAAGACTTTGAAAAGGATCCTGGGCTTATAGTGGTGAGGCAGATAGTATATCAGGTCATATTGCCAAACGAGTGGAATACAAGTCTAATGCTAGCTACACTAAGGTCATGCTCTTGTAAGACACCACCTAGGAACAGTGTTGGGGCCAATTCCCTTTCTTAAGCCCTTCAAAGGAATTCATTGGAAGGACTTGGAACTGGAATTTGAATAGGAATTCATTAAAAGGGAATGGGTATTGGGATTGGAATTCGGAATTGCTTTTAAAAAGGGAATTGATCTCTGGACTTCATGACATGAGCTATGAGGACAGATTAAAAGAACTACATGTAAAGAGCATGTATTTGAATTTTATAAAAGCTAAATGATATAGATAGACCCAAGTCATTACTTCAGATTTAGCACAGTATAGGAGGAGAGGCATTAATGGAAGCTGAGTATCAGTATGTTTAGAACAGAGGGGTATACATGAATGGGGCAGGAAGTATTAACATTTAAAACACTATGAATATATTTAAAACAAGTGATTATGCTGTACAGTATAAAGTTAGATTCCCTTAGCAGGTGCAAATAGTGAGCTAAGAAGGGACAAGCTTTGATGGGCTGAACAGCCTCTTCTGCTTCCCAAACTTGCTCTTAGGTTCGTATGAAATACATTCAGCATGGCTATTGGCATGTGCTATTTTTACAAAGCAGAAACTCATTAATTCCAGACGATGCCCTGAGGTTTTTTAAATTATACCTTTGATTTTTATTGAGGTACAAAGATGGATTCAGTGCCAAAACAGATAGAAATCATTCATAGTTTGTACATTTTTAATTATTGCGACAATGTGTTTGCATATGCCAGCTGCTGCCCTGTGGCTTCAGGATGCTTGATTGCTCAGACTGCAAGGGTGTGACTCGGGTCAGGATAGTCACTGAACACATTTTCACATTTACAAAGAACTGGCTCAGCCCAGTTAATCTGAGGGAGATGCTAACCCCCATAACTCACCTAATAAAGTCTGTCAAAAGCAGGGTCCAGCGGATGGTTCTTGAACCATACATGGCTCTTTGGCCTTCACAATATGGCTCTTTTGAAGGTACAGCCAATGTGCAACAAAATGAGCTCTTAGTTTCATCTGGTAAAAACTTTTCCTTTTTCTTTGTTGCTATTTAGTCAGCTTTTTACTTTTGAAGGTTCCATTTGGAAAAGCTTATATTTTATTTAATATCAGTTATTTTCTCGCTTGTGATTTTTATCCTCTTTAAAAAGGGCACAAAAGGTCTGGTCTAAAAATATCCCTGTATTGTAATAATCACAGGGTTGAAAAGAACTCAGTCGAGGTTATTGCTTAGCCCTTAGATCCCGTAACCCCCTCTTACACCGATATTCACTATAATTAAACCTCTACTGTCTGTTCTGGCTCTGAATCATTATTCAACATTGCTCACAAATTAAGTTCACAATATCATAACCCCATAGATAGAGGATCGTCCATGAACATGCTTGGAGTACTGTAGTTATTCCACGAATGAGCATTGCCAATTAACCGATGAAGCCTGGAAAGGGGCTAATGGGATGTATGCGACCATCCTTATGAGTGAAACAAGCACTCCTTGAATGTTCATGGAGTATTCTGTTTATGTATCAAATACATACAAAAGTGGTGTTATGCTTAAACCACTACGAAAACGTTATTCAATGCTAGAACTCTCAACACGGAATATCTTGCAGTCTGAATATCACATCTCTGTTAATGTATGCCTCCCATGTGGTATTTCTTCTTACTGATTTCTTAAATCCACTGGGAGCAGAGTCTTGCAGGTGAATCTTAAAGGGACACTACATTTGAGAGCTGTATTGAGACCCTAGGGTTGCTTCTAACTTCAGAATTTTTAAAAATCACCAGTATGTGATGCATGCAACATAAAATTATATACAAAATGATTCTAAAAAACACAAAGAATACATTAGTTAAGAATAAGATAACGGTGATATTTCAGAACCGTACCAAGTCGCTCTTTAACTGAACTAATTTTATTCTTGATATTAATATTTCACTAATTTTATATTCTTGTGATACTATATTCATTGAATTTGAATTCCTTTGAATAAAATATAATTACTGCCATTACCAAAATATATTAATGATAAAGAAAAGAGTCAAGAGCCAAGCCATATGATAGTGTAGACAGCAGAAGAGCAGAATAGAAAGGTCTCTATTAAAGATACAGGTGGCTAGAAAAGTTATCCAATCACAATAAATCTAGTGGCTCAACTATATTTTCAGGATACAAAAGCCATTGAAGTTTCCCATCCTGCAAGATTGGATTAGCAAAAGCCCTCAAGCTAATCAAAATAGAAAAAATATGTTTTTTCTTTCTTGTTGGGAACCTATGCTGCATTGGAGCGATACACAGTGTATCTTTATCTAGCAGCATGATCTGAATGAATTCCCCTTGGGTCTGAGATTCCGTGGTACAGTCAAAATTAAAGTGCAAATTAAAGTACAAATAATCCAAAGAACCAATGGTTCACTTGAACTGAATACATAATGAATGGCAGTTTTTTGCAGGTGCTAAACTGAACACTAACTTCTGGTTTTGCAGACCGATGAGCACCAATCTTGTATTACCTAAAGTAGTCCAGGATTTGTACTAATTGGGGTCTTAAAACCTGATGTTAATTTGAGCACAGTTAATCATTTGCTACCTACACTACTGTATTCATTTTGATGTAAGGTGTTAAAAGCCCTGCAGGTGTGTGGCAAAGTGGTTAACAGTGTGCAGGTGCAGGAATGCAGCAGTGAGCAATAAACAGACAGACAATGATAATCCAGGTGCAATGATATTTTATTTGCATTCCAATGGTCTGATAACACAAAGACATTAATCCACGGGTTGGTCCCGAAATAATAGTCCCCACGCCTACACGTAACACAAAACACAAACACAAGTCCACAGCGAGTGATATAGTGCTTGTGGTGTAAATACAGTTTATTCATGAACAATGTGCAGTGATGTCCGGGTAAGTGCTGGCCTTTGGCGACAGCTCCGGATCGTTTTCAGCCGTCTAATAACAACAAACAAAGTGGTTCCTTAGACACAACAAAAAAACAAAACACTCACGATTATAATACACGTTCTCCTTCCGGTTCATTTTTAAACCATACAAAGGAACAGATCACTTCGCTACATCCCCTTTAGTACCGACAATCATGACCCTTTTGTTAACGAGTGCAACCACTGTTCCAATCTGCGGCTGCCACATCGTTTCCCTTCCGGGTCGATGAATTAGTGTACCGTTGCTCTGCCCCCTTTGTAGATGGCCGACTTCCATCTAACTCTGGGAATGAATTGTCTGGCCATCCAGTCCAGGGCACTCTGTTTCCTTTACACAGAGCCCTCACAGGTCGGGAGGGAGATTTATCACCAAGAATCATTCTGTCTCTGTCACAAGGTGGCAGTGGTGTATTATTATTATTATTATTATTATTATTATTATTATTATTATTTATTTCTTAGCAGACGCCCTTATCCAGGGCGACTTACAATTGTTACAAGATATCACATTATACATAATTTCACATTATACAGATATCACATTATTTTACATACAATTACCCATTTATACAGTTGGGTTTTTACTGGAGCAATCTAGGTAAAGTACCTTGCTCAAGGGTACAGCAGCAGTGTCCCCCACTGGGGATTGAACCCACAACCCTCCGGTCAAGAGTTCAGAGCCCTAACCACTACTCCACACTGCTGCCCATGTGCGCATTCATGTCTAGTTGGTGGTTTTGAGCAATACTAAACCCTGTATACAGCAAAGCCACATTACAGTTGCTGTCTCCTGAGATTTCAGGACTGTATTCTACTGTATACTGCTACCGAGATGTTTTGAACAGAGTCCCAATTAATGGCAATTCCAATATGATAATTGTGATCATTTAGCAGATACACGATAATTAAAAAAAAAATCCATTAGTCCAACTTTGATCCTAGAATATCTTTTTGCATCATAATCTGGTTCCAACCAATGCATGTTTCCTGTTCATACACATGTACAACCTAGAAGAAATTCAAGTCATGTCAAGTAGATACACGTCTTGTATCTCCTTCAAGTGACTATCCATTGAAACCAATTCAGAGTTACAATGAAATGCGGTATACTCAGTTTAAGCAGTTATTTATTTATTTATTTATTTATTTATTTATTTGTTTGTTTTGATCAGATATGGAAAAAGACACTGGCAGGAACATTTGTCTGCTAGAGTAAGATGTTTATATTTACTTAGATTTTATGACAGTGTTTTTACATGCAATATTACTAATTTGCCTGTCCTATACATTACACATTTCTGTTACATTAAGCAAACCACTTTTTGACTGAGAGATTGCTGACTTCAGTAAACTGGCTATTACTGCATAAGCCTGCACCATTTGGAATCATTATTTTGATGTGATGTGTTTTTATGTTATTTAACGAGATTACGCTTTAGCAGCGCAGCTCAATACGATTTGATCTGTAAGACATACGGTCCTCTAGAAGCAGCACTTTACTTTACCAGCTGACGCCCACCTCTTCCCAACCATTGTAATAAAAGCAAAATAAAATGTGTCTCATCTATTTCTGCTCCTGTTGAGTGCAGTGCTTATCACTGATCTCAACCCAGGCTCCTATCTCCTGTTGCTGTAAGAAGCACTTGATTTTATTACATCCATTTAGTGCGAAACACAATGTTTCATTAGGCGAAGACTGCTGGATCTGTATTGATTTGTTTACTCCTCTATTTTCATAACATCTTGCCTGTGCTGAATTACCAGAAAAAAGCCTCCCAGTTGATCGTGCATCACAGCAACAAATATTTTATGTAAGAAACAAAGAAAATAATACTCCACCGTTTGGTACAAGGGTGGCACAGTTTAACCCTTTCAGTCCTTATCGCAGCGCTGTATGTTAATATACTGGTCTCATATACACTCCATACAGTAGTTCCTTTTTGAATTGTATAACTTAATTTAAGAAAAATAATCCAGGACTGAAAAGGTTAAAGGGCAAGTTGGTATGGATATGAAATATCACCATACCCTCCAACTGTATCGATTTGTCTGGCACAATACTGGCTGTCTTACTCTGGTACCGGATCCTCACAACTTGAGTGTGCACCAAATTTTGAAATCCACTCTGTCCCGAGTAAAGTGACTATGCTTTGGTGTGAAGTAACCAGTCAAAAAACATATGTATTTAAAACAAACTTCATGCTCTTCTACGAAATTTCACTACAATTTGAAACATATAGTACTGGTAAACAAAATATTAAAATCACAATCAAGGTAAATACAGCTTTACGTCGATAAACTAAACCCCCTCCATAAAATAAACACTGATCAATTCTGAGAACTATAATACTGGATTCCTGCCTGTAGCTGTATTTTTAATGTGTCGTTTTCATAGTTTAAAAGCCAAAGCAACTACCTTAAATTTGCTCATGCCTCATAATAATAATAATAATAATAATAATAATAATGATAATAAACTGCCTCCCCTCCTCTTCCCCATCTGTATGCTAGAAATACACCAGTAAGAAATACACCACGGTACAAAGTATTTCTTACATCCACTGGGGGCAGTGTTGCAGGGGGACAGGTTAATGGTTACACTCGGGTGTACCAGCTGTAATTAGAGACATGTTTAAGAGCTCAATAGAGGACCCAAGGGTGCTTTAACCCTCATAAGTAGTATCAGTTATTATGTGGATCGAGTAACTTGTTTTTTGTTTCCTTTTAGGTAGTTGTCAAGCACCCATCCTGTTAAACTATGCAAAGGATAATTCTAGTCCAGGTAGGCTGGTTGAATTTCCCAAATTGTTTTAGGTTTGGGGTCCGTATGGACCCCAGGCGTAGTGTATTGGCAGGCCCGACCTTCTTGTGTGAATATCTCAGGCTTCCTGGTTCAAGGCTTGTTTGAATGTACAGAACTAGAGCTTTCTAATGATGTATCATATGTCCTGAACAGACGTTCCTAAGCGAAACTACAGCAAACCAAAATGAAGGCTTGAGTCATGTGACATGAGTCAGCTCCTAAGTTTTGTGTGTTGCTGTGAACCTTTTGTTTTTCAGTGCTCGGGTGTACAGGAGACGCAGGTGCTCCAAAACAAGGACAAACACAAAGTTCACAGTTCAAGCTTTTTATTTGCTTTCTTGTTTCTGGTCAGCTGACTCATGGTTAAATAATACAGCTGGCTCTACCCAGGTATGGGTATTGCCAGCTCCAAAACCAAGGGGTTGCCGTCCTGAAATAATAATACAAAATACAGATACACAACACAGACACAGACACGTCTCTGGACAGTGCGTGCTCTAAGTGCAGGTGCGGTGCTGGAAACAGTGGTGCTGATAGGTGTACAGGTGTTGCGCTGTCTGGGTTTGTCACTGACGTAAAGCTGCAGCTCCCGGATTTGTATTTAGCCGTCTGGTGAAGATAAACACACTGTTAGTACCCAAAACAAGACTTTCACTCATGTCTTAACAGTCCTTGTTTCCTCCCATTAACCACAACAAAGGAACCGATTATGGCGTCACGTCCCCCTAAAGTACCCTCAGCCCCGCCCCCTCCAATAGCTAGGTCTTCGGTTCTAGTTGTGAAAGGCAGAAAAAAGACCTTCTTCGGAAACAACATAGACTTCAGAATCCCTCAAGAAATTAGAAACCTTTGTAATTTTTTTTTTATCTGACTCTTAGCAACAGAAATTAAAATATGTTTGAATTTTTTAAGTTTGAATGGGCTTGGCATCCATATATAAAGAAAACGAAATAAATTATTAAATAACCTACACACATCCCGTTTCCAATTTAGGGCATTAACAAGCTGTATATGTTGAAGGCAACATGACACCTCTACAGCTGATTTTGTAATGCTTTCAATTCTCTTTCAATTCGCTTGAACAGGGCAAGCGGGGGTTTGATGAGGCTTGCGTCTGAAGGAGAGGTTAATCCTCACTTGTGAAAATTTGGTTTTCAAAGCGAAATACAAAATGCACTACCGAAAACAAGATACAGAGGGAATTCTCCTCTGGCCCGTGTGAGGATTCCTGCTTTGAATCAGAGCTTTCTCAAGAACTATGTATTTAATTCAAGCTGCTGTTACTTATGTATTACATTTCTTACTTGTATTTAAACCGTTTGATGTACATAAACTTCATACTAGTACTTTTGCAGTAGGTATGCTGTTTTATTTTTTATTTTAAATTCCACCTTGCCCTCACAGTTGTGTCTGGAGGCGATTACTGAGCTGTACAGAACAAAGGGGGCCAAGCTTGATAGATTGAACCACCTGCAGCCCTGAAAAGCTTAGGCAGGGGTACAGGTGAAATGATAAACCTTAAAATACACACCTGAAGAGTAAGTTGTGTCAAATGTAATTTTAATTGCTTTTTTTTTTTTTTTTACACATCCATTTACTACTCTATGGTGCCTGCAGACATTCAGAGCGGTTCTGGGTTATGTTGATACTGAGTTAACATCAATTTTCTCTGCCTTTACCTGAATTTGAATTTGCGTTCAGCATTTCTGGAAAAGTGTCCAGACTGAACAATGCAGGCCCTAATTGCTGTATATTTACATAGTAGTTACACAGTAAATACATGTCTACTTACACATAATTACAATGCTATTATGCATAGTTACAATGTACTTAACGTGTAAATCTTTTTGAACGATAAATTCAAGTACACAAATGTATCAGAAAAGGGTTACGTTTAGGTTCAGAGTTAGGGTTAGAGTTAGGTTTATAATCAGGGTTTGAGTTAGGGATAGGGTTATGGTTATATGCAAAAATGTTACACATAAAGTACATTGTAACTGTGCATAATAACACTGTAATTATGTATAAGTACACATGTATGTACTAAGTAACCAATATGTAAATACACAGTAATTAGAGACGCTTAATGTAAAGTTGCTCTTATTTGAAATTGTTCTTATCCATTTATCGTACGTGCTCTTAATGGCATCTACACTTAAAAGAAAATATTTTTACTTTATGTTTAACTGTTGAACTGTTGAACTCACTCTTAAATGTAATTATTTACTGTATTTTTTATTTTGCCCTTAATTTGATCTTATTTTCTACTGATTTTACTATACTTTATAACTGCACTTATCTGTAACATAATATTTTTTAATGTGATATTGTGTAATGTGATATTTTGCAATGTGATACTTTGTATTGTGATATTTTGTAACAAGTGTAAGTCGCCCTGGATAAGGGGGTCAGCTAAGAAATAAATAATAATAATAATAATAATGGTGTTACTGACTGAACAGCCTTACTCATTTCATTTAAATGACAATGGACCTGTCTCCCATCATAATAATTGTAAACGCCATAGTAATTTAAAGATATTTGAAATCTTCTGTGAAACAGCCAACAAAAATAAATGTTGCACATTAAATACTGGTCTGTTATGGAGTAATAACAGATTTTACTTTTGTAAAATGTGGTGCAAATTGCATTTTGGAGTGTACTGGCAAGGGTTTTTTAAACATGTTACATGCCATTGTCACATCTGAAACCCACTGGGGGGAACGTCAATCCTTCGAGAATATCAGTCTATGTGGCTGTGTCGTTAAGTGCTCTGAGCTTCAGTGCGAAATATTTGTGGAGTTGAAATCAATACATATAAGACAAGTGTGAAGTAGTCTTTCAAGCCAGCAGAGCTGATTTATTGCAAATTGATAGATAAAGTGACAGCTATAGGCTCTTAGGGAGGACAGAAAGGAGGTCTTGCAGGAGTCACAAAACATACTGAAATAGGGAATATTTGAAAGTGATGAAGAGGAGGTTTGACCCATTGAGGCGCGTCCTTTGCTAGAGTACCAAAGCTGTGTTTCCACTTTACACGTGGATCCCCGTTCTCAACACCATTGAGCACTGTGCTGTTCCAATGATTGCCCTTCTCTCCCTCAGCAAGCAGGTTCATTCAGAATGCTTAGTAACGCATTCTCAGGTCAGGATGAGGAAAATACCCAAATCCTAAACTTCTTTTAAAAAGCTGAGACATAAAAATCTAACCACCTTGTGGAAAGAACTGATAAGAAGTTTTTAACAAATCTGAGAAAGTGTATTCATTTATTATTACCATTTAATAATAATAAAACAAGTTATGTATGCCACTGAGTCTTTAAGTGTAAACTTATCAATTACAACAAGAATAATATATGACCGATCAGTGTTACACGTAACTTCTAATCTATGGCTATGGCCAAAAGTTTTGCATCACCTAGGAATTTAGGATTGAGACATAATTAACAATGAAAAAAACTATGTGAACATGATCGTGATAATTTTATTTAACATATTGCAAAAGTCTAATGGAAGCCATAATAGTAGCACAGTATTTCATGATAGAGTTCAAAATGTCACATTTTTGACAGTTTTTCGTTAAGTATATTGAAAACTACAAAGTGGGATGCAATTTCAATATGTTAACGTGACATTATTCAGCAGGTTTCAGTCGACTTTGAGAAGCTAAATGAGTTTAATGATTATTCCTCTCAAGAGCATGATGCTCGGCAGGAACACATTTATTTTGATTATTTTGTTTCTTTTCTATTCTAGCAACTCGCACATCTTCAAGCTCAATGTCCCGTTGGTGTATCATTTGCACACACCCACTCCTCTTAGTGTGATCATTAAGAGACCATTCATGCTTTATCACTGAGGGGTGGAGTCCATACTCCAAAATCATGTATGTGGAGAATATCAAACCATTCCAGCATTTGTCATTGCATTTATTCATTTTCTTTTAGTATTTCTAAATTCAGCCCCATTCAATGTTTAATAGTTATGGATTGTAAGATTCTGGTTTATGAGACAATTTCAAAATGGTACTGATGGACAAAGACCAAAAAATGTCTATTATCAATCAAGTCAGCTGTTTGTTGTCTGTAATTATTCTATTTGCTGTGAACCTTATTTCATTTTATTCAATAATGTTTTACAGGACTGAGTGCTGTATGAATCTGTGTTTTATGGCTTTTGGGTCGGTAATTAATCTGTGGCTGGTTTTTAAACCTCAATTTAAAAACACAGTTAAAAATAGGAAAGAAATGTTAAGTAATCTTTATGAGTAATGTTTTTTTTTCATAAATGGTAAAACATGTATTGTACAGGGTCCCCGAGAGGCTAGGCTGGCAAAAACACGGCTGAGTGGCGTGCAGGGTCATACAGCAAAGGGAGTCATACAGCAAAGGGAGTGCAGGTTTGCGTCCTGGCAGTGCGAAGTCGTTGGTTTTCGCTGGGGATTCCGGAGGGAGGGTTACATTGGCTCTGGTGCTTTTGCATGCAGGGATTGTTTTATCTTACTACAGCAGAGCCTAATGACCAGGTGCCTAGTGAGCTCAGACAGACACCTGCAGGGTTGGCCTTTGTCCTCCAGAGGCCGGTAGCTCACTGACATCCGCTCTCGAGTTCCTGGGTCTAGAAGAGGAAGCTGGCTTGGTCGTGGGATCGGAAGACGCCCACTGAACCTTCAGTTCTCCTGAGCTCTGTGGGGAATTACTGCGGTGAGGGGAAAAAATGATTGACCATTCTAAATTGAGGGGAAAATCGAGGGGGAAAATAATTGGGCACAATAAATAAAATAATAAATAATGTCTAGTACCATAGGATAATAATTTACACTCTACTTCAGAGCTTTACTCTACTTCAGAGCTTTACTCTGCTCAGAAACCGGATTCTCTAACCTGTGAGGCTCATAATTAGATGGGATGATTGGGCTGATAGAGACCACTTTCTAAGCAAATTAGAATAGTTGAAGGATACCCTCCAACCACCCTTGGACTATAGAAAGGAAATGAAAATCGAAGGATTATCTGGATTATTAAATCAACAGAAAAAAATATATAGATCACTATTTCCAGACACACATGCCTCATTGAATTAAAAGATAATTAGTTAAACAGTAAAACTCAGATAAGGATTTGGTATTGGAAGTCATACACGCCATATTAACAGGAAATTGCTACTGTTGGTCCTAGAAAAAGACTCAGTAATCATGCATGGTTTGGTGAAGAGTGCAGTGAATTTAAGAGGAAATTACATTATAAATTAGGGAGGGGAAGAGCAGGATACCATTTTAAAGTTGGGAACAGAATTCAAGATACGATTCAAAGATGTGGAGGTGGAGCATATTAAACTGAAACTTTTTACATTTAGCTGCTGCTATAGGAGAACAAAGAAAACAAATGTCCTTCTGATTTATTAAGCATGCATAGAGAGTGGTTTAATATCCCCCTTCCCCCGGTTGGAGGGGGTGGGGGGACCTAAAGGAAGTGTAGCATTGGGCTCTGCATTCCTGTGGGGTTCACCTAGGGCAGAGGTGGCCAATCACAGTCCTAAAGGGCCATTCCACTCCAGGTTTTTGGATGGAGGATGCAGGAATTGGTTCAACTGAACAATTTAGAAATGGGTTGGAACAAAGACCAGGAGTGGAAGGGCCAACTTTGGCAACCTCTGGTCTAGGGATAGTGCACCTCATTGCACTTCAGCCACCCCTACTGGCTAGGTGCCGACAAGTCCGGACAGAGGCTTCCTAGGCAGGGCCCTCACTTCCAGGGTTCAGTAAAAACATGATTGGCTTGATAGCGAAGGTCGACGGTTGTTCCTCGGTCCTCCTGAACTGCAAGTGCTGGTAATATCGAAATTGTCCAGGTAACAGTGTGTCTAATTACTGTGAATTTGCACAACAGTATTTGAATACAGTATAGGAACAAGGGAAGTTTTGCGTGTAAACTGTATGTATGCCTGAAACTGACCTGCCTAGGGTTATGTATGACCATCCTGGAAATTTTGCGATAAGCCAGAGACTTCTTGCAACATGTGAGTGTCTGTCTTCTTCTTATGGGCCTGGAGGCACCTTCACCTATAAACACAACCCTTACAATATCACACCCCAAAACACAGGATTGTCATCACAACTGTTCTACAGCGCATGACAGTGAGTTCACGACCCCTGGAGGATGAGGCCCTGCTGGTGTCAGCTTTGAGCCTTCCTAACCCTTGGGAGTGCCAGAGACAATGCGATGCTCCTTACTCAACACGCCTCCAGGTGAGCCAATCAGGGACCAGCTTAGATTCAGAGAATGACAACATTATTTATTCAGAATAAAAAAAAATATATAGTTGGGTTTTAAGAATGGTTTCCATTTGGTTTCACAGTATACAACAGAGTTCTCTCTTTCTCTATCTCTCTTACTCTCGTTCTCTCTCTCTGAGGAGATGAAACAGTTTCAAGCTATGTAGACAAATATCAAATTACCTCTGAAAAACAATTTCACAATGTATGCCGTTTGAGTTATCTTTGTCAGTACACACAGCAAGCACTGATTCATAGAAAGGGTTCCCTTGAGCAGAGAGACAATTTAAAAACTATGTAATATCATGTTAGTATGCATCACCATACAGTGGTTGAAGCTATGATCAGGCTAAAACAGCATTTAAAAGCCTTTCTTGATAGTGATAAACCAGTATGAATTAAATATAAAGTAATGCGTGTGGTTGATGCCTTTGAGTGTTATTAGACCTTGACATGAACAATGACCTGTGAAATAAATGGGTATTTCTTTCCTCTCTTGAATTCTCCCCTGATAGTACATTCTGACAGATATTTGTTTTAGGTTCACTTCTCGGTAGCACTCTGTAATATGTAATTGTCCCGGGTAAACAATTTCAGAAGGCATTAGCTTGAACCATTGTTAAAAAAAATATATATATAAAAAAAGAGTTCTGAGTTCTCTGATTTCTCTTCAAAAGAGGTGTTGGGTCGTTAACATTTTCATTTCCGTTTAATGTGCACTTGATGTATATGAAATCAAACTAATGAACTCGCACTCTGCATGTCAATGCAGCAGAATAGGAAGCCCTTGGAGTGCACATATCAGTAATCATTGAAGCTGTAAAACAATTATTAATGACAAGAAATATAGGTCTGGTGTCAATGGAATTGCACACTGCGTCAGTACCTGTTGCCTTTTAATTACTGGACATGATTAAAAAATGTATTGAAGCTGTTGTATAAATTATGTATGAATACAGAACTAATATAAACACAGTTCTTATTTAGTAATTAAAGTTAGGTGGCCTAAAATGTTATTCATATTCGATTTAGTTATTTGCAGCTATAGTCGGGAGCTATAGTCAGTAGTGGTATTGTGGTATCTGTCGTATAACGAGAATGAAAGTGGCATTATGGGGCAAGTGAAAGCCATGATAACTTGCCTTTTAACCTGTTCCACAGTGTAAAGGGCTGCCTTGAAAAGGGGGGGCACTGTACGTCCGAGGTTCCCAAACTGGGGGCCAGGGAAACGTTCTCTCCCTGACACAAAAGCAATTTTCTCCAGGTCAGGAGTTGAGTTAATTTACATGAACACGGTGGTTATTTTTACACTTACTATCGTGACTTCACTTCATTGTGCATTTACATTTTTCAATTCCCTTACCTTAACCCTAATGCCTACCTCACAAACATTGTGTATGTATTAATAATACTGGAATATGTAGTGATATTTCACAAAAAAATTAAATGACAAAAGCATTACCAAAAGTGGCCATTCACAAACAGTGCTCCTCCTTTGCAGAGCTTCAAATTGCAGAATAATAATGCCATTCCACTAGGACTTTCACTCTCGTTATACGACTGTACACAAATAGCACAACCTTGTAGCTATGGTTCCAGACTATAGCATTATAAAAGGACCCTACTAACTATAGGACTCTGGTATTGATATAATGCTATGTGTTGTATGTTCCACCAATAGCTTATATCATTGTAGCTACTGTACCCTTGTACTGCCAGTACAAAACCATTGCATTGTCAATGATGCTGCATTGCGATTGAAGATCATATAAGTTTAGTTCCAGTGGTATATATTAGAACTACTAGCATGAATAAAGATATTATACTTATTCCAAATTAAGAATATGCGTTTGTGTGGACCGTTTCCTATAATAATCGTCAATGCACAGCACATACATACTGTGTACAGCAATTGCTACAAATGCCTTATCCAAGTACTGTGTACTGCATGCAATAGAAAACATTCCTGGAAAAGTAGAGCAACTACTAAATTTGTCACCATAGGCAAAAAAATCAGTGGCTGAGGTCAAATCATTTATTACTTTGCCAGAATCTTTTTTTAACTTTAACATTGACAACCCCTTCAAGGCACACATGTCCTTTAGTTGTGTTTTTTTAACAGTGAAACCTCTATGTTGTCTTACATAACAGTAGTTTGTACCTACAAAACAACTTACAATTACATTATCTATATATTTTTTAAATATCATATTATATTTGCATGCTGCTCTTCAGTTCCAGTTGCCTGCCATAGACATAAGTAATGTAGGCTAGATCAGCTAACATGTATTTATATTAGTAAGCACCAGCGCCCTCTAGTGCACAGAAGTGCACTGCCAGCAAAAGAAAACTTGGCATATCATTAGATGGCACAGACTCTTACTTCCATAAAGACACTTCTTGCTATGGCAGTGTAACAGGGCGAGGAGCCCTGTACATGTGTGTTGTTGTGTGTCGCCCCTGTGCAGTTTATTGTTTTGTATTTATTTGTTTTTGTATTTTTGTATAAATATAGCGGCAGAGCCATGTGTTTTGTTATTTTGTTTAGTAGCGTGGATGGGTAGCCCCATCCACAGGAATTGAAAAAACCCTGTGCAGAAGGTGGCCATCTCCTGAATTAATTAAGTGATTGATTTGTTGCTAATCGGGAGATGGTCACCTGCATAAAAGCCTGCAGCTCTCTGCACTCAGGGTGGGTGTTCAAGAGGAGGAACGAGAGCGAGCGAGAGAGAAAACGAAACTTAAAAGATTCCAGGAACAGTGACAGCAACTGCCCAGCCTGACCTGGGATCGTAATATTTTTGTGTTTGTGATTATTTTGTGAGCACTGTGTTTTGTATTTAAACTTTTTTAAATACAAAACACATATTATTTAAATAAAATGGCGCAAGCGCCTTTAACTGCAGTACTTCCCTGGTGTCAGTTTTTGGTTCCTACTTCTGGCCTGACGTCATCACACGTCCACCCTGTCACAGGCAGGTATCTAGGTATCTAGAACTGAAGGGCAGCTCCTGAATTCAACACAGCCTTAACACTGACCTATACACATTTTCTTTTAGAGAACACACATATCTGAGTAATTGAAGTCATCCTCCTCAAACCATGCAACAATTCTGGCACGGTGGATGAAAGCATTAACGTCTTGAAAGTGTCCATCGTCATCAGTGCAGCATTGTTGAGTGGACTTGATCTCCAACGATGCTTAAGTGAACTGCAACATTGGCTCAGAGTAATCAAGGGATCCAGGGTATTCTAGGAGGACATACCCCACACCAGTGTATGGATTTGCCATTAAAGGTGACATATGCAGGCTAATATTCATAAAGGCATGTCAAAAGGTAAACTATTGCCATGGTAGTACCGTTCTGACAAAGGCATTCATTGAATCTGTCCTTGAACTACCTTTGTCTCTAGGTACAGACACGTGGTCTTTGTGTGTCACTGCGTTGCCATAAAATATGACTCCAGCAGAAGACAGTGCAGGCCTATAGTTTGAAATGAAATATTTTCAATACTTAAGCCCTCTGTCATCTTACAGCAAATAGACAAGTAACTAAATTCAAATATTAACCCAAATGTGAAAAAAACACCCTGTACTCCACTGAGAAAAGAGCCAACGCTGATCTTCTGCCTCAATATATTGAATTATCTGTTCAATAAAAAATGACCTCCTGAGTTTGGTTTTAGCGTTATTAGATCAATAGCATCATGCACTTTAAGCATGCAGAAATGTGTTCAGCCGTGTGTCAAGTGATAATTAGTTTTTCTAAAATGGTATTAGATTAGTTTGTCCTCAAAGGTAAACGGTAAATAGCAGATTCCGTTGGCCTGTAAATATAATATTTACCTGAGGAATCAAACGCTTAGCGAAGCTATATATTTGACTTTTATCTAAGACTATGTAACCAGTTCCTCCTTTGAAACTTCAAGAACAGCCAGCTGTAACATCCATTTGCAGTTGTTGACTGCCTGATACTGATGAAAGCTCAGATGTTTTTGCTGACATTTTTGAAGACTGTTATCTTCAGTGGAGCTGCAGTAATGGCAGTCTGATGGCAATGTGTTCGGTTTGGATTAGGGGGCAATGGTAGCAAAGGGCACATAATACAAACTGCTGGTAATCAGTATCAGACAGTGTGCTACCGTATGAGGATCATTTTTTCCAAATCCATGATGTTGTCATTGATGGTAATGCAGGGGTTCCTTAAAAGACAAGAGGCTATAAGATGGGAATATTGCCTACCAGGGACAACCATAAAAGCAATATTTACTACGGAAGTGGTTTCACTTTTAATGGAACTACCACAGGGTGTATTTGCAGAAACCAAATGACAACGCCACATTTAAACGACTTAAGTCTAATTGTTTGGCATAATGAATCAAAGAAATTGACCAAAATAGAAAGAAAGCGGGCCTAGATAGGATTTTATATCAGGGATGATCCAACACTTTCTCAAGGATGGCATACGTTGCTGAAATTCCAGAAACATCCATAAACAGCTGGAAATGGTCGGACAATTCATTTATAATGAAGAGAGTGTACATTAACATGCGATAAATAATATATTATAAATGAAAAGCCCAGCAATACACTCACTGGATTGTGATAAAACAGGGTCAAGACATATTATTATTTATTACAAAAATAGCATTATCCATTAAGGAATAAATGATCCTTTCCTACATTTCCTTAGACGCCACACTCAAAACAAATGGTTTATTGATATAAAAAACAAACGAGATGCAATGGAAACTTCCTTGAGTCACTAAGGTCAAGAGCATCTATGCTGAAGCGCAGTAGCACGAAGCGTGATCAGCAGGGAAAAGGATGTTTTATTTCTAATGAATTCAGGGTGAAATGCAAGCAGATGGAGTTTAAAAAAAACCTGAAATAGCAACTAACACTCCAGCTTATCATAAAAACCCAATATTACTGCATGTTACCAAACTGTTTGCACCAACGCTAAACACACACACACACACGCCCCCTCTCTTTCTCTCAATACTTTATTACTATTTATGTTTCCCTTTCTTTTCTTAATAGTTCTACTTTAGCAATATGTAACTATAAGTTAAGTGCCCCAAGCTAAATCTTGACCCTAGCTTTGACCCAGACTGATTTAAAACCAAGGAGAGGAGAAAGTGCATTCAGTTATAACGCCCCCTAACACTAACCCTAACACTAACTCATCGCCCTTTTCTATTAGAGAAGCTGCTTCAGTCAATATTGTAAAATGAAGAGTAAGGCTTACTTTTATAGTTTAGCCTTTTAAACCTGACTTTTCAATTATACAAAAATTCTGTGGATGATGTCATGATTATTAGAATAGAATGTTAATTCCCTGGGAACTTAAATATATATATATATAGACACACGCATATTAATCAATTTTATTGGCTTATTTTGTGTTTATTTCTCATTCTTATTCATTTCCTGTTTTCTTCAATAGTTTTAATTTTATTTTGCATTATTATTTATTGATATTATAAATATTATAACTTTATGGTTATTTTGTAATTTTTATTTCTTCTTGATATTTGTATGCTTCTTTCTGATTTTACTGATATGAAAGCGCTTTGAGATAATGTGGTATGAAAAGCACTACATAAATAAATACATTGAATTGGTGACGTATCTCGCTTTTGTTAATACAACGCTGTGGACATTAAAGTCTAAGGTTCCGTCTGTCTGTACAGTTTTGAAAGGACAAACATTGTCATCTCAGTAGCGGTCTTCAACTCCAATTCAATTCAATTGGCTGTACCAGTATAATTACATGGTTAGCAGTATAACTGTGTTGTATATTTAAATGATTTTGGTTGGATGCTGCCTATCTGAGTTCTGATTGGCGTTGTATAATACGGTACACCACTCAAACATTCTGAATATGTCTTTACATTACAAGCCAGCAGGCCCACAGAGATTTTTTTTCCATACATCAGATCCAAAGGGACAGATATAGTAACCTAGCCAGGGTTATCATAGCAGCTGTTTTATTTTATTTTTTCTTACACTCCTGAAGCACTGTGTCTCTTGCGTGGACAGTAATCATCAGCACGCTGCATCTCTGTGCCTGTGCGTCCTGACCCCCTCACTCCAGTCATGACGAGTTAGGCAAGTTCCAGGATCTCATTTTCAGTGACTCCAGGGTCATCTGCCTCAAAGACGGATACAGCAGAAGCCTTGGGGAGTTCCTTCTTGGGTGTTAAACTAGTGTAACTAGCTACTTTCACAAGAATCGATTTTGTTAGATACAAGTACAGCTATGGCCAACATTTGTGCATCAGTGTGGAGTAGTGGTTAGGGCTGTGGACTCTTGACCGGAGTTCAATCCCATGGGTTCAATCCCAGGTGGGGGACACTGCTGCTGTACTCTTGAGCAAGGTACTTTACCTAGATTGCTCCAGTAAAAAACCCAACTGTATAAATGGGTAATTGTATGTAAAAATAATGTGTAAAAAATAATGTAATTGTATGTAAAAATAAGGTGATATCTTGTAACAATTGTAAGTCGTGATGGATAAGGGCATCTGCTAAGACATAAATAATAATCAAGTATAATTTTAGGATTGATACATAATCAGAAAAAAAAAAACTATGTGAACATTATTGAGATCTTTTATCTAACATCATGTAATCAAATAAACTACAAAGTGGTATCGCAGAAGTCTACCGGAAGCCATAACAGTAGTACAGCTATGGCCAAAGGTTTTACATCACACTATAGAATTAACAAATTATGCTTCATAAAGTCAAATGAAAACTGCTGAATAATGGTACGTTAACATATTGAATTACACACCGCTTTGTAGTTTTCCATATACTTAACAAAAAACTGAAAAAAAAATGTGGCATTCTGAAATCTAACATGAAATACTCTTTCGGCTTATAACAGAGGGCTGGCTTGAGCGAAGCCCGCGCCCTGCTACCTAAAGAAAACACATACTATCCGTTGTATTAATTCTGCTCCCAGCTATAAAGGCAAACCAGAATAAAGTCGTTCCATGCACAAAGGTTATTTTATTTGGCAGAGCAGATGGACACTCGCCACACATGCAGAAAGAAGTTTACCACACCCAAAGGTTTGTTTAAAATTAAACAGTTTTTATTGTTGTCACAGTACCATCCTATTAAAAAAGTAAGCCAGTTCTAACGGCCAATGTTCCTCAGCAATTATACACAGAAAGGCTGATATATGAATAATACTTCAGCAGGTATCAATGATTAACAGATAGTATTTCAATAGATATCAATAATCATTAAATCACACCAAATGACATTTCAATAGATATCAATAATCATTACTGTTCCCACTCTGAGGACAGCTGTCAATCACTGGAAATCAACTCCATGCTCTGAAATTCAGCAGGATCATTCACTCAAAGCACGGATGCAGGGGTAGGAAGGAACACAAAACAAATTAAATATTTACACACGCTTTATGTCGTGATCAAACAATAATTCAACAGTGAATAAACAAAACAAACGATCATAATACATGATGAATCATAATAATAATCTATGTGATATTAAATGCCACACGATATTGGCAGCAGTGTGGAGTAGTGGTTAGGGCCCTGGACTCTTGACCGGAGGGTTGTGGGTTCAATCCCCAGTGGGGGACACTGCTGTTGTACCCTTGAGCAAGGTACTTTACCTAGATTGCTCCAGTAAAAAACCCAACTGTATAAATGGGTAATTGTATGTAAAAATATCTTGTAACAATTGTAAGTCGCCCTGGATAAGGGCGTCTGCTAAGAAATAAATAATAATATTGTGAACGTGCAAATATAAATACATTAAAGAAACACTGTGTTACATGGCTTCCGGTAGACTTTTATGATATAATTGTGTAGTTGCTTTGATTAAATTATCTTAAATAAAATATCTAAATTATGTTACTTTGTTTTAATTATTAGGTCTCAATTCAAAATTTCTAGGTGATGCAAAACTTTTGGCCATAGCTGTATATACTTATAGCATTTAGCTTGAAATACCTACTGGAAATGTATATGAATATATATTTATAAAACAAATGTAGTATGTTGTTTAGCATAAAGAGATGCTATATGGAAGGGAAGTGTGAAAAAAGACCTTTAAATGAGAACAATTGGACAAGTGGGCCTACATAGGATTAGATACACATGGGACCAGTAAGAATGTGGCAACAGACAACGTCCATTAAAGGTAAAACAACTTCCACAGTTTTCATTTTGACCGACACTTGCAGGCAAAATTGCCGTCTTATATTCCTTTAGCACTCTACTGACGTTTTCACTGAGATAATCCCAGAATGATTACTTACACCTACCCCTCATAACTCCTAGAAATGGTAAACCTAACATGACGATCAATATTTAAATGAAGGTGTAAAATGTACTGCACATATTTTATTAGAAATAAATAATGCAGCTTCAAAGACAAAACCGCAAACCTTACCAGAATTTCCGTTTATTGGCACTGTAAACAAGGAGGTGAATGTTTTCTCCAGATAAGAGCCATCAATCAATATGTTTATGAGAACAAACAGCATTGAAATGCTTTGAGAAAACCCAAAGAGTTCACCTTGGAGAGTTGCTTTGACCTTGAAACAAGTTACTCTGCTGTTCACACACAAACGCAACTGGTTGTTGCCGACAGAGGCACATCTATAAGTAAATTGTAGTGTACATGTTGTGTCAATGCCACTTGTACATAAAGCCTTAATATACAATTTGACATTAACACTAGATTGTTCATTTTCAGATCTTTCCAAAAACCTATGGTGTGTCACTGGCAACACAAAGGTTAGGTAAAACATTTATAAGATGTATAGAATCAGTCGGATGTTTCTGAATATGGAGGAAGGTCATTTAAACACTGCTCAGTAATGAATAGGGCGGTATTTTTTCACTGTAAAAAATGGCTTATTTTACAGTCTAAAAATAAGTATTTCTAGATATTTCACAATTAAACATACTATGTATTTATTTATACAACAAATGCTCCTAAATATTTAAATGCTTACCTAACAGTAAATGCTAAACTGTAGAATATTTTGTTTTTTATGCTCACCTTTTATTTTCACCATCAGTGAATTATCAAACAGAATAAAAACATAAATACATGTAAAAATAACAATGTGAAATGTCCCCTTTTTGAAATGGGATTATTCATGGGGAACTACAGTACATATTACACGGCAATGGGTATATTTCACAGAAATTGTGAAATCTGTGATAACCGTAAAAAATTCAGCCTTAGTCAAGGATGATTGTAGGTAGGTTTTCAGCCGTCGAAGTCATGGAAAGCTGCGCTGATCAGTCGCATCAGGCACCGAGGTAGTAAGGTAGGTTCGTATATGATATAATCTGCACCTTGTTTTTATGTAGGACACAGAGTATAACCGCAACTAAACATTCTGTGCTATACGAGCACCCTTTTCCCCTTCTGTTAAAAAGTGAGGGGGCCCCATGCTCCCCCCCCCCCGCCCCCCAGGCTGTGGCGCCCCTGTCTGGCATAAGTCAGTCTGCTGTGTATAGATGTCTGTTGCAGCTGACAGCTGCATTCGTCATGAGCATGAGGAAAATACACTTTTCTCCCTCTGAGACTTACCAGAAGCAGATTCTGACTGAACAGGGCTTGTGTGAGCTTCCGTGCCATCTCCTAGGAACTCCTGATTGCAGTCACATTCTCATTCTACATGCATGCAGGGAATGCATGCGACTCCTGGGAAAAAAGCAACATTGCTCATTCAGTGAGCACCTTTGTACCACCTATTTAAATGGCATTGATGTACCCTATTGTTAATTTGTCAAACTGTGTCTTACAAGCAATTATTATAAAAGCTACATTCAACTTGCTTTAATAATAGCAAGCTAGTTTAGGTTATTGTTCGACCAGCTGCCAGACCAATTACATTTGGATACATTTGTAGACCACAGTCTTACAAGCACTGGCAATGGATTTGGAACAAATATAACACAGAGGTCCTGATACAGTAGCTCTGACCTGCTCTCATGGTACTGTAATGAAAGGCTTCTCGTCACTTGAATTTCTTTTTAGTACAATCGGGTATTTAGTAGTTATGGATGATAAACCAGTGTGATACTATTGGTATGTCAAAATATTCTGCCACTGTGGTTCCAGTCTGCAAATATCTTGCACCATAGTAAAAATCAATTGCAGTGATAGCTGGACTGCATTTCTATTCAAGATTGCGTAGTTGTTTGACAGCAAGAATGGTCTCAAAGTCTATTTCCTCTATTCAAAAGCACAAAGGATGACAAGCAAATAATGATCATGTTTTACATCGCCCACTCTCCTTACCGATGTTACCTTGAAATTATCCTCTTAACATACACTAACAACACTTTTCTCTGAAGAGCTTAAAGCCGCTTTACTTTGTGCGTGGTCATGTAAAAGCTTTACTGCTTGCACCATATTCAGTGTTTACAACATTGCATTTTGTAAGTGGTGGATTGCATATAAAATAGCATACAAATGGATTCATACAATATATAAGCGCAAAGGGCCTTGAACCCAAATTAATACTACTATCTGATAAAATAAAATCTTAAAGCATTAGCTGGGACAGACAAATGCAGTATATCAGCTGTCATTTTAAAGTCCATTTCCTACCTTTAAAAAGCCTATTCATGTTACAGTTTCTATCTCTAGTTTCACTGTATGTGTGCGTGTGTGTGTTCATGCTTTAAACGGTGAGTGTATGAACTTTATAAGAGCAATGTTTAATGCACACTAGTCATCGTGATTGCTTTCTTTCAAGATTTTTCCTTCTTTGCCATGAACAATTCCCAGTGAAATCGGTATCTGCTCAGCATTACTGCATATTCCAATCATACAAAGTAGAACTACTGCACAGAGATAAGACAGGCAGATGAGTTAATATAAATAAATGACAAAAAAACTACCACACTGTTGTGCAACACTAAGCTGTTGGTTGTCATCCTGAATTCCTCAATTATAAAGTGTTCCAGCTGTTAACTGCTAAATAACAACATCCATTGAGATACCTTTAAATGTAGGACCCTTTGCAGCATCTTGAAGTGTGCAGGTAAATCTCTTAAAGAGCAGCTAAGTATCGTTATTAAATATTTTAACAAGGCTTCTTTCACTATATGACAAATCGATAAGCTTGCTTTTTTTCCCCTGGAGTCAATGTTTTTTCGTTAATGTGGACATTACAGTAATGCTGGTGCGATGCTGCTTTAATTGTAAACTCAATACCTTCTTTGTCCAGCAGAGTGCGCCATTTGCCGTATACACAGCTGGAATTCACAATCTGCAGTACCCAATGCCGTAGTCTTTTTTTTTTTTAAGCACTGATCTTTTATTTATTGTTTAATTTGATTTTATTAGGAACACTAATCTTTATTTAATAGTTCATCTTGACCATTGTATAAAATTAAAAAGTTTGTTTAATTTAAAAACGATACTAAACTACACTATGTAAAGCATATCTTACAATTACCTACTCAAATTTATGGATAAACTCCGTACTATAGAAGATGTCGTTCTGAAGAACACAAAGCTTGGTGCCAGTGCTAGGGACTGAATGTGTTTCCAGTGAAAGACTTTAGAATACTTTGCATGTATGCTTGAGAAAAATAAACCATCTATCAAATAACCAGGGGCTGCTTCTCCATTCGATATTAAAGTTAAACAGTACACAGCTCACAAACTTTATTAGGCATTGTGGCAGGGCAGAAGAGAGCCCTGCACATAATTAAAGGGGGCAGGGCCAATCCCTGCATGTAATTAAAATGTATTGTGATTTTGTAGTCCACAGGAGGGGTGTCATGGAAGAGGCCTAAAAACTACATTTTCCAGAAGCCGCTAGTGCTGAATGGGAAACACAGAGATGCATTTGAGGGAATGGTAAATTTAATTCTTGTTTGAATGGTTGTAGTTATTGGTATGTGCATGGGTATATAAATTGGGTTATTGTCGTATGGGTTTATGGTTATTTAAAACGAGTTTAAAAGTACTGTATTATGATTTGGAATGTGTTTTGTGTGTTTTTGTTATTGTTTGGCAGCCCCATCCCTGTAGACCTTGTGCAGAAGGTGACCATCTCCAGATTAATTAATTGATTAATTTATTGTTAGTCTGGAGATGGTCACCGGTATAAAAGCCTGAGTGTTCAGAGGCGAGAACGAGAACGAGAACGAGAGCGAGAACGAGAGCGAGAATGAGAGCGAGAGCGAGAGGGAGAACGAGAGCGAGAGCGAGAGTGAGAACGAGATCGAGAGCGAGAGCGAGAACGAGAGCGAGAGTGAGAACAAGAACGAGATCGAGAGTGAGAGCGAGAACGAGAGCGAGAACGAGAGTAAAAAGAAAAGAAAAGAAAAGAAAAAGAAAACAATTGCTACTCGTGCTGGGAAGCACCACCACAGTACTTGTTTTGTGTTCGAGATCACTTTTGTTTAAACGTTTATTTTCGTTCTGTGAGCAGTGCTTTTTTGTTTAAATATTTATTTTACTTTGGTAATAAAAATGGCACCGCAGAGAGCCTTTCACCCGACTACCTGCCTGTACGTCAACCCTAGACTACCCTGTCACAGGCATTTACTATGCTTTGAATGTGATGTGCTTGCCTATCCTGTCAGTATACTTTACTAACTACTGCTTTACCATACTATTATAAGAACATAAAAACATAAGGACATAAGAAAGTATACAAAAATAAACCATGTGTAAAACTTGCAAGCAATGGCAGAGAGCCACATTTAATCAGGTCTCTATTATTGAAACTACAACAAAAAAAAAACTAAGAACAAATGCCTTCGGCATCGCTTTGAGTCCTTGAAATAATCTTGAGAGTTTTTTTTCTCAAGACCTTGAAAATATGACCCACTGTCTTTTCAGTTATGTGTTTTTTTTTTGTTTTTTTTTTTTTTTGTCAAAGTGGCTAATAGACCCTAATATAAGTTAATACGTTGTGTGTATGGTGTCTCATTATTATTATTATTATTATTATTATTATTATTATTATTATTATTATTATTGTTGTTATTATTATGTGATAATATGTGTGGTACTTACAGTGCATAATTTCTTATTATTATAGAGCGTCAGAGTAAAGTACAGTCAGTCAGTGGCACTGTGGTGCTGCAGAGTATAAGGGGGTATATTAAAAAAGAGACTTGAATATAAAAGAAATGCAGTGTTTCCAAAAAGGTTCCATCTTTCTATTATTCAACATATGTGTATATACTGGAGATCTGTTTTTAACTGAAAACATCCCGTGACCTAAAACTGATAAGATACCAAGATTCCATATCAAGTGGACCCTGTGATGCCGTAGATGATGCACCAAGAAGTATAAAAATCATTCAGTGCTACAATATGGAATAATATTATTATTATTTGTTTATTTAGCAGATGCCTTTATCCAAGGCAACTTACAGAGACTAGGGTGTGTGAACTATGCATCAGCTGCAGAGTCACTTACAACTATGTCTCACCTGAAAGACGGAGCACAAGGAGGTTAAGTGACTTGCTCAGGGTCACACAATGAGTCTGTGGCTGAGGTGGGATTTGAACCGGGGACCTCCTGGTTACAAGCCCTTTTCTTTAACCACTGGACCACACAGCCTCCGCTACTAAAAGAATGCTGCCAGCTGTAATAAAAATCGCACGTTTTTTCAAGGGTTCTGATGCACACCTAGCAGTTCTTGACAATTCGGTGCTATCTTGGAATAACAATAGTGGGTCTAAACCCTATTTGCAGTGAAATGCCTAGTTGATTCTGTTCCTCTTGCCAGTCCTGGTTCTACAAAGCAGCACTGAATTCACGTCCTTGTTGGAGGGTATATCCATCATCTCCTTCCATGGGTGTGGCTGTGTACCGAGTCATCTATAGGTCTGCTCTGGAAATAGCATTTATTAACAAGGAGGCATATGCTTTGTGCTTTTATTATTATTATTATTATTATTATTATTATTATTATTATTATTATTATTAATTTCTTAGCAGACGCCCTTATCCAGGGCGACTTACAATTGTTACAAGATATCACATTATTTTTTTTTACATACAGTTACATTATTATTATTATTATTTTTTTTACATACAATTACCCATTTATACAGTTGGGTTTTTACTGGAGCAATCTAGGTAAAGTACCTTGCTCAAGGGTACAGCAGCAGTGTCCCCACCAGGGATTGAACCCATGACCCTCCGGTCAAGAGTCCAGAGCCCTAACCACTACTCCACACTCGTGGGAAATAAACGGTATTTCATAATGCATGAAGCTCCCCTCCTTACAGCTACGGCTTTGATTAGGTGACTTATTAAACATCTAGAGAATAGTTGGAGTTGCAAAGTATTTACCATCCATTCACTGATATTCGAAGAGGAAGGAGCTGTAATCACTCACACCCTGTTGAAAATTGTGTTTATGGACAAGATGCATATTTGTTTTCCCGTTGAGTAAAAAAGAAAAAGTTAAGCCGTAGTGATTGAATTACTGAGTATAGTGTGTGTGTTCTACAGCTTGCACCATAACACAAACACATCAAAATAATACAATGTCTTCTTCAACATGCATGTACAATCCGCTGCGTTATTGAATCAACATGATCATCTTACAGAGATCAAATTGCCACCCTTTCCACAAAGTTGCTTGAAGTACAACCAAAGAATACACACAGTTGTTTAGTTCTAATTTTGTAAAATGAACAGTAATTATTTAAAGGCTGAAGTAATCGCATTGAGAATAATGGCTCATAAGGGGAGAGTCTTCATGGTAGAAGGTACCACAGGAATATTTTGCCTGTCACTCGTTTTAAAAGCTGGTTCTAAGGTAAGTGTGTTTGTGTGACGGTGCCCTGGTTGAATATCCAGTAACCAACAGGATGCATTTCTCTCCCTGTGGAATTCATTTCTCAATGTAATGGTTTAGTTTATCAACTCCCAGTAAGACCTATACAGGTATAGAGGGATCAATTAAAAGTGTTGACTTTTCCCTACTCAGTCGCTCAGCCATGGTGAAATGTACCTACTGTGGTTTAAAGGACACCTTTTAGAACTGAAAGAAATGAAAGGTGTTTTTTTTTTTTTTTAATTATGGTACTAGTAATTCTAGTACATTTTACCAACTATATATTATTATCATTTCATAGCTCAGCTATGAAAACACATCATGCACACATAATAATAATAATAATAATAATAATAATAATAATAATAATAATAATAATAATAATAATAATAATAATAATAATAAATCACTTTTTGGAAACTTTATATTTGGGTAGTCCCCAGTTACATCCTTTGCATTGATTAGTAATTGATACAGTCTCAAATCTCCATCAAGATCAGTCTGCTGAGTTCTTCATTTGGACAGAGAGATGCAGCTTTTATATATTACAGAATAGATTTACACAAAAGTGTGTGCTGAATACAGCAGGTGTTTCCAACTTCGTTGTCAAACCCGTGTCTGTGTATGCATTCTTTCACAGAATAACATGAACAGAAAGCTGTTAAGTTCATAGGGGGCACCCTAAACATTCACTAGCAATGAAAAAGAATGCACAAGGTCAGACCAAAATCCTAGAGATCACATTTTACTGTTCAACAACGCTGTCAGGAGAACCATACAGGTTAAAAAAAAAATGGAAATACATAGCATCCCATGAGCTTAATCAAGAAGAGAGAAGGTCTTTGACATTTGCAACCACTTATTGCCACCGTCTGGTGTGCCATTTGATTGAATGCTATAATTTCAATAAAGACAAGCATTAAAATGATGATGTTTTTTTTTTCTTAGATGATATTCAGCCTTTTAATAAACCAGCTGACTCAAATCTCCAAGAGGCAGTTTGTGGTTTGTGTTGGCTTTTGAAACCTCACTGGTAAAGGCTTTGTGTGTATTTAAAGCAATGGTAACTAGCAAAATAATTCCTTACATTTCCCATGCAAAATAGGTCTCAAATGTATAGTTTTGAAAGAAATCTATCTTTTAGAAAACACGCATTTTCATTTTAAAACCTAATAACTGGTACTGCACTAGGTTGAATAAATATCTGTTTGCAAGCCTTGCTTTCAGATAGTCTTGCACTTTCATGGAGAGTGAACCTGTCCACATTGCTTCAGACCCTTCTGTCCCATCATTAACCAATCAGCTGCTTCCAGTAATGAAAGGCATGCTTTGCATAAGTGCTCCTGGGTCATTCACACTCTAAATTAGCCTTTACCTAGCTGTGAGAATCCTAAGTGCCAGGACCGAACAGCCTGCCTCATTCCATTCAGATCGATAACAGCTCTGCCAGCTCAAATCTCTCTCTCTCTCTCTCTCTCTCTCTCTGCCTATATACCTGTAGATGGGGCTGGCCGTGTCACATGATTTGAACGGAATGTTCAAGGTTGTCCAGTCCTACCATATGAGCGCAAAGCCAGGTAAAGTGTGATGTAGAGAAAAATGACTCAATATTGGAGCAAGAGAAACCAGGGCCACTCAGAATGATTGCAAACACCACAAGTAAGTGAAATGTAAAACAAGCAATTCAAATGGCATTTGAAACTTCGTACTCTTTAAAAGTGGTTAAACACAGGCATGTTAATCGCAATCCTGATTGCGCTGCCCTGCAACCATCTCAAGTTTTCTATGGAGCACTTAGATTACACATGTAACATGACAGCAGTACGTGGCTTGAGACATCAAGAGGCAACAAATCAGCCTAGTGTCCCAGTTCCACTGTCCATAAACGGAGAAGCTGGCTCTCCGGATTTGTTTGCCAAGTCTGGTGCCCCGCGAATACCTTAGAGACAGTTTATTTGAAAACGCTGACGAGTCGTGACAGACAAATGTGAATTCTGCTTTTAAAGATGCACTTTGACAATCACTTCCCTGCAATTAATTGCCTGTAAAGTTATTCCGTATTCATTTTCCATTGTGGAGATAACAGTGTACGGGGCAGGGCGTGTGTATGGTGCACTGGTATTTGATTACTCAGTATCTAAGTAATGAATTCAAAGGCTTCCTCTTTACTTTTATACAATGGGATCAGGCACCGTTCGACAGTTAACCTGATCCTCAGTGCAGAGCGATCGAAAATGGATGACATTAAAATGAAGGTTAATTGATGTAAATGGCTTGTCAGACAGAATAAAAGGGGCTACCTCTGCATTGTGTAAAAAGAGATAACAAAACTATTGTGCTAGTCTGTGCCATTGTCAACAATTCCTAGGTTATCTGCAAATTATACCCTTTTTTCCCTTAAAGGGCAAATAACTAATTTTCAAAAAAACATTGTTTCCTTTTCATTTGCAGATCTAAGTGCTGAAAAATAGTTAAAAACAGAAAAATCAGGAGGGAATTCAATTAATAATTAACTCTCTCGACTGTCGGAAAGTGACAGCATTGAATCTATATCATTTCATTTTTTCAGTACTGATTGCTCATAAAATAATAAGGACACTGGGGATGAATATACAGTACTGGGGCGATAACCATCCAAAACAAGGTTATAGAGAAGCTAAATCATATCAAGAATAATTTGAACTACAGAGTTCTTCATTTGAGAACTACAGAGTGCACAAGTTAACTGCTCCCTCACCCTCTAAAAGAAAGGGCGCTCCCTCCAGTCCAGGACAGGCCCAAGAACACTTTTTTTTTTTTTTTAATGAGGACCAGAATACATTATTACAAAATATCAGGGCCAGATTGAATATCTTCCTGCCCTCCATTTCCCTGTCAGAGAAATGAGGGAGCAAATCACATCGTAATAACACCTTTCAAAAACCCACCAGAGACTTCAAGTTGCTTTATGTTGATTTTTGGTGACTGATCACGTCTGCTGATGGCCCAGAGTGCTGTTTTCATTGACATTTCAGGTCATTAAGGCATCATAACACAATTAGGCAAGATCTGACTCTGGGCCCTAATCTTTCTCGTTGAAGTGCTGAGCGACTTGGCAGAAGAGCGTCATTAACATATATGCTGAAGCATATGTTTCACTTGGCAACTAATATAAATAAATGAGCATATGACAATATTATTAACCCTTTGTGGTCCTATGTCGGACCTTGTCCGACATTGCAATTATTCCCTATCCAGTCCAATGTCGGACCCTGTCCGGGTTTCTAATCGTTTTTTCTCCAGAAAAAGCCGAGAAAACCATTCAATGGCCGAGTGGGAGCGACAGGAGCCGAGACAAGCCGAAAAAAAAGGGCGTATCTCATGAATAGTCATACTTGCCCCTGGTAGCAATTAGAGACACTTAATGTAAAGTGGTACTGTACATTTTCTTGAACATGGACTTCCAAGATAGTGTGAAATTACTATGAACAGATGTCCATGCAACTTCATAAAGATTGTGTTACTTTTAATAACTCAGATGTATTACAGTTTGTAAATGGGCGTACAGAGATACCTCTATATTAGAGACTGTTGCAAGCGTTCAGGTTTAAAACCCTTTGATTGATTCAGTACCTTATAAAACCTTACCCAGCTTTCCAATCATAACTAAATTACTTTCAAACATTGTCAGTGTTTGTAAGCCAATAGATTGCTCGTGTATTGTCATTTTGTATCCATTTGTAGTAACCTTTCTCTCCTTATATTTTTACTCCAGTCGCTAATGGGATTTTTAAAACCTGATTTCAAAAAAATGTACTGACAGATCCCCGCAGTAATGCTGTGTGGCTATTATAGCTTCAAGTGACATTGTAACAACCGCCCCTACTCTTTCTTTAAGGTATTTGCAATCATTCTGAGTTGTTTCAAGTTTTATTGATTTTTTTTTTCATATACCTAGGACAGAACTGAAAAGCCCAGCAATGTATCCAAGTGGTAGGAACTTTACATTTAATTTGTTCATCCCCATTCCAGCTAGTAGACTCCAGCCATTATTATTATTATTATTATTATTATTATTATTATTATTATTATTATTATTATTATTATTGTTATTATTATTAATAATTTATTTATTTCTTAGCAAACACCCTTATCCGGGGCGACTTACAGTCATAAACAGTCATGTATTCCTGTATCTGATCTGCTAATTACAATGCAAACCTGATGCTAAATTAGATTGTATTAACATAGTTTTAACACTAATCAAATTGACACGACTATGAATGAACAAACCTGCAGCAGAAATTACAGAGGCTCCATTTTGAAAAACAAAGCACTTATTATTATTATTATTATTATTATTATTATTATTATTATTATTATTATTATTATTATTTATTTCTTAGCAGACGCCCTTATCCAGGACGATTTACAGTCTTAAAAAGGGAAGTTATAAAAGTTAATTACCGGAATCAGGAAGTGCAAAAGACTTTTGTTCCAGCATACATTACAAGAAAGTCTATGTCCCTTTTGTAGTAAGGTCACCCCCTTGTTAAAGGCCACATTTTGTTGACCTCTTGACTGGTCTTAATACCAAGGTTTCACTGCATAGTCTCTCTCATCATTTACTTATTTTTAAAGAATACTGAAGGCATGCCAATTTAAGGAGGTTCCAGATGTTCTTGTAATAAACTTTCTGAAAATAATACCACTGCAGTGTCCTCCAGACAGTTGACAATAACCAAAGGACTGAGACGAATTGGCTTCCTGACAAAACAATTATATCCTAGACAGCAGTGTTTGTCTTCTGAACGCTTTCTTGAGTACAAATAACTTCAGGAAAGGACTGCGTTTGTGCTAACATTGAAGTGACTGGAGGCCTTCTATCATAAGAGACCACAGAGTTTTAATGAACTCCTGTTGTTTGAAAACAGAACACCACCTGTCGGGCAGGGATAGACTCCTATTGCATAGCAGTTTCACACATTTCAGGTTTTACGACGAGTTTGATTAGTCACAGTGTATAGGTAGCAAGCTCAGGTGTGTCTTATTAAACTAGTAAAACAAGGAATGGGTCAAACTGCTATGCAATGGGAGTCTTATTTCCATCACCGTAGAACCAAACCACTTACAGTAAGTCCAGTAATTCAAGGTCTCTCAAGAACTCTCAGAATCCATAGACATGTTACAGAGCTCTAGTTAGGCCACCAGGGGTGCTTGAAACTTCTAAAGCTGAGGAAACAGGAAGCCACCTTTTCAGGAACAGTGGCTTGAAACCTGGTTCCAGGAGACCTAGTTTAAAGCAACTGTGCCATATCTAACCCCAAGTTTCCCAAGCAGTAGCCTGAAACCTAGTCTCCTGAAACCAAGTTCTAAGCCACAAAGCAGCAACTGCTTAGAACTGAATCAACGAAATGCCATACAAACCATGTGATCTTTAAAGCCTACTAGCTCAAACTACTGTACTGAGTGTGAGTTGCCGAGTTAAAAGGCCATTTTGTCACATGATTAGAATTGAACTGAATGAGCAAGGTTGTTCAGTCCTAGGCTGTTTGAATTTTCTAGACAAGCTCAGACAGATAAATACAGACATAGAAGTGAACCTACACAAGGTGAACCCATATATAAAATGTTAAGCAATGCATTTTTATATAACCTAATTAAAAGATGAAGCAAGGTTCAGCAACAAAAGTAACTCCAAAGACAAGAGTATTACTACCTTGAAGCAGGGAGACAAATACAATTCCTTTTTGCAACATTGCAACACAATATGGTGTACTGACACAGAAGCAGTGACCCCTTGCTTCATCTTCTAATTAGGTTATATTTGTGTTGTTTTAGGGAAAATGACTCTGTTGCCTTGGGGGTTTGTTGATTATACATTCAGTTGAGGTCAGGTTTCTGAGATTCATGGCAGTAATGTTTTGTAACAGAATTAGTGTTGCTCAAGTTTCCAGCACCAGCTGTTCATTTTTCATACATTTCATTCAATATATTCTAAATGTTTCAGGAATTCAACACTAAAGGAAAACAAAATGGTTACCTTGGGCTAAACATGAACAGAGCCCAATAATTCTGTTTGCCAATACAAAACATTAAGAGCTGGGGTATGGGAAATGCAGAGTTTAAGTCACATTTCTTCGACATTGTCTTTTTTTAAAGTCTTCATTGGTCTAGAATATCTGTTTCTGTTAGCTGGATCATGCAATGAGTCTTTTGTCCACAATGTTACTCAATCATGTATTCTTTGGTAAATCTAGTTTGTATATTGCTGCCCCACCTTTAAGAGTCACTTAATTGTATGCGTATTGCGTATAGCACTTTTAAAAGTGAAGGGGGACGAATTATCACAGTTATTTCTTGTTGGATGTTAGAAATACTACATGTGGTGGTGGTGGAGGGGGATTTTTAAAAGTCCGTAAATGATAACTCCAGTGTTAATCAACAAATCGGTATGTAGCATTGATTTTGGCATTTTCAAGTGGTTGTTATGCCTATTTCGTTATTAAATAATCGTCCTAATGTGATTTCCGAAATTATGTTGAATTCCGAAATAATGTTAATATCTTAAAAGGCAGTGCTTCTTGTGACTATTTCTTTTGTTTGCGTGGGAATTAAAAATGATATATTATCAGGAGTTAACTTGCACTTGGATTTTAATTAACGAAAGAGTATATAACTCACCTTGAAACAGAAATGCAACAGACCGTGGCTGGGACGCCGATGATAAAGAGACTGTACAAGACTAGGGTTAATTTCTTACAGACTACGTAGATAATTCAATATATGTAGTTATGAAAATATTTTAGCCTTTTCTATACTTCTAGTTATGAATGAGATTTATTCACTTGTTTTAATCATTTGTGACCTTATGGGATGTTTGTTGTATTGCTAAAATGATATACCGTTATTTTCATCTAGTGTAGTGTTACAGAAATGATCAATGCAACTGTAGCCTATCTGAACTCTCGATACGTACATTTTATGACAACTGACCTGTACTGTAGATTTGATTTGAATTATAACCCCATCCACGCTGCCAAACACGCTTTGCCCTGCCCTCTAATTAAGAGTAAAAAATGAAATCTTGTTATAGAAAATGGCATACTAGATATTACAATAAAGTTTCCTTACAGGCAACAGATCATTGAACTGGATTTTGCCTAAATGTATTTGCAATGTTGTCAGACTCCACTGTGTTCGGTGGCTACTTCTAATCATGTTGAGGCGAGCAAAGAGTACCAGAGAAAATGCCTGATTAGAGGAATTCAGCAAACAATTAATTATTATTTGTTTATTTAGCAGACGCCTTTATCCAAGGCGACTTACAGAGACTCGGGTGTGTGAACTATGCATCAGCTGCAGAGTCACTTACAATTATGTCTCACCCGAAAGACGGAGCACAAGGAGGTTAAGTGACTTGCTCAGGGTCACACAATGAGTCAGTGGCTGAGCCGGGATTTGAACCGGGGACCTTCTGGTTACAAGCCCTTTTCTTTAACCACTGGACCACACAGCCTCCTATAATTATAAACACATTGTGTATTGGGTTAGGGAGTTCTATTGGAATTTTAAAAGCTTAATAAATATATAATGATGTTACATACATGGTATACGTGTATAATAACTAACAACTACAAACACAAATGGCACTTCAAATGTATTTATTTTGAGCCTATGATACATACTAAAATACATACAAAAGTAAATAATAAATGCATTTTAAATTACAACCAAGCCTACATAGATGGCTTACGGTATTTTTTATTTAAACAAAAACAGATTGCAAAATGCACATTGAAAGAGTTGTATATAGTAAGCTGTGGCAAAATATCCCCCCGAATGAGGGTAAACGACTCGTGGGGTTTTATTTATTTATTTATTTTTATTTTTTAATCCGTGCTGTCCAGTTTTTACCGACATGCCAGATAATTGTAAATCAGCATTTAGTGTTCTAAATAAATGTACATTCTGCATGACAAAATGCACAATTAAAAATGAAGTTTACAAATTATACACAAAATAGATATTCCTATCTATTCCTATCTATATTTTTTTATTTCCGTTCGGCTGCTGCTCGCTGGTGGAAGAGCCGCCTCCCTGTACGCTGGTAGTTTCCATAACAGCAAATTATGCTTCCATCCATTTTTCTTGATCTCGTTAACATGCATTTTGATTAACGAGTTCCCCTTATCTAGTCGTTGAGACAGGAAGTGATGTACGTGACCTGCGACAATTACACTTTTTAACGAGAAATGTGTTAATTAACAACCTCATCGACTCAATTCCAAAGCATTAATGGATTGATTTTATTAACTAATTTCGTTTGAAAGTCACTTGCTACTAAAGCTGAGTTCTGATGACTGGAACAGAAAATTCGATAAGTGATTCTAAACAGGAAGAATGATACACCTGAATTTTAAGCTGTTATGATGTTTCCACTTTTGTCTTTGCTGCTAGCTGGACAAGTTAAGGTTAGCCTGCGAAGAACCTTCCTAGAGGTTTATTGTCGATGTGACTTTCCAAAGACCACTGGAAAATATATATATAATCTGGAACAAAAATAAATGTATATATTTTTTAATTTAACATCTAAACAATAGCATCTTGGATAATGCTCCCTATTTATGTGAAGTATATTCCAATTTTTCTTTATTACAGAAAGAGATATCTTTATGTAAAGCGACACTGGCACACAATTAAACAGGGTCTACCGTTGTTTATTACATTTTGTATAACCTATAAATCTTCAAGATACTGCTATGAGTGGCTGACAACCACCCTTGCCCCCATCTGTTCCCAACAGAACTACTGACCTAGCGTTGATGGGAAGGAGCAGCTACAATCTGGTAAATGAATATAGATGCATTGTGTAAAAGTGAAGGCTCTGCCACTCAATGGCCAAACAATAAAGCCGAACATTTGTACAGAGGCTGGAAGCTAGCATCTTGAAATGCAAAAGAGGAGAAGAAGATGAAAGGAGAACAAGGAGTCTTGCGGGAGGCTGTCTGTCAACTCTTTGTTTTGTTTTACAACAAGGAGGCCTTTAAAGTCAATTCTATGACATCAATTTAACAAAAACCATCACGTCTTAACAGAAGACAAACATGTTCCTTCAGACATACATGAGATGTCCTACTTAAATGTTTGAAGACTTTTTTTTATGTATTGAAATATTGGGGGTTACTTTCAAAGGAGATCTGCCGGAGGATGGCATTATTTCGACCGTTTTTTTCTGCATCCCTGTTTTTCCCACTGATTCAGTATTTTTTAAAATGCCGGGACTCTATCCGCTTGTTTGTTTCATTAGTTATTCTGACGGTTTCTTTTGATGGAATATGTAATGATCTAAGAATCTGTGTCTATTTTTTAAAGACGAAGGTGGTGGATAATGGAAGCTTTCACCAGTTAGCTTCTGTATGCTTCAGCACGGTCAATACGACTATCCGCCAGTAAAAAAGAGACGTCAAGTCAGACCGAGTCTCCCTGGAAGCAGCTGTGTGTGTTTGTATTACGATCCCAAGCTGAAATACAATCCCATTGCAATGCACACAATTTTCTTTATCTCAAGCCGATCTGAAGAAGATCTGACCATCCCTTCATGTCAAAGTGAGACTAATTGAATTATTCTCCAGAGTAGCTCCAAATGTGTCAAACTATAGGCTACTTTGGAAAATCACAAAATTAAAAAAAAAACTAAAAGCAAACTAAAAAGAAATTTAAAAAAAAAGTTAATGTGACGATGCAGAAGTTAACTTCTTATTCAGCCAGCTTCTTATATATATGTATATACTCACATAGACCTGAACAAGAAAAAGTCAATTTAATAAACGATTCTGTAACTATAAGGCTTATAAATATGCTACGGAACTAAAATGTTATTTAGGGGTAGAGAGTGATATTCAACAATGGTACAGTGTACACATTACTTTGCACTTCAGATATAGGCTTACGTTGGGCTTATCTTTGAAAAGTAGAAATAAAAACTTCAACAAGGAAAACTTGCTTTCTGTACGGTGCAGAATAAAGTAGTAAACTTGGACCAGTGACTTCACAACAGAATGGTTTGTTAAATTGACTTTTTCCTGTTGCTGTTTAGTTTTAAGTAGGATTTATAATTGAGTGTTTAAAGTTGTGGATGAAGATACAATAAATAAAATACATTCCTTAAAGTAAGTTAGCTTTCATTTCTCTTCAGGGACTGTCTTCAGTTTAACAATACAGTATTCAGTATTTCAATGCATATGTGCTACTTGCTTTACCATTTTGTTTTAGCACTGTTCCATTTTTAGTGCATATTTATGATTTTTGAATGTTTTGATATTATGCTTGTTGCAATATTGACTTAACAAATAAACATTATTTAGCCCACTTTAGTACTTCTGAAATATATAAATAAATAAATTGGATGGTTTGATGATTTTATTTAAAAGCATATGCCTGCAATGCATTTATTTATTTATTTATTTATTTATTTATTTGTTACTTTTTAAAATTTATTTCCAAAGTATAGTTTGACACATTTGGGGCTACCCTGGAAAATATTTCAAACTAAGTCCCACTTTGACACAAAGGGGTGGTCAGATCTTTTTCTGGTATTTGCTCTTGTTCAGATTGGCTTCGGTAAAGTAAATTATCTGCACAAGACGAATAAGATTTCGGCTTTCTAAAAATGTCAGTGAACGCTCCTCAAGGCAATGGGGTTAACCCGATCCCAATGAGGTTGTATTTCGGCTTGGGTTCATAACATAAAAATGAAAAAAAAAACAGATATATTTTTTTGGATGTACACAAGGGTTACATGTTTAAAAAAGCATTTAGTTCAGCCCATCTTCATCTCTGTAGAGAGGAACAATTAAGCATCCTGAAATAAATGATTAATTAAAACCTTTTGTTTACATCCAAAAAAAATCATTTTCATGTTTGTACACTGCAGTTATACCTCCTTTCAAACCTACAACTCCCATAATTTGTTCCGAACATGTTTGTTTGTTTTATGTTGTCCTAATTAAAAAAAGTGATTGGTAAGACTGAATGGCAATAAGAATTTGCTCTTGTGTTTGCAATTGCATTTTGACTAATTTTCCTGCTGGTTTGGTACAATTTTCGATTGTGTTTATATAGCATTTGCTAAGACAACTGAACTGGAAGTATTATTTTGGCGGATATAACTGCTAAAATGCTCATTACTTATTCATTTGGAAAAGCAGAAAATTATCCATGAAATGTGATCCGCCAACAGATAAAAAGGAGGATCACATTAGAAAATAGGCAGATATTTTTTAACGGATTAACAGGTGGAAAAATGCTGCGGATTTTTCCACCAAAAATGAAACCCGTTTTGAAAATCGGGACCGTTCTGTTTTTTTATTTTATTTATTTATTTAAAATCTTGGGCGGCACGGTGGCGTAGTGGTTAGCGCTGCTGTCTCACAGCGCCAGGGTCCTAGGTTCAAATCCTGCCTAGGTTACTGTCTATGTGGAGTTTGCATGTTCTCCCTGTGTTCACGTGGGTTTTCTCTGGGTACTCCAGTTTCCTCCTACAGTCCAAAGACATGCTGTCCAGGTTGATTGGTCACTCTAAATTGCCCTGTGTGTGTGTGTGGTGCCCTACTATGGACTGGCATCCGATCCAGGGTGTAGTCTCGCCTTGCACCCTGTGTATGCTGGGTTAGGCTCCGGCTCACCACGACCCTGTAAAGGAGTAAGCAGTTAATGATGATGGATGGATTTAAAATCTTCAGGAGTTCAGGAGCTGCTTTTGTGTTTTAGTTACCTGCTGTAGACATATAGAAGAGAGACGGGATCATTCAACGTTTGTTTAGCTCTATCTAGTGCCAACAGTTGACAGAAAAACAAAAGGCACTTGATTCAAAGAGGCATTTCTTTGGCTAGCTCTCTCTTCTATCAAATCCTATGCTATCTGTACAGCATGCATGTCAGGCAATTCGAAAGGAGGAGCAGCCTTGAAATGTGAAAGAGCAGACTTATCAATAAATAAATACATAGATAAAACAGAATATACAAGCAATTGCAATAGGAACCCTCAGATATAATGTAAACATTGTGAAAAAAGTCAAGGGGGTCGGTAAAATAAATTAAAATAAATGAATTAATGTCACTCTTAAAGAGTGGTTTAAGACAGCCAATTTAACAGACGTCACTGCTGTGGAAGTGTGTCTGCATCTAGGAAAGAACAGCTCCTCTCTTTCTTCCTCGCCTGTCTTAATATAAATGCTGAGCGCACAGGAAGCATGGTCTTTATTGAAGTACACGGCTAATCAGCTGGCGAACAACACAAGCCTACAAACAAGAATTACAAGAATAGACGTCTTATAATTGGCTTTGTATTATCCCACAGTAGCAGGAAATCATTACATTAATTCTTTAAAGATTACAAATAGTTCACATTTCTCATTAAGGAAGCCAGCACAGTTTGATATTCATCTAAACCAAAATAGCTTTGAGTTATTCATCCAGGTTGTAAAAGCGCACATTTTAAAGGATTTCAAATCCTTATACACACCTGTGAAACGGACACTCCTGCCAACTGAGCACATATCAGCCGTCTGTCACGTATCCTGTCATTCGTCATGACTGAAAAGAACTTAGTTAATGTTGCTTAAAGACTTTTCACAAATGGAAGCCAAATATAGTCCATGAATATATATATATATATATATATATATATATATATATATATATATATATATATATATATATATATATATAGGGTAACACGTTACATTGTTACTGTGTATTTACATTATAGTTATTTAGAAAATACATGTGTACTTACAGTTACAATGTTATTATGCATAGTTACAATGTACTTACTGTGTTAAGTACATTGTAACTACGCATAATAACATTGTAATTAAGTATTAGTACACATGGAAATGTAGTTGGGGTGGGTTTAATGTATTCAGAATGAATCAATACGAGATACAAGACAGGAAGGAGGAACATTGCCCAACTGCACTGGAAATGTTTTTTTTTTTGTAGGTATTTTATTTCTTCTTTCATGGGGAAAGGGACCAAGTCAACGTGTATTGAGTAACCATTTCCAGTGTTTATCCGATGTTTATCGGATATACACCAATTTCAACTTTTTTGCTTCGGGGGTGTTTTATCATTTTTTATGGGTTAAAACCGAAAATCAGAAGCCCTATAAAAGTCACAAAATCGTTCTAAAAGTGTTTTGAGCCATGACAGACTATTATTAGTGCTTTGTCTGTTAAGTGGTATGTGACCGACTGTTTTAAATTAACTTTGCTGTAGAAAATTGTTCAGGTATGCTTTTTTTTTTTAAAACAGCTGACCGGGTCAACCATACCGATATAGAGAATAGATAACAGTAGAACTCCATACGACGCGGTTACTGTCGTGACTGGGTGTCCTTGCAATGTGGCACATGAAACTGGAGCTCTGATTGGCTAAGAGATACTCTACAGTCTGTATAATGCAACATTCATTCCAAATGCATTGATTTGCTGGAAATGTTGTGGTCTGCTAATGGTTCAGCTGGCTTTCTCCCAGAATAATATATTTAAAAATGTATCGAAATTGTATTAATTCCCATAGAACATTTATACATATAAAGAGTCTTTATGTAACCTTTATAGAACCTTTATTGTAACTGTGCTATACATTGTATGTGAAATGCAAATATTGAAATAAACTGTGCAGAAATGTTATTGAAATTATTATCCCACCTCATATCTCATATAACCCCTCTTAAATATTTATTAACACTTAATTAAAGATGTTTTAGGGAAATATGAAAACTACCCCCTCTGAAGATAATCATATCTTTTTTTTTTTTTTTTTTTTTTGCTAAAGCAGATCTCACATATATAATTAAAGCCATTTAAATTGAAAACTTTAATTTGAACATTTTGTAACATCTATATTAATGGTAAAGCAACAGAGTACATTTTAAATTAGTTCTCATAACACAAAAAGGAGCACTGAGATAATTGTAGGGTTGCTATGCAACGTCACATCAGGCATTGTCATCTCTTATCCGGCTTTGCAGAAACCCTTTAGTGTACTTTAGTTGTAACATCACAGCTAATTTCATGTCTTGAAAATCCATTACTCTTGCTTTGCTGTTACTGCTCAAGCAGAGATTTTCCAAGGGTTGCTAATTAACTTTTTTTTCAAATTTTTGTCTTAGCTTTCTTTTTCATATAATTCATGCCAAATGGTGTATTCTTGGTATATTTGAAGTAAAATGTCTTTTTATCTGAAAAAACTGAAAAAAATCTTTAATTTAACAATGAGCTACGTTTATTAAAAAAAAAAAAAAACATACCCTAGAGAATTCAATGAAGTATTAAAATCCATTTATCTACCTTCAGCAGCACTTTCACAGCCATTGTTTAGAGCTTTCAGTCCTTGGCAATTTAGTGCTAATGAAATTGAGCTGTGGCCAGCAGGAGCCACAAGAGCTGCCTCTCATACCTGTGTGAACACACCTCAATCCTGACCTGATCACCCCCTGCCTTCTGTGCAGACACATGCCTCTGACGAGTACTGATGAGAAGAAGCAGTCCATATCTGCAAAATATGCAAAAACTCTTCCAGTAGATATCTGCAGAGTGTTCTGCGGAGCATCTGGTGTGTTTAGTGTTTGTATTAATAATGGCTTATACAAATGTGAATCAAGTAAACATAATCATATCAAACAATGTATGGGCTAAGTACTTCCAATTTAATATAACACGCATTCATCTGAACTTCTTAAAAAGGGAATTTAGGTAGTCTTCTAAAATAAAGAACCTTTGTCTTTAATCATCTTTAGTGCCGTGCAATCACAGTATGTGTTTATGCGTATTTGTATGTGCATGTGTGTGTGTGTGTGTGCGTGCGTGCGTGCGTGCGTGCGTGCGTGTGTGTGTGTGTACTTTTTATCTGTATATACATGTTGTGTATAAACAGTCAATAATATTACTAGACCACAGTTTTACAACAACTGATTATCCAGCAAAAGATCTCATCGGTACATCTTGTAGCTCATATAGTGATATTTTTCATTTAATAAAGACTGAATCGGCAAAACAAAGTACACAAAAATAAAATAATCAACAGTCATATTAATTGTGCAATGCAAATATCGTTTCCTGAATTCATTGTAGATGCTAGGTTTCAGATCCATCTGCATAAGACATTTTACAATGCTATAACATATACGCACTGTATCATACACCGAGTAAAAATGACGATCTTACATAGAAAACGTAGGTTGTTTGTTTTTAAAAAAAAATACAATTTCATAACTCTGCTGTACGGTTACTGACTCAGGTTTATGATTGTACAGTTCAGCCTTCATCATCAACATCGCTTGTAAGCTAGAAACTGATTGGTCCATCACGATTCACAGTGTCCATGGAAACACTCAGAGAAACGAAATGCACTCAGAGAAGGAATGTTTTACTTGACTTACATACGTAGTGAATTCTGGAAATTGCCGCTGTTTTACTGGAAGAAAATAAACATTTTGAATACTATTCACTGGAACATACGAGCACTGTAAAAACATTTTGAAGTACCTATTTTAGGTGGCTCATCTGGCAAAGTAGACAGCAATTTAGCCTGGCTGTAAATGAGAAAGCTGTTTGCATCAAGCCAGTGTAGAGTAACTGACCAGGTATGACGGGCACTGTAGGCAAGATGATCTATCTGGCATGCAAAAGAGTATTACATGCACTCAACACTTCCAGTGATTCTCCTCTCATATGGAGGGTCTTCTGCTATGTCAGTCAAGTCTGCCTAGCAGTTTAGATGCACCAGTGATCAACAGATTTGTCAGTGGTGATGTTACACACCCATGCCTCAAACATGCTTTCAAAAGGCATTTCATTCACAACCATTCAGCATCACACCAGTTAAATGTATTCTGAAGTTACAAAACATTAAAAAACATCAAAGGTCTCCAAAGCCCCCAGCAAACGAAAAAAAAAAAATCCAACGGTCGATGTGTTAAACCCTGTGTCTCTCTCTCTCTGGCAGCTGACTAAACATTGCATTACAGTAGTTGCAGCATGGAAACAGTAATGAGTCCATCCGCAGCCACTACTTTCAGGTTACATTAAATATTAAGTAGCTTAAAATCATGTTTTCATTTACTGTTCCCTTACCTTTTTATGATGGCTGTCTGCAATCTTTTGGAATGCTTCTTACTGGAATTACAGATTGTGTTATTTTTGTAAGTCAGTGTTACGTTGCTGTGGCTATGAATTCAGGAGATGCTCTTCAGTTCTAGTTGCGTGCCATTAACACTTTTTGAAGGACAGATCTGCCAGTGTCTTTATAGAAGCCAAGGGTCTATGGCAAGCCAAATTATCATTTAGAGATATCTCAAATTGCATTTTGAGATATTTTGAAATATTTAAATATATCTGTAAATCATTTCGAAATATCTCAAATTGAATTACAGATATATTTAATTGCGCTGTTTTTAAGATATCTAAAATTAATTTAAAGATATCTGTAAATCAATTTGAGATATCTAAAAATGAAATAAAGATATCTCAAATTGATTTACAGATATCTTTAAATACTACAGAAACCATGTGGATTTTGCTATCGTGGTGCGCCCAACTTAGGGTTTTAAAGATATCTCTAAATCATTTAAAGATATTTCTAAATGACTTCCTGTTCATTTAGAGATTTCTCTAAATAACTTCCTGTTCATTTAGAGGTATATGTAAATCATTTGAAGATATCTCGAAATGAACAGGAAGTTATTTGAAGATATCTTCAAATGATTTAGAGATACAGTATGTCTGAATGAACAGCATGTTATTTTGAGATATCTGTAAATGATTTAGTGTCACCTCTAATGAACAGGAAGTTATTTTTTGATAGCTTAAATTACTGTCCGACATCATCAAAAAGACGTAAAAAACAGGTCTCTAGTCGTTTTTTCTCTGGACAAAGCCAAGAAAACCATTCAATGGCTAAGTGAGACCGATAGGAGCCGAGAGAAGCCGAAAAAAGGGGTGTGTCTCATGAATACAGATACCACATAGATAACATGGACATAAACAAACAAGATGGCTGCTTCTGCATCCAGCGCTCAAAGAATATCACAGACATTTGCAGAGCTTTTTTTAGATGTTATAGTAATAAAATAATGACTTGGATCGCATTATTGAGGAGTTTGGTGATAAAACAAGTGATCAGGAGATGATTTATCGGTGTACACTACTATGAAGAGGTATGTGAAAAATACAGCGAACAAGGGGTGGGGCGGGGCTGGAGATGCAGTACTGAGTGACCTGTTTATATGCAGTGCCTTTTAAACCTGTTTTACTGTGAAAAAAATACTTTTAAACAGTGCGTCTAAAATAAACTGCGCATGTGAAAATAAATTGGACCTGACGCACTGAATAAATGGACCGCAAAGGGTTAAATATTTGATATCTTCAAATATGTAGAGATATCTAGAAATGATTTAGAGTTATCTTTAAATATTTAGAGATATCTCTAAATTAATTTGAGATATCTCTAAATGATAATTCAGGTTGCCATAAAATGCCAGCCCTTTCTAGTGCGAAGCAATGTATAAAATAAACACAATATCAGAATCATTAACATAAGAACCATTAAGAAAGATTACAAACATTCAGTGGTATCACTTTAGTTTTGGGATCCATGAAAATAATCTACAAACATGCTATTAATTAATTATGTTAACAATTATAGAATATGATTAGAAATAATAAGACTATTATTTAACTTTTGGCATTTTTTTTGTTGCTATTGTTTATAATCGCATATAACAGATATAGTCTATCTGCCTGTCTTTCCAGGTCTGTCTGTCTGTCTCGCTAATTGTATGGGCCTGCTTTGCTTTTGCAATGCAGTTATTATACACTTTTACCATTTTTGTTGTTGTTGTTATTGTTCATAGATTATTCATAATCTGTTATAATGGATCCCAAAACTAAAGTGCTACCATTGAATGTTTGCAATCTTAGTGAGTGGTTCTTCTGTCAATGACGCTAATATCATGTTTATTTTAGGGCAGCAGTGTGGAGTAGTGGTTAGGGCTCTGGACTCTTGACCGGAGGGTCATGGGTTCAATCCCTGGTGGGGACACTGCTGCTGTACCCTTGAGCAAGGTACTTTACCTAGATTGCTCCAGTAAAAACCCAACTGTATAAATGGGTAATTGTATGTAAAAATAATGTGATATCTTGTAAGTCGCCCTGGATAAGGGCGTCTGCTAAGAAATAAATTATTAAATAAATTATTATTTTATACATTGCTTTGCACTAGAAGGGGCTGGCGTTTTATGGCAAGCCGAATGATCATTTAGAGATATCTATAAATATTTAAAGATATCTCTAAATCATTTCTAGATGTAATATTTAAAAAAGCACTTCTGAAGAGGTTCGCTTCATATGGGAAAATGCAAGGCTTAACCAGTTGATCGGGCTGGACATTATGATAGCTAGGCATACACATTTGAATGATTGTGGCTTAGTAATGGGAACCTGTTTAATGCAGCATTAACTGGACCAAGGCCACCTGATCTCATTGTATATACACCCCATCGCTGTCCTCTAGTATTGATGACTTTTGATCGTTAATAACTTGGACTATAATCAATGAGACAGTGATTACGAAAAGATTTAGGACTTTGTATATAATTGACAATCCATTAAATGAGCTTCCAGTTCATCATTTAGCAGAGTGAATCATCGACATGGGACCCATCATTACAAAACCACCCCCAAATTGCCAGATATTCTATTTTAGAATGATGACGCAGTCGTAAAAAAAATATAATTATTGCAACCAAGGATAGGAAGAAAAACACAAAGGGAGCTTTGCGATTTAATAATAATAACAAAAAGTGACTGTGCTTTGCTTAATTGTAAAGCTTTCTGTCATATTGTACTCAAATGTCCAGACTGAGGTTCCCTTGGAGACAGAATGGAGTTTTCAGTTTTGTTTCTATAAAGTTTCCTTTTATTCCCACTTCCAAAAAGACACTGTATTCATGTTTTAAACAGTTTTACAAAAACTGTATCTGCCACTGTTGGCAGGTTTCACAGGCCTTGATTAGCACTGATCTTGCACTACCTTCCTGTGACGGGGTGCCCATCCCTTGTGTGTATTTTACAGGGCAGCAGTGTGGAGTAGTGGTTAGGGCTCTGGACTCTTGACCGGAGGGTTGTGGGTTCAATCCCAGGTGGGGGAGACTGCTGCTGTACCCTTGAGCAAGGTACTTTACCTAGATTGCTCCAATAAAAACCCAACTGTATAAATGGGTAATTGTATGTAAAAATAATGTGATATCTTGTAAGAATTGTAATTAGCCCTGGATAAGGGCATCTGTTAAGAAATAATATTAGTAGTAGTAGTACTAGTATTATGATATTATGAGTGTGTGTGGACTCACGAAAGCCGTCCATCATTGTTATTTAAAAAGCCGGTCTCAAAATGTAGCTGGCGTGGATGGGGTTGAATCCCCATCCCGAGTAGCTCATGGGAATGTGGCTGGAGCCTTAATAAGGTCATTGTTTAATAGGTAATTAAGGCTCCAGCCAGAGTATAAAAGACCCACTCTGGGCTCAGAGTGGCGGAGAGAGCTAAGGAAAGTAAGAGCGAATGCTACCAACTAGCGAACAAGGAACTCGTTTTTATAACATAATTATAGTGTGTGTTATTTTACTTTGGCCCGTGTGCCCTTTTGTTTATTATTGTGTTTTTGTAACTGTTTGTTTATTTTTTTGTTTAATAAAAAGCGTTCAGTTTAGCCCCGTACGTTCTATTGTTTTTGGTTTCATTTCCTGGTCTGAATGCACCACCCACACACTCCACTCAAGCCATCCTTTCACACTTACCTAATATAACTTTAGGCAGTCCAAGACTAGTGCTAGGAGTGTTCTGTGAAACTAGCCACATACGTTTAAATATGTGTGCAAACCATGATCTGGAGTTTAAATATGTGTGCAAACCATGATCTGGAGTTTAAATATGTGTGCAAACCATGATCTGGCACCAGGGCTGTAGGCTGTCACTTTCCCCCATTAAGAACCAAACAATGGACACCCATGCTTATAATGCTTTTGCATTGCATGCTTTGTGGTTCAAGTTTTACTAAGGCTCTTGAAATTGATCTTAATGAGTATGACAGGACATTTTAGCACAGGGTATGCTTCTTTCAATGCCAGGCGTGAAGAACCAGGCATTAACAGTAAGGTTAGACAGCATAACAATCGATATCAGGAACCACAAGCTGCAGAATTTGCCTATGTAAAATAAAAAGCCAATGAATCCAGAATAAAGTTGATTCATGCAAAATGCAATACCTCCAAAAATAGATCATTCCGTAAGGTATTTTTCTTAGTTACAACATCAATGTTAGCTGTGGCACTTTAGAACGTCTCATAGTATCATGCCCAGAGGAGCTTTTGAAGACACTGTTCAGTGAGCATAACCCAGTCACTGGTCACATTATATACTGACAGAAAGCAATACTGACACTAGGCCTCAGTCTTTTTATTTAATTTGGAGCTAATTGCTTTGAGACAGTTTTTTTTTTTTTTTTATTGGGCCAGATGATGACTGAGCATGGCAGGTTAAATCCCTCTACTTTCAACCTGTCTGTAAAAATCTAAAAACATATATGGCTGGTTTCACAGACCCTGATTAGCACTAATCTCGGACTACTCAATGTGAATTTAGGTAAGGTAGTCCAAGATTAGAACTAACTAGGGTCTGTGAAACTAGCCGTTAATGTGTATTTGAATGCAAATAAAAACTTTGTAGTTTTCCATATACTTCATGAAAAACTTTGTAGTTTTCCATATGACAAAAATTGACATTTCAAAATCTAACATGAAATACTGTACTACTATTATGGCTTCCCCCACTGCGCTGACTCGGGAGCGGCGAAGACGAATGCACGATGTCCACCGAAGCGTGTGCTATTAGCCGACTGCCTTTTTTCACACTGCACTCACCATGCAGCCACCCAAGAGCTACAGCGTCAGCGGACAACACAGCTCTCAGGCAGCTTACAGGCAAGCCCGCAGACACCCGGCCAGACTACAGGGGTCGCTGGTGCGCAGTGAGCCGAGGACACCCTGGCCGACCTAAACCCTTCCCCCCGGGGGACGCTCGGCCAGTTGTGTGCTGCCCCCTGGGAGCTCCCATCCACGGTCGGCTGTGGAATAGCCTGGACTCGAACCGGCGACATCCAGGCTATAGAGCATATCCTGCACTCCACGCAGAGCGCCTTTACTGGATGCGCTACTCGGGAGCCAGGTTTTGCAAAACCTTTAGCTGTATACAGTATATATGGCAGCCCCATTGTATCAGCATGCTCCTACCCCACAGAAATCATTTCCAAGTTTCTTGATGATACTTTTAGACCTATTGTAGAATATGTCAAAGACTAACCTTGCAAATTCTGGATCATTTTGCCTTACATATAAACAGTGAAAATCTCATTCTCTTCACAATGGATATCAAAAGCCTTCACACAGTTATCCCCAACAGCACTTATGTACTTCCTTGATAAACGGACAGTAAAAGAACCTGCAACCATTATTATTTGTTTATTTAGCAGGCGCCTTTATCCAAGGTGACTTACAGAGACTACAGTGTGTGAACTATGCATCAGCTGCAGAGTCACTTACAACGTTTAACCCGAAAGACAGAGCACAAGGAGGTTAATTGACTTGCTGAATGTCACACAGTGAGTGAGCTGGGATTTGAACCGGGGACCGCCTGGTTACAAGCCCTTTTCTTTAACCACTGGACCACATAGCCTCCTCGATATAATAATCTTCTGAAACATGCAGAACTTGTCCTTTCTTTGAATTGTTTTTCCTTCAATGGAGATTTTTTATAAACAAATAAGAGGTGTCAGCATGGGAAGATCTTTTGGGGGATGAAGAAAAATAACATTTAGCTAGCACAAATACAGACTTTCAGAAAATGATAACCATGGCATTGACATCTTGTTCCTTATATGCAGTAGCAGTGGTTATAGCACCCACCCCCAGCTAAGGAAATCGCAAAAAGAGAGCCCCCCTAGCTATATAGAACAATGCGCCAAGGGAAGCTGAAACAACATTATAAGTGAAAGTTTGTGGAGGAACTACAATGCGGAAGTTACCATTATGTGTAAAAACTGTACAGTTACTGTAAATTGTCATTGTGTGGGATAAACTTAACAACTATTATTTAAATCAAAAAGGGCTCCAGTAACAGACCACCAGCAGATCTTCCCAAATGGGCCACCTCTGGAACAGTGTAATCCACAACCACATGTGAAGTCTTGGACAGCAAGTGCCCAACCTTATTGGATTAGGCACTGGGCCTCCCCAGCTCCAGTACAGTGGTTTTGAATGGATGGATGTGAGCTACCAGGCCAGTAGGGTCTCCTGTAGCGTGGCATCATGTCCCTGATTATTTTGCCTCCCTATCAATGCAGCACTCCCTGTGGATTCCCCAGCAAAGTTTCCCATGTTTGCACAGCCAGGACGCTGACCTGCACTCAGCTGACTGGAAGACCATGAGTCATGTGATCCACTTGGGGACCCTGTGTATCCAGCCTTTCTGATGTTGAGACTATTAGAATATATATTTGCATTGTGATCAGGAGAACCACAGTCTGTATGGAAAAATGATGTAAAATTCTACATATCTCCAAGGTATGAGATAATTAAAAGATATTCAGTCAATCTAATTGTGGTCTCTGACAAACTGACACTAATTCTACATCTTTTGTTAACACTTTACATTAAGTGTCTCTAATTACTGTGTATTTACATAGTAGTTACATAGTAACTACATGCATACTTACACATAATTACAATGTCATTATGCATAGTTACAATGTACTTAACGTGTACATCTTTTTGCAGGATATACAGTATGTTAGTACACAATTGCATCAGAAAAAGGTTAGGGTTAGGTTTATAGTTAGGATGAGTGAGGTTAGGGTTAAGTTTAAGATTAGGATTAGGGTTCCATATCAAGCAAAAAGTCACATTAAATACATTGTAACTATGCATAATAACACTGTAATTATGTGTAAGTACACATGTATTCACTAAGTTACTAGTAAATGCACAATAATTAGAGACACAATGTAAAGTGTTGCCCAACCTATCCTTATTACGGTATTTAAATATCTACTTATATTGCATCCAGTTATTTCACAATGATTTATGCTTCCCCAGAAAACATAAGACAGATGACCTTAAAAAAATCAATAAATAAAAAAATAAAAATACTTGAATAATTATTTTAAGGTAAAATATACAGTCGCAGCAAATTAGTCTTTCACATATTACATTTTGAATCCTTTCAAAAGAAACATTCCTTCAGCTGCATGGCTGCTGATTACTATGCAGAAGGCCGTTCAGTGGTAACCTTTTTCTATTTTATTGAGGCACAGTAATCATCCTAACTTGGTTGTAATCACTTTTATAGTCCCCTTTGATTGCTACCAGTCATTACTACCTAGACGAATCGGCAATGTCTAACTCAAGATATCGATAGAAAGATCATTGTTACGAGAAAGTCTTACAATTTTGCATGAAAATTGCCAAATGCAGACATGAAGTGAGTGCTTCATGCCAGGGGCAGATGACACCTTACATGATATTTTGGATAAGTGACTATGGTGTCTCTGTTGCTTTATTTTGCAGGGCCACAGACAGACAAGTGCAATTTTGACTCAGTAGTTTTGCCAGCTATACGTAGGTAGTGGTTTTAAAGCCCTGTATGGTTGAACACTATAGATATATAGTGACAGACTGCATGGATATTATTATTCAGGATGTTTCGGACATGTCAGATTTTGAAATGTCACACTTTTCATTTTTTTTCCAGTTTTTTGTTAAGTGTATGGAAAACTACATAGCGGTGTGTAATTCAATATGTTAACGTAGCATTATTCAGCAGGTTTAATTTGACTTTATGAAGCAAAATTAGCAATTCTATGGGGTGATACACAACTGTTGGCCATAGCTGTATATAAATTGAACTATGTATAGTTGCTGATGAAAGGCCTTCATGAAATACTGTGCTACTATTATGGCTTGCGGTAGACTTTTGCAATGTCATTTTGTAGTTTCTTTGATTACAGGATGCAGCAGTGGGGAGTAGTGATTAGGGCTCTGGACTCTTGACTGGAGGGTTGTGGGTTCAATCCCAGGTGGGGGACACTGCTGCTGTACCCTTGAGCAAGATACTTTACCTAGATTGCTCCAGTAAAAACCCAATGTGTATAATGTGATATCTTGTAACAATTGTAAGTCAACCTGGATAAGTGCGTCTGCTAGGGAATAAATAATAATAATGATGTTAAATAAAATATCTAAATTATGTTCATATATATATATATATATATATATATATATATATATATATATATATTTTTTTTAATTATGTCTCAATCCTAAAATTCCAGGTGATGCAAAACTTTTGGCCACAGCTGTAGACTGACAGTAGGTGGGGCTGACAGAATTGAAATGTCGCTTTGCCACACATGATTTGAATGGAATGAGGAAGGCTGTTCAGTCCTGGCACTTAGGATTCTCCAGACAAGCTCAGAGCAGCTTAAAGCTTGATAACGGCAGATGTACAGAAAATTATGGTAACTCAATAGTGTAGTAACATAGCCCTGTAACATACTGTAAAAGTGATATCATAATATTGAAAAAGAAATGTAAAACAACCAAGTATGTTTGTATTCATCATTGGTTTTAAAGGCATGAACCAATACACATGGTTGTAGCTTACAAAATAGTTATAAATCGTATCTGTCATGCACTTATATCGCTTTAAATAGGTAATCATTTAAAAAACTAAGGAGCTACACCTTTAAATGCTGTTCTTTTAACGGTCATACAGATTGGTGGCTTATCCCTTGACCACAATACAAGTCAATCCCATTTAGGTTCCATGAGAAACTGATGTAAATAATAAGTCTGATGTTTAACTGTGTTAAAACGATTTTAAAAACCTAATCTGATTTGCAATTTCCTGTTATTTTGCAATGATTTATTCACTGGTGGTTTTCCCCAGAAATCTAACAAGATGGCCATGAAATAATGAAATAATGCTACGCTCAAAAGGTTAACGACAGATGACTTTCAACTGATTATTCTAATGCAGATGGATGCGTTATTTCCACAAATTATTATTTCACATAATGATGGGTGGAATCTAATTTTGTATGATACGATTCTAAGACCAAAAGGGTACAGAAGAATGTCTGCTTTTATTTTATGTCCACTTGCTATTTCAATAAAAGTCCTTCCTTTTTGCAAGAGGGTTAAAGAGATATCTTAAAAATGTACATTTTCTTAGTTTTACATTCAATGCAGGTAGTGAGACCAGAACAATGCTAAATGGGTTAACTTTGAAAACACCAAATCATAAAATGTAAAAGACGAGGCAAAACGAAGTCAAGCAGAGAGTTGTTTCGGGTCCTGTCTTCATCAGGGCTAGTGCAAGTTTCAAGCCCTGAACTAGTTAGAAAAGGCCTAATTAACTCATGGTGAAAGACATTGGTTTGCCCTGAGCAGCTCATGGCAATATTAAACCAAAGACATGTTCTATGTACTTTATAACCCTGTATAATTATACTCCATGAATGATCTTCAAAACTTGAATTGGCCCTGCACATTCAGACACATGCCTTAAATAATCTTTTTAAGGGCATTAAAATGACAGACAGCTGACAATAATCGATTTTTTTTATTTGAAAAGTGAATAGGATCTCCCCTTTAGCCTTTTTTTAAAGAGTCAGCATTACTCTAACAGATCCATTTCATCTTCATTATTATTGTTGTACTAAAAATCTGGGATACGCAACCAAGAAAGGGGGTTACAAAAATTATTATTAATTTCTTAGCAGACGCCCTTATCCAGGGCAACTTACAATTGTTACAAGATATCACATTATTTTTACATACAATTACCCATTTATACAGTTGGGTTTTTACTGGAGCAATATTAGTAAAGTACCTTGCTCATGGGTACAGAAGCAGTGTCCCCCACCGGGGATTGAACCCATGAACCTCCTGTCAAGAGTCCAGAGCCCTAACCACTACTCCACACTGCTGCTGTGCTTTTCATAGCCAAGAATTATGTTTCAATTACACATCCTTAAGTTGCTTTTAGCTTAATGACTTCTATAGATTAAAAAAAATGAAGCAATATAAGTGATAAAGTGTCTTTTTTCTCAATTAAGGGCTATAAAGCAAAACTAGAAAGAAAAAAGAAACAACATCACTCCCAGGTATTCACTAGAGAGTATGTTTCTGCATGGTTCGGCACTTAGCCGTATTAAAGACATGTATGTAAATGCACTGCCTATGAAAAGACCTTAATTGCAGGACTATAGACCCCAGACTGTTCTAATCACATTTCACCACTGACCTTTTGCCCGTTCTCATTAAATCCCATCAAGAAATTAATTGAAGTTTGTTCTCATCAAATACGACTAAAACCACTTTTTAAATTATCTGCCTCAATGCATGAACAGTTTTCAGAGAAAACCAGGAATGAAAGTAGACAAATGTTACATGGGAAATCTCATCTTACCTTAATTCTGCTTCCCTGGTTAACTATACACTTACTGGTAACACTTTACATTAAGTGTCTCTTATTACTGTGCATTTATATAGTACCAGAATTGGGGTAACTCGCTACTTAAGTAACTTTTTTAAGCTGAGTAATAATATTTCAGTTACTTTTCGCAAAAAAAGAAACAAGTACGTTTCGTTACCTTTTCTGTTGTTCACCTACATTAGTGGTCTTTTCTTTTTTAGACTGCTCTAATGTCGGTGCCTCCCCACCGATGACTCGATATCTTCTGGGATGTCTCATGGCAATAATAAGCCATGGGGCAATCAAATCAGTCTTTCTGAGCCTTGTCTTCGAATAAGGCTAGGCACTAGGAACAAAAAAAAATGTATCTCTACATGCCAATTTTGATGATACACTTAAACACAGGAAACGTGTCGACCACCGCATATTTCGAAGGGTAATTGGACAAGCTCGAGAGGAGGCTTACTTGACTGTATGTACCGTTTGTATTTATTTGCTTGTTTGCTTACACAGTGGTGGCCACATTTTTGCATCACCCCATCATTTTTTTATGTTTACTGCTTTATCACCATATAGTTCATTTTTCTATAGATCTTTTTTTGATTTTGTTTGTTATTGTCGATTTGCTATTCGTGGTTTTATTGAACTCTAATGTTTGTATGATTTTCTCTTCATAATGCAAAATTATTGAAAGTCAGGAAATATACAATACATTGTTTATATGCCAAAAATGTATTTATACAACAAAAATTGAAAAAAAAACTAGTTTGAAACATTTAATAAATGTGTGCAGTGTGCAGTGTGCAGGTGCAGGAGTGATGCGGTGATCAATAACAGACAGACAATGATAATCCAGGTGCAATGTGTTTTATTTTGTAATCCAAAATCAGTTGACCATGGTAAATAACCCAGGGGTTCAGTCCCGAAACAATACACATGGTATTAAATGCACACACATGGTCACAAGTCCAAAGTGAGTGCTGTAATGCTCGTGGTGCAAATACAATTTATCGTGAAACAAGTGCAGTGTTGTCTGGGTTTAGTGCTGGCCTGTAGCGACAGCTCTGGATCGTGTTAGCCATCTAATAACAACAAACAAGTATAATTAGACATGATAAAACAAACAAAACACTCACGATACACAATACAGTTCTCCTTCTGATTTAACAATAACAAAGGAACAGATCATCTCGTTACGTCCCCTTATATACCGTCAATCATGACCCCTTGGTTAACGATTGCAACCACTCCTCCAATTCACGGCTGCCACATTGTTTCCCTTCCAGGTCGATGATTTAGTGTACCGTAGCTCCGCCCCCTTTCTAGATGGCCGACTTCCGCCTAACCCTGGGAATGAATTGTCTGGCCATCCAGTCCAGGGCACTCTGTTCCCTTTACACAGCGCCCTCACAGGTCGGGAGGGAGGTTTATCACCAAGAATCATTCTGTCTGTCACACAGACCTATACAATAGTTAAAAAGTAAACAATAGTCACAACAACTGTTTCGCAGGATAGGACAAGAGAAAGAAATACAACAAGTAATATGTAATGAGTAATATAACATGCTACTTTTTTTATTAATTAATAAGTAAGGACATTATATTTTTTCTGAAGAAACAAGTAGGTTTTTTTTTTTAATAATGTGCCCAAGTCTGCATAGTAAAGGTAGTTACTTCGTAAATACACGTGTACTTATACATAATTACAATGTTTTTATGCATAGTTACAATGTACTTAATATGTCAATCTTTTTGCGCAACATATGTAAGTACACAATTGTATAATAAAAAGATTACGGTGAAGAGGGTTAGGTTTAGAGTTAGAGTTAGGCTTGGGTTATATTGCTCAAAAAAAATTACATGTTCAGTACATTGTAACTATGCATAATGACATTGTAATTATGTGTAAGTACACATGTATTTATGAAGTAACTACCATGTAAATACACAGCAATTAGAGACACAATGTAAAGTGTTACCCACTTATTTTGCTATCTTGGTATGCGTTTTCAGTTTGTGTAAACTTGCTCGCTGCTATGAGTAAGAGACACTTGTTTCTCCTTCCTATTATCCTTCAAAAAAGACCACAGAATAGGGTCACATAGCTGTGTTTTTTAATTGAATCCCCCCATGCTTATTAATTTGACAGAAAAATGTAACTTGTCATGCACAGTTGACATTTTACACAGATGTTTTCTTTTTCGGTTTGGTCAGGCTGCAGCTCAATATATCCTTTGTAGAGCCAGCTCTCGAACCCACTCGTTCCCTCCTCTGATGCTATTTTCTAGAAAGAGCATATGAAAATCATGTTCATGTGCATGTAAATTTTAACTTGCACTGTGGAAGTGCTTTCTGATTTCCATATTATGCATTAGCAGTAGTTTTTTTTGTTAAATGTAACTAAAAGTAACTATGTTATGTTGCCACATTTAGTTACCTGTTTGAAAAAGGAGCCGTTACAGTTGCAAGATACATAATTACAATGTTATTATGCATAGTTAAAATGTGCTTAATTTGTCATTTGTTTTGCATAATATAATCCTAACCCTATCCCTTACCCTAACCCTTTTCGTATACAATTGTGTACTTACATACAGTATATCTTGCAAAAAAGATTTACGCATTAAGTACATTGTAACTATGCATAATAACATTGTCATTATGTGTAAGTACACATGTATTTACTGTGTAAGTACTATGTAAATACACAGTAATGAGAGACCCTTAATGTAAAGTGTTTCTGAAGAATGTAATCCGATTACAGTAATGCATTACACCCCAACGCTGGGGCCCCATTGTTCCTTTACCAATGGCCACACTTTGTAGAATACTGCTTCTAAACTTTCAAGTATTTGTTTTGAGATGCTCCAGGTTCTTCATTGCTTCCATTTTCATTATGAGCTCAGTTTTCCCAGGGGGCATCCTAATGTATTTTGTCCTAGCTTTCCAACTTTCATACAATATATTATAAATCTTGCACTGAAAACCATTATGAAACAGATTTAACAAATATAAACTAGTTACAAATATTCGGTTGCTATGGGGAACAAAATATGATATTTATATTTTTTTTAAAGAGAAACACTGAATATATAAAAAAATGCTTGGAATGTTGAATGTTCTGCCAAATTGAAATTCTTAAGACTTTGCTTGCTCTTCACCGCATTTCAGATGATAATTGAAAGAAACTTCTAAAAAGAAAACAAATACATTTCTCCCCGTGCTTCTCTTTGAAATGCATCAGATTCTGAAAATATGTTCCTGCTTGTCATATTCTTCATGTAAATTTATATATACATTTTAAATAAACTCTTATGCAAGTAAGATTTGAGTCAACCAGTTTTACTTTCTTTAAAAATGAGTTTAGAAACTGTTTCAAAATCAGTTTTCATACCATCGCTAAATGATGTTTGGCTTTGCAGGGACATGCCAATGGGAATATCGGAGTTGTTATTCATGTTTGCTCTGTATAAGGATTTCTTATGCATATGTCAATGGCATTTTTGCAGGGTTTTAGTTAACACTCTTTTTAGGACTTTTATTAGTGTTCTCTATCACACCTGCCTTGATTTCACTTTTATCATGAACTTCTAGCTATAGACATAATATGCATCAGGAGGTGTTTTTAAAAGTGCTTCAGTTTTGGTTTAAATGCTTATTACAGATTATACCGGAGGAACAGCAAATAATAACTGGCTAATGCAGTAAAGTATCATAAGTACTGGTACCTGTTATATTTGTAAGATATGTGAACATGTTGATTTACACAGTTTATACACAGTCTATATAATTAGGTGTCCTGAATGGAAGGTAATGACCACTCACAAACCTGATTGGCTGATCCACAAGAGTATACACATTATAAACTAAATGGGGAATAGTGCTTCCTGATTGAGAACCTCTCCATAGACCATTTGCTCTTAAGAGATTAATAACCCCAGAACGTTATATTGGTCCTGGTATAGAATACATGCTTATTGGCAATTCAGGTTGGTATTTTGGTATTTCTTCCATGATCTTGTAAAAGCTATTGTGACATTTCTATGAATCTCTGCAGCGAATGAACTATGGCTTGAAGCTGGACAAGTTTTATCCAGCCACTGATCATAACAGCTTTAGACGCTGCCTACAATCTGACGATCTAATACCAGCTTGCCTTATAAGGCTGTCATACCGCAGAAGCTGACTTGTAGAACAGGAAAGGTGGTACGGACAAGTAATGAATCAGGTCAGTGTTATGTAATTATGATGAATCTGCGAGGGGATTAGTCTATTACAAATAGATTAATCTTCTCATAAGTAATTACAGCTAATGCCTTCATTGGCACAAACATTTGGTGACTTTAGAGGAAATACTGAACTCTGTGAGACACCTGTCTGAGATTCAGTAAAGCAAAATGACACTGCACGTGTTTACTCTGACCGTGAAAGAAAGTGTGGAAGAAAAAGACGTGTGCTGTACCTGTTGGGTCATTCCAGCCCCAACAGACCAAGGGAGGTTTCTTTAAACAATACATCGATGAAACAATTCATTATCTTTACTTTCCATCGAAACAAGCTTTAAAATGATACAGAAGTACTTACCTAGGATCCTCCATCCTTCAGACACGTTCTCACCATGTGATGCATGATCCCTGGAAACATCCCTGGAACCCTTTAACACACATGGCTTATGCATTAACCACAAATGGAGGAAAAACTCCCTATAATTTGGTGTCATTGAGCTATATTGAACCTTTAAAAGAAAATGGAGTCTATTTTAATGATCTAAACAGTGGTGGATTATAAAACCACCACGCTGGTTTAACTTTGTGTACGTAGTCATGTTAATGAGGCAGAAAAAAAATGGGATTTGAAAACTTCCTTTAAGGTTGAGATCTGGCTTGCACTTTGAGGTTTGGCCTGTGCTTAGGGCACTTCCTTGCGGCCTCTGTACTACCATGAAGCTTGAAACATCTGTTATTAGTATGTGTTACATGGGTCTTGTTGATCTAACAGATTATACGGAAGAAAGGGTTTTCGTGCCAGGGAACGTTTCTTGTATGATATCTATTCTGTAGCTTTGGAAAGCACCATCTGTTTGAGACAGATTGAAGCTAATCAAGGGCAATGGCTGAAGCAGTTGTGGAAAAGGCTCGGTCAAATACTGTGTCAAGATTGGAAGACGACTGCAGGGCTCAAGGTGAGGCAAGATATCACAGGAAGCTGAATCAGTGGCCTGGATGCCTGTCACTTGTAGGTCCAGGATTACAGTATTTCTTCGAAATACACACTTTTTAAACAATTTAATTTTTCTAAAAAACAGCCTATTTCTTTCATTTCATCAAATTGAGGGTGCGAAATTTGGGCTGCATCTTAAATTTTGAGAGCGTCTTAAATTTGAAGGGACATGGTATATTTGAATTATTATGGTGGTTGGGGTTTGAATACAAATCTTTTTAAAAGTAAGAGCCCTGTGTATATTTATTGGTGTTTGGTGGTGGTTGGCAGGGATGGGGTTAATTCCTCCCTGCCAAAAACATGTGAGAATGTGGCTGAAGCCTTAATTAGATAATCGCTAATTATTGATTAATTGGGCTCCAGCCACCTCCCACAAAAGGAGAGCCCAGGGCTCCATTGGGAGAGAGGAACTTTGGGAACCTGTGTTGTTTTTGTGTCTCCACATTGTCTTTAAAAGTTCAGTGAAGGCTCTGCCTAGCCTGAACAGTTTTTGTATTTTTGTTTAAATCTTTATTTTGCCCTTGTGCCTTTTTGTTTGTACTTTTGTGTAATTTCTGTTTATTAAAGTGCGCTTGTACTGCAGTTTCCTGGCTTCTGAGTCTCTGTCTCGCCGCTCTCCTGTCACATGCCCTTACAGTCTAATGATTTCTGTTTGTTTTGCTGGCAATAGATTTTAGATGGTCTAGCCTACATTACGTCAGGCAAATATAAACACACACACACACACACACAAAAATATATTTGAGAAATTTCATTAAGTACAACTCAGAATGATGATAAACTACATAAAAATGACGAGAAAATGTAATTTAAAGCTTATGTCTGAAAAGCACATTTCTTTTTCCTTTTGTTGTTTTTTTCTATTTGGTTCATTGTATATTTTCAAGTTAATTTCCTATGATTGTACTGCACACTGTAGATGTAGGTATGTCATGGAGAATGCTCTATATTTCATAATATAGCAGAACCCCATCTCTATATGAGCTGTACAAAGCAATTATATTTCTACTGCTGTGTTCAAAAAAGAATGTATGTCGCAATGATAAATTGCCCTTAAACATTTAATAGTGGATTTTTAATTAAATGCTCATAATTAGATATGTCTTGACTGTCATTCAAAGTAACAGTATTTTAAAAGGGAATTCATGTGTATCTTAGAGTAAGAAAGCATCGTGAAGGGGTTATAAATGTTGAAAATTCGTATCTGTCACGCTATTCCATTTGCAATGTTAGTTCTCAGCTTGCCTTACCTTCATGTGTTCTCTTAATATTTGACTCTACAGGTGAAATAACCTACGAAGCGTAAGACTTTCAGAAAGTAAATACATGAAAGCAAAACAAATGGTTTGTTTTTTATAATGATTTGATTCTACAGGATACACCTGTAAGACTGATATTACAAAATCAGACACTGATCAATATGTACCGGGCAGTGCTGAGTGATGCCCAGCCGTTACAAATCCTGTCCTCTGCCGGTGAGATTTAAAAGCTCTATAACCATGAATTCAGAAGAGCCCGCGGTGTGCAAGGTAACCAGTGTACATCATGCCTCTGTCCTGTTACAAATACATAAACTACAGCTGCCAAGTAAGTCAGTTGGTTACTTTATTATAACACCCTTTTTTAATGTTTAAAGATTTCTGTTTTGTTTTTAAATGATGGAATGACTCCATTGAAGTATAATGGCTTCTTAAGTCTTTTTAAAGTACAAACACCATTTGTGAACTTTTAGACACTAGACAGGAACACATATTCAATTTGAACAATGGTTCAGATTCATCATATAATAGCTTTTAATTCAAAGTCAGCGGTTGTTAAACCAGTTTTTTTCTCATATATAAAACTGCTGGAACCAGCTATACATTGCTATGTGTTCTTAGTGTTCTTTCTTCAAACAAAACAAAATCAATACCCTTCTGTGAAATATACAATGCTGTGACCTAAATTCAATGGAAAATCATTGAAAATGACATGGAAAAAGGAGGTGGGAGAGAAAACGAAGGACAACAACTACAGTTGAGATTGAATTCATTTTTAGCTGTTGGCGAAGAATTATATTTTTAGTGTCCTGTTATTTTTAGCAATTAAAAATTAACCAGAACTTAATGTAAAACAAAAGGGTAACACTTTATATTAATTGTCTTTAATTACTGTGTATTTACATAATTGTAATGATCTAAACAGTGTTTTGTTCCTCATGATGTTTTCCTCAAAAATATATTCTCAGTTATGTTTTTTACAGGTTTTAGAGACACAGTATCACGATTGCCTGCCGTTTAGATCATTGAAACTGACCCCAGTGTCTTGACAGGGAATATATCTGTAGAACCAAAAAAAAAACCTCCCTCATACCACCATGCTCACTCTAAACTGAGACAAGCACCATATAGGGTCATCTTTTAGTTCTATACAGGCGTCTGGTTCATTGGTTTGTGTAAACCGATTTTAAAAGCTGACAAGCAATCTTTCATGTTAATTGAGGCATGATTTCATGTGCATTAACCTCATTATCGTTGTTTCAGCATAGAAAAGGGAATATACCTAAGTGGATAGGTTGCTGTGTGAAATTGCTATGGGTTACGCAACAGGTTAGTGAATAGAAGCCTCTGGTGGAAAATTAAAGACTGCAGTAGTGACTCGAGTCCTGTAGAGATGGTTAGTCTTAAGATACATTCCCATTGGTTGTTGTCTGGAGCAGAACTAAGGACCAGCTTAAAGATCAACCAGCTGTTGTGTCCTGTTCTGGGATTATTAAGATACAGATTTGCATGGTCTGTGTTGTCTCTTGGATTACACGGTGTGGTTCTCAAGTGTTGAAAGCCAGCGCTGATCAGTTATTGCAAAGGCAGACAGCTGTAGATGACCAAAGTGGCAATAGTTCAGAGAGGCCAAGGGCAGAACAGAAAACAGGAGTGCATTGTGAAGTTCTCCAGTTTCTTTATCTCTCTGTAAAAGGCATGGCAGACATTGCAACCCTTTGTTGGACCTACAGCTATGGCCAAAGGTTTTGCATTATCCTATATAATTAACTCATTTTGCTTTATAAAGTGAAATGAAAGCTGCTGAATAATGTTACGTTAATATGTTGAATTACATGCCACTTTATAGTTTTCCATATATTTTACATAAAACTGACAAATTGAAAAATGTGACATGAAATACTGTACTATGGCTTTTGGTAGACTTCTGTGATATCATTTTGTAGTTTCCTTGATTGCATGATGTTAAATAAAAGATCTAAATTATGTTCATATATTTTTAAGTTGTTTTTTTTTTAATGATGTCTCAATCCTAAAATAGCTGTAGAACTATGCACCACCTAGCTTTGCCACACAGGTTTCAGTAAACCTGACTTGTTATACTTCTCTATCATATATGTTTTATTTAACCTTTGAGATATAGCTCAACAAACCACATCAGGGACTTTAAAGTCCAATACAACTGATGAACTTGCGTGACTATAATGTACAATATGTTTTGTAGGGAATTTCAGCAAGGACTCTATGGCAGGCCCCATAGTCATACAACGCTTTTGCCACCTGATGGAAAGATATCGGATGTTGACTCATCATCAAGTGAGGAGGAATGTGATCTTGATCCAGATTATATACGTGAAGCCAGCAGCTCAGAAATGGAATACACCTTGTATCTGAGCATAGCAGGAGGGATTCCAGCAGTGAAGAAGACATCTCCTTCGATTCCACAGAAAAACAGAAAACAGCTAAAAGGGATAGTAAAAATGACAGGTGAATAATGGTAATATAAACCGAATAGTTCTTACATATATATTTTTAAGCGTTTTGTATGGAATATAAGTATTATTAAATGTAGAGTAAGCACACACACACACACACACACACACAAATCAGTTTAGAAAGTAATAATAAAAGTAACTTTTAAACTTTTGTCAAAATGTTTGTTACTTTGATAATATCTATTGGTATTTTACATATAAGCGTTCAAAGTTGTAGATGAAGTAATAATAATAATAATAATAATAATAATAATAATAATAATAATAATAATAATAAGTTTCACAGGTAGAAAAAATAAGTTTTCAGGCGTTGTTCAGCAACGAAAGATGTGGAATTTTCAGAACCCAATGAAATATCAACACCACTAGGTAATGAATAGTTTGAGCTCATAGGCACTCAAACCAATCTGTTCTCTTGTCAAATGAAAACCAGTCGGTTCTCTTGTCAATGAAAGGTACTAGCATAAACACATTAATGAAATCCAGTGTTTCATTGATTTGACACTGAGTGGGTGTTGTCAATACACCTGCAGTTGATGGTTACTGGGCCCTAAGCACCAGGTATCCAAAAGTTGCAGATGTAATGCTATTGAAGTGTTTCAAACTTTTGATATCCGTTTTCAAGACAGCACTGCATCTGACTCTAAACAAGGTTGCCTTGTCAAAATTCAACCCGTTCCTAAACACATTATAAACCATTGTTCTTTGTTGTGCGCAGAAGTTGGTCTATGATAGGCTCTTTCTTCAATATGCTGTGTTGGGGTTAAAAAAAAAACAATGTTTATTTTAGATTTATTATTTAAAGATCAGTTTTTTTTTTCTGACAAAAGTACACAATTTGGAAATGGATTACACAAAATGTACACAAAATGAAAATGTTACACTGGTACACTGGAGGATGCAATTAATAACTTTTGTGAAATATGTTGCATATTGATCTATATGTACAATAAATACAATTGAAAACAAAGTCCTTATGCATAATGGCTATGTGACCTTTTAAGGGTTAAAACATGCTGTTTCAATAAAGTGCAAAAGGGTTTTCTTATTAATAAATGCAAACTATATGATTTGTTTCACCTTTTCTCTCTTTCAAATGTGTTAATGCAGTTTGTTGCTACAACTGAGTCTTTAAACCATTCAGATAGATAAGTCCACAGGGATTACAGTTGTGTGTTTTTGTAAGCTATAAAAGCTTCAAAAGCATGAAGTATATAACAATAGAGATGCAAAGAATTGTACAAAGCAACAAAGAAGAGTAAAGTCAGATACACTTGGCTCTCCCCGCAATTTGAACTCCGAGCCTTTGACTGAATCTTCACAACTTTAGACAAGCAACACTCCATTGATTTTAGATCACATTATGCTTCTCCAGTCAGGAAATCTCTGCTTACTGACAGCCGCTCCTCTTGTGATTTTAAGAAACTATCAGACAGAGATGATGTTGAGCAGACAATGCCGGCGATGACAACAGTAATGGACAGGACTACGAGAAGTCTTTCTGAACTGTGCTTCTGATATGTGAAAATAAAATCAATACCAGTGTCCAACTCAAATAAAATGTTCCTGGCACCATTGTTTTATGGCTTTGCCACTTTTAATTGTAACAACAGATTTCAAGTTCCCTTTTTACTAGCTGTGTAAATACATTATACTGCCCCATTCCCATCTGAACAGAAATGGTGTTATAGCGAGACTAGAGGTTATATTGAATTCTATCATTTAGATTCACACTCATGCCAAAGTTGCTTAGGAAAGGTTTAGGGGGTGAGGGGGAGAGGGGGTCACATCACAAGCAGACCTATTATTGAATTTAAACAGTGTCAGTATTCATAGTCATGTTTATACAATATGGGTTTAGATTTTTTTTTATTAAGTCATAGGGGGGTCAACTAGAAAAAACAGAGTAATATTGGATAATTTCCATCAAGTTATTTTGTTGGTATTCATTCTGTTTTTACTGTTTGTTTTCTATGATATGGTGGTGAAACAAGAGCTTGTACTGGATGTATTCTTTACCATTTTTCTCAAAGGCATCAAAGACAACAACAACGCATACAACTTGCATACAAAAAAACTGGAAAAAAGTGCAAAATTAAAACCCCATGCATTTTTTACAGTGTTTATTATTATTATTATTATTATTATTATTATTATTATTATTATTATTATTATTATTATTATATTGGTAGCCAGTTTTGCAGGACCCCCTTAAAAAGAGATGCAATTCCCAGCAGGTTCTCATCCTGGTAAATGGGACTTGTGAATTACCCAATTTTTCCCTTTTTATGTTAAACAGTAGGGGTAAACTATTACAAATGTTGGGTACAACAGATACATTAGGGGTTAACAATACACAGTGCTCTGCTTTAGAAGGGATTTTATTCAAACAGTCTTACTCCACAGTGACACATTTCTATCCTCCCTTAAGCCTACACTTCACAGCCATGCATCCCTCAAGCCCTGAAAATGCAAATGCAGTTGTGTGCTCGTGCAATATAAAGTCACCTTCAGAGACTGTTTTTTGTGAACCCAATGAACCCTGCATGCTATACTATTGGGCTTCCTTGTTATTTTTTGCTGTTTGCCTGTCACACATCAAAGTAATGTGAAATATTAAAAACAGTGAATTAGTCAAGGGTCCTTATGCAGTACAATGTACATGGGAACACGGTCGAATATTATTATTATTATTATTATTATTATTATTATTATACAGTTTAGAAATGCAAACAATATACTTTATACATTTTTAGGATTTACAGTAGGAGATTTTAGTAGGAGATAAATGACAAAAGTGTATTGGATTAGTGAACCAATTCCCTGTTTCATGTGCCATTAGTCACATTAACTGTGTTTATACAACACTCAAGGTAGCCAGATGGAGCACAAACTGCTAACTGTGTAATGATAGACAGGTAGTTACACAACAACCCCGGATGAAAATTGCTTTATTGAATTAGACGCAACTTATGCACCATGCTTCAGATCATACACACCACATCTCTGTTTCGTTACTAGCACCGCCTACTCTAACCTGAACAACACCTGCCCTTTCTAACACCACACAGGAAAAAAGAACCATGAACTTTAACATCCAAAGCGTTGCATGAATTAAATACTCATCACCTAGCAACCCTGGGTTACACTTGGCTGGCCTTCAGCTCCTCTTTACTCATGCTGGCCCCGTGTAAACATTCCCTCGGTAACCAGGCACTTCCAGGGCCGTTCCAAGGGGTGTGTGAGCAGTGCGGCCGCACAGGACGCTGACCTGAGGGGGGCGCCAATTGGCTGACTAATAATAAGGCCAAATAAAAAAATGTGTGGTTAGGGTTACCCGACCGACCCTAAATATTTTTTGCTGGTAACGTGCTACACATTTCGCTATCAATGTGAAAAACTGACCACTGTGCGCAGCCACGTTTTTGCTCGTGCGATTTTCAGATGCCGCGTAGCAAACAAGATCTTCAGTTCATATACATGGGTCTCCAATACTGGTCCTGGAGGGCCGGTGTCCCTCCTGGTTTTTGTTCCAACTGTACCGTAAATTACTTAATTGGACCAATTAAGATCCTAATAAGTAATTTAGGGCACAGTTGGAACAAAAACCAGGAGGGGCATCGACCCTCCAGTACCAGGATTGGAAACGCCTGATATAAAATGTTGGGGTCTGAACAGCATGGCTGCAGTGTATCGCAAGTAGTTGTTTTGCACTATTGTTTGAAAAATGCAACCACATACCAGAAAAAAGAATTATAACCAGTGTTAAACTCCATCTTCGCTGTTATTTATCTTGATAGTAGCCTACTTTATTTTTCACCAATACTTTAAATGTTTAATGTTCCCGGCGCATGTTTTCCTTGTACCGTGTCTGCGTGTGCTCTCTGGCTAAACAGTAGCCTACTGAAACTGACAAGCGGCATTGGGAAATGAAGTTGAAGTGGGAGCTGGTTTTTAAAGGGCGATTGCATTTCAATAGTTTTAAAAAATGTTATCACATAACATCTGTTGATTCAGTTATGACATTTCTAAAAATAACTAAGCAAAAATTAGTACAATAACTGAGCTTGTTTTGTTTTCCTTCCAAAACTGACAAACTAAAGGCCACCATAATACACAGGGTGATTTTTGTCCTTGGCGATATGTCGGTCCGTCAAAATCGCCCAGTCTATGACGATAAATCATCTCTCGTTAGCAAGTAACGACAGGTCATCAGAGAATAGAGCTCCCCTCTATTCTGGGCGACAAAGTCGCTCGGAATCAACCAATAACCGCATCTGTTGATGTCACATGGTAAAAGTCATTTAAACAACTTGGAGAAATGGTGTCTGTAGTTATGTAGCAACAGCTGTGCATTAAGAAATTGATTGATCTCTATGAGAAATATCAATGTTTATAATACAAAAAAGAAAGAGTATCATGATAAAAATGAAAGGAGCAAGGCAATTGAAGAAATTAGATTAACATGACAGCTGAGGTTTTGATATTTAGATGTTAAAAGCCCATCCGGGACAGAACTACCGGTCAATCGCTATTGAAAATACATTTTTAAATTACGTTAAAAAAAAGGCATAATCCGTGTCACGCTAAACTAGACATGTCAGGAGACAGATAGGTTGTCCAAAAAATGGAGGTGTCCAGTTTAAAAAACACACACATAGATCGTTGCCCTGAAAAATAACATTGTGTTTTCTCACAGCTGGCCTTAGTACATAAACTCAAACAAATTTAGCGTAGGCTACCGGTAACAAAAAATACATTGTGATGCTCTGTTCACATTACTGTACAGTGCGAAAAAAGCTGATTTAAAATTTAAACTGGTTTTAGCGCTTTTTAATTTTTTTTTAGCAGTAGTCCTACTTCGTACACAATTAATATAACAGGTAATGGTGCACTGACATACTACTGTAGCGTTGTGCGAAAATAAAGCAGACTCACACACGCAGGGTCTTCGTTTTCCGAAATTGACGGTTTATTATTTTTTTTACAAAAAACAGAACCACTGTGTGGCAATGTGCCCCGCCCCTGTGTGCATTCGTGTGTTATATATTGTATGTTGCGTGTGTTAATGTTGGTGTATTGTAGTTGGTACACGGGATATAAATGGGTGTGTGCAGCATGAGTTATTTAAAATGTATAATTGTATTTAGGCACGGGATTGCACATCACTTCACGTGCATTTAAAGTATTTAATATGTGAGCACGAGGTTGCACATAATTAATTCACGTGCTGGGATTCAAGTGAATAATTAATTAGTAATTGAATCCCGGCACAACAGTATATATAGATGCACGTTTTACTCACTCGGGGTTGGGTGTTGGAGGAGGATGAGGGGGATGAGGAGGAGGAGGAGGAGGAGGGGGATGAGGAGGAGGAGGAGGAGGAGGAGGGGGAGGAGGAGGAGGATGATTATAATTATAATTAAATATTTATAACAATTGGAAGGACCAGCACTATACTTGTTTGTTTATTTGTACTCACCGTGTTTGTGTGTCTGTCCGTCTACCGTTTGTTTAGTGTTAGTCCGTTTTGTTTGTCTATTTATTTTAGCGTAAAGTGCTGTGTCCTGTCTTCTGTTTTGCTTAAACCTTTTATTTTGTTTATTAAAACACTGAGCGCTGCCATTTGCGTTTTCAGTTTCAACCCCAGTACAGTCTCTGTGTATTCCTTTTTGGTCTGAAGTCATCCACTACAGCCTGCTTGTCACACGCTGTCAGCCACGGTCCATGGCAAAATAATAAACCCCTTTAATTAGTATTTCTCTTAATTTGTTTCGGTTATTCTCTGTCTCAGTCGTTTCCACTACACTTCTTATACACAATCCTCTTGCCAGACGACACACACTTAAAAAAAAATATATATATATTGTACGCCGATCTACTATAATTTTCGGTTGGTATATGCTACTGTAGTCCATATGGTGTGTGTGTGTGTGTCTATATATATTGTGGGGCTCCCCTGTTAAGGTGAAAAACTTGTAGTTCATGATAGGCGTCATGGCCGAAGTGGCTGGGGAAACTACATTTCCCAGAAGTCTTTAGGGCTGTTGGTATTCAGCCAGAAAAGGAAAAAACACCTGTCTAATTGGGTAGATAGGGTGTTAATTTACTGATTGTTTGCAATTATCTGTCCTATATAAACTGTCCTTTTGTTCTTAGTGAAAGAAGGAGGTGGCAGGAGTGTTGAATGTGGAGAACATAAGTACAGAGGGATTAAAATAATTGATAAACTGGATTTGAGACAGGGAAACAGCTTAGCTGTCCTGTGTGAGTTAGGGACTTCAATACAGTGAAGTTAGTATCTTCAAGTGAAGATAGGCTTTTGGTTTGTTCTGTCTGTAAAAAGGGTTTATAGTATTTTGGTTCAAATATTTACTTTGTTCCTGTGTTTTGTTTTATTTTGTGAGAATAAAAGTGCGCCAAGGCGCTGAACGATAACTCTGTTTGTGGGTGTTTGCTGTTCCTGTTCGCTTTTTGAGCAAAAGTGGGCTCCATGGAAGAAGACCCAGGAGGACTCCACTTTTGACAGAAAAACATAAAAAAGCCAGACTGGAATTTTCTAAAATGCATATTGACAAGCCACAATCCTTCTGGGAGAATGTCCTTTAGACAGATGAGTCAAAACTGGAGCTTTTTGGCAAGTCACATCAGCTCTATGTTCACAGACGAAAAAATGAAGCTTTCAAAGAAAAGAACACCATACCTACAGTGAAACATGGAGGAGACTCGGTTATGTTTTGGGGCTGCTTTGCTGCGCCTGGCACAGGGTGCCTTGAATCTGTGCAGGGCACAATGTAATCTCAAGACTATCAAGGCATTCTGGAGCGAAACATACTGCCCAGTGTCAGAAAGCTCTGTCTCAGTCGCAGGTCATGGGTCCTCCAACAGTATAATGACCCAAAACACACAGCTAAAAGCACCCAAGAATGGATAAGAACAAAACATTGGACTATTCTGAAGTGGCCTTCTATGAGTCCTGATCTGAATCCTATTGAACATCTATGGAAAGAGCTGAAATTTGCAGTCTGGAGAAGGCACCCATCAAACCTGAGACAGCTGGAGCAGTTTGCTCAGGAAGAGTGGGCCAAACTACCTGTTAACAGGTGCAGAAGTCTCATTGAGAGCTACAGAAAACGTTTGATTGCAATGATTGCCTCTAAAGGTTGTGCAACAAAATATTAGGTTAGCGGTCCCATCATTTTTGTCCATGCCATTTTCATTTGTTTTCTTATTTACAATATTATGTTGAATAAAAAATCAAAAGCAAAGTCTGATTTCTATTAAATATGAAATAAACAATGGTGGATGCCAATTACTTTTGTCAGTTTCAAGTTATTTCAGAGAAAATTGTGCATTCTTCGTTTTTTGTGGAGGGGTACCAACAAATTTGAGCACGTCTGTATGTAAAAACCACACCCCATTTACATTAACTGTTTTTTAAAACAAGATTTGCACTAGCACATAAAACCGCCAATCCTCCTTCTGCCATTCTCTCGCTGGACGCCAAAAATCGGCCTGTGTGTGGTGAGAAGGTTCTTGCAATAAATCACCGATGACATATCGCTCCGTGTATGGTGGCCTTAAAAAACAGCACACAACAAGCATTGCTATCTAGCAAGATCTCTCGACTTGCTGAAAATAATTGTGAAAGCTTATAATACAAAGTGAAAATTGTTTAATATCATAACAGTGTTTACAAATACACAACACATTGGCAGCATTTTCCAGTTCAGCATCTTCTACTATTAATTGTAATTCTTATACTGATTATTGGTAACCAAAAACTTAGTTCCAATCTTCACATAATATAATTCTTTACATGCAAATAAAACTTATCCATCCAACTGACAATATGATTTTTCAAGCAGGGAGGTAATTTATTTGCAATTCACTAACAATCCAACATAGTTTCAGAAAGCTGAAATTGAACGCTTGTCTAATCTAGCCATTATATCCATTGAATTTGCATGGGCCAACTCTCTGAACTATGACCATGTCATCAATGACTTTGCATCACTGAAGGCAAGAAAAGTACATTTGTAAGGTCTAGGCTTCGTTTCTATTGGTGCATTCCATTGGCTATTTACAAAGATTTTGAACCCTTTTTTATTAATTTTTTTATTCACTGACTGCAAGTTCCTAGGGTGGCAGGTGGGGGCGCTGGATTTATATCTCGCACAGGGCGCCATCAGTGATGGGCACGTCTACCTGATTATTCCCTATAAAACGGCATTTCAACATCGATAACACTTGGTTGGCTTTAAGACATTTCTAACTTAACTGAAACTCGTTCAAAATGGCGAACTGGCTACCGGGTTCAAGTTGGTTTACTTGACAAAGCCACAGCTTTCAGCTGCATTGTATAATTAGTCAATTAGAAAATCTAAGGATGACCACATGATAGGAGTGCACAAGTTTCTACTAAAAAAATATGAAAGCACAAGACTGAATAGGACAGACTGGGAACTTTACACAGTCTTTATTTCCCTAGTTTGCTTTTATTTTAACGCATCTCATTTGTCAAAGGGGAAGTCAATAAAGGGTTAGAGAACAGTCCTTGGGGCATATCATGTGTGTTTCTTCTCATGGTATGAACTAATTGATACCACTTTCAAAAGACACCTGGGAGTAGTTTAGATTTGTCCTGTCTCTCCTTTTATTTATTAATGTATATGTTTTTAATAAGTCTTACATTACTGCATGTTTCTAATTGGGCCATAGAGGCAATTACAGTACGGGTATTTTCTTCCGAGTCAGTTAATTGCAGCTGTTTTCTAAGACAGCCACATAGGTGCTGCCTAGCACATCGACCGTATGGCAATATTTAAGTGTATCTCTGGACAACAAAGTAAACCATATGAAATGCAAGGGTTCCCAAAGTGGTAAACAATTCAAACTGTTGGGATATGCAAAGGCAGGGTTCTGCATATCAATGGCGGTTTTGCATATTGAGAACAGTTATATTTGCTAGTATGCGCAATCGTTTTTTTCTGAATCATAAATGTAAAAATATGTAATAGATTCAGCAATGCATACTCATCAACTTCATTTTGTAATATCTATTTATGTTTAAAGTATTGGAGGTTGATGCAGGATGAATCACGAGTGTGTGGTTCAAAATCAGCTTGTGTCAATCTTTCCTGCGGGGGTCAACAGGGAACTCGTTACCTCCAGGGCTTAATCATTTTCTTATTTTAGAGAAGTTGCATCCAATACTGATAAATTAACTATGAAAGTTGTTTCACCTTTAATGGAACTACCATAGGATATGCAGAAAGGAACTCACTGGCTGGGTTTAGATGCACTTGAAAATCGACTCTACAGTCATGACTGTGTGACGTTGTCCATCGTGAAACAGCAAAAAGACGTCCTTTTGGCAGTGCGACTTTAAGGGCAGGGTCAATTGCTTTCCACGATAAAAATACCTGTGAAAACCCATGTAAACTGGAGCAGGAATCGTGCTTGTGGCTCACGAGGTTTCAGCACTCAAGATCCTGTTCTTCTGACTTAATATCATGTAATCTCCGGAAGAAAGGCCGGACTAAACATAGACCGACCCCCGACCCCCACCCCCAACACTCACACACACACGCACCCACGCACGCACGCATACACACACTGTGCATTTATTGTCTGCTTCAACACTAGAACCGCCGCAGTTATACTCATACCTACAACCACCGGTACATTTTAAACAGCATCAATATTAAAATGGAAGACAAACTATCGGATACAACTCAAAAGTTTTACTCAAGCACGTCATAGCAAACATCTGCACAGCCGAATTTAAATGAACAATTAAACATAAAAGGGTTTATTTTCTTTTAACTTACCACATATACTGTAAAGCACTACTTCAAAAAATGAAGTGTGTGTGTGTGTGTTTGTGTGTGTGTGTGTGTGTGTGTGTGTGTGTGTGCTGGAAAGGTAACCAGACAGACTAATGCGCAGCCAAATTCAGAATGTGTTTGACAACAGGTGAATTCATTTCTCTTGTTAAATGTTTTTTTATCGTCATGGCAACGCATGAAGCTCTCCTCACTATATTCAGTGTTGTTCTTTTCCTACTTATTAAGCAGACACGGACATTTAAATACCCCCAACCCCTAAATGACTATGAATGGAGTAATCTGTATTGGTATGGCAGATTTTGTTTTCATAAATCCGAACTGCATAGCAACGCATTTCCTGAAAAGTAGGGCAAACAGGTTGTGAGGAAAACTGTCATGACTTGTGCATGTAAACGCCACCATTGTTTTTATTTCCCTGTGTATTGTGTGTCACACACAAAATGCTATTATACTGAAGACTGAAGGTAATCATTTATGCCTGTCACTTAAAAAAGGAGACACCTAAAATGGTCACTTAGACTCAAACATGCTTCTCTCCTCAAAGAGCTTTCTTTTAAATCTTTAAATACAAAATTGTAGCAAAGAATAATGTTTTCAAAATCAGTCAAAACCATCCATAATATATTTGTTGGTCTAACACAGTATTTACTGTGAGATGATTTCTTTAAGAAAAATTTCACATAGTTGGATTATTGTGGAGATTACCTGGCTATTTTCCACAGCTCGAATGTGATTTGCAATGCATGTGAATAGCACATCTGTCATTTTTTTGTCCAAGCAAAGGGGGAATAATTTCACTTGCATGCTGAAAGAACGACTCTGTTTTACCTTTCAGACTTTAGTGTAATGTAGTGTTCTGTAGTGTTCCATAGTGTTCTGTAGGATTCCGTAGAGTTCAGCAATGTTCCATAGAGTTCTGTAGCATTCCATAGGGTTTTGTAGTGTTCGTAACACAGCATAGAGGTAGTGGTATATTGTTCAAACCAGTTCACATATATGTATGTATGTATGTATGTATGTTTGTTTGTTTGTACTGTAAATATGGAGATTAATCTGGAAGGCTCAGCAAATGCCAGTTTACTTTGACATCGTTGCAGCTCAAGTTCACCCAACAATGCTGCAATTGTACCCTAATAGCAATGGCTAAGTTCAAGACTATATATACACTACCGGTCAAAAGTTTTAGAACACCTCCATTTTTCCAGTTTTTATTGAAATTTACGCAGTTTAATGTCTCAATGCATAGAACAAATAAACAATTGGAGATAAAAAAAGAAATCATGGAATCGTTTTGTTTAACAAAATTTAATCTAAATTTTTGACTCATCAAAGTAGCCACCTTTTGCAGATATAACAGCCGAACACACTCGTGGCATTCTTTCTACAACGGAAATCAAATATTGTTCGTAAGTTCTTCCCAACACTGTTGCAGAAGTTCCCACAAATGTGTTGCACTTGTAGGTTGCTTTGCTTTCACCCTTCTGTCCAGTTCATCCCAAACCAGCTTGATGGGGTTTAAGTCTGGAGACTGTGCTGGCCATTCCATGATTTGAAGCCTACCGTCTTGTTCTTTTCTTCTAAGGTAGTTCTGACATAGCCTGGAGGTATGTTTTGGGTCATTATCTTGCTGTAGGATGAACCCCTGACCAACTAGGCGTATTCCAGAGGGTATTGCATGGCGCTGCAAAATGCTGTGGTAGCAGTTTTGGTTCAGGGTGCCACTCACTCTGTGTAAGTAGCCGACTCTGGATCCAGCAAAAGAGCCCCAGACCATCACGCTTCCTCCTCCATGTTTGACAGTTGGTGTCACACACCGAGGAACCATCCATTCGCCTACTCGACGGCGTACAAAAACCCTGCGTGATGAACGAAGATTTCAAATTTTGATTCATCGGTCCATAAGACCTTCTTCCAGTCTTCAGTAGTCCACTGGCGGTGCTTCATGGCCCAGGCAAGCCTCTTTTTCTTATTTTGCCATCTTAGCAATGGCTTTCTTACTGCCACTCGACCTGTCAAACCTGCAGCTCGAAGTCTTCTCTTCACAGTTGAAACTGAGACTTGCTTACTTCGACCAGTGTTAAGCTGTGCTTGAAGCTGTTGTCCTGTGAGCCGCCTATCACGCAAGCTGTTGACTCTCAGAAACTTGTCTTCTGATTCTGTTGTGGCTTTGGGTCTGCCAGACCTCTTCCTGTCAGAGTTTCCTCCAGTTTCCAAGTGCCTTTTGATGGTGTAGGAAACTGTACTCACTGACACCTTGGCTTTCTTTGCAATTTCTCTAAAGGAAAGACCTACACTTTTAAGGGTTATAATGGTCTGTCTGTCTTCCTTTGTTAATTGCCTTTTTCTCGCCATTATGAGAGCAATATACTACTTCCTGTAGTACAATACTGTCCAAATAATGCTTAAGAGGGTGTAGTAACACAGTCTGTTCCAACACTGCTTTTATACAGACAGAGGGTTTGTAAGTAATCAACAAAAGTTGGGACACCTGTAGGAATTGTTAGCATCAACTTTCAAGGCTTAATTTACTTCCATTGCTGCAGAACAGCTGTAAGTTGTTAACCCATTACTTGTTCCCTGAAAAAGGCCTTTTTGTATAACTCTGAAATGTACATTATTTTTCAGTTTTTGGTAACCTAAACTTTTTTTTTTAACCTCTGGCAGTTTACCGCTTACCTTTGTACCATTTCAGGTTATTCACTGGACTTGAACTGCTTAAATTTCAATAAAAACTGGAAAAATGGGGGTGTTCTAAAACTTTTGACCGGTAATATACATATATATAATACATGGATGAAGGCTATATTTGCATCCTGAGCCGTTTGCATATTACCACAATAGTGACGTCAAAAAGTTATAATTCCTCTAGAGGAAAATATACTTGAACTTTGACCCATTCGACTTCTCAGGACCATCCCGTTCAGTTCAAACACAAAATGTCTTGTTTTCAATCACACGACAACACCCACAGTACAAAAATGTTCATTAATGACACTATGTAACACAATTTTTGTTCCTGGGTAGTAAGTGTTATTTCCTAATTGCTTATGCCTCAGAAGTATAGAAAATGGCTATTATTCCCCTATGTGGAGCTGGTTGAGACTCTGGTGAAGAACTACGGCACAATGGGCTGTAGGAAGTCCATATCCTTGATGCTCATCTTGATAAATTCAAGGAGAACATGGGAGCGTGCTCGGAGGAGCAAGGCGAGCGCTTCCACCAGGATATACTGGACTTTGAACGCCGCTACCAAGGACAGTATAACGAGAACATGATGGGAAACTACATTAGGGGGCTGATTCGTGAATCGTAAATCTCGAAAAACTACTCACTTCTAAATCTTTTGTAGTCATTTTTGTATTACTTTAGTATAAATACATGTTAATTTGGATTCATATGTTGTTTTTTTCTGACTCTATGTGAACGAAAAGACACAAATTCGACACAAATATTATATATATATATATATATATATATATAAGAAAAGCAATTGACAAACTCTCAATTTTAATAGTTAGATACAACTTTATCACCTTCAGGTAAATGGTAGTAGCAGTTAGGTAGACTGTACATATATCCATACAGTAAATGCAAATGGGAAAAGTTTTGTGTTTGGAATATGGAAAAAAGGAAAGAATAGAGACAGGATAAAGATGACAGAGTAATAGGCTGCTCTACCATAGCACACAAGTAGCCTAGCAGGTTAATTCACCGTGAAACATTGGGTGCTGTCCTGAAAACCAAAGTAAGAAAAACTCCTGGGCAACGTGATAATGCATTTTGATTTCTCATAAACACCCAGAGCTGAAGCCTGGATTAAAAGAAATCAAGCAGCTTGACTTATTTTTCAGCGCAGTGGAAATAATAAGACAATCAAACCTGCTCCATTACTAGTGTAATATTCCACTTTTCCTTCAACTCTCAAGAGTCTTGGCTAGGATTAAAAAAGGGTTGCTATAGTTTTACAAGTATAAAAAAAAAACAACATACATAATGGCCTAGAACCTTAAGTGACAGGAGTTGCTGCCATAGCATTGTTATTTGCACTAAAACTGCCTGGTAACTTTATTAAGACATGTATCTAATATCAGATTGGGCCACCGTTTGCCTTGATCACAAGTGTGACACGACATGTCAGTCCATTCAGTAATTAGTATTTCATGCGATATATGCAGAGAGAATCCTGAGGATGAATGTCCATCCCAAACATGCTCAATGTGATTGAGATCCGAGGCTGGTAGTCGTCAAGGAAGATGTCTGAAGTCATGCTCCTCAAACTATTTGCACCCAATTCCGGCACGGTGGATGGGTGCATTACTGCATTGCCGTCGGCACCGGTGCAGCATTGTTGGGCGGTCATGATCTGCAACCATGCATATGTAAACTATGGCAGCCTAATTTCTAATGCAGGGCAATGTCAAATCCAGTCAGGTAGGCAGGTCCTAGTGAAGTGGGCAGGCAGTGTATTTTCTCAATCACATAACTTTGAAACAGGTTGCAAACAAAGGTGCTCCTATTAACCAAGCACTTAGACAGATGCAAGGGAGCCATTGCTACAGTATACGACCCGTCAGGTTTAACCAGGGTTAATCAACGTGGCGTGACCACAGCACATTGCCAGGCACCCAGATTCCCAAGAGATAAGAAGAGCAACTAGCCAAGAGTAATTGTTTAGCTTTTTTCCATTGGAGGCTATAAAGAGGCTTTTTTTTCCAATATTTTGCAGCAGATAATTTGCTACAGACTAATCACATACCACGTTAATGCCCTGCTGAAGAGTCGAAATGTCTGCCGGATTAGTAATTGTTTTAAACAGAGTAGTGTCATCAGCAAACATGATTAGCCTGGTGTCTGCAGAGGAGCTGAGAGACGGCAGATCATTAATATATAAAAAGAAACAGTAATGGATTTTAATTAATGCCTTCATGCAGCAGGAGAAAACACTTTCGAAACAGGAGTTAGTCAACAGTTCTTTTTTTGTCTCAAAACTGACAGCAATAACTGTACGGTGGTATTTCAAAAATAATTATATAGTCACACAGTTGCTAGGGAAACTGCATGTAAAAAAAAAACAAAAAAAACTGAAATGCCCATTCATGGTGGTTGCATTGAATTTAAATGACAGTTTCACTGTGTGGCAGGAGTGGGATTTAAACATGATACATTTGGAACAATATAAAGAAACAATATTAGGAATATCATTATTTGTACATGATATCACCAATGGAAATCAGTTAAAATGACTTGAGATGGAATTGCAAGCTTTATATTAATGCCAGTCCAATTATATGAGAGCAAAAAGCATGATGTTGCCATTGTTGGTAATGCTATCGCAATACAGATATTCTTATGATATTTTAAAAGGTTTTCAGTACGCGAAAGCAGTAAAGGGTTAAAGATTGTGAAGTTTCTGAATAACAAAACATGACCACTAAACAAGGCCATATCGTTTTAATATATAGATGCATGGAATGTTAAACTTAAATTATGCATGATGGATAGAAGCTAATTCCTTTGGCAGTTTGTTTCCCCACTGATGAACACTGTTTCAAATGATTACATTTCAGAAGATGAAACTGCCGGCATTGTTGCATAAAATAAAGAGCGGGCGAGATACACGTTTATTACATAGTCATCCTGCTTTCCATCTTTTTTTTTTCAGGTTTGGTATTGCTCCGAAAAAAGTAATAACAGTTATATTAAAAGCTTACAGTTCATGACTTTGGGAAGAAGCAATTTTCTGAGAACATCAATATATAGTTTCAGTGGAATCATCCATATAGAAAAGCCACTTTTTAAACAATGTTTATTATTAATTGTTTGTTATTTTGAGGTGAAAAACACAAGCAAATGGAATTTAATATCCTTCTAAGAGGTGTAGGTTGTCCGCTGAGAGAACGGAAAAGAACACAGGGAATTAATTCCGATAACACTTTACATTAGGTGTCTCTAATTACTTTGTATTTCATAGAAGTTACTTAGTAAATACATGTGTGCTTACACATTATTACAATGTTATTATGCATAGTTACAATGTACTTAATGTGTAATTGTTTTGCATGATATAATCCTAATTCTAACCCCAACCATAACCCTAACTCTAAACCTAAGCCTAACCCTTTCATAAGAACATAAGAAATTCAAGAATGAGAATAGGCCATTAGGCCCATCTATGCACGCTCACTTTGGTGCCAGCGTGATTCGTTAGCACTCAGGAGAGGAAAAACAAAATCCTCTAACCAGGTTAGTCGGGGAAATGAAACCTCTAGGAATCCAGTTAGATGGACTGCCCTTCCTCCAGGCGGCTAGCTAAAGGTTTTATTGTGGTCACAGAGAGGGTTATACAATATTGTTGATGACAGCATCCAGTCTGTTCTTGAAGGATCCGAGTCTTTGCTTCAAAAATATTCCCTTCTTCAGCTTCCAGCTGTGGCCCCTGGTTCTGTTCTCTGTGACCTGTGAAAAATAATTGTCAGCAGTTACTTTGTCAAACCCCTTGAGAATGTTAAATACCTTTATTAAGTCACCTCTGACTCTCCTCCTTTTCTAGGCTATATAGATACAACTCTTTCAGTCTATCTTCATGTGACATGCCTTTTAATCCTGGAATTAATCGTGTTGCTGTCCTCTGTACTCTGCCCAAGGCCGTTATGTGTTTTTTATGATATGGGGACCAGAACTGTACACAGTATTCTAGATGTGGTTGTACCAATGCATTATTTCATTTTAATATAATGTGTCTAGATTTGCCTTTTTATAGCTTCTCCATACTGTCTAGATGACTTGAGAGTTTCATCCACTACTACCCAAGTTCTTTTCATACACAGCTGCCTCTGTTTCGTTACAATTCATGTTGTACTTGCCGCTAATGTTTTTGCGCTCTGTATACAAGACTTTGCATTTATTCACGTGTCAGCCCAAGCTTGAATCTTGTCTAAATCTCTTTGTATTATTGAAGTTGCTGATTGGGAGTTGGCTACCCCTAACAGTTTTGTGTTGTCTGCAAATTTGCATATCTTTCTAATTATGTCTTGGTCAAGGTCATTTATATAGATTATGATTAACAATGGTCCCAATACTGATCCCTGTGGTACCCTACTGTGGTTACGTTACACCAGTTTGAGGCCTGGCCTCTAATTATAACTCTCTGCTTTCTATCTTATAACCATTTATGAAACCATATATTATTATTATTATTATTATTATTATTATTATTATTATTATTATTATTATTATACAGCTGGGTTTTTACTGGAGCAATCTAGGTAAAGTACCTTGCTCAAGGGTACAGCAGCAGTGTCCCCCACCTGGGATTGAACTCACGACACTCCGGTCAAGAGTCCAGAGCCATAACCACTACTCCACACTGCTGCCCTCCATTTGGTCCTTATTATAATTTATAGGTTTGTAGATTTGTTGAATATATATGAAAAAATCTGTTCTGTAGTTTCCCTGAGGACTCCTGGACAGATTCCATCAGGCCCTGGTGATTTGTTTATTTTAAGTGCTGCTATAGCTCCCTTAGTATTTTCCTAATTCTATAAGAGACTTACATTTTAAGATATATATATATATATATATATATATATATATATATTATTTTTTATTTTCCTCAAGGTCAGATTGCTTTTTTCAAATTCAATGAACAAGGCAGTCATTGCCTATATGAAAAGCTTTTGTGTGCGTTTGCTTTACTTAGTGTTCGTAAATGCTAAATAAAGCACTAAATAAAGCAAACCCACACCAAAGCGTACCTTTATTAAGCGTACAGCATTTCTCCACTTGTTATCTGATGAAATATTTTTTTTAATAATAAAAAAAAACCCTAAAAGAGAAACAAGGTCACATTATGAGTTATTTAAAAACATTGCAGGGATTCAGCCTTGTGGTATTTACACTACTACAGTATATATTAAAATATATGCCATGGCCCAACTTAGAATATTGGATTTATTTTACTAGTAAGCCCTGGCCTTGTGACTTCATGACAGACCCATGAGTGACGCCAAAGAGGTCATGGCCTAATGAGCAAAGAAGTACTTTTAATTAGGCCATAGCATGTAAGATTTATACTCTGTTACCTTTAATTAAGTGGAGGGAACACAGTTTAGCAAAAATGTAGTCACTACAAAAAAAAGCTGGGATCTAGGCCACAGTGTGTTTGTGTTTCGATAATGATGAGAATCAGACACCCAGAATATATGTTCTCATTAATGTTGCCTGTAAGTTTTCTTCTAATTATCAATTTATTTACAAAATAAAGGTCTGCTTAAGTTTTCTCCTCTCCACGCTTATTCTGTTGTCGCTAACATCCTCAAATATATTCCTGTCGCTGCCACAATATCAAGATAATTTTTTTAATAAAACGTATACTTCACGCACTGTACAGACACATATATATTCTGGAACAGTTGAACATTGTATACATTATCAAGGAAATATGGAATACCAACATCCACAAGCAGAGCAATAATCAAGAACCGCAAGTAGGAGAATTGTCAGAGCAGCTTTAAAAAATCCAAGATTAACAGCCAAGGACTTAAAGAAAGATTTAGAAGCAGCAGGTATAATAATGCACGGAAGAACTTTACAAAGGCATCTGAACACAGAAGAGTTGCAAACCACTTTTAAAGAAAATTCATGAAACAAACTGTTTAAAATTTTCAAAGAAATATGAACAGGAATCCGAAGCATTCTTCGCCAACATTCTCTGGTCCATTGACACTGAAATATAACTTTTTTCCCTAAAAATGGACCACAGTTTGGAGAAAAAAGGGTGAGCCTACAATTAAACATGAAGGTGGTTCAATCAAGATATGGGGGTGTTTTAGCAGTTCATGGACTGGAGACATTCATGTGATTGAAGATTCAATGAATGCAGCCATGTAGCAAAAGTGCTGCCTGGGCGGGGTAAGGGTTTGGTCGGCTTGGGAGTCCTTGGCTCACCGCACACCAGTGACCCGTGGCTGGCCGGGCGCCTGCAGGCCAGTCTGTATGCAATTCAGAACTGCTTGGTCCTCCGACGCAGTAAGTTCTGAATATGGCTGCATGGCGAACTTGCAGAGTGAAAAAAAGCGGACGGCTGACAGCCCTCATTTCAGAGGACGCGAATGATTGTCTTCATCTCTCCCGAGTTAGTTCAGGGGTTGCAGCGATGAGCCAGGTTGAATAATAATTGGACATTCCAAAATTTGGGAGACAAATTGGAAAAATAAATAAAATAATTTAATAAATACAAACAAAAGTATGATGAAGTTAAGTTAAGTTAAACAAGTTAAACAGAAATTAATACAACCCTTGAATTACTAGGCATACCTGGACAGTCTTTCAACGTGTTCAATAAGTGTATCACTGATAGCTACTTTCTGGGGGGTACATTGTTAGATTTTACAGCACCTGTGTAATCCAGCACATTCTATAATCTGGCATGATGTTCTGGTCCCAATTGATACCAGATTAAACAGATTTTACTGTATAAACCTTTAAGTTGAACCAGCATGGACTGGAACATACAGAAGTGAAACTCCCATAGTGATCCAATGAACATTTTCAAACAAAAATAAATCCCACAGATTTCTTGACATGCCGGTTGCGTGACACCCTCTGCAATATTTTGCATATTTATTGCATTTTTTTTTCTTGAACCCGGGTATTCTGCCATGACAGCAGTTTACATCATAGATGATGTTATTTGATTAAGAAAGCAGTTAACATTATATGCTTCATGTTGTTCTATGTTCACTGAGATGATTGACATTGTCCTGTATAGTATCTAAAAAAGACTTCAACAAAAGTTAAAATGCTTCAGCCTACACATCCACCTTTTTCCCTTTTTGTCAGTCGCTCTGAATTTGCAATATCTCCCAGACAGTACAAGGAGGACTGTTTAGTGTACTACTAGACCAGAAATCTAATGCAGAAGTCTTTCCCTGCAGACTAGAAAGGCAGTATGTTAATACCATTGTCAATCAAACTGAAACAGTAGGCAACTCTACAATGCCAATTTCTATTAGGCTGCCTACCACAGTCAACCTTCTTTTTTTCCTCCTCTTTTTTATTCAAACAGTAGAAGAGTGGCTGGATGCTTAGTTCAGCAGAGAGTGTATGTGGTAAAGGAAAATAATATGATAATATTGCGCTAGACTAACAAACTAAAAAAAGACGCTGGTAAGCATTTCCATCATATTTCATATTGAAGAATAGTCTTTTTGAACCAAATAGGCTGCAGCCCTTTAAAAACCTTTTGTTTGCTGAACCTTGTGGCACTACAAAGACAGTATTTGACAGTTTTTTGATTGTGATAATCTTAAGTTTTCAAACAATCAGCACAATTACATGCATTTTAAATTCTGATTAGTAGTTTGTATACATCCAAAAATAAATAAATACTGAGTATGCAGAATACATACGTAGAATATAAAATCTATGTCAACTTAATATTCAGCATATGATCAGCCATATTTCAAATATGCTGCATTTGCTAGGGGGCATATGCCAGTTGTATGCAGGAATACTTAAAAACCCTTTTGCAATCTGCAGCACACAATTGAACTGCAATTGAACTGCATTTGTTTATATGCGATTTCCCCACATTCACGCTATTTAGCATGCTACCAGGTTGCATGTAAACAGGGAATTCTAGAGGAACAGCACATGCCATGTCATATTATTATTTATTATTATTTGTTTATTTAGCAGACGCCTTTATCCAAGGCGACTTACAGAGACTAGGGTGTGTGAACTACGCATCAGCTGCAGAGTCACTTACAATTACGTCTCACCCGAAAGACAGAGCACAAGGAGGTTAAGTAACTTGCTCAGGGTCACACAATGAGTCAGTGGCTGAGGTGGGATTTGAACCGGGGACCTTCTGGTTACAAGCCCTTTTCTTCAACCACTGGACCACACCATATTGAATACATAATCCACATACTCATATGCAGCATACTAATGAATGAGACACAAGGAACTGCAAACACTACTTATATATCAGGACAAATAAATAAATACAGAACGACTGGGAACGGGCAGTTGCCCAACGCAAACCCTAAATACCTTGGTATCTCTAAATAACCATCAAGCCATCTCACAAGTGAAGTGGCAGTCACAATTGCCAATCTAAGAGAGCAGAACTGTAGGGCATGTCAATGTCATTTCCCCACTAAGATCCCTTGTTTAGTGACTATCTTCCCTAAATAGATTATAATTCCCTTTTCAAATACTTGCAAAGGCAAACCATCCCACAAGTGAAGCATTATCTATGTACTACCAAGGCAGAATGACTGCTGGGACATTGCTTTTGATTTTGTCCCAATATTTTTTTTTCTTTTTGCAACAGTGAATGCCAAGACTGCTATGACTTTCAAAGCAGCCAAATTGTTCCATCTGTCTCAGTTCTGATCCAATGGCACCATGTGTACACATCTAGTGAAATATATCCTCAGGGTATTAAATGTGATATTTCAGGACCCACAAGAGAAAAGAAGCAATGTTGTACCTCATGGAAATAACTCTGTTTGTTTTGTTCAATTAGGACCAGCCTTTGAAGAGGTACAATATTCAAAAGATTATTATTATTATTATTATTTATTTCTTAGCAGATGCCCTTATCCAGGGCGACTTACAATTGTTACAAGATATCACATTATACATTATTTCACATTATACAGATATCACATTATTTTTACATACAATTACCCATTTATACAGTTGGGTTTTTACTGGAGCAATCTAGGTAAAGTACCTTGCTCAAGGGTACAACAGCAGTGTCCCCCACTGGGGATTGAACACACAACCCTCTGGTCAAGAGTCCAGAGCCCTAACCACTACTCCACACTGCTGATACCATTGTGACAAGGTTGGTTTTTCAGAAATTCAGTTAGTCAAGATACACTTCTCAGTCATAGTCTTGAATCTAATTATGAAGTTCCGTAGGGTGTCTGGGGCATCCAAAATAACAACCATACCGCAATTAGTTTCAAATTAGCAAACAATGTGCTGGAACAGTTGGTCAGTCTGGTGTTATGTGGAGTTCCACTTCTATTGTGATGCAGCTTTAGTCCCTCCTGATATAGCGACCAATCTCCCCATTAGTGATGCATCCCAATCTTAGCCAAAATTTTTGTCTACTTGACTTAGTTTCTAATAGTTTGTATATATGTTCTGTTTCACATTTGCTACTTTTTTAATATATAATGGATCATTTTTACAGCAGAAGTGCTTATTTCTTCTTATCGCACTTTCAGTATACTGTACATTATATTTATGAATCCCTTTATAGCCCTAAATGTAATTGGTTAAGACTATTGCATATGCTATTATAAATCTCATTACAGTATAGAAACAGTAATTCCTCCAGTGATCAATAGTTCAAAGAGACTACAGGCTATTCTTTGCTTCTCCTGCCTGTTCATTTTCCCTATAATGGCTGCAAATGTCCATGACTCTCAAGAGAGAAATTGAGCTATATACATAGCCAACACAAAAACATCACCTAAATACAATACAAATCACATTTCTATAAGCGCCTTTCATAAAGAACAATTAAACACTTTAATTAAAAACAGTAAATTAAAAGAGATACTAAAATGTGGTTTTAATTGTAACATTAGAAAAACTAAGATAAAAAGCTAGTTTGTAAAAATAGAACAATTAAACGTCTAAAACAAAAATGTTATAACATTGGAATAATAAAAAAAAATGTTTGATTAGAAAATTAGAAAAACTATGATAAAAAAAGCCAGTTTGCAAAAATAGAACAATTACAAAGTCTCATAAAAAAAATATGCAGTTCAAAAAGAAAATGCAATCTTGATTTAAAAACAGTAAGCGCCCCAGCTTCCCTGACAGAAGGTGGCAGAGCATTCCATAATGTACCAGAAAAGGCCCTTCCTCATGTATTATTTTTATTCACCCTGGAATAACCAGCAGCCCTGCATCCTGTGATATAAAATGAGGAGTATGCAGGGTCAATAATTCCTGTAAACGACTGGGTGCTAATGCATTCAGGGCCTTAACCATTTGAGGACTAAGCGTTTTTCAGTGGGATGCTCCCCCAGGCCCAGGTTTTATTTGGCTGTATTTGACTCTAACGCTAACAATTCACTACAAATGTATTTTTTACAGTAGCATCTTAGAATTGGTGCCTTTTTTCAGAACACTGACCTGGGGGACCTTGCAATACTTCCTGAAAGTTTTGTTGAAAAATATTGATGTCTGGACAAAATACAAGACATTGTTTTACCTAATTTGTTTTACACATTTTGTGCTGACTTTGCCTTTCTAGCTTTGAAAGAAAACACCACATGGTTTAGAACTGTACATTTATTTTAAAAATAAATACTGAGAACACCTATATGATATAAACTGATTCACTGTTAGAAAATTCAGAATCACCAGAATCAGAGGACAGTATTTCTGCCTGACTCATCTAATCATCTGTAGAGTGGAAACATGTATATTACTGTGTGCATATCAATTTCTGTACATAACCAGTAAACATTTACACAGCATATTGCATTATCAAAGCAGTGTTTTACAAACAGCAAGAACAACAGAATAAACATTGTTAACTGCAAAACACTAACTATTATAACCAAACACAGTGAAATTGCAATGCTATAATAAACATATATCTCAGGATCTTTATAAGCAATAATGGACATTGATCAAAATAAATATTTATAAATAAACTAATGGTTCATTATTCCATTATTAGCAGTAATAAGGGAAAAGATGTTTAGAACTGCCTAGTGATGCAAATTAATTAATAATTAAACATGAATTAATGGTGCATTCCATATGTAGTTATATCAGAATCCAGACCTAATGTGAATTCATCAAAAACATCACGTCACAAGAACAACGAAAAAACACCGTAGTGGATCCGCCACCGTTCAACAGAAATGACACAGTTCAATTTATTAAAATGTATTTGCAGATCCATTGATATTGAGCTTACTTCCTCTTGACTTCATTCAAGCAGTCTCACATTAGGCACAGTGACAGAAGCACTGGAACTCACAAAGGAGATCAGATTCCAATCTGTCTGCTCAAATCACAGCATGTGTGAATATGCTTGGAACACTTCTTACATCTTAACACAGTTCAATACATCACATGTTATATAATTTGCAGGCTTATATAACTCATTTATAATAAACCCCTTTTCCTTTTTCCTCTGGTGTCATTGCTGCTGTGTTTTGCAAGCAGCAATCATACTCTTTGTTCATGCATAAGGATAGTGCAACAAAGATTGTCCCAACAGTCTCAGTACTACAGCATCTTCATCTGTTAGGTGCCTGCTGCATTAAAGAATTATGATGGCAAGCGATCTATTGGTTATACAAGTTTAGAGAGTCCATATAACACTGTAGTCAGCCTTGAATAAGTAAGTCCTAATTAGGAATAAGGCTTATCCAAATGTAATTAATGGTGCCATTTCTTACACACCAGTTGGTACTTTACTGATAGAGTGAACTTTGCAAACCAAATTTCAGCTGGGTCTGACCATATTATCCCCTGAAGTACTTTAAATGTATAGCTTTTGTGAATTGCTTTATATATAGTAAAGTGTCTAAGAGACTATCCAGACCCAATGTGGCTCTTTACTGAGATAACCCTAGAGAGAATTATATTTGTTAACAGGATGTCAAGTAATTTCATGTTTTCTTTGACTTCTCAAAGGTCAGTCAGATATATCCAAACAAGTCTACAGCAAAGAGACCTTTGAGAATGCTGCTCAGTTTGTGGAGAAATTTTATTTTTTATTATCCAAGCCTGAGCTATCGTGCCTGTAATGCAATTGTATCTAGAGTTATATTTTCAATAGAAGACTGACTGAATATATAATCCAAAGTACTTTTATTAAACAACATTCTGTCTCAACTGGGTACTTCCTGTTACAACTGGACCGAAAATAAATAGAAATATGATTGGCAACCACACCATGTCTGCCTGGGGAACTGAATTAATTTATGCTTTGATATCAATGCTGTACGCTTAGCATTACAGGCTTATTTACATACTGCAGTGTGTGAAAATGAAATCAAATATTATTAAAGGAAACATTATGGGAAAGCTTTAATCCTGAATCCACATTACACCTCTTCCTTTTATACTTTCTTTATCCCAAACTATTTCATATCTGTGAGCTCCTGCCTGGCTGCAATTGGTTCCCCATTGATGGTAATGATTTGTAAAAGGTCATTAAGAGGCACATCTGGGATCAAGAGCTCTTCTATGGAACATATTGCTTAGTGAAGTGTAAGAATGTAGTGTTGTTAGCTCTCTGGAAGATGGGGGAGCTGGTTGATGGGAGATTAAAGCCAGGACCCACCTTCCAATAAGACAAGCCCATTTATCTTGTTCAACAGAAGACAGACTTTAGAAAAGTAGAGTCAGCAATAGGCACACATACAGAATAGAAAATGTCAAAAGGTAAAATAACACCCCTCATGACTGAAACGCGAAAGATAATCTTTCCGCTTTATAGCGCCCATCATTCTGAAAGGTGAAAAAAGGCCACCAATCTTAATACCCTTAAAGGACACTCAAGTATGACATCAAGTTTTGGCCAATTTTAGAGAAGTTAATATCCCCTCCAGTAGGACGTGATACCTGAATGTCCCTGTTCTACTTGCAAAACTCAAATACAAGCCTGCTTTCCTACAGTATGACCAAATACCGTTATACAGGCTCTTAAGAGGTCACTGGCTTGTGTGTGGGGGTGTGTTGACGATCCAAATTTTAATTTCCAATAACTTCCTACCCCCCGGCACTCTTGAGGGCACCCATTTCGTTTCCCTTCTATTTATTTTGTTGTGTCTCTGTCTATACACTGTTAAACAATTTAAGAAAAGTTAGGAAACTAGTTTTATTTGGTTTACTTTTCAAATATTTCTAATAGCGTACCTTCAATATGTGGTTGCTTTTTATCTGCTTTATTAAATGTTCAACTCCACGGAATCAAAAAAACAACTTTGTTATCATACAGAAGGGAGTGGGCACAACTGCTAGTTTGTTGCCAGGTGAACAAAAGTATCACACCAATTCTGCTTGCAATGTCTGACATATCCATGAAAAGGCATGTACTATTTTGTATAATTTTAAATGCAGGGTGAATGGTATCATGTACAGACTGAAGGAACAGGGAAAATGAGTGGTCTTCGCTTATAATACGTACCTGTTGGCAACTTTATCTGCAACACAATCTATTGGGCTTTTAATACAAAACCATCATTTGTATATCAGAAAAAATAACCAGGTGTCAGGGATAGGTTTGTCCTAAGGCAACTGTGCATTAATAAGAAGTGTTTCACACTTTTAAAACAAGGCTTTGTGTGATTGAAGAACTAAAACACAATTATGCAACGAAAAAAAAAACAACTATGAAATGAATAATCTGTCATTTACTTAACAGACTCCACTGTGTAGCACCAACGTTTTAAATGTAAACTATCGGTATACAGTGGCAATCTAGGGGTCAAACAGAAGAAGACAGGACTTTCTCTCTGGGTTAATTGGCTAACACCCACCTTTATTAGAAATGACACTTCCATCATGAGCTGTGAGAGTGTAAACCAGTTTGAGCTTTTATAATGAGAAGAAGAAAAAAAAAATCCAGGCAGTGATCATTAAAGTGGCTATATGGAAAAAGTCCATAAATCTTACCTGCTGTGCATTTGTTATATATGTCCCACTTCTGCAGTTTTTTTCCCCCAAATATATATATATATTTATATATATGTAAACAGCCACCCCATAACCTCCCTGTAGTCCTCACCCGAACCCCTTGCCATTCAAACCCTGAACCCCAATGGCACACCACTAATAATTTTTACCCATTATCGAAATACAGCGCCAGGCTACTAATTAAAATAATCTGCTCCCACACTTGTTGGTGGATATATGAACTTATACAACAATGTAAATGTTTACTGAATCCTTTTAAAAAAATATATATCTGGCTATTCTTATATGATACTCCATACTCATAAGGGACCCCACCACCCTATCTTATTACCAACCAACCAATAAAACAAGACATTTTGTGTCTTGGCTAATAGGGTATACAGTATATCAAACCAAAATAGTATTGCTGCCTGTGATCTGGAACAGTTGATCAGGAACACTGGCTACATTCTGATGACAAATGCAACAATGTAATTTCTCAGCCGGGCAATTGTGGAATTGTTTTGGTTCGTTTGCCAGTGAAGATGGCAGACTTTACACCTAATATGTCCAATCATAGTGTTTGTTTCTCCCTGTGGCCGGGGTAAGGCCTGACCCTGTAAAGAATATGTTTTTGTTTGATTATAAATAACATTGGTGGGGTTTGTAACTGAAAAATGTGTGTAATTTGTATAATTTGAAAGTGTTGGACATGGCAGGGCTGGGAAGTGAGAAAGGGATGTGCAGCAGGTGGCCAGGTGTCAATTAAAGAATTGACAATCAATTAACCCTGGTCACCTGCCCTTAAAAAGGGGCTGGAAATTCTGACGGCTACTATATGTAAAACTATGGAAAGGATGGTGTATGAGAGAATTTGGTATTTTTTGGAAACTAAAAAATTAATGAGTGATTATCAAAGTGGCTTTCGTAAAAATAGATCGATGACAAATCAGCTGGTAAGATTGTCCACTGAAGTCAAGGAGGCATTAAGTGAGAATGAGGTGGTTGGGGCAGTTTTTATTGACATAGAGAAAGTGTATGATATGGTCTAGAAAGAAGGTTTAATATATAATGTAGCATCATTGGGGATAAAAGGGAGGACTTTGTGGCGGATCAGAGAGTTTCTGAAGGAAAGAGGATTTAAAGTGAAAATGAAGGGGAAGTTCTCTGAAAGATTTGAAATGCAAAATGGAACTCCTCAAGGAAGTGTTATCAGCCCTTTGCTATTTAATATAATGATAAATGATCTAGCTGAGGATATTTTAGTAGGATCAGAAGTATCTGTAGGTCTGTTTGCTGATGATGGGGTTATTTATAAAAGGAATAAACATATTGAAATAGTTAGGAGGGAATTGCAGGAGGCATTGAATAATCTGGAAAAGTGGTCAAATAAACGGGGCTTTAAAAATCAGTAACATTATTTTCACGAAGAAGAAGAGAGCAGGAGAAGTTAAATTTATTTTACCAAGATAAGATTTTTAAAGAGGTGTAGGAATTTAGATACTTGGCAGTGTGGTTTGATAAAAAATTAACTTCGGGAAAACAAATAAATTATATAATAGATAAATGTAAAAGGAAGGATAAATATTCTAAGAAGTATTTCAGGGATGAGTTGGGGAGCAAATAAAACTAGTATGATGATGATACACAGAGGGTTAATTAAGAGTATAATAGATTATGGAAGTCAGATTCTAGTGGGAACTTGTAAAAGTAAGATGGAAAAATTGGGTAATTTGCAAGCTAAAGCAATAAGGGTGTGTATAGGAGCTATGAAATCTGCTCCAATAAATGCTATGCAGGTTTTAATAAATTAGATGCCATTGGAACTAAGGAGAAAATGGCCAAGTATAAAATATTGGATAAAGGCTAATTCTCTGCATACAGAATTCCCTCCTTTGAAAAGCATGGAAGATAGGTGGATTAATCATTATAAAAAGGAGAGGTGGGAAACAAATGGGGGCACGTTGGAGTATTGGATGCACAAATGGATAAAGGAATTGGGAATGGAAAATCTGAAGTTGGTAAAAAGAATGTTAATATAAATGTTACCAGGATGGTTGATGGAAAAACAAACTGTTGTATAGAATTGAGTGAGTAAGTGAAGAAAGGAGGGAAAAAATGGAACTGAAAAGAAAGAGTCAAGCTTTTGTAGAGGAGAAGAGTATGGAGGCGCTATGTATATATACAGATGGATCCAAGGATCCAAATACAGGAAGAGTTGCAATGGCATATTATATCCCATAATTAGATATCTGTAAAATAGTGAGACTATTTATCAGTTTATGTTGCAGAAATGGTAGGTATACTACCACTGCAACTCCCTCCTGGCTGGCCTCCCTGCGTCCGCCACCCGTCCGCTCCAGCTCATCCAGAACTCTGCTGCCCGCCTGGTGTTCTCTCTGCCTCGCTTCGCCCACGCTACTCCACTACTCCGCTCGCTCCACTGGCTCCCGATCACCGCGCGCATCCAGTTCAAGACTCTTGTACTAGCCTACAGATGCCTTGACCAGTCTGCACCCAGCTACCTCCAGACCCTCATCTCTCCCTACACCCCCACTCGACCTCTCCGCTCCGCCTGCACTAGAAGACTAGCTCTACCACCGCTACGCTCCCCTGCCTCCAAAGCCCGCTCCTTCTCCACCCTTGCTCCGCAGTGGTGGAATGACCTTCCTACAGATGTCAGGACTGCCCAGTCCCTGACCACATTCCGGCGCCTCCTTAAGACTCACCTCTTCAAAGAGCATCTGTAGAACTCCTCTGTTTGTATCCTGAGACACTATCACCCTTCATGTAAATGTGCTTTATTTTGCTCTTATCAGCCCCTATTTTACTGCATTTAATCCTGTACTTCAGAATACTGTAATCTGCCAAGTTTTTAACCTGTAGTACTTTGTATTTAATCACATCCTGATGTAACTATCACTATTTAATCATATCCTGATGTAACTATCACTATTACCTGCTGTATTATTGAATTGTGGTTTGTCAAACTTGTACTTTACTTGAACAAAAGTTATTGTATTTCTTGCTCTTATTGTATTACTTGTATTGTAACGCTTGAAATGTTTTTGCTTACGATTGTAAGTCGCCCTGGATAAGGGCGTCTGCTAAGAAATAAATAATAATAATAATAATAATACTATTTGCAATAGTTAAAATAGCTGAAATAAAGCCTAAAAAAGCAGTCATATTTTCAGATTCATTAATTGTACTTATTGCATTAAAAGGGGAGTTTACTAATAGAAGAGATATCATGTTTGAAATAATGCAACAATATAAGGAATGTGGAATAATGGGGATCAAAGTGATTTTAGTTTGGATTCCTGGTCACTCTGGCATCCTGGGCAACAAGATGGTAGATCTGGCAGCAAAAAGTGGGTTAAAAAGAGAGGAAATTGATATGGTGATTCCTCTGGGATCGCAGGAAATGGGAGGCTATGTGAAAAAAATGATAGTAAAAGAATGGCAGGAGAGATGGGATGAAAGCATAAAAGGAAGGTTTTATCATAATATCCAGAAAGAGGTGAATAACAGTTGGGTGAACAAAGAATTGGGAAGGAAAGAGGAAAGAGCGTTGGATAGGTTAAGGATTGGGCAGAGTTCTTTAAGTTAACATCTATTAAGACTGGGGAAACATGAAGATGGAAAGTGTGAAAAATGTAAAGTAGCTGAAACAGCAGAACATTATTTATTAAAATGTGAGAAATATGAGGAGCAGAGAAGGAAAATGGAGAGGAGGCTGAGGGAAATGGAGGTATATGAGGTCAACATAAAGAACTTGCTGGGAAAAGGGAAAGTGGAAGGGAGACTGAATAGAGAAAAGATACTGACGAAATATATAAAGGAAACAGGAAAAGAAGTGAAGTTATAATAAATAAATATAACCAAAAAATAAAGTAAAACAAAGACAGACAAAGGACTACAGATATAGGGCGTTAATCATGTAAAATAATAGATGGAATGCGCCCTATAGATTAACCAGAAGAAGCAGCCCTTTGTTCTGTACTGTTCTATGCGCTGTGGTGTTTTTGTTACCAATGGAAAACACCCATGACTGCGTTTCACCAGGGTGAGTGAGCTGAACCTGAAGAATGTCTGCGTGCTTATCCAGGGTTCTGGTAAAGAAATTATGACTGTGTGTTTAACCAGGATAATTACTACTAGGGTTAGGGGATTCCATTAGGGGATTTTAATCCCACCAATGTTTGTTTAGTTTGTGTAAGGTGCGGGATCTCCCTGTATAGCAGCGTAGCGCACAGCCCGAGCTTGGCCACCTTTTGTTTTCTTAGTTGTTTTTGTACAGTGTTTTGTTTTGCCTTTTTTGTAAATATGAATGTACACTTGTGTATCCTTCTGCACTAGGGATACCACCTAGTGGTAGCCACCAACACTGCAACTGCAACATCTGCCTGCATTATTAATTAAAACCTGAACGCCTGAGTGGCGTTTCAACGTCAAACCCTCTGTATTTCTCGTTCTCTCAGCAGATACCGACAATGTAACAGAACACCCAAGTTACACTCCTTAACGCATACTCTATTATCTTTAAACACTCCTTTGCCTTTGCTTTATCTTCAATGTGCTAACAGAAAAATACCCTTTTTTATCAAAAACATTTTGGCAACACCAATGTGTGATATTTTGATTGACATGAAGGTAAAACGCAGAGAATGATACATTAATACCTGCTGACATGACCAGTCAAGCATGGCTGGCTGTCGAGTAGATTTGATGCTGAACCCCCCGTACTTGGTTCTGTTAGGCTTTTCAAAACTGAATAGTTTTTGATTGCAACAATGACGTCAAATTAAATGTAGACACCTTTTGACCACCAACGTTGTTGAATAGCTAAAACAGAGCTCGATGAAAGACACACCGCAGTCATTCCTGCGTTTGATTTCCTGTAGCATTTTCACTGCAGTAGAGGGAGTTAAGGAGGAAACTGCATTAAATAAAGTAGGTTGCAAGCTCTATGCTTTTATTCTGTACAAATGCACCGTGGCTGACAATAAGAAATAAAAAAAGTGGCCAAGTCATTTACCTTCTGGGTGAATATGATTGTTCTGTGCCACCCTGACTTACACATACAGTAAAATATATGTGAAATATCCAGGAGATTGAATCAGTGAAGGTTGGTACCCAGTAAAGTACAGTACACATACAGTATACTGTTAACATCTCCTAATCGTGAATTAAATGCATTTGTTATTATTGCATTGTGAAATAACATGGAGCATGGCCATTATTTAAGTTAGAAGGTGTTTAGCATAGATGTCCTAGGGCTGTTTATACTTTAGGATATGTGTTATGAGACATTATAATTTGTCTTGCGCTGGTGTATATTGTCAGATTATTCTGAATGGTCATATCTGAGCAGATTTATCTGGTACCCTGCCACGTTACACAGTCCTAACTAAAAAGATTAATTTTAAATAAAGTTAGACAAACGTTTCAACAAAGTCACTATCTTTCCTGTTAGGGGTGAAATAGGGCAAATTGTTCTGCAAATAATACATTTGCTAAAAAAGAGCTACCTGTTACTAAATTAAAATAAAAATGCAGTGCACGTTTCCATTGCTTGTTACACACAGTATAACAGTTGTAAATGTTTTATGACAAAGCTACAGGGACCAGAAGACAAGGATCTGATGAATGATGCCCAAAATATTTCCCTGTATGTTTAGATAGGAACAGACCTCATGCTGGCTCTTACCCATGGAGTGAACAGCACAGTGCAGTACCAACAACAATAAGGCAACTCTTCAAAACCTTGACAACTGTGTCAGAAACTACAAAGCAACAATGGCACCTTATTGTGTCAGGGAGCTGATCCTTCATCAAACATGCTGGAGGAGTCTCAGCTCTTTTCCAAACCAGCAGTTGCTGTCACACTCTGTGCACTTGGCTGCAAGGCAAAGACAGCAGACGCATCCCATTGACACCCAATGAACAGTGACAGTCCAGCAATCTAAAGGCAGTGCTCTCGTCCGCATGTCGCTACTTAGATACTCTGCAAATCCCTTTAGATTTTATGAGAGCTTATTCCAGGCCCAATGGCTTTCTGCAGATATGAAGTCATGTTTAGTTGTGGCATATTTAAACACAGCCCCTTTTTTTATAAAACATGAACTAAACAATTAAGTTATTATATATTTCAAGTCCTCTGAAACACTCTCAATGCGTTTATTTATTTATTATTTTGTAACATTAACAAGAGTGAATTAAAGAATGGACAAACACTTTGTAATATATGGGCTTATATTTCTAAAATATGGGGCCATATTATTGTGAGATTATGAATAGTCATTAGATCTTGCCAGATTGTGAGAATAAAGAAAACACAACATTTAAACCAAGGGGTGCTTTATTGTGGGTTCTGCGGGCCGCACAGCAAAAGTTCAAGGGTCTAGAACAGGGGTGTCAAACTCCAGTCCTCGAGGGCCGCAGGGTCTTCTGGTTTTCATTCCAACTTAAGATCTCAATTAACATAATTGAGCTAATTATTTGTTGAATTTAATATTTTAAGGTCTTTTACAGTTGATGGTTTTAAAAATGCACTTGATTCAAGGTACACTACCTATGAAACATTTTGAGGCCTGAAGAGAAGTGTTAAATGTGTCCAGTTAATCAAATAATTAGACCAATTATGTAAATGAGAGCTCAGGTGGAACGAAAGCCAGAAGACACTGCGGCCCTCCAGGAACTGAGTTTGACACCCCTGGTCTAGAACAATGCTTCCCAACCCTGGTCCTGGGGACCCATGTGTCTTCTGGTTTTCATTCCAACTGAGCTCTCAATTACCTAACCCCTTAATTGAACGAATAATTTGCTTAATTAGACCTTTTTACTTGCATTTAGCTCTTAAACAGTTGCAGATTTGAAGTTAACTATAACATTTTATAAGTAACTTGAACTCTGCAACTTTTTAGTAACTGAGAACAATTAAAAAGGTCTAATTAAGCAAATTATTAATTCAATTAAGGGCCTAGTTAAGTAATTGAGAGCTCAGTTGTAATGAAAACCAGAAGACACATGGGGCCCCCAGGACCAGGGTTGGGAAGCCCTGCCTTCTAAGTATATTTATAAAGCATTTCTAATTGCTACTACAGCTGTAATGCATTGGACACATTTGACACAAGCTTTTAAACATCTAAAACAACAGTTAGAATTGCTTTAAATGAAACTTGCCTCAGTCATTTTTCATTCTCCATGCTGCACTGTACCTCATAAATACTGATATTTTAATTTTAAAAAAATTAACAACCACCAAAAAAAAAACTAAATAAATTCCACTTTGTCTTGAAAAAGACTTCTAGTCGAAACACTTGCAATTTAATGTATTTCTTTTAATATTTCTTGATTTGGAGATTTAATTCTGATGTACAGTACATAATTGGCTATTCCTAATCAAAATACACTCTTCCATTTTAAAACAAACTCATCGTCTTGTCTCCCTTTATTTAAGGGACTAGTGGGTGGTGTATTTCCCAGTAACATGGATTAGTATTCAAACCCTGTTTGTTAAAGGCTACATTCAGTTTCATGGTTTAAAATGTCATCCATGCCCTGAGATAGGATTACTCACTGCCTTGTATTTGATAGCAAAGCATCCATTACACTTTATGTATTCTGCTAAGATATTCAGGGAAACAGGCTGCTCAATTATGTACACAAATGTCTATATACATATTTAAATGCATGGCCACCTTTACATTGCAGTTAATTATGTCCCATTAATAGCAGTGACATTCCATTAGCAGAATGACTCAGCTTCCAGCAAGCCCAAATTTACGGAGAATATATAAATATATAAATATATAACAAATAATAACATCCCGTGTGGGCTGATTATTACCTTGAACTTTCACTTTACAAATAAACAGAACTACCACTATATTTAATTGAACAGTGTTTGCTAGAAATGTACAGTAATCCTTTTATATTTATTATATTTTATCTTATTTAACCCTTTTTATATCCAGGAAACCCATGAATGTGGGACTCGCCCTTTTTAAAACGTGCATTACCAGTAATGGCAAAACAGTAGATTTTGAACAAAAAATACATAGTGGTTCTGATACAATGACACACCTGAACTATTCGAATCCATCATTGTGCAATGTTTGTTTTTTGGTATCATTTTTCCAATGGTTCATATCACTGGAGAACACTGCACCTTAAGCCCAGCATACAGATGGAAACAAGTTTCTTCAAAAATGATCATTCCTGCAGCACGCTCCAAAAATGTGGTGCTGCACTTATAATTGCACTGAAACTTAGTAAAAGAAGGGGAAAGCACAGGAACGGAGTGGTGTAGACAAGGGAGTGGATCCCTAATCGGGAGGAGAGAGGAACAGACCATAATCTTTTAAATGAGCTGCTCTTGAGTTATCAGTTTTGTTAATATGAATCCAGATACTTTTGAGGAGCTATAGGACCACGAATAACCTGAAATTACAGTACAATGCGTCAGTGTACTGTATGTCAAAAAAAAAATTTAGTTTGAAGCAAGATTCCTGTAGAAGTCACCATATTGAATAGTCACATGATTGATAGCTCATGCTCACAGTTTCTCCCGATTGGTGTTCTCCCCTTGGTGTACTTCTTGACAGCAACCTCTCCTTTGAAGCCGACGTCTCCTCCGTGGTCAAATCTTCCTTCTACCATCTTCGAAACATCTCCAAAGTCTGTCTCTACCTTTCCCTCCCACATGCAGAGATACTTTGTCATGCATTTGTCTTCTCTCGACTACTGCAACTCTCAATATGGTGGTCTCCCGGCACGCACCATAAACCGACTGCAGCTAGTTCAGAATGTCGCTTCCAGGATCCTTACCAGATGTAACAAACGTGATCACATCACCCCCCCCCCCCCCCCGTCTTGCTCAGCTGCACTGGCTACCTGTAAAGTTCAGGATTATTTTCAAAACTCTCCTGCTCACCTACAATGCCCTTCATCACACAGTCGGGACCTGTGCCTCCTCAACCTGCTGACCCGCTATGTCCCTGCCCGCAAGCTGAGGTCCTCATACTCTGGCCTGCTTGTTATCTCCAAGCAAAAATGCACCACACTTGGAGAACGCTCGTTTAGCTTCATGTCTCCAACTCTTTGGAACGCTCTCCCAGCTTTGGTGTGTGATGCTCCCATCGTCGCTCGCTTTAAATCAACTCTCAAGACCCACCTGTTCTCTCTTGCTTTCCATGCTCTTTAAGCCTGATATCTGCTATTAGCTGCTGTGTTGCTGCTACTATTTCATGTATTATGCTACTATCATGTATTATGCACTTTCCACTGTATTTAATGTATTATGCCTTTTTTCCCCCTGCATAGCATGTATTATGCATTTCTCTGTATTTAAAGTATTATGGATTTTCTTGTTGCTACTTCATCTTGTAAAGTGATTTGTGATGGTGGTCCACTATGAAAGGCGCTATATAAAATAACGATTGATTGATTGATTGATTGATTGATTGATTGGCTAAAGACAAAATGTTTCTTGCAAATGTTTCTCAAAGTAGAACCCAGGTCTACTCTGGGAATCATGTTTCCGTGTTTCTGGAAACACAGAAACATCCAGCATACACAAGGAAATATTTTATCTTGAAACATGTTTCCTCATGTATGCAGGGCTTCAGTACAGCAGAACTGCATTGTTATTCTGGAGAAGCAAGCCTTCTGAACTGACACACTCAAAACTCTAACTACACAGAGCTAACAAATCATTTCAGTAAATCTTACTTAGTATGTATTACCCTCACTTTATAGATCTTGCATTTTCCGAAATCAAAGATGCGCACATTAAATGGGTGTTTCATTTTTAATGGTATTTTTTAATAGCTTTTAGTTGGGTGAACACCTTTGTACATATTTCAATGCTGAATTCCAATCATGAAGGATTGCAGTCGACACTGAAAAAACGTGTCTAATTTGGAAAACAGTGACGAAGGCAGAGTGCGGAATGACTTCTGCGAGGTTGGGTTCTTGTAAAAGGAAAAACAATTCAGAATAAATATTCTTGAGTGCATTTTCTCATGAGCAAAATTGTAAAATAAATGAACTCCCACAACTTTTTCATTTGGCTAGACTTCTATTTTGAATTATGAATTTCTCATAGCAATATGTATGCTTATTGGATTTCAGTACTAGTACCAGTACTACTGTGTTACTTTTAATAATCACATTCCTAGTCTGTGCTCAATAATGTTCTATGATCTCAACAATCTGTTATCATAGCTCTGTGTGTGTTAAAAATCACAGTTTTGGGGGCTCCTGAGTGGCGCATCCAGTAAAGACGCTCTGCGTGGAGTGCAGAATGCACTGGAGATCGCAGGTTCAAATCCAGGCTATGTCACAGCCGACCGTGACCGGGGGTTCCTAGGGGGTGGCGCACAATTGACCAAGCGCCGCCCAGGTAGGGAGGGCTTAGGTCGGCAGGAGAATCCACGGTTCACCACGCACCTGCGACCCCTGTGGCCGATAGAGCGCCTGTGGTTCTGCAGTGGAGCTGACAGATCTGTGTTGTCCTCCGGCACTATAGGTCTGGTGGCCTCACTATGGATCTGCAGTGCGGAAAATGATGGATTGGCAGGAGCACGTTTCAGATGATGCATGTTCCAGCATCCTTTTCCCGAGTAGTCAGTGGGTTTTAAGTGCTGATATATCTCATCTGTGGTTGTAATAAAAGTTATAAAAGTTATAAAAGTTTGCCATAGTAAAAGCATAGCAAAGCGTAATAAAGCATAGTGAAAGCATGGTAAAGCATAGGCAATAATGTAAAGAACAGTGAGGTATGGTAAAGCATATTAATAAACATGGTAAACCAGAGTAAATTATGGTTGATACATGGTATTACCATGGAAAATCAAGGTCAAAGTGCAACAATACCATGGTAAACTTGTATAAGGGAAGGCTAGTTTATATTCTACAGATCTAAAAACAAATTATTTGAGGTTGCTTCTCTTAAAGGGTGAACATTATCATGCTTATTCAATTATATCAAAGCATGCCAGCATAGTATATTAAAACATTCATATAGCAATGCACTGCACATAAAAGGATGTCGCTTAGAACACTTTCCAGATCAATTGGTCTTTTTATAAGGTGCGCCTTTATATTTTATAATATAATAATAATGCATTATTTATTAGCTGTGAAATTTAAATCCAATCTAAGATACTTTTTTTTTCAAATTTAATGAAATATTTTTTGTTTTATTGCCAGGAGTAAATACTAATAAGCTTCTTAAGAAACATAAATAATAATAATAATAATAATAATAATAATAATAATAATAATAATAATAATAATAATAATAATAATTCCAAGATGTGTGCACAAACCCAAACTCCACTGCACTGAATCGGGTATTCAGTACTTGTTAGAGCGAAACATGGTTCAACATCTCAGTATTTATGCCTGATGTGTGTTTTTGGGCTACTAGCATGATGTATAATCACAGCTGTCATTGTGAAGGCACATTTTTCAATCCAGTAAGTTTTCATAGAAACAAACATCCATACATGTAAATGTGAAAAAACAGTATGTGCACTGCAAGTAAAAATCTAGATTCCAAGCCAAGCCTGAATACTGGAACCAGCACAGTTTATTATTATTATTATTATTATTATTATTTATTTATTTATTTATTTATTTATTTATTTATTTTAAAAAAAGTTATACAAAAGCTAATAAACCTTGCTGGGTGGCAATTATTGAAAAATATGAGAAGCATATATGGGTTGAATATACAATAACATATCTTAGTATTGGCAAACTATCTTATCAGGGATGTTGCTTACAGCTGGCAAGTGATGTAAGAAATGAAGATCGTGATTCTTTCAGCAAGAGGTGGCCATCTGCTGCTCTGAACCTACTGCTACGTGTAGAAATCATCTGAACCTACTGCAATGTGTAGAAATCATCTGAACCTACTGCAATGTGTAGACATCATCTGAACCTACTGCAATGTGTAGACATCATCTGAACCTACTGCAATGTGTAGACATCATCTGAACCTGCATTCCCCTGACTATATGACTCAACCTGCACACCGTACGGTTGTGCCTTTACCAGGTGAGCCCCTTGGGGGTTTCAGTTCTTACAACCCCCATTTGAGCCAACCCTTTTCAATTCAAAGACTTTCCTCTTCAGAAATACTTATGGAAAAGAATACATTAATTAAAAAAATACCTGGAATTGGGGCAGCGTGGCTTGTGTTTTACATCTGTATCCCTGTATCTGGATTAGAGACGGTAGGGCGAGACTGAAAAGCACTCAATGAAAGATATTGATCACACTTTAAGTAGAGGCCAATTTCTTGTATGCATCAGTAGTGATTATTCACAAAGAAATGTAGGGCTGAATAATGCAGAAAACAAGATAAGAGAATACCCATTCAATAATACACCCTTGCCAGCCTGTTCAATTTAACTGCACTCAAACATCCACAATTTAATCATTTCGAACATTTCTGTGATGATGTGTGTGATCTGTGTCACACTTGATCCACTCATTTTCCAGTTCTATCGAAAATGTGTTGATTCAACAAAGGAACCAGTCAACAAATCCACAGCAGACAATTGCTCCCTTTTCTATCCAATAGTCAATGAAATTGTTAATGCTGCAATCAAACAGGGTTCATTGCAATTTACATATTCAAATGTGTAAGCGCTTTTTCAATTATGTATAATTGCTGCTACTTACATGTATCAATGACTGTATGGGCTCATTGCATTGGCCTGATACCTGCAGCTAAATACAGGTTGGACATTGCAATATTCACTTGAAGAGGATAAACAACTCAACAAGTATTTAATCACCATTTAACATGTATCACAACTGTGCTGTTGTACAACATTGTTCTTCTTCTGATTAATTACCATAAAAACTAGGGTTTGACAGATTGTCACGAGAAGCCTAAGTTCAGACCCCACTGTATAAGCCATATACTTACATAACATTATAACTATAATTGTTTCCTATAGTAGTATTTTAAATTAATAAACAAAAAAATCCATATGTTTTCCAGAATCAAAAGCTTAATTTCAGAAGTGACAACAGATGTCTTTTAACAGTATTTAAGGTTTTTAAGCCTGCATCCCCACCCTAAAACTCTCCTATCTTTCCCGAAGAACCGTGGAGCACTGTTTGTTTTTATCAATCAATCTTTCTTGAAGTTCGATCTCATTGGCACTCAATTTAAATGGTCTCCTGTTCAGTGGGAAACGTTTTCAACATTGGAATGCAGTGGCACTGAGCTGTGGTGACACTACATCACATCGGAGTATTCACTGCCATGCACATGGTTTATTTTAACAGGCACCAGGTGTAGTAGCTGCAGTCTGAATGCCACAAATCTAAAATCAATTAACTGAAGTGAGATAGGACTAGCACTAAGGGTTCAGCAGAAGATTGTCGGACAAAACATCTGCACTCAACTTATCCGCTTGCCTTTCTGAAGTGGTTTCGATTAAATACTGCAGAGCACATCACTGAAGCGCTCGCTTCTTCACAAATCAGCAGCATAATGTTTGCCAGCAGCTTAATGAAGTACTGCAATGAAAGTATCAGCACGCTGTGCTTTAACATAGTTTTAATATCTAGTCAAGCATGGACTAAAACCTCCATCGCACCTTTTATAACACTGAATAAAGACTTGGGCAGCGACACGTAGAAATGTGGTATCACAAATCTGTCATACAGTAACAAGCAGTTATGAATAATTGGGATTATATAGCCCCCGTTTTTGTTATTTAGAATGTCCAGTTATCTTTCCTCATTGCAGCAATTCACACAACAGATCAGGACAACTGAAGATCAGTGGGCCTCCTCAGATCCACAGTCGCTTCTTTACACCCAGGAGCTCTACCATGGATATCGACGAGCTACCGTCCCCTTGAAGACAGAGGCCAGCCCTGCAGGTGTCCGCTTTGAGCTTGCTGATTGTCGTCCTGTTTTGCCTCCCTCTCGCGGGAACACCAGAGCCAATGCGACACTCACCAGCCAAGAATGGCAAATTCACGCAGACACCAATTCATTGGTGCAATCCAGCTGTGGGGTATCCTAACACGGTGTAGGATTAAATCAACACCTTAGTTCCCAAAGTGTCAAGGGAAGTTATTTTAAAACATGATATCTGGTACTACGCTATAAATACATGTCTGTTTTCAAGCCCTGCTTTCAGATAGTGTTGCACTTCCTTGAGGGTGAAATTATCCCAACCCTCCTCAACAGCTTCTTTCCTGTCATTAACCAACAGCTGCTTCCCATAGTGACTGACATGCTTTGCATCCAATAATAATATGCATTTGACACTACTAAAATAACATGACCTCGGAAGTGTGAGTCCACAGATTTCATGAGTGTAAGGCGTTTCCTTAACCTAGCACCAAATATGTTTGTTATAACAGACTCTTTCAGAACTTCAGATTTGAGACCGGTGTAGGTAATGAGGGCTGTTATTTTGTGGAACCAGAAAACAAATACTATGCATTATGCTTTGCATTTCTAACTACCCAGCACTGGGAAGCTAAGCCACAAGGAACCTTTCCATTTAATGGAAATAGAATCTGAGAGTATCCACTCAGTAAATGAAGTAATTCAATTTTGCAATTACATTCTTGTATGTGATCTACTGAAAAGCCCCCAAGTAAGTTTTAATCAATACCATTTGACATTTAAGTACCTTGTTCTTATTTAGAGTTAATGCAGAGACTTGCTTTTGATTGTGGATACATTGAGTGCAATTAAAACATCAGCATTGCTTTCAACAGCGGCTCCATATTACATCCAGCTTGTTTTAATTCTCATTCGTGGAAGACATGGGAATATACGAAATAAGGCTGAGTAAAAGTGACCCGACTGAATTATTCTGGTCTTTACCATATTATATTACATAAATAACATTTGATGATTATAAAGATCAAGTCAAACTTTTCTGCTTCAGAAGATTGGGCCAAAACTAGTCCTAAAATATGATCACTTATCTCATCCGTTAACTGGACTAGTGATGGACAGTGTAAGCTCTTGACTTCCATTTGACTCACTTAAACCTATACTGCTACATTGTAATAATATTTAATTTCTTACTTGTTCAATGTCTTGTTATATGTGGGTTTTGCATAATTCACTTTTGCTGTTTCTACTTAGGCTATGTATTGTTTTACTAATAAAAAAATAGTACATTGTTATCTCTGGAAGGGTACTAAATTCTTACAGACAATCAGACAACCATTCTTCGTTGACTCTCCCCGCTATCGTCCTGTTTCATTTCTCCCATCACCTCCCCTTCCTCCGCCTCGCAGCAGGTTTTGCCTTGGTATCTCCCTGGCTGCCTTCCTGGCTGGACCAAAGGATCAGACTGGCGAGACCAATGGGCCAACTTATTATGCAACATTCTTGTATTGTAACCTGTTATCCCTATTTTTTTTCCTGACTGAAATGAGGTGGTTTTGGAAAATGACTATTTGATGTGTATTTACACTACAGTACATTACTTAACTCTGAAGCTATGGAAGCACAAGGGCAGCTACAATGAAATGGCCACAGCAAGACTGGCGCTATGGTAGTTCATTTTTTTGACATACCAGTGGTATCCTAGTAGTATGAACCAATACTGGTAATCCATTGCAGGCTCATGATACTATACCTGTACCATTGTGCAATATTTGATCCATTCTGCTAAGCGTCTTCAGGATATTTGATTGATATCCCCATTATTTAATTTCTTTCTTTTGTACATGTTATGTACTAGTTTCCAAAGCAACTCCAAATTGAGTACCAGATAGCCTATCAAGTGTCGCCTAGGCTGGAATACAATCTACATAGTCTTGAAACACAGAATTGTCGCAGAAAAAGGCTTGGTGGTTTAATGGTTGGTGTTTTTGTTTTTTTTAAACTTGGCTCACCGCTGCCACCCCCGCGCTGACTCGAGAGAGACCAAGACGAACACATGCATCATCCGAAACGTGTGCCGTCAGCTTCATTTCACTCTGCAGGCTCGCCATGCAGCTCTGGGCAAGTTACAGGCAGACCCGCAGGCATCTGGCCAGTCTACAGGGGTCGCTGGTGCGCTGAGGACACCCTAGCCGACTAAAGCCCTCCCTGCCCGGGCGGAGCTTGGCCAATTGTGCACCGCCCTCTGGGAATTCCCGTCCATGGTCAGCAGTGGAATAGCCTGGACTCAAACCGGCGATCTCCAGGCTATAGGGCACACCCTGCATTCCATGCAGAGTGCCTTTACCGGATGCGCCTCTCGGGAGTCCCCTCCTGAATGTGTTTTTAATGATTTATTTGAGTACTGAACATTTTAGCTCTCCATTGTTAAATTTTATGATGCGTCCAGTGGTTTTAATTAGCCAGATTAATTATGCTAGTTTAGGAGTATCTTACGTAGTGTGTGCCGCCCCCTGGGATCTAATTGAAAACGAGATGGGTTATTCTCCTCGAGTGGTAATTCAATTATTAAATGGAAATTTATTAAAAGTATCTCGTGTACTGTTTGCAGAATTACAGCAGTCATCCTAATCATGTTATTCATAAAGTTTCTAATCAATCCCTTGTGAAAATGTAACTGCTGTAGTTAAATGGTTTCTAAAGATATCTGATATCATATTCAGTTAAAGAAAGCTCTGCATTTGCATGCCTTACTTTCAGGTAGTCGCCACCATTTCACTTCAGCCATGTCTTTTGTTCACTGGCTGTAAAGTTTGTCCGTAATAAGGGGAAGCAGCTGGTAATGAGAGTAAAGATAGCGATGAAGAGGTGGGAACAATTACACTGACTGAAGCAGAAAACCACCTGAAAGTACTGCATGCAAACAGACCTTTATTATCCTAGTGTAGCATCAGATATGAGAAAATACACAACACATGTTTCTGAAACAACTGCACAAAAATATATTATGGAAGTTTCACCTTTATTGGAACTACAATAGGTTATATGTGCAGAAATGACCTTGTCTATTGCCACTGTTGTATTTGTTTCCATGTGCATTGCCCATGTGCAATGTTGCTCATTCTAAGGTCATTTTTTTCCTACTTTGCATCTATTATTAATGAGTGTGATCTTAAAACAAGTTCAGTCATCAGTATCTTGTTAAGCATTATAAGATGTGCTATAGACAATTGCAAATATAATCTGATAGTTCCATTAAAGATGAAACAACTTCCATAGTAAATATTTCATTTTAGGCACTCGCTTGTTGACAAAACCCCCATCTCCTAGACCCTTGTCCTTTAAGAAGAATTACTGTACAGTTAGCTATTTTGTAATACCCGCTTAGCTAATGTGAATTCTTAGTGACAGCATCCATAGGATTGTTCGGTTTTAATCCTTTCTTTCTCCTCTTTTCTGTACTAATTTGTGCCAATTCCAACAAATGCATCCTTTACAACACAAGAAGCAACTGAGATTTGAACGATGGGTGCAATTTATGCATGGGGTGTTTTTCATTCTTTACTATAATACTTGTTACAAGGACTTAAACGGCTTCTTGTTATCGGATAATGCTGTGTCACTAAATGTAATTCTTCCAATTGCTGCTCTGAAAATAAATGGCCCTGCACCTGATATATTTTGATAAATAGCTTTAGCTCCTTAATCTGAGCTGCTGCTGGCAAGATAGTTAACATTCAGTAAATAGCTTCAGAAAACCATAGCTTGTGCATCAAAGATCCTTGCGGATACAAATACAAAATCAATTTAAAAAAAAAAAAAATCTTATCTGCAGTATTATTGTTTTCTTTTAAAGAGGTAACTGCGTTTGCTACAGTGTACTGCTGCAGAATGTTCATTATTAAATAATTTGCATGTTTGTAGTGATACATTTACATCTAGAAACGTGGGTAGGGTTTAAAATGAATACATGTGTTTTTATCCATTTATTTACAGCGGCCTCCTGTTCCTTTATGTAAAAGATCTCTTGGTGTATGCACAGTAATTTAACAGTTTGCTATGCATGTATCATGCCTGATTGTGCTTTCTTACACTTATCTAAACAATGGTGCTTTTAAATGGTTTTAAAGTCACCAGGGTGTGTTGACTGAAATAAATTATCAACAAACCGCATCTAAACAATACATTCATTAGGTAACACTTTAAATGAAGTGTATCTGATTGCTGTGTTTTAATTAGAAGCCACATAGTAAGTAGATGTGTACTTACACAGAATGACAATGTTATGCATAGTCACAGAAAAGGGTTAGGGTTATGGTTATAGCATGCAAAAAAAATGATACACTAAGTACATTGTAACTATGCATAATAACACTGTAATTGTGTGCAAGTACACATCTATTTACTATGTAACTGCTATGTAAATATCTAGAGCAAGTAGCTTTAAATGTCATGTTACTGCCTTTTCACACTCCCCTTACTATTGTATTATTAATAATTAAATTTATTTATTTATTTATTTATTTGGCAGACACCTTTTTCCAAGGCTACTTACAGGGTAGTACAGAGTTACAATACAAGCTTAATATTTAAATACAGTAGAAGTTTACAGTAAGTGCAATAAGTATGACGAAAATACAATATGAACTAGGAAGCAACAAGTTAGGATTACAACAAGTATATCTACAATGACATCATAGTAGTCAAGGATAGTGCATTAGGTGAGAGTCCGGAACATGGTGCTTAGGTCAGGCAAATCCAGTGCATGGTAAGAGGGGTAGATCAAGCGATCAAGCTAAACTGGTGGGTCTTGAGGAAGCCGCGGAAGGCAGTAAGAGAGGGAGCAATCCTGAAGGTCTCCGGTAGCTGGCTTCACCACAGAAGAGCAAGGGAAGAGAAGGAGCAGGCACGGGAGGATGGAGAATGGAGGGAAGGCATGACCAGTTGGCCAGTAGAGGAGGAGCAGAGAGGGCAAGGGGGGGGGGGGGGTGTAGGGAGACACAAGGAGGTAGAAGGGGGCAGTGTGGTGAAGAGCGTGGTTAGGTAAGAACAAGGTTCTTGTATTGAATGTGAACAGAGATAGGTAGCCAATGGACAGTGCGAAGCAGAGGGGTAGCATGAGAGTAGCGAGGTTGGGAATACAAGACGAGCAGCAGAATTTTGAATGAGCTGAAGGGGGCGGATAGCCGAAGCAGGGAGACCAGCAAGGAGAGTGTTACACTAGTCCAATCTGTAGATTACAAGAACTTGGACCGGGAGTTGTGGAATGAGTAGTGACGGTTTCAGTAGATTTTGCTAACAAAGAAGCGGCAAGTGCGTGCCACGGAGATGTGTTGAAAGAAGGAGAAGGAGGGGTCAAGAACAACACCTAGGTGCCTGTGTTTAGCTGTTTGGAGCTTGTCTGGGACTCAACAGTCTTCCCCAAGTCGATTCAAATCATGTGACAATTTGACCTTTCAGCTCTGCCAGCCCCACCTACTCTCTCTATATGCGTGCAGTCCCAGCAGTTGCAATTCTCCAGACAAGGTCAAAGCATCTCAATAGCTTTGCATTTAGAGAAATGTTATAATAAGTAAATATTGGAGACACAGAACCACTCAGAATGACTTCAAACACCATAAAATAGTAAGGGTAAAGAACAATATATATATATAAACCCATGCCAAGTTGGTATTTCATCACTGTGCAAAATAATTTACTCAAAGATTGGCAATCAGGTATCTAGCATAATTTAAGATTTATTGAATTCAAATAGAAATGTGTTACAGTATAAACTAGCTTTCAATCAGTTAAAACCATTTTAATGTTTTCTAACATTCAAAATAGAACAAGTTCAAAAAGCAGGACCAACATTTAATATGAACATACATCATCATTTGAATGTGCGTCAAGTAATGGTTGACAACCATTCACCATTAATACGGCACATTAATTAGGAAAAAATAGATTGAACTGTACCCTTTGGAAAAGAGCTGTGCTTTTCCATGGTGACGGTCCTAATGTACCAGTAAACAATTAAGAACAGCAATCAAAGGGAGAGGTTTTCAATGTTGTGCTTTTCATTAATCTAATAAACTAGTCTGTTTTAGCAGTAGATAAACAAGAAGGTGACACATAGCTTTACCACCACTTAGTGTACTAAAAGCTCATAGTGACAGAGATTAATGCAACTCTTACTATATGCACAATGCGCTAAAGCTCTTCTATTTACTCTACCTGTCATAAGAATTACTGATCATAATAATCAAAATGCTAATCTTTTTTTTTCTGTTATTGTTAGCAATAACAGTAATCACATGCTATAGCCCACAACCAAATGAATGCTGTTATGGCTAAAGGGGCATGGATCATATAGTTGAAGCTGCAGTCTGTTCTCATACCAGTGATCCCATTACCGTAGAAAGGTTGCAAGCAAAACTTTTCAAGCACGATTCTTAATATTGAAGAGATCTTTCTGGGAAAGAGCAAAAGCTGTCACTCTAAATTCAACAAACATTTTTGTAAAGAATACAATATTATACTTCATCAAAACTGTATTAAAACACTTATACATAGGGCTTCATGATTCGTGTATTTATGTTTTCTGTGTTTGAGTGCAGGGTGGATCATGCAAGCGTGGTTTGATCCCTGTTTGCGACGTGTTGCTGACCTTACTCTGGGATTCACAAGGAGGATAATCAACTGGGGATACTTAGCCTGACCGAGCTTCAGCTTCAGACAGACCGGGCTGGGGTCAATTCCTGTTTGTCAGTCCAGTTCCATTTCCAATTCCTTTTTAAAATTCCCAGTTCTAATTCCAATTCCCTTTCCCCTTTAATCGATTCCAACACATCATTGATCAGAATTGTAGATACTGGTATTCTGTTAAAATGAGCTTCTCTCAGTGGCAACAAATTACTTAACTTGTAAGTCACTGTTAGTGAATTAAATTGGCTTCAAATGAAAGCAGTTGAACTATCACATCAATTATAATGTCTCTAAAATATCATGTTCATGTTCCTGAATAATTTTCTTGTGCACCAAGCCCTTCAACAGTAGATGCAATACAGAATAGCTGTTGGAATATACTGTATAAATATTTTAAAAAGACATCTAATCTTTTTTTTATTACTAAATCCGTCAACAGACTAATACTTCTTTCTGGTATCATATATTACTGGGGCAGGAAGAAGGAAGGCATCTTAAAAATAGATACATTTAATAAAAGGGAAAATACTATAACAATTCTGAAAGTTATTGCCACTTGATCAAATTCACTGTTTGAGAGCAGAATATCTATGGAGAGTATCTGGTGTCTATATTTGGATTGCAGTTGTCAGAAGATAATAAATCACTGATTTCCTGTTTTTCCTTGCAAAGTTATTTAAAGCGATCGAAAAACAGTTTCTCTGCATCATAAAACTGAATGTAAATGGGTCATTATGGCAGAGCAGAAGCCCTGCATGTAAATAGTGTGTGTTTGTGTAAATACAGTTTGATTACTTTGAATTTCAGTTTGGCAGGGCCAGGGTTAATTCAAGCCCTGCCAGACCCATGTGTGGAATGTGGCTGGGGCTTGATGGACTAACTGATGGTCAATCAAGCCCCAGCCACATGGTATATAAGAGGAGCCAGATCCTTTGTTTAGTCGAGAGTTCAGTACAATACACTGTGACAGCTGATTTGTGTTAGTTTAAACCTTTTTATTTGTTCCTGTTTTTAGTTTTGTTCCTACTTTTGTAAATAAACATGTACAACAGCACTTGAACCGCAGTCTAGCTAATTATAACAGTAATATAACAGTATAGCTAAATGCAATGTGATGCCATTTCCATCTGATACGAATACTTTTCAGACGGCTGTATCACATCAATATCAGGGGTTACTATATATAATTAGGGCCTTGCGTTTTACACGACTTGTCTTTTGACCTGTAATTTAGTCCTACAGCCACAAGATGTCGATATAGCCTCCACAGTAAGCCACATAATGAGATATCATTAAACAATCACCCCATTACGTTACTTTAACCATTTTAATTGGTCGTCCCATTACTACAAAGTATGTGTTAGCAGATTAATAAACAGAATGCTGTAGATTTAACCCTGACATCCCTGTGCATACGTATAACAGGATTTTAAAAGGACTTTTTTTTTTTCAATATAAGAACATAAGAAAGTTTACAAACGAGAGGAAGCCATTCAGCCCATCTTGCTCGTTTGGTTGTTAGTAGCTTATTGATCCCAGAATCTCATCAAGCAGCTTCTTGAAGGATCCCAGGGTGTCAGCTTCAACAACATTACTGGGGAGTTGGTTCCAGACCCTCACAATTCTCTGGTAAATTATTTTAATTTACCAGTGCACTTGCACAAATCATTTCATAAAATAATTAATTAAATTTTCTTGATATCTGGATCTCACCAGGTACAAATATATATTTCGTCAACAGAAGAGAAGATGTTTTTTTAATGGATTTGCCGTTTCTGGCACCGCTCCCTGAACAGTATAGATATTATAACCATTTATTGGAATCTGGGCATTTAATATTTTAATACTTGATAAAATAGTTCCCCTTGCTGTTCACAGGCAGAATTATACCGTCGAAGAACCGCTGCATCAGCACGGGACGAGCACCGCAGGACAAAAAATAAAGAAAAGGTTATAAATCTCAATGTTATTGCTGTTAAAACCATAAAGACAGTTTATAATAGCAATGATGACCTCTAGGTAGGGCATTAACAGCCAGGAAATGCCCTGCCTGTAGGTCATTATTGCTTAATTCAAAAGCATTTCAATCTGTCCCCCTCAGATGGCTATATCTCTATCTCACCCAGAACTCCGCTGCTCGCCTGGTGTTCTCTCTGCTTCGCTTCTCCCACGCAACTCCACTGCTCCGCTCACTCCACTGGCTCCCGATCACTGCTCGCATCCAGTTAAAGACTCTTGTACTCGCCTACAGATACCTTGACCAGACTGCACCCAGCTACCTCCAGACCCTCATCTCTCCCTACACCCCTATTCGACCTCTCCGCTCCGCCTGCACTAGAAGACTGGCTGTACCTCCTCTACGCTCCCCTGCCTCCAGAGCCCGCTCCTTCTCCACCCTCGCCCCGCAGTGGTGGAATGACCTTCCTACAGATGTCAGGACTGCCCAGTCCCTGACCACCTTCCCACGCCTCCTCAAGACTCACCTCTTCAGACAGCACCTTACAACTCCTCTTTTCCCTCTGGACACTATCATTCTTCCTTAATGCGCTTTACTTGCACTTATCTGCTCCCTATTTTACTGCATTTAATTCTGTACTTTACAGAGTACTGTAATCTACCACTAGTGTTATTCAATCTGTAATATTTTGCATTTAATCGTATCCTACTGTTATCTGCTCTGATATTGATTCGTATTTTGTCATATACTTGTACTTACTAGAACTGAAGTCATTATATATTACCTAATATTACCTAATATATATATATTATATATTTTATATATATATATATATATATATATATATATATATATATATATATATATATATATATATATTAGGTTTATGTACACTTGCTATTGCTACTTAGTTTCAGTATAATTATAAAACAAATGACAGTGGTTGGATCAATAACTTGTACTAAGACCCTTTCTTTAATTTCCTTTCACTTAATTCAGAACCAAGCCTATAGATGGAATACAATAGAAAAGAACATGCATGTATCTTATTCCTGTTTTTATATTCAGTTCACCAAAGCCGTTGCTGAAAGCGACACGAGCACTGAAGCAGAAAGAATCTTAGAATTACAAATATATATATATTTCTTTTTCAACAGCAGTTATGCCACCAATAGGATTAGGAGTAGCGGAAAGCAGACAATACAATATTTAGCCAATTTGTTTGTGATAAACGCTAAATTCTACCTAAGTCAGAAATGCTAATTTAGGTTAAAATCATTCCAGCACTGATTGTGCAAAATACTGTTTTTATTTGAAAAAATATTCTGTACCGTATACAGTAATTAGCCGGTTACAAACCAAATTCTCTTTAGCCAATACAAGTAGTCAATTCACAAACATCCCGCAATATTTCTTTGCCTTACAGCGCTACTGCCATTAAGGCTGCATGTTATTTAGGACGAGGACATTTCATAAATCCATTTTATAAGAACAGAAACACATTTAATAAATGTTATACAACACACTGAGGTTTATGCATATCATAGCCTGCTCTGTGTTACTGCTTCTACTGTATATATCCCCATCAGTCTTGAAATCTGCCTGAAAAACTATGAATCTGGGAACATCTCCCAAGCACACACCCTGTGGTAGTGTCATTAAAAGGAGAAACAACTTCCATAACAAATATTTCTTGGCAGTCACATGTAGGCACGGTTCCCATTTTACAGACCCTTCTCCCTTGTTTCTGTATCACATATAGTGCATTGTTTATAATTACTTTTTTGAATATATGTATGGAGCTCCAAGAGGTTTCTATAAATGACTTTTGAGTGCTGTATTGATGTATTGGCTGGTTTGCCAATCAATCGATCAATGGATTTACTGCTAAGACTGAACATGTTATTTATTGAAAGTCCTATTGGAAGCAGTAGTAATACATCACCAAGATTACGCAAGATACACATAAATGTCTTGATTGGTGTGCTGTCAATTGCCATGGTGCAGGTTACAAACTAATAATAAAAATAATATAAAAAAAAAACAAACAGTGAGGTACATTAAAAACAGATTTAGTAGGTACCTGTCAGCAATAACACAACATCTATGTTTGATGATTAAATGCAGTTGCCAAAAAATATACCGCCGCAGCTGAGTCTGTATCATTATGAATTGAGTTATTTAAAAAAAGAAAGAGGTTGAAACAGACAGTAGGTAATGAAAAGCAGGCCTCTTTATTCTTCAAAATAAACAACTTCTGGTGAGACTTGTGTGCTCATCAAAACAGAACAATTGAACTGTAATTGAAAATGGCAGCATGTGGTACATTATAGCCTTGATGGATTAATTCAAGCATGACAAGAGTATGAAACAGGTGGATATGGAAGTTTGAATGTGCAGGGGCCTACACTAGAGCCTCATCCTGAAAGCTGTCCAACATGCCGACTATATCTTGATTAATAAACCTCTCAAAATAAGAAAAGCAAATCAATTTTTTTGCACATTTATTTCAACATAATTTTATAGTGAGAAAGGACAAGGGCCTGGAAGTATGGGGATTTTTGTTGACAACTTGACAGCTACAAATGAAATATTTAAGCACTTTTAATGGAACTACCACAGGGTATATTAACAGAAATGAACGCATTGCCACATTCTAGTTTTTTTTATATGTCTCGCATGCTGTGTATCCCACTTGTGAAATGTTGTTTATTATTCCTACTTTGCATCCATCTTTAAACCGTATCATCTTTCAATGTTTATGACATCTCAAAATGCTAAACGTACTGAAGATTTAAGTTGTTTCAAGATGGATCTCCCATTAAAAAATGGATGTTGTAACTGGACCTACATAGGATACGCATCAAAAAATCAGCAAAATACCTTTATAAATATGCCAGGTGCCCAGTCAGAAGCCAGTAAATATTGTCACCAGCAGTTGCTGGAATTTTCATCAAGACATTTGAGTTACTGTTAAGAACTATTGGGATCAGTCTTATTTAGTTGAATTTTATTATTTAAAAAAGTACCTGGCAGACAGAGAGAGGTTCTAACAACAAATGAGGTTAAACTATTGATAAAGATTCCTTGCAGCAAAAACCACACACTGTACCATATCCCTGGCATCATGTCAGCTCTGTTACCATCAGATGCAGTATATATATAAACACAATAAGATAGCACTTACACAGGCACATTCACAGGGATGCGTACAAGAATTTGGACAGAATTGGCCAGCTTGTGTCTATTCCCCCACCCCCAGTAATTAAAACTATGTAGAGCTGTCAGAAGCTTGGCTATGCATTACGGAAGAATGTTTCCTTTTAATTCCTTCTACTGCTGCAAACAGATGAATCTAATTAAAATGTCAATTGCAGTGAATAATGGAGGCCCGCAGGTAAGGACTGGGAGGAGAAAATCTCTATATGGTGCTGCACTTCATTGTGTGTATTGAAGGAGACTGGTAATGTCAACACGGGTATGATGGGCTGATTATAACACATCTCTTTTTCTTGGGTCATATCATAGAACGTTGATAGAAACTACTTTTTTTTTTTAAGACACCATTGACCCCAATTATCCTTTTCAGTTGAGGGTCATCAGCATGTTAAAAGTAAGCAAAAACATAGGCAGACATTCCAAATAGTGACCAATTGCAATCATGGCAATTATTAGAGACTGTTTGAACTTAGTGTTTGCATTTCACTGTTAACATATTACTGTGCTATTCAGAGGGTCCGCCATTGTGTAATTATAGGCAACATATCACATTTGGGCACTTTGGATACCTGTAATTCATCCTGCTACATCCTAAGAAACAATAACTTTGAATCAAAATTATTTCAAAACATGTATTTAATGCAGCTTCTACATTGGCACCATGCACTTGGAGAAGACCAGCTCCTGGAGGTCAAAGGTCAGCCTACAGGTGTCCATTTGAGCTCCCTGGGCGCCTGGCCAGTAGAGGCCGCTGTAGCACAGTGAGGTGAGTCACTGAAATGTTGCCTCCCTCACCCACAAGCAAACCAGTGGTCAGCTGACATTAGAAACAGAAAAAAATCTACGAACGAGAGGAGGCCATTAGGCCCATCACTGGCTTAGCGATGCAGGCGCTAAAACAGAAAACACCTTGATACCTACATAAGCAAAAAAATGATTAACATATGAATAACACACATTTTATTGTTATTTTGTAATGATTTCTGTATTCCTAAAAATATAACAGCAGAAGATTGAAAAAATGCATGTGCCTCAACAAAAATGACGCCACAGCGACACCCATACGTCTGAACTGGTAAGTAAAGGTTTCTTTTCTGGAAAATGGATGTGTTAAAAAAAAACTGTAGAACTATTTTCCACTTAGTTTCACTGAGCAACCTCAGACAGAGGATTCTGTTGTAACTGTCAATTTTAATCAGTATTTGTGACATGAACTCCGCGGTCTAAAACAGCAGGCTTGTGTTAATCTTATAGGAGGATGGTGGACAAATGATTTCAGACAGGGCAACATTGTAATCAATTAGAAGCATGAAGGGCTAATTTTATCAATACAGAAATCATCTAAAGTAATTAGGGATACTGTTTTTGGTAATACATTCATAATGTCCCCAATTAAAGTTAAGAGTATTTAGATTACAATGGCTGCAGCCACTGTAATTCTCAATTACAGGAATGTCAAAGTCAATTTTCTTCAAACATGTCTCTGAATTTGGGCTGAAAGACACCTAAAGGCTATTGAAATAGTTTATTGTATAGATTTTTTTTCCTTTGATTACACAGTTTGTTGGTGGACTGTTTGGGAGACAATTGTACATTACAAAATGGTCTGTGAAGTCATTTACTGCTTTCATATGTTTGGGTAATGTCACCGCAGCATATGTGATGGACACCAAAAGTCCAGAAAACATTCTTTAAGCACAATATAGTATGATCATGAAATATCAGCGTTATTGTAACTAATCAACACAGAAGTTTAAAGCACTCCTGAGTCCTCCACAATAGAGCTGTTAGAATCATGTCAGAACTTAGAATCATGTCTAAATCAGGTCTGAGTATGTCAGGTTAACCTGCCCCCTGCAACACACTGCACCTAGTGGATTGTAAGAAATAATAAGACATGTCTTATATCCTCAAATTCCATGCCCCTAGTGGTCACTTCTAAAACAACCTCACTTCAGAAATTCAGCTTTTAAAAAGCAGCCCCTGTAATTAAAAAAGGCCCTAGTTAGTATGCTTGTAAGCTGATAATCTAAGAGCTATACAAAACACATATTGTAATAGTATACTAAACAAGTATGAAATTAACATTTCTAGAAATGGTATACAGTATCTCAATACAGTAGACTAATAACCCAGTAAGTATGCAAACCATTTAGATATTATTTAACAGTAGTTAAATACATGTAATAATATTAGCAAGCTCCAAATTGAGTAACAGGGTTAAAGTAAAACAGAAGCTTAATCTTTTCTACACTGGGGCACTCCGCTCCAGCTCCTGATGATGGAACCAGTGCATTTCACCTACAATAAATTTAATATGTCCATCCTTTCTGAGTCAGTCTCTATAATCTGTTGCATTCACAGCTAAATTGCCTAAACCATTCAACAGGACTCCACTTGCCCCCTGTTACTGATTCTTTATTCTTTCAAACGGATGTTGGCCTTTCTTGAAATATTTTTTGTTCAATAGCTCCAGCCAAGGGTTTCTCTTCTGTATACTGAAGATGACAGTTATTAGCATTCTTTTCATTGCCCACCCTCCATTTGAGTCACAGGCAGACATTTAAAGAAGCTGACAACTCTGCAGCAATTGACTCCCATCTCATTTAAAATCCCATTTTAAATTCTGCCTGTCTGATGTGCAAATCACAGCTTTTTTTTGTAAGGTAACTTTGATTTCCTGAACTTGAAAGTGTTGGAGAAACTTTACAAAAATTGCTGGAAACAGACCATAACCACTTCTGGACTATTTTCAATCTGAAGCATTGGTAGAATTTAAATAAAAAAGTTATGAAAAGCAGGAACAGCAGCAAAACAATAGTACTGCAGATTCAAGAGGTAAAATGATAAGGCAATAGTTTATATCATACATATTTATTTTGAACATTGTTTAATGTCAGATTATGTGGGCTCTCACTCATTCTCAATTGTTGTTTTAGCTTCAGTCATTATTTACCATGCTTGCTAACTTCCAGTTGTAACAGATTTCTTAAGATGAATTGCTAAAACATTTTGTTCTAAAGTATTAACAGAAGTTAAAAATATCTCTTTACAAAAAAGATGAAACAACTCCGTCAGAAATCAGCCACAGCACCAAAAAAAAGGGAATCCAGGGCAAGTAGCAGATAAGCAAAATATAAGATTTATTACTTATCCAGCCAATAGCGAAACAATATACAATTAACCCTCAGGTCTTATGTAAATAGTAATTAATAAGTCTGGCAACCCCTGATAAAAGATAATCAAAATCCACTACAATAAAAGGTAAAGCTTATATTTTATAAATATAAGTAACTCAAAAAATACTATTTGTACAGGGATATAATAAAAATCAAGATAATAATATCACAACCCAGGAGTATACTGACTAAATAGGCAGAGTTTAATAATTCTATGCACCCTTTAGATATTAACAGGACCGAGAGAAAAACAACAATCACTCATACAGATTTTAGAGATTTATATCCCTTCACCCAGAAATAAGCGTAACTAACAATACGGGTTAGAGACCTAATAATATAATCCACTCAAGGGATAGCACAGAAAAAATAATGTTCACACACACACACACACACACACACACACAAAACACACAGTCTTAATCCAGAGATCAAAAGAACTCAAACAAGAAAAAAAAAAAGTCCCAAAAAACAAACAAAAAAAAAAATGGCCATTCAAAATTGTAATCCAATAGCAGCAGAAAGAAGAAAAAAAAACCAAAAAGGATTGTATCAAAGAAAGCCAAAATATTAAACTTACTATTAAAAGACAAAATAGACGTTAGTAAAGCCGAGTAAAAGATAATGTCCATGAAAAGACTGAATATCTAATCCTAAACAAAGGAAACTACATCTTGAAAATCAATAGACATTACTAAAACCCAGACTAACGAAATAGAAAATAAACTTAGCCAAAGGTTCCAAAAGAATGGCAAGTCTTGAGAGAACCAGCTGAGAACAAGAACTCTTGTTCTCCATCTTTTAAATTACCCGGCTAGTCAGGAAACGAGACCTGTGTAAAAAAAACTATGGCAAGCCGAAAGGGACTAAATTGAAAAAAGCGTAGCAGTAATTCCAATTGTAAAAATTAAGCAAGGCAATCTTAGTCAAATAACTACTGTTAACCACATTATAATATATACTAAAATATCTGATCAAATAAAATACTTGACAGATATATATTTTTTTAGCAATGGATGGTATTCAAAAGTATATTTAATTTGTTAGAATCATAGAATATAGAACATAGGAAGTAAAGAAGTAACCCGGCCAGGCCATCTGCAATTCAGGTACGAATTAAACAGGTGTTGTGCTTATTACAACACATTGTGTGACAGTCGTCACACAGTAGAAATATATTTCAACCACCGCGTTTGCTTACTGAATTTTGTAGGGTGGTTTGACAACTGACCACCACAGCTGTCATTTCTATCCAATCTTAAATTTTCAATATAAAACAGAAGTTAAACATTACTGAATGTAGATGTCACCTGGTGGTGTGCAGGGTGAGTCATATAGGCAGGGTTTGTGTCCTCGCTGTGCAAAGCAGCTGTTCATACTCCAGGGAGTGTTGCATTGGCTCCGTCGCGCTAGGAAAAACTGGAAGGGAATCAGTCACCTCACTTCACTACAGCCCCCCCCCCCCCACTGGCTGTGCCCATTGGGCTCTAACAGACACCTGCAAGGCTACCCCTTTTCCATCAACATGCGCTGTCGTGTTGCCGTGTAAAGAGCCGATTGGCCTGGCAGTGGGATCAGAGGATGCCCGGTTCTGCTGAGCTGTTGTGGCGGAGCTGCAGTGTGGGGGACCATAATAGTAGATGGCATGAAGTAGGCCACATTGAAAAGATTCAATATACTACCCTCAAAGGTAAACTTCCTAATGACTCACATCATACACTCTGGACGTTACGAAGGCTTGTTTATATAACTAGCACATTATCATTTGGCTGCCCACAATCAAGCATCTTAATGTTTTCTAAATTACTTACTCACATTAATGCAGTTTAATCAAACTAAAAGTTTAATCAGGCATGTAATGATACTGGAGACCAGAACAGTCACATTCATTTCATTTGTAAGTGTGAAGTCATATTTTATGTATTCACAATGCAAGCTCTACCATATTATTCTCACCCATATAAATACAAGTGCATAAGGAATAAAGCAAGCCAAGCAAGACATGCATTACAGTTTAAAATAAGGGTGATCCAAGGATAAGGATGGGTTTCATTCATACCCTGCACAAAAAGATCACCAAAGCAATCTGAAACATTTGAATTCAGAAAAAAAAGATTACTGCAAGGATTATGCTAACTTTAAACAGATATGCATGGATTCTTTCCTTATCCGTGTATTACCCAGGCATAGTTCTTTAAACTTGCATTTATGGTCTTGCATACTTGATGCTAGAATAATCTGTGCTTTTAAGATGTACTTTTCAAGGTTGTTTTTTCTTTCCTTATCTGATAGACACATTACAATTACTGATGATACTGTTGGATTCCATGAGCTGGAATGTCAGTAGTCTTTATTGTACAGACTCTGTTGGTAGCCCGTAGTGTTTTCAGATGTTTTGCTCCCTACTGACAGCCAGCATACTATCATGAAATAGAGGTTGGGCACTGCTCCCTAATTCTCAGAAATGTAAAAAGCACAAAAACAAAAAGAAGCTGAGAGCAATGGGTTTTAGAGAACACACCACAGAGCATCTCACCCTGGGACTTTTATTACAGTCACTGGCCAGGAAACCTGAGCCAGTCTTTGCTTCCCTCTGATCATCTTCACAGCCTCCTCCATTCTATCTCCTAACTCCTGATCTGGCTCCAATACAGGGTAACACTTTACATTGTGTCTTTAATTACTGTGTATTTACATAGTAAATGCATGTGTACTTACACATAATTTTAATGTTAATTATTATACTCAATGCAAAATACCATTATTAAAAATAACAATATTGCAATTTCTATCCCTCACCCTAACCCTAACACTAAACCTACCCCTAACCTTTTTCTGATACAATTGTGTATATGGTGCAAAAGGATTTACACATTCAATACATTGTAACTGTGCATAATAACATTGCAATTACATTTAAGTGCACACGTATTTATTATGTAACTGCTATGTAAATACACAGTAATTGGATACATCTAATGTAAAGTGTTATCCAATATTTATCCTAACCTACATCTCTCTTATGATCAACTTTACAACTCATCCCCCAATGGCATTTGGTCCAAAATCCTTCCATGAGAATGAAACCCAAAGCAACCTAAGAACATGAAAGCAACCCAAAGGGATTCATTTAGCAAGAGCCCCTCCCTCATTGCATTTCCAACAAACACCCCTTGAAGGAAACTATTACCCGAGATACGGGATCATTGTGACCAATTACACTGGAAATATCACAAGGATCTATGGCCATTACTCTCCCCCGGATCGCTACCTTATATTCTGGCTTTGATTCTCTCTGCGATTCCAGTGTAAAGTCACCATTACAATTAGAATAGACATTTCCCTGGACAATGCTTGGCTGCTTTCTTGCTATTAGTCATGGCAAAGAAAATACCAAAGGGAAAAAAATAACTTATAAAATTAAATTAGATAAAAAACAAAATGAATAGTTCATATGTAATATGATTCTATTCCATATAGTTTGATTTTGTATTTTTAATTATTTAACACATTTTGCTCCGATTCTTGTATCTTGTGTTTAAAAAAATATGAAAGACCAATTTTCATTCTCCCATAATTATGTTATATATATATATATATATATATATATATATATATATATATATATATATATATATATATATATATATATATATATATATATATAACATATTTTTACAGTTATTATACAGTCTTGTATAGCATGTCAGCATTTATATATTTCTTATAAATTATATTTAACGTTTAATTCTAATGGCATACTGTATTTTCTATAAATTCAATTGGTTTTATCAAGCATGACTGGATAAATATTTCAATTCATAACAGTTAGCAAAAATATATTAAATCAAAACTTGTATTGCAATTTGGATTACATGTGCTATACATATTAACAGTTATGGAAAACTAAGCATCACATGTCAGATTTGTACCATAAGGTAATATCCCGTTTCAGAATAAAAGCCAAGTGTTTTAAAAAGTGTGTCTGTTTTTTTTATATGAGAAAAGACTGCAGTTTAGCTATAGTCTAGGTATACGCATGATTTCAGTAGCCCGAATTTAAGATACTGTTTAGATCACAGCTTCTTAACTAGTGGAACTACAATCCTATACAGTAGACATGTTATCTTCAAAATACTGTACTGTATAGTTTACATATAATGACATATAATGACATTCTGAAATCCATTTAATAGCAGTAATAATAATATTGGTCTAACATTGATTAGCAATTTGGACATATTGTTTATATGCATGCAATAACAATGACAAATGTGTTGGTTGCAAAAGGTTACATCATGTTAAGTGTAATAATACAATACTTAGATACAGACACTAGTAGACAGCTACTGATGTTTTTGTGCATTGTATTCTATTAAAACTTGTACTCCATGACTCCAGGTAAAATAACACCCTTATGAACAAACTAAACTTCAAAGGCCTTATATGAAATCATATTTATTCCCAGATTTTCCCCCAACTTTCAGAACAGCTGACAAACAATGTGTCAATACATCTAACAAACAGCTTTCTGGTCGCTTTGCCCTTCAGTGTGGTTAAAATCAGCTTGTATCTTACATACCACAGGTTTGTTCAGTGTTGATACAAACTGACAAAGATCTTAACAGGTTTTGGGTGAAAGCAGCAGCTCTCTCCTCCCTGTCTTCCTCTCTGTCTTCTGGGATTACTTTATTAAAACTCCCCAGCAACCAGTATAGATACATTCACCTTCTCAAAACTGAATTAAGATTCAGCCTTCAGGCAGCAAAAATCCCTTCTTTGATCTCTTTTCATACAGTCACTTCTCTGTTTCTTGAGTCATGCCAAACATTTTTATGTGCCATTTCCTCACTTTAGATTCACAGATTGAACGGGCTGCGCAAAGAAAACTCTGAAATAACAGCCAGCAGGTTAATGAAATACAGTTTTTCGTATTATATTGTGATTTCATGTCCATGACATACTGTAGAACTTATTTTCTAAGTTAAGTGAGCTGTGTATTTGGATTACTACTGCTGAGACAGAGAATACCATCCAAGAAAAGAACTGCATATCTTATGCTTGTGGTATACTTTCTGTTTTCATCATGGTATACTGCTGATAGTGTGGGTTTGCAAACTGTTAGACCTCACAGGAAAACTGATGAAGGCATAAGCTGAAACATGTTGTTACTTCAGTTTATAACTATAAAATAAAAAAAGTATTTTACATAAATTCAATAATAATCTTAAATAGCAAAGCCATTGTACTGCACTGAATATTTACGGCTAAAATTAAATTCTATTTAAATTCTATTATACATTTATTTGCAATTAAGGATGGCAGCATTTTCTTTCTTTGTCCTGTTAAGTATGGAGTTAAAATGTTAGCATTTTAAAACATTCTCACTACTTAATCTTATTGTCAAGCACGTTACCCAGGGTCATTTTTCAACTGGTAATTACTCCCAGGAGATTTTCAGTCAACACGTACTGACACCTTTATTTTGCTGTTATATCATATTGTGACACCTTTCTGTAGCATAAAAGTCCCTCTCAACATCATTATTTACACACTAGTATGCTGTACTCTGGTATTCAGATGGAAAACAGAACAATGGAGTGCAATGGAATTACTTAGGGAGTCCCATTTAATTAATTATACAAGACATAAACATATCAAAACCTTTGCTAAAATGTTTATACAATACAAGAATGCAGTACACAGGAGACAGAACCAGTAAACAGGGAGGTGATTACAGAAGTCAATCTGTGATCGCTAATACTTTAAAACAAGACAAAACGTGGCTTTAAGTACCAGCTAAACTACATTTCTTATTTATTTTAATGAGCACAGCAATCAAAGTGAATTAAATATTAACCATAATATTAATATTTAGTAATACTTCACTGAATTTAATTTGAAGTATCACTTCTCAACAGCTTAAAGTGGAATTCATTTTAATTAAAAAGAAAAGTTCTCTCGCAAGCCAAAACAAAAAGATAACACCAGACTGTTCTAAATCTGAACTCATATCTCCAAGATGTTAGCATCAGTTAGTGGCTATTTTTGTACTTCTGCATTTTTTAGGGCAGATCTAGGACTCTTGAGAATCTGAGTGTACCGGAAAGGTAAGATGCATTTTTCAAGTTATAGAAGAGGCCACTTAGAACAAGCTAAATTGTATAATATTATGTTTCACTCCTTCTCTGGCATTCTAATAGACTAATGCTACAAGAGACCTGTATCTCCCCTGGAGTCGATGTTCTTTCCTGGGACACTGTACAACCAAGCCCCACCCTGTCCTCACATCCATGTAGATTGCTACAGGAAGCAGCGATGCTGTGATCGCAAGCTTTGCTGCTTCATCATATTATTATTTATTTCTCAGCAGACACCCTTGTCCAGGGCGACTTACAATTGTTACAAGATATCACATTATTTTTACATACAATTACCCATTTATACAGTTGGGTTTTTACTGGAGAAATCTAGGTAAAGTACCTTGCTCAAGGGTACAGCATCAGTGTCCCCCACCTGGGATTGAACCCACCACCCTCCGGTCAAGAGTCCAGAGCCCTAACCACTACTACACACATTTCTAACTTTTCTTCTGTTCTTATTTTGACAACCAATTGATACTGCGGGTCTATATCCACCTTGCAACATAAATATTTATGTACAGAAATTGATATGCACACAATAATATTATTATTTATTAGCTGACGTCCTTATCCAGGGCGACTTACAATTGTTACAAGATATCACATTATTTTTATATACAATTACCCATTTATACAGCTGGGTTTATTTTTTACTGGAGCAATTTAGGTAAAGTACCTTGCTCAAGGGAACAGCAGCAGTGTCCCCACTGGGGATTGAACCCACGACCATTTGGGCAAGAGTCCAGAGCCCTAACCACTACTCCACTCTACAGAATTTCATTTAAAAATGGCAAGACGATTAGATGAGTAATTGTTGGAGAAAACTGACGTCTGAATCAGGTGAATCATAATTTTCTGACTGATTTATTTATATAACATAGGTGTTCTCAGTATTTATTTTTAAAATACATGTTTAGTTCTAAACCAAGTATTGTGTTTTGTATTTAAACAAAAGACTCTAAATCCATAAAATCACTCAGGTGAAAGAATGTCTTGTATTTTGCCAAAACTTTCAAAGAGTGTTGTAGGGCCCTTCAGGTAACAATACAATGTTGTAGTACCTTTATCACTATGAAACCCCCAAATCTACTAAATAATAATTTATTGGAGTGAAAAATCTGTAAAAGTATTGTTTATAGTTCCCAAAGTATTGTATAATATTCTCTAGAGTGTCCTGAACCAAAAAATACAATTTTGATCTACTACTAAAAAAATATATATATGTTTTTGATGAATTTCAAAGAAAGAAAGGCAGGCAGTCATTATAAAGTCCCTCAGATCATAACACATCTGCATACATGTAGCTCTTTGAAAACACTAGCACTGCACCCAGTCCTGGGTTTTTTAATTTTCCTTGTTTAGGTATATTATTGAAACAACCAGGACAATCAGGCTCCTGCTACATCTGCTCTAATCACACTTATCACAACATGAATACATTTTAGGTTTACCAAAAAACTATATGAACATAATTTAGATCTTTTATTTAACATTGTGTAATCAAAGAAACTACAAAATGGTATTGCAAAAGTCTAGTTTTTCATAAACTATATGGAAAACTACAAAGCGGTATGTAATTCAATATGTTTCATTTTCTACTTTATGAAGCGAAATTAGTTTATTTTAAAGGGTGATGCAAAACTTTTAGACATAGCTGTATGTTTAAAGCGTATAATATATGTTTCAAGCCCTGCTAAAATACATTTGTAAGGAGAGTTCTTACAAATATACTTCTGCTGTATGCTATTCCAAGGACAAGGTTTCAGTGTGGAGTGTCTATCAGGAAGAATGTGTTCTTCGGGGAAATCCATCCTGCATAATTCCCCCTGCGTGCTCTCCTGATCGATATAACTTGCTCAATACCTGTATTCAGTGTTTTGGTTATTGTGTGTATTGATTCATGTATTTCAAATACCTTGTAGACTCATTGATTCGTGTTCAATCCTGGTGCAGCCCTGGCAGCCAATGATGGCATGACACCCTATTCAATGAGTCATTTCTTTGAGAAAGAAAAACAATAAATACTAATCCAACCAAAGTGGTTCCTGCTTAACCTTACCCGCGCACACAATATCTGATAATCCAGATAATCCCTTTAGCCTGTTTCAGTGATATGATTTACTTGGAGTTTAAGCGTAATACCCCAGTTGTAATAATGTATTCTTGTTGTATAGATTTGCTAGTTTGTATGTCATTTTCTATTTCAGTCATCACATCCTTGAAGTTTTAAGAACCCCTGTGGCCTTAAATGGGCTCTTAAAAAGGGCATTCTCTCTAAGTACACCTGATACACCAGAGTGTAACCACTAACCTCTCTCCATGCAACACTCTTCCCCTTGTGAATGTAAGAAATACCATGTGGAACAAGTGTTGTTTTTCTTACATATATTGATGGCTAAGTGTTGCAGGATTTACCAGTTGTATTTAGAAAACCATTGTGGATGTCTGAGAGCCCTATTGAGGGATGCTTTAAACTTCTGAGTTTTAAAAAGTCACCAGAATGTGAGGACTGAAACAGAAAGTGAAATACAA